>NC_063345.1:41916138-41949302 GCF_021869965.1 Rhincodon typus
TGAGGTGGATGTGATTATGGAGCTTGAGGTGGATGTGATTATGGAGCTTGAGGTGAATCAACCGTGAGGGGCAGTGACCATACGATGATGGAATTTGTCTTCCAATTTGAGAGGGAGAAGCTGGAATCAAACGTAATAGAGTGACAGTTCAGGAAAGGTAACTACCAAGACAAGAGGGAGGAGATGGCCAGAGTTGATTGGAACAGGAACCTAGCAGGGAAGATAGTGGAGTAGCAATGGCAGGAGTTTCTGGGGGTAATTTGGGAGGTACAACAGAAATTGATCCCAAGGAAGAAGAAACCATGGCTGACCAGGGATGTCAAGGACAGCATAAAAGCAAAAGGAAAAACATACAATGTGGTGAAGTTTAGTGGGAAACTGCAGGATTGGGAAGTCTTTAAAAATCAACAGAGGACCAAAAAAAAGCAATAAGGAGTGAGAAGATGAAATGAGGGTAAGCTTGCTAGTAATATGAAATAAGATTCAAGAGTTTATTTATATATACAAAAAGTAAAGGAGAGGCAAGAATGGACATTGCCACTTTTCCAGCCTCATTTTTCAGAGGTCTAATGAGGAACAAAGAAATGGCGGGGAAACTGAATAGGTACTTTTCATCAGTTTTCACAGTGGAAGAGCCCAGCAGCATACTAGAATTTCAGGAGAGATAGGGCAGAAGTGAGTGTAGCGGCCATTGTGAAGGAGAATTTGCTAGCGAAACTGAAAGGTCTGAAGGTGGATAAATCATTAGAACCAGGGTTCTGAAGGAGGTAGCTCAGGAGATTGTAGAAGCATTGGTGCTGATCTTTGAGAAATCACTGCTGTAAGGGAGGGACCTTGAGGATCTCCAGAAATTGGAAAATGGCTAATGTAACACCCCTGTTTAGGAAGGGAGGAAGGCAGAAGACTGGAAATTATAGACCAGTTAGCCTGACCTCGGTCATGGGCAGGATTTTGAGTGCATTACTAAGGATGAGATTGCGGAGTACTTAGACGTGCGTGGTAAAATCGGTTGAGTCAGTGTCATCAAGGGGAGGTCATGCCTGACCAATCTGCTAGAATTCCTTTGAGGAGGTAACAAGCAAGTTAGACAAAAGGAAGCCAGTGGATCTATTTGGTTTTCCAGAAGGCTTTTGACAAAGTGCAGAATGGGAGTCAGCTAAATAAGATGAGAGCCCATGGTGTTAAGGGCAAGGTACTGGCATGGATAGAGGATTGGTTGACTGACAGAAGGCAGAGATTGCGAATAAAGGGTTGTTTTCAGGATGACACCCAGTGACTAATGGAATTCTGCAGGGGTCAGTGTTGGGACCACAACTAGTTATGTTATACGTTAACACTCTGGATGAAGGAACCGAGTGCATTGCTGCTAAGTTTGCAGATGATACAAAGATATGTGGCATGGCAGGTAATGTTGAGAAAGCAGGGAGGCTGCAGAAGAGGCTAGGAGAGTAAGCAAAGAAGAGAGAGGAGGAGTACACTGGGGGAAAGTGCAGGATTATACATTTTGGGAAGAATAGAGGTGTAGACTATTTTCTAAATGGGGAAATCTGAAGCACAAAAGGGACTTGGGAGTCCTAGTTCAGGATTCTCTTAACCTTAACATGCAGGTGCAGTTGGCAGTTAGGAAGGCAAATGTCATGTTAGCATTCATTTCAAGAGGGCTAGATTATAAGAGCAGAGATGTACTGCTGAGGATGTACAAGGCTCCGATCAGACTGCATTTGAAATATTGCGAGCAGTTTTGGGTGCCATATCTAAGAGAGGATGTGCTGCCGTTTGAGTGGGTCCAAAGGAGATTTACGAGCATGATCCTGGGGGTGAAAGGCCTGTCATTATGAGGAACGGTTGAGGACTCTGGGTCTGTACTTGGAGTTCTGAAGGATGAGGGTGGATCTCATTGAAATTTACAGAATACTAAGAGACCTGGATAGAATGGATGTGAAGACTAGAACCAAGGACACAGTCTTGGAGTCAAGGGATGACCCTTTAGGACTGAGATGAGGAGGAATGAGGGGTTGGTGAATCTGTGGAACTCATTGCCATAAAATGGCTGTAGAGGCCAAGTCTTTGAGTGTATTTAAGACCGGGATAGATAGGTTCTTGATTAGTAAGGGGACCAAAGGTTGTGGGGCAAAAGCCGGAGAATGGGGTTGAGAAACATATCAGCCATAGTCAAATGCTGTAGCAAATTCAGTGGGCCGAATGGCCTACTTCTGCTCCTATAGCTGTAGTCTTATGTTGTGGAAAGGGCAGGGAATATCTGGACCCTTGGCGAATGGTGGAGCCATCTTAATTATGTTAGAAAATGATACAGATTTAACTTGATTAGTGAATAAAGTCAAATGAGTTATGAGAATGAGGGACAGAAAGATTGTATAAATGAACAGAGAAGGGCACAAGATTCGCATAACACAAAACCTTTGGCATTCCTAACGTCAAAACAATTTATTTCTTAAAGGAATGTAACTTTGCACTTTCTTCTATTTCTGGACTGTTATGATACTAGCTGACAGTAATACTGGACAAATCAGACTTTAAATGAGACTCTTGAAAGATCTTAAGTTTTTTTTTGTTTTTGTTTACCATGGAAGTCAACAACTGAACCTAGTGACAAGAGACTGCTGATGTATTTTTCATAGGAGAATGTAAACATTTGTTGCACTTGAACAAAAAACACAAATTATGTTACCCTATAAGAACTAGTTGTTTCAGAGATAGTAGGAACTGCAGATGCTGGAGAATCTGAGATAAGGTGTAGAGCTGGATGAATACAGCAGGCCAAGCAGCATCAGAGGAGCAGGAAGAAGGGTCTAGGCCCGAAACGTCAGTCTTCCTGCTCCTCTGATGCTGCTTGGCCTGCTGTGTTCATCCAGCTGTACACCTTGTTATCTAAGAACTAGTTGTCACAGTTTAATTGCAAATATTTGAAATGTTTCAATCCTTTACCCCCATTATGACCTTTCAGACACTTGAACCTCAGTGAAGAGTTGCCTCTGTCCCCACATCTTGTTGAGCTGGTACGGCTGTTTCCCTTTCAGAAAAGTTTTTTGTGCTTTCACTGGATGCTATTTTCATTAGCTAATGTCTCTTCCTGAGACCCATTTCCAAGCTGCTGACTCTCCTCACTTTCTGCTTAATGTGTGTTCTTTTAAATTCATGCCTTCAACTGCTTTGGAGGCTTTTTATTTCGCTAACACCTCATCAGTCTTCTGTTTCTGGAGCTTCCTTCTTACTGATTTCTAAGCCACTCAGGACTTCTGTTAAGCTCAGATTGCTTGGAGACTGTTAACAGCACCTCTGCTGTCAGGGACGCCTTTTGTCTGAATGAAACTGCACGCTGCCTGACTACTGCTGGATTGTTCTGATTTTCTCTGTTACTGGACTCCAGTTACTAAACAGCAGCGGTCTGCTTTCTTCCTCACTTCTATCTTTTTTTTAATGCACTGAACTGTTTTAATTTGATCTTTAAATGCTTGAGGTAAAATGCATATAAACCAAACATACGTTCAAACATCCTGTAGCCACTCACTGAACAAAAATGAAACTAAAAAACTAATCTCCTTTGCAACAAAATAAAAATACAATTTCAACTTCAAGTTATGCATTGTTCTTACATTTTAGAACCCAAGCTTTTAATCAATAAATTATTATCAGGTGAGATTAATGTTAGTCTTGTGCTATTATTGTGCATTTAAAACAATACTTGTACTTTGAATTACCAGAAATGACTTTGTGTGATGAGTTTTGAGTAATGGAAGTGCAAATAAAAGCAAGCTGTTTAAAAGCAAAAAGAGGCTAAGGGCAAGCTGCTGCTCCTGCGAAGATATCTATGAAATGGTGTGACTTGACCTATAGGCTCTGTGGTTTGCAGCAGTTCATATGGTATCTCTTAATCTCATGATTTTTTCCTATCTCTAGAGTATTGACATGATTCAGAACAAAGCGCCCCGCTTAATCAGCACTCCACGTATTCACCCCCACTACACCATTGCTCCCTTTATAAGATGCATTGCAGCAATTTGGCAAGCTTTCTTAGACAGTATCTTCCAAATGCATAACTTCTACACTTTAAAAGAACAAGATAGCTTGCATGTTCCCCTCCAAGTTGTACTCAATCCTGACTTGAAATATATCAGCATTCCTAAACCATCACTAGCTCAAGATCATCTGCCACCTAGACTGAAGTAGTTCAGGAAGGCAGGTACACCCTTTCTTGAAGATGGTTAGTGATAGCCAATATATGAGTGTCCTCGTTAGTGCTATGCACTTATGATGAATGATAAAAGGCATTGGCTATGTACAAGTATGCAATCCACTGTCAGTAAAATGTAATTCTAAATTTTTAGTTTAGTCAGTTTAAACCTGTTATAAATAAACATATGAAAGAGGAGCAGAAGAAGGCCTCACCCATCTCTTCCAACATCAAATAAAGTCATGGCTGATCTGGTTGTGTTTTGAATTTCACATTCCCATCAACACACTGTCATGGTTGACTCCCTTTCTGGAGTGTGTTAGAGATGATTTTCTAGAACAGTATGTTGAGAAGCCACTGAGAAGAAATGCTGTTTTAGACCTCGCACTATTTAATGAAAAAGAGCTAATTTATCAATCTTATTGTAAAAAAAATCTTTTGGGATAAATGACCCTAATATGGTGGAATATTCCATTATGTTTGGAAGTGAGGTAGTTCATTCTGAAACATGTTAATTGGAAATTACAAAAGGATGAGATACAAATGGCAGAAGTGGGCTGGGAAAATCAATTGAGGCAATCTGTAGACAATGAATAATTTTAAAAATATGACTTACAGCAACTATGCAAGGTGCAAAAACTCAAAAGATCAGTTAACTGTGGAGTTTAATCTTGTATAAGATTAGAAGAAAGGTTCCAGAACTAGCAGTAATTCTGAAGATTGAGTTTTATAGAATACAATAAAAGAAGATCAAGAATCTAAGGAAAAGGGAGAGTAGAATATGAATACTTTCCGCAAGAAAACAAAAATGAAATAGATGCGTTACAAGGAAATGTTTGGCTGTAATGAATGTGAATTTTCACTAAGGAAGATACCAGAAATTTCCCAGAAGCAGAGGTCCAAGTGGCACGGAAGAATAAGGGGTTAAAGGCAAGTAGAATTAAGAAAATTGTACTGGAGAAATTAATGGGGCTGAATTTTGAGAAATACCCAAGAGCTGATGGTCTTCATCTCAGAACATTGAAGGAAGTGGCTACAGAGATAATCAATATATTGGTGATTATCTTCCAAAATTCTATAGATTCTGGAATGAATGAATGATTTCATTGTCACATACATCTTGAAGATACAGTGAAAAGTGTTCTGTTACCAAAATCCAGCACCATTTTGAGCTACAAAAAGAATTTTTAAAACATTACTTGACTAACAAATCATCTTGTGTTCAAATTGAAAATCAAGCATGGCTCCAGAGCTTCTGCAAGGTCTCTGAAAGGTATTCCAATCCTCAAGGACTGATACCTGCGGTTTGGAAAATAACAAATGTCACCCCACTATTTAAGAAGGGAACAATTGAGAAATCTGTCAAATATAGACCTGTTCGCCTTGCATCAGCAGTAAGGAAAATGCTAGAATCTATTAATGAATAGGTATCAGATTGAGAGCTTAGTCAACATGGATTCGTGAATGGAAAATTGTACTTGATGAACTTTTTTGGAGTCTTTTGAAGATGTTATTAACAAAAATTAAAGGAGAATTGATGGACATAGTATACTTAGATTTTTAGAAGGTATTTGATAAAATTCCCGCAGAGGGCTAGTTAGAAAAATTAAAGCAAATGGGATGGATGATGACTAGCTATCAGAAGATTGAGTAGAAATAAATGGTTCATTCCCTTGTTGACAACTGTGACTGGTGGGGTACTACAAAGATTATTACTTCAGCCCTACCTGTTTACAATATAAGTCAATGATTTGGAAGTGGGGACCAATATAATGTTTACACATTTGTGGATAATACAAAGCTAAGTGGGAATGTGTTATGAGGAAGATGTAAAACATCTTCAGCTTGAGGAAAATTTGGATAGACTTAGTGAATGGTCAAATACATGGCAAATGAATGTACAATATGGAAAAATGTGAGGCTGTCTGCATTGGTAGCCAAAACAGAGGTATAAGGTATTTCTTAAGCAGTAAAGAATTTAATATGCAAAAGAGTCTAGTTTTACTTGTTGATGAGTTACTGAAGGCTAACATGCAGGTGCTTCAATCGATTCGGATGGCTGATGGAATGTTAACCTTTATTACAAGAGGAGTGATTAATGTGTAATGAAGGAATAACAGGAGTTTGGTTAGACTGCAATTGGACTATGATTTTGGTCTCCTTACCTCTGGAAAGTTGCATTGCCATAGAGGGAATGCAATGAAGCTTCACCAGACTTGTTTCTGGGAATGTGGGGCTGTCCTATGAAGAGAGATTGGGCAAAATAGGAGTTTTGAAGAATGACCGTTGATCTTGTTCTAACTTATAAAATAGTTAATGGGATAGTCAGGGTTGATTCAGATAAGATACGCTCCCTGTTTCAAACCGGGGTGCAATTTAAAATAAAGGGATGCCACTCATGTATGAGAAATTTATTTACGTGGAAGGTTATGAACCTTTGGAATTCAGAACCATGGGATTGTCTTTGAATTTGTTTAAGGTAGAGATTGATTTCTAATTACCATCAACCTGTATGCCATTGTTAATGGGATGACTAAAAGGGATCAGTGTCTGATCAGATATGATTGTATTGAATGGCAGAGCAGTCTGGACATGCTAAATGTCTTACTCCCATTCCTACATTCTTATTGCCTAATGAGTTGATTGACCTCTGTCTTAAAAGTTCAGTGACCCCACTTCCACTGCTTTCTGAGGCAGAGAGTTCCAAGGTTGCATGGTCTTTTCGAGAGAAATTTTTCTCCTCATTGCTGTCCTAAAAGGTGACCTCTGCTTTAAAGTAATGCATCCTATTTCTGGACTCTCCCACAAGAGAAAGCATCCTTTCTATGTCCGCCTTGCCAAAGCCATTCAGGATCTTGTACACTTCAATGAAGTCATTTCTCATTCCGCTCATTCCATTTACCAATCTAGTAAATCTTTCTGCCTCCAATGTATTTACATACATCCTTAAATAAGGAGACCAATACTGCATGCAGTATTCAAGATGTGGTCTCATCAATGCATATAACTGAAACAAAACCTCCTTACTTTTGTGTTCACACTTCTTGTAATAAAGGATAGCATCCAACTAGCATTCTTGATTATGTGCTGTACCTGCATGCTAAGACTTTGAGATCATGGAGTAGAACACTTAGATCACGCTGTACCTTGTAATTCTGCAGTGGTTCCCCATTTAAATAACACTCTGCTGTTTTATTCTTCCTGTCATTTTTTACTCCCTCAACCTATAAGTCTGCAACTTTAAGTTTTCTTAACAACATACTTTCCTCCGTATCTTTGTGACATCTGCGAATTCAGTAGCCATGAATTTGCTCCTTTCATATAAGTCATTAATGTAAATTGTAAAAATCTGCAGCCTCGGCACAGATCCTTGAGTGACTCCACTCGTTACATCCTATGTTAGTGGCATAGAAAAGTTTTGGTTTTAAAGAAATATTTAAACCACAGAAGTATGGACGTGTATACAAATATTAATGCCCCTATATTGTACTTTGTCTAAATGAATGTATGATGTAATTGTTTGAATGCTTGATGTGACTTCTTGGAAGCAGTTCATTATATTTTTCAATATTCTCCGCAAAGATTCCACAAAGTGATGAAGAAGGTTAAACAGAAAGAGATTTTGAAGCAGTTTGAAGAACTAAAGAAAACTAAGCCTGAGGAAGCTCTTGAAGAACTGAGTAAAATGGAGCAAAGACGAATAGAGGTGAAAAATAACATCCTTTAATTACAACTACTGAATCATAGTACATTTCACGTGCATTATTGCCATTTCGTTTAGTACATTCACAAACCAAAGAACAGTGCTGTTGCTAACTTTAAAGCTTGAAAAAAGCTAAACATTTCTTAATTAGCATGTGGTGGAGGGGCAATTTGATCAAATGGAGGTAAAATCTATCAACCTTTCTATGTATTTGCCAAGATCGTGCACACAACTGATTTTTGCTTTTAGTTACAGTTGATTTGTTTTTGTTCTAGAGTTTTAACAATTGTTTATCACACTTTAGTTTATAGAATCCTTTTTCTGTCTATTATTGAAGTCGTAAAATGTGTTTTTTACATTGTAAACTGTGATTATACTACTTAATTACTAATTTTTTTCTAAATTAGAAGAGGATGTCCTGAAGTTGTGAACAATGCTATGTAAATGCAAGACCTTTTCACAAGTGAGATCCTTGTGTGGAAAAAAAAACGCATCTTTCCTCCTTGACTTGTCTGCAGTCACAGACAGAATCAATCGCTCCAACTGTTCCAAAACCCGTCTGTTATCCACGTTGGTGGACTATTCTTGCTTAGTTACATTCTTAACACTTAGATCTTAGACAGACCATCTTCAACAATAGTGTTTCTTTTCAAATCCTCTATTTCATCACCTCTGAATATCTCAAATGATTCACATTTGATCCACCCATCCACTTCCTCATCTAAATGCTGTCCCATGGTGAAATTCTCTGATAGCATTGGGGTTATTGTCCATTTGCATGTCACATAGAAGCATTAGGCACAAGGCAGATCATTTGATCTCTCAAACCTTCTCTGCCATTTGATAAGATCATGGCTGATTTGTTTGTGGCCGGAACTTAACCTTCCTGTCTGCTCACTTTCTTTTGACACTGTTGTCAATGAAGAATCTCTTTAACTCAGTCTTAAAAATATTCAATAACCCCGCCGCTTAAGTAGCCTTTACCACTCTCCGGGCAAAAGGATTCCGCTGGACCCGTGAGAGAACAACATTTCTCCTTATCTCCTTGAGAGACTCCTTATTTTTAAACTCGGTTCTAATTACTTCTGGAATTGCAAGTGGAAGCATCCATCCTGACTATTCCTGTCAGAATCTTACATATTTCAATAATCTCATTCTTCAAAGCCACAATGGATGCAAACTCAAACTATCTAACCTTTCCTCAAAGATAATCTATTCATATCAGTTCAGTGAACTTTCTCTGAATTGCCTATCTTTCTAATATATCATTTCTAAAGTAAGAAGAGCTAAATTCCAGGGACAACAAGGTGCAGAGCTGGATGAACACAGCAGGCCAAGCAGCATCATAGGAGCAGTAAGGCTGATGTTTTGGGCCTAGACCCTTCATCAGAAATGGGGGAGGGGAAGGGGGTTCTGAAATAAATAGGGAGAGAGGGGGAGCAGATAGAAGATGGATAGAGAAGAAGATAGGTGGAGATGAGAGAGTTGCAGTGGGAGAGAGATCCCCTGGGGTTTGTCCGGAGGGAGGAGGGTAACTTCTTCAGGGTAGGCATCCTTAGAAGAGGCTTCGCAGTGGGCTGTCTCGTCTCCACCTATCTTCTCCTCTATCCATCTTCTATCAGCCTCCCCCTCTCTCCCTATTTATTTCTGAACCCCCTTCCCCTCCCCCATTTCTGATGAAGGGTCTAGGCCCGAAACGTCAGCCTTACTGCTCCTATGATGCTGCTTGGCCTGCTGTGTTCATCCAGCTCTGCACCTTGTTGTCTCAGATTTTCCAGCATCTGCGGTTCCTACTATTTCAGAGCTAAATTCAATATGGTCTCACTATACCTCTTTTTTTACAATTATAGCAAAACTTCCATGCTTTCCTATTCCATTCCCCATGTAATTAATGACAACATTCAATTTCTCAAACACTTTCTACCTTTGCTGGTTAACTTTCTGTGATTTGTGTACTAGGGCAGCCAGATTCCTCTGTGCTCAAGATTTTCTCTGGCTGTGTCTAAAACATGCTGCTTTAAGACACTGCCCCAGAAAATCATAAACTTATCTTCCAGGCTTCCTTGCTGATTTCTATTTCCTTTCTTCTCACTATTTTCTATGACTCCTCTCACTCCCAAGTCTTGCACTTTTTATGGCTTTTATTTTCAATGGCTAATCCCAACTTTTACCTCTCCATCATCTAGTGTGTTTCCTTGGCTATCTGCTGTACTGCTTTTTGACATAGCAAAGCCATCACCTTCACCCACTTTGCATCATTCCATTAGATAATTCTTTCCTTGGAACAGAAAGCTTACGGCCCATATACTGTGTTTGAATTTGAATAATCGATGCTAGGCTTGATTTTTAGTTATTTAGCTCCTCAGGCTGCTTTCTTGTCTGATTTCTACAAAGCTCCTGAAGGTATAACTTTGTAGCTAACATGGTAATATAATTTGAGGAACAAGCTACAATTCTAAATTTATTGAAAGGTCTCCTGAAAGCTGCATGTAAAACTGCCTCTTGAGAAACCTAATGGATGATGTGTAGAAGGTATTGATTAAATTGTTTACTTTTTGAATAGGGGGAAACTGTTACAGGCTATAATTCCCAATGACAGGAAATACTGGTAGGCCCTGTTTCTTTTAAAAGTAGGAGACATTCTTCCAAAAGTGGTCAACCATCATCCATTCCTATTACATTTGAATTAGCAGAGGGTAATCATAGTTAAACATTTCACACACAGTTCTGAGGAAGGGTTACCGGACCCAAAACATTAACTCTTATTTTTCTTCACAGATGCTGCCAGTCCTGCTGAGCATTTCCAGCAACTCCTGTTTTGGTTCCTGATTTACAGCATCTGGAGTGCTCTTGGTTTTTATGTAGTTACAGTTGTTACATTAGGCATTCTTTTGATTTAATCAATTGTGGAAGGTTATGGAGTGTTCCAATCAACCTGTTTTAATGATGGGTAACAGCAAAGGGAGTTTTATTGTTCGTTCTCAGATTGAATTCCAAACATTCTTGTTGGTTTACATGATTTACCAGGAACGCAACAATTTTTTAAAAGCTGATGCTCATAAATGAATATTACTTCTTACCAAATTATGGTTTTGAAATTGCTGTGCCAGATGTTAAATTCATTTAGTATATTTGTTTGTGTGCCTTTCAAATAATTTGTCATTAATTTCAGCCACCATATCAAGCAGAGAGTTTGTAATCGTTCGACCTAGAATCTTGCATTTGAGCAAATGGTCAGTAGGATTTCTTGGCGCAAACAATAATAGGCATCCTGCAGCAGGTAATTTGGAATAGTGGCTTTGCTTAGCTGTAAGATTTAACAGAGCAGCCACCATTAAGAGGAAGAGATGTGTGAAGAGTGAAAATGAGAAAAAGTCATGAGGGGAATGAGACGTGAGAAAGGGAGCAAAGGAGGGAGAGAGAGACACCTACACATACAAAGAAAGTGTTTGGCTGGAGATGGAGATTGAACAGCGAGTGATGGAAGGCAGAGTAGAATTCTGATTTTTAATTGGATGGTTTCAAGTTAAGCACGTTACCTAAGCTATGCAAGGATTTAAAATGACTTGCATGATATATTTGCAGTGATGGTGTGAATATTGACTGACCATCCGAAAAACATAGGAATTTCCAAAGACGAGAGACCACTGAGGTTTAATCAGCTGTAAGATAACGCTGCTTCCTGTTCAGAATCCTTTCAACACTTAACTGGCACTTCACTGAATATACAGTATGGACCGTTGATTAAAATAATTAACAATATATTTCTCTGCTAATTAGCAGAACATCACCATTTCTATACCTCAGTGCATTTTACTTCTATGAAAGAAAACACAAATATTCATGCAACCTCTCTAGAGTACCTGTAATTGGCACGTCATTAGGCTGTTTGCACATAATGACACCAGTGACACTTACGTGCCCATAATATTTCATATTGACACAGATTCATGCCTTTGCTTGGCACTGAGACAGCATTCATTCAGTATCGCCTATGAAAGCACGAACATAACATTCATTCAGCATTGCCCAAGAAAGTGCATCATTGTTTCTATAAAAAACATTGTGTTCTTTGACAAAACAAAGGAGTTCTTTTAAAAAAAGACTGGCTCATCAAGGTTTGTTATTAAGATCCAAAGACACATCGAAAAGACTGTTTAGTTTCAGAAACACAATCCATCAGCCTTTGACATAAATGAGGAATATTAGAAGTTTTAGAAGAAACCAACTGACTGAGTTGCTTTGAGGGTGGCAGTTTGTTGCATCATTATTTCACCATGTAATTTGAAGTTAACTTTTTACATTATGGAAGCCTTTGGAATGCTTAACTAGTAAAACATTTAGATCAGCACAATGGTTTTTGAATTAATAATTTAGGATCTTGTTGGAGATCAGTGTGAATTTCCTGTTGAGCTAAGAAATAGAAAATCAGCAGCAATTATAATGCTCAGTCTTTGTTTTACAGACAATATATCTATGTTATAAAGCTGTATTGTTGTCACTTTTTTTCATTGTTAGGAACGAATGACACTTCGACATCAAAACAGTGGAAAGTGGGCCAAATCTAAAGTTATCATGGCAAAATATGACGCGGAGGTAGAGTATTCTTTTATTTTGACAGCTTTATTTTGACAGCTAATGCCTGCCTTGCACAATCTTGTTGATCAAGGAACAGAACCTACACAGAATCTGTTTCAGAGATAGTAGGAACTGCAGATGCTGGAGAATCAGCGATAACAAGGTGTAGAGCTGGTTGAACGCAGCAGGCCGAGCAGGAAGGCTGACGTTTTGGGCCTAGACCCTTCTTCATTTCTGAAGAAGGGTCTAGGCCTGAAACATCACCCTTTCTGCTCCTCTGATGCTGCTTGTCCTGCTGTGTTCATCCAGCTCTACACCTTGTTATCTCTACACAGAATCTGAATGTTTCGGCTAAGGTGTGGCTTTGTAGGTAAAACAGACATTTCTGGAAGTGCAAGTTTGGTCAGTGGTGACGTATACAGATCTTTCCAAAGTTTTAGCCAGTTTCTCCATCCCATAAATGTTCCTGCTACAAAAAATATTTATTGGCTCTCAACAGGTGTAACAAGGTATATGGTTTTGTAACACTCCAATTCAATTTGTAAGTGTATCTGCTGTCCTAAAGGTTGATATTTTTGCAGATTGGAGCTTTATTTTTACAGGCCTTATCGAATATTATGCAATACACAGTGTAGTTGAACATTTTAATCACTTTATATATACGTGAAGAGAATCTTTCCTTGCTGTTAACTTGCATTATGAAATAGACAGATTGCAGTCTTGCACCTTTGAGTGGCAAGAATCTAGAGAGAAAGTCAATTTCAGTGAAGAAAGAGAATTTTTAAAAATTATGCTCCTACTCCATTGCCTACCCCCACACCAAGCAAAATGAGTTCCAGATAAGTGATCACATTGCTTGTTAAGTGACATTTCTCTGACCCCACACAGTGATAACTACCTTACATAGGATTGTAAGAAGTAGGAACAGGAGTAGGCCAATCAACCTCTCATATCTGATCTAGTTATTAAATAGACTGATCATTGACCTCCATTCCATTTTTATGCCCAATCTCCTTGATTACATTAGAGTCCAGAAGTCTATCTCCACCTCAAATGTATTCAATGATGCAGCACCCACAACATTTTTGGATTGAGAATTCCAAAGATTGACAACACCTGAGTGAAATAATTCCTCCTCATCTCAGTCTTAAGAGTCGTAGAAGGCGCTGTTGTTATCCTGTGACTATGTCCCCTACTTCTAACATCAAAAGTAGTGGTGCAACCTTTGAATTACCTAACCTGTCAAAATCTTGAGTTATAATGAAATCAACTCATTCTAAACCCAGAGAGTATAGGTCCAATCTGCTCATTTCGCATCTTTGACCAGTCATCTTGTGCTAGGAATCAATCTAGATTGATTCATCCAGTGGTGCAACAAATTCATACTCCCCGGACAAGCAGGAAACTTGTTCTGGAGGTCAGTGACTTGGTACAAAATTAAATCCCTTTTTTCTGGGTTTTAGTCTGTTCCTGTTCATCTATATCTTGTATGCATATTCCCTGATTTTTTTATGATTTATCTAATTCAAGTAGTGTATGCACAGAGACAAAGCCTACTCCTTGAATTATGTTTCAAAAATCTCAATCAAATGTGCCCAAAATTGAAGTTTTTCTAGAAATTTCCTGATCAGGCCCATAAGCCTGCCACATTAATAAGAGTCTTTTAAAATGTGCCTTATTCTTGTGATCTTTCCCTGAACATTAACCAAGACTTCTGTATCTCTCACAATATGAGTGGACTAAAACTGTCCACTGTATTCTAGATGAGGATGAGTCAAAGTCATCTTTAAGGCTGTAGTTAAATATTGTAGTATCCTAACAGTACGTTTGATATTCTATTGGCCAAAATTATATGCTAATAGTCAGTCATACAGCACAGAAACAGACTCTTGGTCTAACCAGTCCATGTCGAACATGTAGTGTAGATCAAGAACTTTGGAAACTTAATTCCTCCACACGTTCAACATGACATCAGGTAGTTGGTATATGTGATCCTAGTCCTACGTCTGTGGATAATTATACATGTTATCATTAAATGCCAACTGCCTGATGGTGGGTCTTTACTCCTCATCTGGGATTCCAAACTCAGCAAAATCTTTTATTTGGGAATTTAAATGCCTATTCCCTGAATGCTTTCATCCAAATTTATAATCAAGTACAAACGGGGAGTTCTACAGTAACCATCATCAAGGTTAAATTATTTTTCATCTATCCCTGGGATCTGTTGTTTTAATCCCATGGGACTTTATCTTGTACATTAGCCTGTTGTGTCGCAACTTGCAGAAAACCAAATATTGACTGAAATGTCTAAACACTATTTAGAGGAGAAGGAAGCTGGCGAGTCTTAACTGCCTCTGCACTCCTGCCCTGTCTTGAGCCATTTCACCCCAGTCCTTTGCTGTCTGTGCAAAGCCAAGGCCTCCTTTGCAACCATTGTAGCTGTTTAGGAAAACTCTTTACTTTGTTTGCAGCAAAATTTACATTTCAGTAGAAATATTAGTTGTTTTGGGAAGTGTGACACAATACGTTTGTCTTTCAGTAGACTATTTGCAATATCAATGGTTTCTTTTAACTGAAAGTTAAGCATTTACTGATGTATGGCACATGATGATGAAATGGTGGATATGTATGTTAGTGAAATCAAGTTTATTATGAATTAGTGCATTTCCAAACAGTGTGCACACTAATTGAAGTACAAGACATGGATTAACACTGAAAATGAAATGTTACATTTGAGTTGTCTCTTGCCAGAATACAGGGATTTTGTTCTATTTTATTGAAAGATTGTGTTTTTTGAGATCTGCTGTAAAAATTCCTGCTTTGTGAATCGTATTTGGCAAATTAATTTATTATTTAATGGAATTCAAGTGCATCAGTTAGCTTAATAGTGTACGCCCATATGTCAAAAGCAGATTTTATTTAATTTATTCTGTTAATATTGTCTATTTTGACTAGGCTCGCAGTGCAATCCAGAAGCAGCTGGAGAAGAACAAAATGCTCACAACAAAAGTCCTAGTTCCATCAGATAGTGAGGATGAAGTTGTACCGAAGGTGGACAGGGATGAGACTGTTCCAGATTTTGTGAATGATGCTGAGATGAACACAGTAGCAAATCCTTGGATGGTGGGAAGATTGAGTGCTGATCCAAAGAGTTTTGAAGCACGAGAAACTGAGCTTGTCATTCCTGCAAAAATTGATCAGAATGAAGGATCAGATGATGAGGAGGACCTCTCTGAAGATGAGTTACTGCTGCAAGAGTTTGAGAAAAAACGGACAATTCGTAAAGAAGGTGATGGTGAACTGGCTGGATCATCTGCTATTGTAGATGAGAGCAAAGATGATGAAAGTATGAAAAATAATGACGAACGGGAAAGGGCAGTCCCTGGTGACCAAAGTGAGAAAGAGAAACATTTTGAAGAAGACGTGAATGAGTTTAATCACCTTTTTCGGAAATTGATTGAGAATAAATCTGAACCTACGTCAAGAAACCCTAAGAAGTATCAAAGAAAAAGCAAGGAAATGTCACTTGAGAAGAGTGAGGAGGATGCACAGACACTAGAAAACCAAGAAGAACCAATACTCGATGAACAGTTAGAGCGCAAAAGGACAGTGGAAGATTTGGAAACTTTGATTCAGGAAGAATGTCATAATCTTAATGAGGCCTCAGCCTTGAATACACCACGGCTCAGTGGAGATGCGATCAATTCAGAAAATAAAACAAATGCTACAACAGAAGTTAGAACAAACCATCTCATCAATCCTAAGAAAGTATTGAATATTACATCCAAAATCATTAAAATGCCTTTGGTTCCTACAGCAGTAGAAGAGGAGGTAAGAGAATTAGCGATGAATTTTCCCTGAATTTAATATACATTAGCTAATTGATTATTGATCGAGGTAAGTAGTATCTCTGGTTACTGTTTTTGATTCTTCAGCTCACTGGTCATTTGCCAGTTTTGTTTTGGCAAATAATCTAATGGTCATTACAGGAACAGGACAATCATTAGTTTTAAGGTTAATCCATAGTTGGTGCTAACAATACTAAAGCCTTGGTGAATCTGTATTGTTGTATCTTATCAGTCTCCGTCATGCATAAAAATTATCCTGGAAACATAATGATTAAAAATTTCTCTACCATTGTGAAAATTAAGACCTATTTTGTATGTGTAAATGATGATTAATTTTGGATGTTGGTGTACTTAAGCACCGGGCAGGTCTGTCCAGCCCTGTTTGCAATACTGTTAATGGAGAGATTCATTTTAACTATGTATTGCAGTATTACAAATAACATCCCAATAGATTTCTGCTTTGAAATACAATCAATCCTCTGTGTCTGTGAAATCCCAAACGGGGAATTCGCCTATCTACGCTAAAAATAACAACAAAAATCAACACCCACAGGCAAAAATCGCAAATCCTCAATTTTTAACCTATTTTGAAGAAGTTCCGCACTTGCGATTTTTATCATTCACGGGGATTCTCAGGAATGGAACCCTTACAGATATGGAGGAATGACTATAGCTGCATTCAAATAATTGTACCACCTCTATCATGTTCTAGGTTTTCAGCTTATTGTTTGACTTCCATTCATTTTCTAGTATTGAAAAGCTTATATAGTATGCAATTTGTCAAATCTTTCTATGCCAGCTACACTCGTCAAAGTTGTTAGGCATTGGGAAACTAGTTTGGCATATAGCACTCATAATATTAAGATTATCATGTCTGTTTGCTGTGGGTGACAAGACCAATAATTTTGATCATGTCTGTGTTGGCCCATTTTCTCAACAACTTGTTTGGTATGTATACAAAGGCAAATTAAATCTACAATTGCCTGTCAATTTGAATTTGATTGGCGGATATTTTTATATATAATGCTGTGTGGGTGTGTTTCTGCCTGAATCTCTGCTATTCATATGGGCTTTACATTAATCTTCAACTGATCAGGCTCAATTCTTATCCAAGATATTCTCAGAAATATAGAATTCCAGGGAACTTTAAAGGCGAAAATATATTAAATTCTTCCTAATCTGTTTTGTAAGATGACTTTTGCAGTTAACATAGTATTCAGGACCCACATTCATTTAGAATCATAGAATCCCTACAGTGTGGGAACAGGCCATTTGGCCCATTGGATCTATACCTACCCTCCTAAGAGCATCCCACCCAGACCAACCCCATCCCTGTAACCTTATATTTCCCATACCTAATCCACCTAAACTGCACATCTTTCGACTGTGGGAGGAAACCCATACAGATATGGGGAGAACGTGCAAATTCCACACAGACAATTGCCCAAGGAATTGAACCCAGGTCCCTGGTGCTATGAGGCAGCAGTGTTAACTGCTGAGCCGCTGTGCCACCCACTTTTCTTTTTAGAATTCCTTCAGTGTGTAACTAGTGTAGTTAGGAACTAAGGATGAAATGAGAAAGTTAACTTAATCAATTGTTGTCTATCCAGGGTGAAAAAAACAATGTAGGGAGCGTTCTTCATACAAGCCTTGCATCTCTGTGCAGCCCATTCTGGGAGTTACCATTGACCAGAAACTCCGCTGGACTAGCCATATAAATACAGTGGCTTTGAGAGCAGGTCCAAAGCTAAGAACCTTGCAGGAAGTATCTCACCTGCTTACTCTCCAAAGCTTATCCACCACCTGTAAGGCACAAGTCAGGAGTGTATTGGAATTCTCCCCACTTGCTGGACAAGTGCAACTCCAAAAACTCTCAAAAAGCTTGACATGATCCAAGACACAGCAGTCCACTTGATTGTCACCGCATCCACAGGCATTCAGTCCCTCCCACCACTGATGTTCTGTAGCAGCAAGTGTGTACTATCTATGAGATGCACTGCAGATGTTCACCAAGGCTTCTTAGACAACACCTTCCAAACCCATAACCACTAAGGCTGAAGGTACATAGGAACACTACCAGCTGCACGTTTCCCTCCGAGCCACTCACCATCTTATCTTGGAAGTTCCTTCAGTGTTGTTGGTCAAAATCCTGGAACTCCCTCCTAACAGCACTGTAGGTGCACCTACATCAGATGGCCTGCAGTGGTCAAGAATGCAGCTCACCAGCACCTTTTCAAGGACAACTAGGGATGGCAACAAAGGCTAGTTCACAGTTCATGAGAGTTGTTACAAACTATGAAGGAGTCGTGTTGCACTATCTAGCTGAAATTTTTCTTTTAAGCAAAGGTCTGGATCTTTGAATAATTTGTCTGCTTCCATGTGTGCAACTGAAATGAGACTTAAAACTTTGTGAGCAATCTTGTAGTTGTGTTTCAGTATTGCCTTGAATGATCCAGGAGCAAATTATTTGAGATTATGGCCCTCAACAAGAAATCAATGAATAACCGATAAATAAGAACAAGACATGCAATTAAAATATTGCATGCTTCATTACTTAAGAATATACTTCAAATTAAGGTATAAAACATGATAGGTTATAGACCTGATTATATATTTTGACCCTCTGTTCTTGAAATAATTTTCAACTTATTCTTTATTCTTAGAATGAAGAATATGAGGACCAGCGCATGGTCATTCAGGAGGCCTTTGCATCAGATGATGTCATTGATGATTTCATAAAAGATAAGCAGAAACAGATTGATGCTAGCAAACCAAAAGACATTGACTTAACCTTGCCAGGGTGGGGTGAATGGGGAGGACAAGGTCTCCAACCAAGTGGAAAGAAAAGAAGAAGGTGGGTCCGTTGAAAAATGATCGTAGTGTGGACAGTTCTCTGCTGGTTAGTTACAATGTAAATTTAAGCCTTTGTATGAAGATATGTTCAATGTTCACTCTAGTTGCAACCAATGTTAACTCTAAGCCAGTTGATATCTTTTATAAGAGATTTGATTACAATGTAGAAAAGGCCCCTATGTCTAAAGTCTATTCGTTTCATTCATAAGTGTAAAGAATAGTATAAGGAAATATTGGGCAGACCTACCACCACCAGTTTTAATGATGCTGTGGAAGATGTTCATTTGCAACTGGAAGACAGGCATTTCTGAAGCTCTTGAAAATCAAACAGGAAAGGAACTTAGTGTTAAATGGGAGGACATCACCGCAGCATTTCTGATTTGTTCTTCTCAACGTGTATTATTTTATCAAGCTCAACTGGTTGGAAAAGTTCCTCCCTAAAACTGTACTTATCTGTTGACTTCTGGGCATATTATTCTTGTAACAACATGTTAATTACAATATTTTATCCAATTATAGCATTATTTCTTTAGTGTCTTGCCCTGTCTATCAAGAATTAGGATAGTAATCTAGAAATGGGCCAAGATTTGTGGACTCTGCCCAGAAAATTATGAAAATGACTCTGGCTATATTACAGTATCTGCTGAGATGATTACACACCTGTTAATATGATATCTGTGATGAGGAAAATTTTGGTGTATCTCAAGATTAAATTCCAAACATTGTGGATGAAGAGTAAATACTTAGAAACTTCAAACGTTGACTTTGGAGATGTGTGAAGTGCTTTAAACACTATCCTAAGTTCTTTGAAGAGGTGACAGATATTGGATCAGTGTCTGAATCATGTTGACTTCCAATCAAACATTGATTTTAGATTTTCTGCCTCCATCTTGTTATTTTTTGTTTTGCTTGTTCAGTCTTGTATGGTCTCTTTCATAATCCTTTCACGGTATTCATTTTTTTTAATGTAGCAATTTGCACTTTATTTGGACATGACTTTTGTTTGTACCTATTATTACTTTTTTTGGCTGTTACACCATGAAATATTTTTATTTAATTTTCCTTCTCCTTGAATGATATACTGTTTTCCCAGGATTTGTGTTCTAATTTCACACTTCCAGCATCCAAAATATTTTCTTTTTAGTTAAGGAAATATTGTCTGTAATTGCAAAGGATGCTGAAGTGGAAATCACAGTATATAGTCTGAGAAGTAAAAGAAACTGCTGACAGATACTAATAATTGTTCATTTTAAAAATGGATGAAAATGCTGCTTTGAACACTTCAAAGCATTTTTTGAAGGTTCTGAAATTTTCAATGAGACATTTGAAAACAGCTCAGTGGATAAGACCATAAAAAGATTGGCCATTACTCACTTTTATGGCAAAAGGTATAGAATGTAAGATCATAAATATAATACTGTGGGCAGTTTTGGACTACACACTAGGAGTAGGATTGAAGTAATTGAGTCTACAGCACAGATTCACTTCTAAGCTGTTTGGTATGAGGGAATGCAAATAAAGAAACAATTCAAATTCTCTTGTCATTTTTCATTAAAACAGAATTGCCTGCAGGGTGATTGAGGTGTTTAAAATTATAAAATTATTGACCATAGGAGATTGAAACCAGTTACTTTCAGTGTTTTTGCAAAGTCTAGAATGCTCTAAATCTCACTGTCTAGGAGAGCATTAAAGCAACATGATATTTCTATATTTGAACAAATCTAAAATTGAAAGAGAACATGATATGGTAAACGTATTTTGGAAGGGTTTCTTTGGGGGTATCTGTGGATAACATCATGCCTAGCCCTGATTGTACTCTTGCTGTTGATTCTCTAGGTTCCGCATTAAAGCTGCTCCACCTCCACCCAGGAAGGATCAAAATTTGCCGAATGTTATAATCAATGAGAAGCGAGACATTGGAGTTGCGGCACACCAGGTGAGGGGGAATATCATGCTCTTGAGCTCAAAATTTGATAAGTATGCAGTCCATTCCATGGAATAAATGAATAAGTACAATGTTCAAAATTGAAAACTTTGGTCAATTTGGGAAATCCTATATTCACTGGTGAATTAATAGCTAGAGGCCATAAATTTGAGGTAACTCAGTATTGATTGCAGTTGATTTGGGCAGGGTGGGGAGAAATAATAAGTCAATGGTATGATGCAGAGAGTCTTAAAAACCTACAATTTGCAGTAAATCCAATTCATGGCTCACCTCAGTGCTCACTGAACTATGTTGGCTCCCAGTTAAAATTCCCATTCTTGTTTACAAATCTCTCCATGCCCTCAGCCTACCCTATTTTTGTAATTTGCTCCAGCCCTACAGCTCGTTGACACATTGCACTGTCTAATTCTAGTCACTGCAGTATGACTGATTTTAATTGTTTTGTCATTAAAAGTGATGCCTTTAACAATCGAATTCCTAAACTCTGAAATTTCCTCTTTAAACTCCTCCACATCTCTCTCTTGCTTTCCACCTTTTAAAACCAATTTGTCACCAAGCAAACTTGTTCATCTGCCGAATGTCTTGTCATGTGGCTCAGTATCAAATTTTGCTTTAGTGTTCTCTTAAAGCACTGTAGGATGTTCGAATATGTTAAAGGTAAATATAAATTATTAGTATACTGCCTTATCAAAGATAGAAGCAGAGTCTCCAGAGGCTTTCAAAACCAGCAAATGAATAATTGAAAAGAGAATAGAAAATACAGGCAAGTATGAGGGGGGTAAAAAAGCCAACATTTCCAGCTAACCGGACAGATTAGTGAACTGGCACAGATGTAGGCCCCTGAATATGCTGTCAAAATCTCCAGCTCTGAATTTAAATCAATTTTTTTTTTTCTTTTTTTTTAAACTTGAGGTTCTTGTTAAGAATCCATTCTTACATGGGCTACTTAAGATTTTGTTTGAATTCACATTCTGTATTATACTGCTGAAAAAGACATTTTTCAATAAAATGCAGCAAATTAAGCTCAAAGAGCCCTCCTCTTCACTCGACTTCTGGTATGGTTTTCGCAAAGAGTGATAATTTTCTGTGCCATCTCCCAGTTCTGAAATGGAGCATATGATGCGGGTATGTAGGATTAGTTTCATTGCTCTAAGTAACTGGTCAGTGACTCTCCCATTGCATCCTGACCTTGGATTCCTCACTCAAATGAGCATTCTTTATGTGCTTTGTCTTGTCAGTGCATGTCGGTTACCCTTCCAACTGGAATAGCTATCATGCTGTTCCTAATGTCAACATATTCACTTTTCCGCAATGGTTACTGAAGAAGTGGCGGTTTTCCCTAGCATAGAAGTGCTGAGTTCAAATATCTTACTACTACTATGTATTACTTAATTAAACAACAGGTTTATTTGAAAGCACAAGCTTTCAGAGCACAGATTTTTCTGAAGAAGGGTCCAGACCCGAAACGTCAGCTTTCCTGCTCCTCTGATGCTGCTTGGCCTGCTGTGTTCATCCAGCTCTACACCTTGTTATCTCAGCTTTCAGAGCATAGCCCTTTGTCAGGTGAAGGCGCTACACTCTGAAAGCTTGTTTTCAAATAAACCCGTTGGACTGTAACCTGGTGTCATGTGATTTCTGACTTTGTCCATCCCAATCCAACACTGGCACCTCGACATCATTACTTAATTGATAATCACTCTTTCTGGAGATTGTACTTGAGACATGTTTGACCTGTGCAGATCCATTGTTTACTGGCCAGTAAAATTAGTGTTTAGAAAATAGACCAGAAACACATAGTAAGTATAATGACATTCTTAAATAGGCAGGCTATGATTGGTGGAGTGCCCCAAGGCTCAGTACTCTGGACTTGGTTATTTACAATCTATGTTAACACATTAATGTGTTTAATTTGCTGACAATACAAAGCTAAGTGGAAATATAAGGAATGCTCTACCACAGTAGGTTCAAGAAGAAGATGCATTTTTAGGTTGTAAAGGTATCGAGGGATATGGGGAGAAAGCAGGAATATGGCATTGAGTTAGATAATCAGCCATGATCATATTGAATGGTAGAGCAGGCACCAAATGGTCTACTCCTGCTCCAATTTTCTATGTTTAGTTTCATCTCCATATTTAAGGGATGATATACTTGTATTGGAGGCAGTACAGCACAGTTCATGTTCACGTAGATCGGTCCTAAGGCTGAAAAGTGTGTCTTATGAAGAAAGGCCTATACTCCCTGGAGTTTTGAAGAATGAGGTGACCTGATTAAACATACAAGATTCTGAAGTGATTTGACAGGGTAGATATTAATTGGGTGTTTCTGCTGGTTGGGCAATCTAGAATACATGGTCATGTTATTAGAATTATTTAGCACTATGAAAGACAGGAAGAAATTTCTTTGCTCAAAAAGTTGGGATCTTTACAATTCTGAAGTAGAAAGTTTAAGATACTCAGTCATATGTTATGTTTAAGGATAAGATAAACAAATTTTTTTGTCTCTCCGGGAACTGGGGAATATGGAGAGCAAGAAAATGGAGTTAAAACCCAAAAACAGTCATAATTACATTGAATGGCAAAAAATGCTTTACGAGCCACATAGTCTACTGTTTCCCTGTTCTCCTCTCTGAGCTGTTGATATCGAAGACTGTCATTTTAATAAAATGCACGTAATGTTTCCTTGCTAAGTTCCATTTTGACAAAGTATGTACCAGTTATTTATTTGATGGGAATGGACTGTGTCACCTTGTGATTAATGTGTGAATTATCTTGTCTCGTACTAAACACTTAATTATTTGTTTTGATGCAGGTAAATGAACTACCTTTCCCATTCTCACATCAGAATCAGTTTGAGAAGAGTATCTGTGCCCCTATTGGGAGTACATGGAATACTGAGAAAGTCATGCAGAAATTGACGCTGCCAAAAGTTGTGACAAAAATGGGAACAATAATTGAACCAATCTCTGAAGATGATCTGCTTCAAGAGAAGAAGAAAAGTGTGAAATCAAAAGTAGGACAGCATCCTTGTAAACACAGAAAAATGCAGAAGAAATCATTTCATTGATGATAAAAAGAATTGTTGCTTCCACCACAAAGCTAGTCATTTCTGGAGTATCCAGCTGATCTTGATAATGGATTTTTATCATTCCCTTACAGAATGTATGTTAGTTAAATCTGGCATCCGGACCAGAATTTTGTCTTGGCTATAGCACAATTTGTGGAGGTGCCTAGTGGAATGATGAAGGAACAGATCGAAACAAGTCATCACACATCACAATAAAAGTAACTTTATAATTATCATTTGGAAAGTCTTTACCTTGCACATCATATAGGAGAAGCTTATTTGTGATGGCCCCTACTATTGTAGGTGAGCCTCATGCCTGTATGGTACCAGGGAAGGGTAAGGCACTCCTGGATAGATTGGGAAATCTATAAACTATAATGTTTGGTACTAGAAAGAGAAATATTCCTCCAACAAAAATGCAGGGTTACACAAGAGTAGAGATGGAGAGGTGTGGTTTTTAATGTCCACTTCTTGTCCTTTCCTGAAATGTTTTCCAACCAGGATATCATTACACAGATGATGTACTCAAGTACCTTTTAGTAATGTGAGATCTCGGTGACTGCTTATGGGTTTAAACTGAAGTGAGTCTAAATTGGTCCAATACTTGAATTTCCCCTGAGAATTAGGGGGAAACTGTTTTGGAGTACAAGTAAAAAGTGGGCTCTGGAACAAAAGGTTGAGTGGATCCTGTGGAACTATAGCTCCGTGTGAATAGATATCTGCAGGAAAAGAGGAATAGTGAGAGCGTTGATATCATCCTCCAATTTAATGGGTCAAATAAACTGAACTGTGAAAAGCTCTGCTCTGAGTAGCCTTAAGCAGTTAGAATTATGGATTTCTCATTAAAATTTATTGTGAAAGAATGGAGTGTCATCTATTGTTTTTACACAACTGAATGTTATAATAGTGACCAGTAATTAAATACTATTGCTGATGAAAGCCAGTCATGTTAAAGACTTCTTTGTTTAAAAATAGATTTCAAATTGAAAACTTGTGGAGAGCCCTCTGTTGGTTTTGTAATCTATTCAATTCAAACCATGATTTTTTGTTTATCTGTGGCAGCAGCACCCCCTACAGAACTTGGTGCATTATTGCATCATTTAAATTCATGTTACTACTATTCCTGAATGATGAGAAGCTTTGGGGACCTGTAATATAGAAAGTTCATGGTCAGATTAAAAGCTAAAACAGATTTGTTTACAGTGTTGCAGTAGGCATGATTTTCTGGAGGAGATTGTGAATCTACTTGGATCATCATCAGGAACATTGCCTCTGGTATCTTACCAAAAAGATGTTCCACATGTGTAAGCATAGATACTGAATGTTGTTGGGCTAACAGTGGTTACTGAGCAATAGCTCCAGTGCCTCAATTATTCTGTAATCTTTTTCTGAGTTACATCTCATCTGACTCCAATCCTGTAATCGTTCTCTCCTCCACCCCACAATCAAATGTGACTTCAGGCAACTGGTGCAAAAATCTGAAATTTCCATCTCCATTTTCAATTCCTTCTTTCAGACATTCTTCAAAATCTACGTCCAATTTTCCCATGGATTAAATTGGAGATGGATACAATGAATTTGGAGCAGAAGTAGGCTGCCTGGTGTCTGAAGCATGTTCTGCCACTCAAAAAAGTCATGACTGATCTGATTAGTCCACATTCCCATCAACTACCGATAAGTAACTATTTTTCCACTCCCCACTTCAGCACTTGTTTATTAAGACCCATTTCCCATCACATTAGAATTATTCGAAGACTCTGCTTTCACCAACTTTAGAGGCAAAGAATGCCAAAGATGCTCAACCTTCTGAGCAAGTAATTCCTCATCTCTGTTTTAAGTGGCTGACCCCTTATTTTAAAACCATAAGAAATAGGAGCAAAGGTAGGTCATTCGGCCCCTCAAGCCTGCTCTGCCATTCAATAGGATCATGGCTGAATTGACATTGCTTGCATCCACTTTCCAGCCCTTTTCCCAGAACCCTCCAGATCCTTCACCAGGAGGGGAATTATCTGTCTCAATCTTAAATATACACACGGATTCTGCCTCTACAGCTCTTTGTGGCAAGGAATTCCAAAGACAGTCAACCTTCTGAAAGAAAATACACCTTGTCTCAGTCGTAAATTTATTTTGACATTATGCCCTCTGGTTCTAGACTTTCCCATGAGGGGAAATATCCATTCAGCATTTCTGTCAAGCCCCTTAAGAGTCCTATATGTTTCAATGAGATCATCTGTCATTCCTTTTAAATTCCAGTGAGTAGAGTCCCAACCTTTTCGACCTTTGCATGTAAGGTGACCCTTCCATACCAGGGATCATTTTTGTGGACCTGCTCTGACCCCCCTCCAATGAAATTATTTTTTCCCTTAAATAAGGGGACAGTGCACCAGATGTGGCCTCACCAGCACCTTGTACAGTTACAATAAGACTTCCCTCCTCTTAAATTCTAATCCCCTTGAAATAAGGGTCAACATTCCATTAACCTTCCTGATAACCTGCTGCACCTGTGTTTTAAATATGTATTTTGTGCACAAATACCCTGAAATCCCTTGGCATTACAGCTTTCTGCAGTTTCTCTCCACTTAAATAATACTTTTTAGTTCACCCTTCCAAAATAAGCAACTTTACATTTTCCCACATTATACTCCATTTGACAACTTTTTGCCCACTTAGAGTCATAGGGATATACAGCACAGAAACAGACCTTTCGGTCCAATTCGCCCAGGCCGACCAAATATCCCATAACCCTCTAAACCCTTCCTATTCATATACTCATGCAAATACCTTTTAAATGTATCTGTACTAGCCTCCATCATTTCCTCTGGCAGCTCATTCCATATATGCACTACCCTCTGCGTTAAACCGTTGTCCCTTGGGTCTCTTTTAAATCTTTCCCCTCTCACCTTAAATATATGCCCTCTAGTTTTGGATTCTTCCACCCCAGGGAAAAGACCTTGTCTATTTACCCTATCCATGCCCCTCATGATTTTATAACTATAAGGTCACCCCTCAGCCTCCAATGCTCCAGGGAAAATAGCCCAGCCTATTCAGCTTCTCCCTACAGCTCAAACTCTGGCAACATCCTTGTAAATCTTTTCTGAATCCTTTTCAAGTTTCAGAACATTCTTCCTTATAGCAGGGAGACCAGAATTATTTAATAATCTATTAATATCTTTCTGTAAACTGTTTGTATTCATCTTGAAACATACCTTTCCACCTATTTTTGTGCTGTCTGCAAATTTGGCTATAGTATTTGCTTCTTTCCTCCAAGTCACTACTTTTGCAGATGGTATGAAAATTGGTGGGGTGGTAAGTAGTGAGGATGATGGCCTTAGATGACAGGAGGGTATAGATAGGGCTGATCATTGCCAGATTGAATTCAATCTGAATAAGTGTGAGATAATGCACTTGGGCAAGACAAATGAGGCAAGGGAATACATGATGAAAGGGAAGCACTGAGGATCAGAGGGACTAGGTACTCACGTGGTCAATCCCTTTAAGGTATCTGGACAGGTGGAGAAAGTGATTAAAACGCATATGGAATAGTCGTCTTTATTAGCCAAGGCATACAATTTAAGAGCAGGGATGTTATGCTGGAACTGTATAAAACATTAGTTAGGCTACAGCTGTGTATTATGTACAGTTCTAGAATCCACATTGTAGGAGGGATGGGATAGCACTGGAGAATGTGAGGAGATGTGTTAGATGTTGTCTGGGCTGGAAAGTTTCAGTTATTAAGAGAGATTGGATAGACTGGGGTTGTTTTCCTTCGAGCAGGGATTGAGGGGACATTGAGGCAGCACGCTGGCTGAGTGGTTAGCACTGCTGCCTCATACCACCAGGGACCCGGGTTTGATTCCACCCTTGGGCGTCTGTCTGTGTGGAGTTTGCATATTCTCCCTGTGTCTGCGTGGGTTTCCTCCCACAGTTAAGATGTGCAGGGTATGTGGATTGGCTATGCTAAATTGCCTATAGTGCCCAGAGATGTTTAGTTAGGTGGGTTAGACATGGGAAATACAGGGGTAGGGGAATGGGTCTGGGTGGGATGCTCTTCGGAGGGGCGGTATGGACTTGTTGGGCCGCATGACCTGTTTCTATACTGTAAGGATTCTATGATATGATTCTATGACTGAGATATATAAAATTGACATGCATAGATAGGGTAGAGAGGAAGAAACTTTTCCCCTTAATGGAGGCACCATTGACTAGTGGCATAAAGTAAGGGGCTTGAAGGAGCTCATAGATGGAAACAGACCCTTTGTTCCAACTTGCCCATGCCAAAAGCTGTGAGGAAACCTTTTCCATCCAGATGGTGGTAGGAATCTCAAACTCGCTGCCTGTAAGGTTGGTAAAGGCAGAAATCCACATAACGTTCAAGAAATATTTAAATGTACACTTGCGATGCCAAAGCATACAAGACTATGGGCCGAACTCAGCTGGAAAATGGGATTAGAATAATTAGATGGCTATTTTTGACTGGCAGGGACATGATGGATCAAAGGGCCTTTTTCTGTGCTATGGATTTTTATGATTCTAAGTCATTAATATATTGCAAACAGTGGCATCCCAGCTGTCACCCCTGTGGAACCTCTCAAGTTATAGGTTGCCAACCTGAAAAGAACCCCTTACCGCCATTCACTGTTTCCTGCCCATTGGCCAGTTCTTTATCATGTCAGTATATCACCTCCACCCCACACACTTATGTACTTAAATTTTATGAAGTATCTTGTTGAATGCCGAAGGAAGTCCAAATCCTCTCAAAAGAGGAAACAACCTCTCCATATCCACCTTGTCAGGACTTCTTAGGTTCTTGAATTTCAATCAAGTTGTTCCTTACTCTTATAAACTGTAGTAAGTATGAGACTTGCCTTTTCAACTCTCCCTCAAAAGACAACACACCTGTTCCAGGTATTGGTTTTGTAAACCTTTCCTGGACCGAATGTAACACACTTGCATCCTTCCATGAATAAGGTGACCGACACTGTATGCCATATTCCAGATGAGGCCTCGTCAGCACAACTTGAGAGTTTCCGCAGGGGTGAGAGCTGGGATGCAACTGTTTACAATATATTAATGACTTAGAATTACAAAGATCCACAGCACAGAAAAAAGGTCCTTTGATCCATCATGTCCCTGCCAGTCAAAAATAGCTATCTAATTTCTCTCATCCCATTTTCCAGCATAGTCCAGCCCATAGTCTTGTATGCTTTGGCATCGCAAGTGTAAATTTAAATACTTCTTGAATGTTATGTGGGTTTCTGCCTTTACCAACCTTACAGGCAGCGAGTTCGAGATTCCCATCACCATCTGGATGAAAAAGGTTTCCTCACAGCTTCTGGCATGGGCAAGTTGAAAAATAAGATTGTATTAATTTTCCTCATTACTTGTATGTGCTGACCAACCTTTTGTGAATCATGCACTAAGATGACCAGATCCGTCTGCATCTTACAGCACTGTAGTCTCTCATCTTTTAGACAATATGCTTCATTTTTTAATTATCTGCTAAAATGGACAATTTTATATTTTCCCATGTTACCCCATTTGCTAGATCTTAGTCAACCCACGTAGCCTTTCCATATCCTTTTGTGACCTCCTTAAGTTCTTTTCATAATTTACTTTTCTACCTATCTTCATGTCATCAACACATTTAGCAACCATGTTTTGGTTCCTTCATCCAAGTCATTTATACAAAATTGTAAAATGTTGCGGCTTTGGCACACAAGCCATTACACTTTGCCAACCAAAAAATGACCTATTTAGGTATATGCTTGTTAGCTAACCAATCTTCTGTCCATCTCAATATGATAACACATATACAGTGAGCTTTTATTTTCTGCAATAATCTCCAAAAATGCCTTTTGAAGTCCAGGTACACTACAACCACCGGTTCCCCTTGATCCATAGCATATGTTATTTCTTTAAAGAACTCCAATAAGATAAACTTGGAATCATAACAGTGTGGAAGCAGGCCATTTGACCCATTGCATCCACACCAACCCTCAGAGCATCCCACCAGACCCACCCACCCCCCTACCCTATGCCTGAAACCCTGCATTTCCCATGGCCAATCCACCTAACCTGCATATATTTGGACTGTGGGAGGAAACTGGAGCACCCAGCAGAAACCCACACAGACACGGGGAGAATGTGCAAACTCCACACAGACAGTCACCTGAGAGTGGAATCGAGCCCAGGTTCCTAGTGCAGTGAGGCAGCACTAAACTACTGTGCTTGAAAACTTGATTTTACCTTTCACAAACCATGCTGATTCTGTTTTCCTTGAACTTTCCTACATACCTTGCAATAATGGATAAGCTTTGTAGTTCTCGACTCTTAATCTGAATTAATTTAGGTCAGGTCCTGAAAACTTCCATCTGCTGTGTTCAAATTAGTCAACTCTACAAACACTTGATTTTTAAAAAAAAATATTTTTAATCAGTAGGATTAACATAATAATCTACTGTGAAAGAAATTATACAAGAATGTTATCTTCTCAAAATTGCCTGAATGCTGTTCAGAATATATACTTTCCACTTCATAAGTATCTAGAGTTTAGGGATCATTTCAGTTGTGGCACAAACACAGAAATGAAATGACTTACTCATTTTAAAGTTAATACAAATTAATAAGTAATGTACTGTAAGTGGATAGGTGAGCTTCTATGCAAAAATCTATCAAAAGATATAATATCAAATCAAATTGAATCCATTTAATGTTTTACCTTAAAGCCCCAAATATACTTTCTCCCAATGGAAAAAATATATTTTAAGAAGTATTATCGAAGGGTTTCAGAAGTGTGAAATTTTAGTGAAAGGGTCTTATTTTTATGTTGTTTGGATCCCTCCTGCTTTGCAAACGTGAGTGCTAACCCTCTCTGACTCTTGTTTGTGATGCTATCTCGGTAAACATTATTCCTTAATTATTCAATGAAGATTCCTTTATGAAGTTGTAAGCTTTTATTTGGTCAGTTTTAATGTTTTGTAACTTAGATTTATTAAGTCTCTCCCCTATTCTTTTGTCATGACTCACTGGGTTAGCATGCTGGAAATTGAGCCCCACAACTAAAGTCACAAAAGTTACAGATTTAAAATAAGTACAAGTACAAATAAAAATCCCCAAATTTACCTGATTTTCAAGCCCAAGTTGATGGAAAGCATAGACCAAGTTTCTATACTTAACAATAAATTACTATTTATTGCAAGTAATTAGACCCCAGGTACAAGTAAACAATTATGAACCAGCAGCATCTAATGCTGAAAATTAAAATTGTAATCCCCGAAAACTTACTCCGTATGTGCACAGATAGACAAGGAAAGTAGAAACAAAAACAAATTGCTGGAAAAGCTCAGCAGGTCTGGCAGCATCTGTGGAGAGAAATCAGAGTTAATGTTTCGGATCGAGTGACCCTTCCTCAGGATATACTATGGGCAAACGAAAGTTGTAAGGCAGTCATTAGTTCCTATGTGTAAGTTCCTGAGTAGATCCTTATGATGCTTGTTCTGGTAAGAACATTGATTCTAAGTCAGTTTTCTCCAGAACTTTGCTCCGGTTTGCAAGAGTCACAAAGTGACTGGCAGGGACATGATGGATCAAAGAGTTCTGACTTATGGGTTAAACATTGCAGCTTACAACAACTGCTGAAGGAAAGATGAAGTTGTTTTCTTCAAGTTTTAAAAAAAAAAATTTGTGGAGCGTGAGCATCACTACCAGGCCAGTATTTATTGCCTGTCCATAATTGAGCTTGAGGAGATGGTGGTTAAGCTGCATTCTTGAACTGCATACAGTCCACGTGGGTCAACCTTCAGCGCTTGTCGTTAGCGAAGGAATTCCAGGATTTTGCCCCAGCAACAGTGAAAGAATGGCAATATATTTCCAAGTCAGGATGGTGAGTGGCTTGGAGGGGAACTTGCAGCTGGTGTTTGCTGCCCTTGAGAAGACAGGGACAGCTTTTATGCTGGTGAAGATCAAAAACATCTATATCTTATTCCAGCCTCAGGCTGACAACCAATCACTCAGTTGCTGACAGGCAAAAGGCTTTTGTAATCAATAACTGGTCATTAGTTCACAGAACAATGTGTGCACAGAATCCCTCGGCTCCAATTCATCTGCAACCACTTGAATTCCTGAATCTAAGTCAAAGTGCTGCAAAATCTCTGTCGGTCTAGCAGGATCTGTGGAGATAAAATCTCAACATTTTGAGTCTCATGGTCCTGCATCAGAATTTCTGACTTCTGATTAAAGGCCACTGGGTACAAAATGTTCACTCTGCTTTTCTCTTCACAGATGCTGTGAAACATATTGAGTTTCTCCAGCACTGTTTTTGTTTTGGATCTCTAGCATCTGCTGTTCTTTGTTTCATTTCAATTACTGCTTGTTCCAACAGTTGTTTTACACATTGCTTGCCATAAATATCAAATTACCTGCTTTCCAAAACATACAGCAATTCATTAAAAACTTGTTCCAAAACAGTTCCTTCACATATCAGTCTGCAATTTTAAAAAGTAAAAAATAAAACGACACGTTCAATCATGCAAAGAATCCTTGTTAAACATTTATCAGTAAAAGTTTCTCTGCCTTTGACCTGAGTGTTGCTTGTTACTGGTGTCTAATGGTATTCATTTTAAAAGAGATGGCATTCAAAAGATACTTACCAATTGGATACCTCAGTTTAATTATTCCTTCCTGCGGTTAATATTTTCACACATGGCTATGATGATTCAGAGATAGTAGGAACTGCAGATGCTGGAGAATCTGAGATAACAAGGTGTAGAGCTGGATGAACACAGCAGGGCAAGCAGCATCAGAGGAGCAGGAAAGCTGACGTTTCGGGCCTAGATCCTTCTTCAGAAAAATCTATGCTCTGAAATTTAGGGCTATAAAGTACAACACTGGTCATTTGTCATTATTTCAGATTTTTTTTTACAATGGTCCCAAAGCTAGAAGCAGTATATACTGTAATATTTACAAGTTTCCTATCTATGCCCG
>NC_063345.1:41959302-42078613 GCF_021869965.1 Rhincodon typus
TGATAAGTCAGGAAGAAAATTTGTATGAGAGATAGTAGGAACTGCAGATGCTGGAGAATTCAGAGATAGTAGGAACTGCAGATGCTGGAGAACATTTCTAAAGAAGGGTCTAGGCCCGAAACGTCAGCCTTCCTGCTCCTCTGATGCTGCTTGGCCTGCTGTGTTCATCCAGCTCTCCACCTTGTTATCTCTGGCTGTGATGATGCCATGTTTCTTCCCTGGCTGCCTTTTGTGTGGTTAAACTAATGTTATACCTGTGCTGAGTACTAGTCTATTAAATTAATTAATAGTGCTTCTGAACCATTTCCATATCTTCTTCCAGGTATATCAAAGTGGATCTTTCAGGTTTTTGCTCGCAGTGACAAAGTCTTTAATGGTTGACTCCTTGTTCTACCCAAATCGTTACCTTTAAATGTTTTTAATATCACTGTGTTCTACCTGATTACTTGTACTTATTTCTCAATCAAACATAATGTAATGATCTCTGGTTAGAAATATGATATCTTTCGTAATCACTTCTGACCTCCTCCATGGCAGGTGTTAAACCAGCTGGCATGTAGTTTCCTGCTTTCTGGCTCCCTCCCTCTTTAAATAAAGGATTTACATTTGCTCTTTGCAAATCTGATAGGATCTTTCCTGGATCTAAGAAATTTTGGAAAATTAAACCAATGTATCAACTAATTCATTAGCTTGGTACATTTATATTCTGTAGTGAAGACCTATGCATGAACCTGTTCAGTGTTTTTGTTATTCATTCATTGGAAATGGCACCACTGGCTGGACCAGCATGCACTGCCAATCCCTGATTGCTGATAGGGCAGCTGAGAATCTACCATAATACAGTCACATATGGGCCAGACAAGGGAAGGATAGCAGTTTCCTTCCCTCAAGGACATTAGTGAACCAGATGGGTTTTTTCCTAGTAGTTGACAATGATTTCATGATCATCATTAGACTTGTAATTCCCGATTTTTATCGAATTCAAATTCCAATATTTGCCACAGTGGGATTCAAGCCCAGGTCCTCGGAACATTACCAGGGTCTCCAGATTAATACCAGCGCTAATACCATTTGGCCATTGCATCATCATATGCCAATAGAATGTTCGTCAACATTTGAAGTTTTACCTTGAAGTGTACTTTCTCCCAATGGGAAAAATATTTTTTCAGAAGTTTTTTGGAGAGTTTTTGTAAGTCTGTAATTTTAGTGAAAGTTCTTATTTTTATCTTTACTTCCCTACTGCTTTGCAAAAGTGATTGTGAACCCTCAATATAGATTCTTCCAACTTCTATTATGCCATCTCCTTATTTTCTGTTCTGAATTCCACAGACCCACTTTCTACAGGATCAACACTCACTTTGTTGACTTTTTTGAATATCATTGTATTCATTTTATTTTATGGTGTTCATATCTTCAAATGCAGAACTTATTCAGAAGCATTTGTTTTTGAATTAAGATATTTTACTAATAAATAGATCAGCCCTACAGACTTGACTATTACTAAGCCCAACTTTGATTGGTGAACTAATCATGCTATAGTGAACTTCAGTATACTGGGATTACAGTCTTGTGGCAACAACTATTTACAATCTGTTAGTGACTTGGTTGTAGGGCTTGAAAGTACTACGGACAAATTTCCAGATGACACTAAAATAGATGAATATAAGTTGCAATGAAGAAATAGAAAAAAATTGCAAATCAATACTGATAGTTTAGGTGAATAGGCCAAAATTTGGCAGATAAAGTTTAATATGGATAAGTGTAAGGTTAACCATTTTGGTCAGAGGAATAAAAAGACAATTTATTATCTAATTGGAGAGAAGCTTTGGATTTCAGAAGGATCCTAGATGTCCTCATGCATGAATTGAAGAAAACTAGTATGCAGGTAGGAATTTACAAATGGAATTTTGGTATTTATTGCTAAAGGAATAGAGTATAAAAGTAGGGAAGTGTTGCTGCAACTGTACAAGGCATTAGTGAGATTGCACCTGGATATTGTGCATAATTTTGGTTCCTTTCCTTAGGAGGGCTGTAATTGCATTGGAGGCAGTTCGGAGGAGGTTCACTAGATTGATTCCAGAAATGAGGGCTTTGTCTTATGAAGAGAGATTACGCAGTTTAGGCCTATACTTTCTGGAGGTTAGAAGAATGAAAGGAGATCTAATTGAGGTATACAAGATTCTAAAGGAGATTAACAAAGTAGATGTAAAGAGCATGTTTCCACATGGGGCATTCTAGAACATGAGGTTATTATTTTAAATCTGCTACCCCTTATCCTAAAACTAAGTTACAAAAAAATTACTGTTTTGAAAGGGCTGTGAATCTGTGGAATTCACTACCCCAGAGTGTGGTGAATTCCAGAGAAATAGATTATATTTAGTGATGGGTTGAAAGTTATGAAGAGTGGGCAGGAAAGTGGAGTTGAGGTTGAGATGAGATCAGCCATGATCATATTAAATGGCGGAGCAGGTTAGAGGGACTGAATTGCCCATTCCTGCTCCTCCTCCTCATGTTTTTATATTCTTGGCTTTTATATTCCCATGTTTGAAAAACATCACCGATAACAGGATTGGAGTTGGGTAATCTTATAGGTGGAAAATAATAGTCTTAGTGATAGTATAGTTATGTGATCAGAAGCACATCTAGGTTAGATATGACCGTTAAGGTTCTGGATAGTCTGGTTCAAACATGTGTCAGTGAGAAGATCCACATATCTAGTGGATGGAGTGTAGTTTGCCTAAGCTCATTGTCCAAGTTCATACATGCAAACATTACAGAAGCAATGGAATTGTGACATTTATGAAACATCAACGATGAGGAACAAATGGAAGAAAATAAAATAAGCTCATTTCAGATTGACTTTGAACTTGATCCTTGATGCAAAAATAGTTTTTACCTCCAGTGAATTAGTTGTGAACAAGAGTCTTCAGAAATACATTTGGAATTCAGAATGCCTCAACAATTTTTCCGCTGAATAAGCTTGCTCATAAGTCATGTCCCACTTTTTAAAAGTTTCTGTCCTGCATGTGCTGAGAGATCTGATCCAGAATGAATGGTAAAATGTAGCTTTCCAGTGCACACAAATTTCTGTCACATTTGAGACATCATTCTTTGTAAGTTTAGATCTAGTATTCATGTAGCTTCATTGTCTGTGTAGGAAGCTCCAGGCTGTTCTGAAAGGTAATGTACTTGTTAAAACAACATGATGTTATTACTATTGATAATACAACATGACTTGATATGTTCAATACTGGATGTACTAGCTTTCAATTGGAGAAGTGAGTTGTTAATTTTTTGCCTGCTTCTAAAGTAAAAATTTCCAGATAGTAATTTAGTTCTATCTACATACTGGTTTTAGTCTTTTACTTTGAAGTTGTGACAGTTTCTGTCTGTATAAAAGCACTTTGAGTTGGATCCAAAATGTGAATAACTGCTACTTAAGTACATTTTTTTTCTTTTTGGTAACTTCTTTTCGTAAAATATTTAGAAGTCAATTGGCTTAATAATGTAAGTACAGCAGAATTTAAGATGATGAGATCTGGTATATATTTCTGTTGAAGAACATTGAAAGTCAATATAAAATAAGGGGTGCATTTCTAAAGGAAGTGTAGGAACAGAGCAGTCTGTATGTGCATGTGCAGATCATTGAGGTGGCAGGATAGGTGGAGAACAATTATGAATGCACATGGTGTCCTCCACTTTATTTACTAGTGCATAGAGTACAAGAGCAAAGTGATGTTCAACTTGTATAAAATACTTGTTAGACCTCAGTTGGAGTATCATGTACAGTTGTGGGCACCACATAATAGGAAAGATATGAACACAGGGGAGAAAATGCAGGAGTGATTTACAAGAATGGTTTCCAGGAATGATAAACTTCAATTTTGAGGATAGATTAAAGAATTTAGGACTGTCCTCCTTCGAAAGAAGGCTGAGGGGAGATTTGATAGAAGTTTTCAAAATCATGAATGGACCAGATAGAGTGGATAGAGAGAATTTGTTTCCACTCATAAAAAGAACAAAAACAAGAGGGCATGTATTTATAGTAATGTGCAAAAGAAGCAAAAGCATTGTATGAGAAAATTTTTTCACTCAGCATGCAGTTAGGATCTGTGATACACTGCCAGAAATGTGGTGAAGTTGGCTTAGATTGAGGTATTCAAGATGATTATTTGGATAGAAATAATGTGCAAGGTAATTGGGAGAAAGCAGGAGATTGGCACTAGGTGGCAATGTCTGTTTGATGAGCCAGTGAGGGCACATTGGGCCAAATGGCCTCCTTCAGTACAGTAACACTCTATAATTCTATGGGCTATAGGACCAACCAAATAAACAAAGTTGTCTGATTTTAGAGTGCTGCTTATCTGCTTTCTATGCTGCACTTTGTTTCTAGTCAGTAACTTTTCCTGTGTGACCTCTTCAATGAGGGCTAAATTGTCTATCACAGCCTCTCCACTATCGCTCTAAAACGTGCATCTTCCCTGGATTGGAAACTATTCTTCACTTGTATCTTATTAATCTGAGACCAAACCTTTGTGTCGTCAATAGCATTTTCACTATTTCTTTTGATTCCAATGACGTGACAAGTAGATTGTGGTCTGTTTCCACCTGAAATTTCAATTTCATGACATGATCAGAGGTGATCACAGCACCACATAACGGCTAAAGCCTCTCTTGATTGTTGCATATCAATGCTTTCTTTTGGTCAGTGTTCTTGATGTGAAATATACTGGTTTCCTGTTTCAATCATCATGGACTCAATTGAGTATTACACTAATCCCATAGGGGAAGCATTGCCAGGTACTACTGTAGGCAATATGGTGTTGTGCTGAGTTAATGTGTCTGTAGACAGTAGCTTAACCTTTATATTTCTGAAATCTAGTCTGTTCCAGACGGCAGGTCTGTCTGAGACTTTGTGAGACTCGCCAGATATGGAATGAACTCCTCCACTGAGATGACTATCTCTGAAAAGCATTGAACATTATTGACACTCTTCACCTTATAACTCATTGATTGCCCTCATCTTTGATAATTGCAGTGATTCTTTGCTCCAATATTGTGATTCAAGACATGAATTTTGTGTTTGCAAATTGACACCTCTCATTGAATAAAACACAATTCTTTGTCATGCTCCTTTCAAATCTGTACTTGCGTATCACCTTATGACAGACAAAACTTTACTTGCCTTTAAGGTTTTGTGACATCACACACTGAAGGATTTTTGAAAGGTGCCATCAAAATTCAAAAGAAAGACAGTTGAAACAAACTCAAACAAGTGGAGTAATGAAAGAACAGTCTTAACTTGTAGTCCAGGGCTATTTGCCAAAATCTACTGTTGGCATCTAATTTGGTAAAAAATCTATCACAGCCTAATTTTACCAAATTGTTACCCATGGGCAAAATTGTTTGAACTTCCCTCTGAGCCCCTTGTTTGTATGAAGTCTATGCACATTTCAAGCTCTCCATTGGATTCGGGACCTGTTACCAATCCAGAACACTGCCTTGTTGGCCGTTTAATTAGTGATATTACACTGCCTCACAGCATGCTGCTTAGCTGTGCCTTCAGTTTCCTTAGGAATAGGTAAACTTCGAGGAGTATATAAAAGTATTGGCTTAGCATCCTTCTGCAGTTTACTGTAGTACAGATTGAGGTTTCTTAAGCCTTTGAGAAGTGTGGGAATTCTTGACAAAATTCCTTATTATTTTTATCCTGTAGCATAGTGTTCAGTATCCCTAGAAGAGCTAGATTTATTTATGGTTTTAAGTAGAAATACAATATACCTTGATTCTTCAAAAAACTGATTCTCATTGAACTTTCACTCCTTTGGCTAAGTGTGGTAATGAACTGACCTTGTACTTGAAAATTTGTGCCTCCTGGACCTTAAAAGTTTGTTGCTTGCTGCTTGAACATTCACTGATTTTAACGATAACAAGCTATCAGCCACAGCTGTCCCTTTATCTCATTTAGATTCTGCACTAAATTGTTTCATTTGTAAGATGACAGTCCAGAAGCGGTGTTGGCCTTCTAAAAGTGTTGGTTTGCCTTGCTGGTTTTAATCTTCCAATCTTTGGATCTTCACTTTTGCAAGTCCATTTTCTTTTAAATCTGGAATTTTGTCTATAACCGAGTACTTTTGCTCCTGTGGTGATGCTAAATTTCCAAATCTGCACTGGCATTTGAAGGGTCTGACACCTCCACATCTATTGTACTCAGCTCCCCCTAATGGGTACTCATGGCATTTGTGATATTGCCCTGTGCCAAAGCTTCGACATCTTATTTTGTGATGCTATTGTTTCGTATCCTTCTACAGTTCTGCCGACTTTTTGGGAGGATGAACCTCAGTGTTGTCTTGTTCAGGATCCTACCTCAGCCTGTGTCAGACACTGCTTGTTCATCATGAGCTTCACTTTTAATGAAGAAAATCATATATTTTACATTGCATGCATGATGATTCAAGCTCTTATGAGCTTGTCTTGTAGTCCTCCGCAGCACGCCACAAACCAGTATGTATCAGCTAGAAATGATTCTATCAATTGCCCCAGGGAATGTGGGTTAAATCCTTCCAAATGTATCACAAGATTCTGATTTGAACTGAAGACCGCATCAAATACCTTTACCATGGATCTGAGCTGGTTGTACTTTCTTTGATATCCTCTCAAGGATGCCAGCTAGGGGTTCAGTTGCATACAGGAACGTAGTGACCTAATGTCTTTATGTGTTTTCACATATAACCCCAAAGCTGTCTGGTATCTCTGGGACCCTCTCTTCCACAATTGCCATTTTTGACTGCTGGCCTTCAGCACTCTGAAAGAACTGTGGCAATATCAGTGTTTTGATAAATGCTGCCAACCCTTAATATTCCTCTACCCCACTCATCTGGGTATGTGTTGTGATCTTTTCCGGCATGTTTAAGTCTTTTGACTTTTTCTCCTGGTTTTTCGGAGTCTTCCTTCTTTTTTTACCTCATGGACTTTGATCTGTAGCTTCAATTCATGCTGATATTTAAGTCTCCCTGGTATTTAGCTAGACGGCTCTGCTCTGAGTTTGTTTCATCTCCACCTTTAGCTGGTCTGTAAGTTCTGCAAAGTCCTTACTTGCAGTCTAATATGCCGAGTACTGTTCACAGCTCTCCAATAATGTTTCCGTTCCTCTCCTCCATGAGTGTCAATAGTATATCACTAGATGTCAGAGTTGCATAATATCATTCATCATCATTAACGTGTGCATTTTCCAATATGCCACAGTGCATTAGACAAGTAGTATACTAAAAAGAGAAATTGACGGTGATTGAGTGTGCAACAAAATGACTGCAAATGTAATATCTGTTGTTATCTAGGCTTAGGTTGGTATGTTTAAACAATCTGTCATTTGTTCAATTTCAGTTAAGTTTCTTGCACTTCTTATTGTTTTATATCCTCAGTAAAGTGCCCCTAAACTACTATCATCCCAGACAGTAAAACACATGCCTCAATACTCACCTTTCTAAACTTGATCACAGCTATTGCTTTTCTCAGTATGCTGTCCAGTGCTTAAGAACATTTGTGATATTTTGGCCACATTTAAACAGCACTTTGTTTTATGTCAGTTTATTGCAGACTTGGAGTCATAGAATAGAGCAATACAGCATGGAAACAGGCCATTTGGCCCAAATTGGTCCATGCTGACTTTGGTGCCTGCTCAGCTAGTTCCAATTGCCTGCATTTGGTCTATATCCTTCTAAACCCTTCCCATCCTGATACCTATCCAAATGTTTAAATGTTGCTATTGTACCTGCCTGAACCACTTTGTCTGGTAACCCATTCTGTATATGCACCACCCTTTGTGTGAAGAAGTTGCCTCTCAGGCCCATCTTAAATCTTCCCCCTCTCACATTAAACCTATGTGCTCGAGTTTTCAATTCCCCATCCCTGCGAAAAAGACTATCTACATTCATCCTATCTATGCCCCTCATGATTTTATACACCTCAATAAGGTCACCCCTCAATCTCCTATGTTCCAAGGATTAAAGTCCTATTCTGACCAACCTCTCCCTATAACTCAGGCCTACTACTCCTGGCAACATCCTTGTAAATCTTCTTTGCACACTTTCCAGTTTAACCAGGGCTTTCCTATAACAGGGTGACCAAAACTGTACAGAATACTCCAAGTGTAGCCTCACCACTGACTTACACAACTGTAACATAACATCCCAACTCCTATACTCAATGCCTCAACCGATGAAAGCCAGTATGCTAAATGCCTTCTTCACCACCCTGTCCACCTGTGATGCCACTTTCAATGAACTTTCCTAGGTCCCTCTGTTCCACAACACTCCTCAGGACCTTATCATTTACTGCATAATTCCTACCTTGGTTTGACTTTCCAAAGTGCAACACCTCACACTTATCTGTATTGAATTGCATTTGCCAATCTTCAGCCCACTTCCCCATCTGATCAAAATCCCTCTGTAATTTTTGATAATCTTCTTCACTATCAACAATACCTCCTAATTTTGTATCATCCGCAAACTTACTCATCATGCCTTGTACATTCACATCCAGATCACTTATGTAAATGACAAATAACAAAGGTCCCAGCATTGATCCCTGTGGCACACCACTAGTCACAGGCCTCCAGTCCAAGAAACAACCTTCAACCATCATCCTCTGTTTCCTAGCATCGAGCCAGTTTTGAATCCAGTTAGCTAGCTCTCCCTGGATCGCATGTGACTTAAACCTTCATGACCAGCCTGCCGTGCAGGACCTCGTCAAAGGCCTTACAAAAGTCCACATAGACAACATCCACTGTCTTACCCTCATCTATCCTCTTGGTTACCTCTTTGAAAAACTCTAAAAGATTTGTCAGACATGATTTCCCGTGCACAAACCCAAACTGACTATCCCTAATCAGACCTTGACTATCCAAATGTTGGTTGATCCTGTCCGTCAGTATTCTCTCCAATAACTTGCCTACCATTGATCTTTAAACCTTAATATATTTATTTGCTGCAAATAGTTATCTGAAATTGTTAAAGTTCTATTCTGCTTAAATATTTTCATAAGCCAGAAATATTTGTTGAACTGCCGATGAGAGATTTATATTCCTACAAGATATTTGCATCAATTTAACGGGGAGGCAATGGCCTAGTGGTATTATCATTGGGCTATTAATCCAGAGACCCAGACAATGTTCTGGGGACTCAGGTTCGAATCCCGCCATGGCAGATGGTGAAATTTGAATTCAATCAATATCTAGAATTAAGAATCTAATGATGATCACGAATCCATTGTTCATTGTCAGAAAAACCCATCTGGTTCACTAATGCCCTTTAGGGAAAGAAACTGCCATCCTTACATGGTCTGGCCCACATGTGACTCCAGACCCACAGCAATGTGGTTGACCCTTAACTGCCCTTGGGCAATTAGGGATGGGCAATAAATGCTGCCTCACCAGTGACGCCCTCATCCTGTGAATGAATGAATAAAAAAAAGTGATCAGCCTACTGACAGCTAAACAGACAGCAGAAATAAAATCTACATAGGAAAATTGTTAGAGATTAGGATTGCTTCAAGTAATTGTTGGTTTGTGGTTTTCTGAAAAACACAATTGAAGAAATTTCTACAAGTTCATTCCTATTTTTGTGAGTCATTGGAATATTGTGTTGTTATGTTCTATCTGGGATACTGGGCATAATATTTTTGAAACTAGTTACTCAACCGTGGGATATTGAACTTATTAATTGTTAATTTATTCTGTGGGATGCAGAATTATGCAACCCAGGAAATCCAGGAATTGAATTGAATTTCTGTTTGAGCCAATATTAGCACTTTGTACCCCTTTTGATAGGGAGATAAATTCAGTGGGACATCCTGTTCTTAATGGCTATGAACAACAAAGTCTAATTGTATAGTGTCCTGAGGTTGAAAATGTTACATGGCATTCTAGAAAATGGGCAAGATCAAAATAAAGAATAGATTCTCATTATTCAAGGATAATTAATGGCTGCTCTTCGGATGTGAGAAAACACAGTTACAGTGGGGCACATGTGATTATCGCAGCACCAACAAGGAGACATGTGGATGAACCAGTCAAGCTTGAGATTGTGCATTTTAGTGTCCAAGCAACAAGACACATTGCAGTCAAGGTTGCTGTCTGAGGACTCTGATTGGTGGAAGGCATGTGGCCATTATGTCAGTGATTCAGAAAGGATTGTTTAAGGTTTGGTCAATTACCTTACGCTGCTATTTTTACCCTTAAAATTAATCCCATGTTGTTGAAACATTAGGAGAACCTTCCAAACCCCCCAACCACTTCTATCTAGAGTGACAAAGGGCAGCACATACATGGGAACACCACCACCTGCAAGATCCTCTCAGGGCAACTCACCATCTTGACTTGGAAATATATAACCATTCCTTCAGTGTCGCTGGGTCAAAATCCTGGAATTCCCTCCCTAAGAGTATTATGGGTCAACCTACAGCACATGGAATGCCAAAGTTCAAGAAGGCAGCTCAGCACCACCTCCTCAAGAGCAAGTAGGGATGGGCGTTAGATGCTGACCAGCCAGAGATGCCTGCAAGTGAATTTTTAAAAACTGGTCAAAATATGGCTATTGATGAAAAGGCAAAACCTATTGGAAAGTACTCCCAAAATAGGGGGCCAAGTTTCTGTCATTAATGGCAGGGAAAAGGAATCATGTGAGTGGAATGCCCCAAACATCAAGGAGTACGTGAAGGGGATATGACCAGGTTTCAGAAATACCTGGGCTGAGGCTCTAGAGAAGCACTGAGGCAAAGGCTTTAACTTTAATATATTGCATGATAGGATCTAACAGGTCAGTGAAAATGCAGTTTCACAGTCATAGGGCTCAACATAGAACAAGATATTGTCAGCTGAGTATGGACATGTTGAAATTTGTGGCACATGATAAGCAAGCAAGAAAAGTTTCGGAAAAATTGCATCTGGAGGTTATCTGGAGATTATTATTATATAAGTGAAAATGTAGATGATTGAGGTAATAACTGTTGATAGTTGTGATTGTATCTAAAGGATATTCAACTATAAATACAGTATTGTGACTCAGCTAAATAGAGGGGTTGCACCCATCTACCCTATTCCCCACCCCCCAAACCACCGTGAGCAAAAAGCACTGCTTTCTGGAAAAATGAAGAGTGAAAAGAAGAAAATTAAGTGTTAGGGGTGGTGAAGTTTGATTTCGGTTCCTACTCTGTTCATGGCATTAAACTAGTCTATAATGAGCATGAAAACAAAAAAATGCTGAAAATCATAGCATGTCAGGCAGCATCCATGGAGAGAAAGCAAGCAGATGTTTCGAGTCTGGATGACTCTTCATCAGAGCTGACATGAAGTGTGGAGGGGACAGGATTGGGGGTGGGGGGGCTAGTGCTGGGGGAGAAAGGCTGCTCCGATAATGAATACATCATGATAGTAGTTAATTGTATGTCATTTGGAGTCCAACTTCTCCTTCAGTGGATTTTATTGTGTTTTTGCTTCCTCAAACATTGTAAGAATGAATATTGGTGTCAAGGCTATCTTTGATCCTTCACCTTGGGTGAGGATTTCTGCTTGGTGTTTCTGTGTTTATGAATTTTCTTTTCAAAGTGATAATAATATTGCTGGGGCAAGGTTTTCCATCTTTTCCCAATTACTTCACTTGGTTAAGCTACAACAATGACTCTGTTTAAGTACTGGATATGACACGACATGTGCAGCATGATTAAGTGAAGATTAATACTCCTTTTACTGTGTCTCAGCACCAACATCAAATGAGTATTATCCATTGAGTGGTATGGTGCTTTTCATCTATTCTAATCTCTGCAAAACATTGGCAAGTTGGGCTCTTGGTTGTCATTTGTTACCCATGACAGCGTAACATAAGCATAATGTTGGAACTTGTCAATATGATCATGTGTCACCAAGGGTAATAGAATCATAGAAAAGCACCTCTTCCTTGGTGTACAAAAGTGGTCACAGAATTCATTACAGTGCCAGTTGCAAAATAGAGGATAACATTTGAATTCAGCAGTAATTTCTGGTGATGATGGACAATCAACATATATGTTGGGCAGCTAATTAAATTTTACTTCTGTCATTTTTCTGTTACCTCTTGAACAACTGAGATTGTAAATACAGAATTACAATTGCTTACAATCTTGTGGATCATCTGACAAAAGCTATAAACCAAGAAATGTTTTGTGATTTGGAACAATTTTATAGCATTATGAAGTATACAGGGATTATTCCTGCAGATGGTAAGAAACAGAAAATTGGCGTCTTTGGGCCTTTCATTTCCCTGCTCACAGTTGTAAACGTTATCAGCACCACGCCTGAATCCTTTTTTACACAATAAATTGGCTCTGAATTTAGAGCTTCCTGCAGTTGGAATGTGTAGTACACAAACTGTGAATTTATGTAATTCTGACATTTAGTTCATGTATTCCCAAGGTTATGGACTCTAACCTCCCAAAACAGGCAAAGCTGGATAAATTCTTGATATCAAGAATATGAAGGTTATCGGGGTAGATGGAAATGTGGATTTGTGGTTACAAATTTGATAACTGTGATCTTATTAAATAGCAGAGCAGACTCTAGGGGCTAAATAGTCTTCTTAGGTGTCTTGTTTGTATGTTTTCAATTCAGGAAAATAACAACGTTTCTCATATCACAGCTTAACACACATTAACTTGCGGTCTGTATTTCTTGTTTCTGTTTCAGCTGATAGGAGAAAAATTGGACTCTGCAGCACTTGCCTTAGGCACTGCACAACTTTCTAACAGTCAAATAGTGTCTGTGGTCTGTGCACACACAGTTGACAGGATGCCACCTTGCTGTAAGCATTTGCTCACACACAGCTAATAACCAGTGGCAGCATGCAGTCAATGATATAAGTGTGCAGTTCTGATTTGATGCTAATGTGATAATTTCTGTTCATCAAACACCAGCCTACTCCCTCTCTTAAGCAAGCAGAGCTGAATATTGTTGGACAGTACGAGGAACCCCAACACAAGCTATGGTATGTCTTTAAGTGGGTATTGTTTATAAGCTATGTGCATCATCAGACAGGATGCAATATCATCTGACATGTGATACGGTGTTAGAATATGTTAGTTGACCAAGTAAGATATACTAGTGAGAGCTCTCCAGTGACACATATGTATCACAGCAGCTTTCAAATAAAGATATCACAATGTATTTTTAGCTGTTCTAATCAATTGATTTGTCACAAATCATGTCCAGTAGTTTGTGATCAGTTTCTGCAGTGATTTGCTTACTGTTATCTTGTGATATCAAACATCAGAGCAAGTTTCACACCCTGTGGTGGGATAATTGAACTTCACTTGCAATAGACTTTTGGATCCAAATGTAATTTGCTTTTCATATTGCGTATTGCACATTTATAGCCCTTTCTGAGATGCATTGACTTCCAGGGCCTTCTTCCTTAGGTCATAATGTTGTACAAGTTTCTGCTGACAATACTTGTTTGAGTGATTTACACATGTATTAATGGTTCTCCTGCCTTATAGATTCCCTTGACCATGATGCTATTTTGGAAAAATTTGGTATGTGTGGTGCCAAGTAGTTTAAAAAATGTTGATCATTCCTGCATGTCATTTTTGTCATGGGGAAAAGTCATGTATTATACATCTTTGACTTACCTGAGTCTAGAAGGATCCCATATCCCCATTAGATAAAGCAAAAGGATTGATCTGACCTTCATTCACCTGACACTTCTTTCTGTGGAAGAAGTGCCTTTCAGAATGAGCTGCTGCTATTAGTGAGTGTAGATTTTTCTTGTCCTCTTCCTTGGTTATTCCCATATCATCAGTAATACATATACGTCCAGGAATATTTTCTGTAATTCTGTCCAAAAACTGATGGAATGGATCCTGCCTGACAATGCCAAAAGATATCACTGGGAGTAATATCCTACAAATGGTGTTCTGAAAGTCCTAATTTCTAAGATTCCTTTGCAAAGTAAACTGATCAATATCTATGCTTTGGGATTATTTGGGATTCAGTTTCTCTAATGTTGAAACTTTGTGTGGGCCTGTCTTTAGAAAAAGGTTTGGACATCTTGGGAACAAGCATACCCCAATTGTGCCATCTTCCTCTAGTATATACGTTGGCTGTAACAATGTGGTGTGCTGATGTACCTGGGAGATAATACGATTGTATTCCATATTGTCCAGCCGGCATTTAAGTTTCTCTTGAATGTGAACACTACACTTTCTGGGAGGGACAATTATATTAATTATATCTTCTCTGAGATGCAACACAGCAACATCTATAAAATTGCTATGGCATTGAATCTGTCTGGGTATATATTTGTTGTTAGTCCAGATCTCACATTGGTATCATAACGACTTTGTGAATGTCACATTGTTAAGATTTGTACACACTGGTAGCGCTGCTATTGCTGGTCTGTTTGTGTCTACTTGGTACAATACTTATGCATATTTGCTAAAGCTGTATGTTGTCATCAATATATCAACAAAAGGAATGAGTAACCCATTACATACAATCAATTTAACTGTTGTAGCTTGTATCATTGACTTTTAGTGATCCAAGTGTAGATCCTTCAGAGTTCTGACAATGACATCGAAAGCTGGGTACTAGATGCCGAGGGTTTTCTATTGATGACAGGTTTGCACAAGTGCACAGCATGCCTACCAAGAGAACTATGTTGTCACTGGATCATTAAATGCAATTAGAATCTGAGGAGCAGCTGAGGGAGACAAGTAATTGCAACATGAACTGGAGGAATAGATAGAAGAAGAGAGGCGACAATGTAGTCAATCCTCTCTCACCCTGGGTTCTCTGTGATGAAATAATTAGTAAGCAATACTATTGACCTCAACCATAATTCCCTATTCACTAACATTGCAATAATCCTTACCTTTCTCTAAGACTGGCCTTCAGATTGTCCAGTTCCCAATACAAAAATAAAACAGCACAAGAATGTGCAAGACAAAACATACAATGTGGCAAAGAATAGTGGTAAACCAGAGGAGTGGGAAAATTTTAAGTTAACAAAGATTACAAAAAAACTTGGAGAAACCAAGCTATGACAGCAATCTAACAAGTAATATGAAAACAGATAGTAGGGTGGAGTATGAGACCTGTATACTTTCAATTCATGTGTCGTGATGCAAGAATGTTCCCTCTTCCTAAAGATAAAGAAGTTATCCAGATACATGGTTGTACTTAAGCATATGTTGTCAATTTGATAATTATACAAAAAGCTAAAGCAGAGATTACAAGATTAACATTCCAAACTTGAATATTACAATTTGGAGGCTAGACAACTTGTGCCTATCTAGTGATCTTATAGCTGCCTGGAGAGGTATGTGTTCTCTGTTGTACTTGTTTGATGACTTGTTTATCTTAATGCTGTTTGCTGTCACTCAATATCACTGCACAATTATTAATGTCACCTTCATAATGTAGAAAACTAATTGTTAGTGTTTTTAAGCTATGTTTTCTTTTTGGAGTGTTTTGGAGCTGTGATTTTGAGGACCATTTAAGACAGCCTCATTTTTTTTTACTAAAACAGATCAGCAGCTTCTTGTGCTTGCTTCTTTTAAAAAAAGGACGGAGGACAAGTGTGCTCTATGCTTCATTGCAAGTCTATATCCTTCATTTTGGTTATATTTGTGACTTCAGCCTTTTTATTTTTAAATAAACTATTGTTAGAAATTTCTTGTATCTTAAAAGGACTTATATTCTATTTTTTAAAAAAATTAGGTCAGTCACTATCTACAGATCTGTATGGTTGTCTGGGTTCACAAAAACTGATGCTGCTGAAGGGTAAAAACTGTCCTTTGCCTAAATACTTTGCTGTCCAAAACTGTTAGTTGGTCTTCAATTAGTTTTCCAAATATCTGTCAGCAAGATAATGGAGTCTTTTATAAACGGCTGCTGCTGGTATGATGATGTATAGGAGTTTGCTTCTGGCAGGATACTTTATTTAATATGGCAACGCATGTGTTACCTCACATGGGCTTGGATACGTGGTATTGAATAATCCAACAGACAGTTAAAGCAACAAATGATTATGCACAAACCTTATTTTCCTTAGGACCATAAATGTTTGGGATAACATTAAAAGATTTGATTATAACAGAATATATGTTGAGTTCCACATGTTTATTGATGGCTGAGACTATGTTTTGCATATTGGAAAGGATGGGCTCTCAACATCACACCCAGGCCTGTGTCAAGTTGGTGCTGGACTATGCTATGTCATTGACATTGAGGATGGGCAGAAATTTCAGTGCATCAAGCATTTGGTTCTGAACTCACTCAGAGATAGAAAGAACTGCAGATGCTGGAGTCAGAGATAACACAGTGTGGAGCTGGAGGAGCACAGCAGGCCAGGCAGCATCAGAGGAGCAGGAAAGTTGTAGTTTCCGGTCGGGACCCATAAGGGTTGTAACCCAAAATGTCAACTTTCCTGCTCCTCTAATCCTGCCTGGCCTTATGTGCTCCTTCAACTCCACACTGTATTATCTCTGGTTATGAACTCAGTCTGGCCTTCTGCTGTGTGCTAGCTTATCAAAGTCTTCATCTGAGACTTCTATGGCCAAAATAGTATGTGCCTTCAGGCATCATGTGAGCTAATACCTGTACCAATCTTTCCTACCCCCAGCTTGGCTCACATGCATTTGAGCCAGATATCTCACTATGAGCAGACCTTCACTCTTTCCTAACATTGAAAATGCATTGTTTCAGTATTTGAAATCTATAAGCAAACGTAATATCATGTGACAATGTTTCTTTATTTGCTCCCAGTGTTTGAGAATATTTCAGTTTGTGATTTTTAGCTTTCTGAAATGATTAAGAAATAAAATTGAATTAGTATGCAGGGGAGAAAGAAGTGCACACTTGCCCTATCTGCAGCTTCTCAGTGAAAGGAGATTCTGGGACGAGGGAGAAGTGATTTAAAAAGAAAGACAATTAGTTTTGTGGATAGTCCCCTCATTGATTCCTGCAGCTGTGCCACTTATGCCTTTCCCATATTGGCAGTGCTATCTCAAACAGAGGACTTAAAGCTTGCTGGTGTACTGGTTTTTCTCCAGTTCCTTGCTTTGCACATGTGAGCTTCTGCAAGCAAGAGGGAAGTGTATCAGTGAGTATTCTGAAATATGTATTGAAGATGTGCTTGTTATAGATGAGTAGCTGTTGGTGTATGAAACCTGAGAGCTGTGTGTATGAGAATTACAATAATGCCAAATGTGTGATGGTAAATAAAAACATATAAATTAAGGATAATAAGGTGTAGAACTGGATTAACACAGCAGGCCAGGCAGCATCAGAGGAGCAGGAAAGCTGACGTTTCGGGTCTGGACCCTTCCTTACAAATGGAGAAGGGGAATGGGCCTCTAAAATAAATAGAGAGAGGGGGAGGCGATGACAGAAGGTGGATAGAGGAGCAGATAGGTGGAGAGAAGACGGACAGGTCAAGGAGGTGGTGATGAAGCCAGTAAAGGTGAGTGTAGGTAGGGAGTTGGGATGGGGGTTGGTCAGTGAGGAGGGAGGGGCGGGTAGGTGGGAGGGAAGACGGACAGGTCAAGGAAGCAGGGACAAGATGGGCTGGTCTTGGGATGAGGTCGGGGGTGGGGAGATTTTGAAGTTTGTAAAGTTCACCTTGAGACTATTGGGCTGCAGGGTTCCCAAGCGGAATATGAGGTGCTGTTCCTCCAGCCTTCGGGTGGCGTTGTTGTGGCACTGGATAAATTAAGGGATTATTTACTCGTTTATAGAGATTATTGGTTAGTGAATACCGGAAGTGTAGCAAGTTGTGGTTGCTACCATATAAAATTTGAAGATTAACTTACTGACCTTGACAACTTGTGTGTGATAGTTATACTTCTTGCTGCACTGCATCTATATTCCTGGGACTAAACTCATGGGAATGACTTCTGCCAGTACTTCCAGTACTTTGAGTTTCTTGTTTGAGGGGCCTCCTACCCCCTTCAGAAACAAGACATCCCTCCTCCCTTCCACTTTCTCACCAAGACTTGAAGTGCAGTATCTGAATGCTTTGGTGCTTTTACTCTTGCATGTTCAACCATTCCTCGAAGTATGATAATATAGATTCAATGTTAAGATGAATCTCAATTTTGAGCACCCTCAATGTACCTCTCCTCTAAAAGTATCAAGCTACATCTAATTGGGACTAAACATTGGCGATATCGGGTCACCAGCTGATGGGTGGAAGCAATGAACAGCTTGGGCAGCACAGGTTGCCAATGGTAATTATGTAAAGTATCTGACAGCATAAACTTACTTTGCCGCCTGCAGCAGAAGGTGTACTGTGATCTCTGTTTCTGTTTTAAGTATTAGGCAATATCTCCCAAAAAATAACTTTGACACTATATAGAATTGAGCACTTGCTAATGCTTTCCGCTTTTTCTGCTAGCTTTTCCTGACAATACCAACTCTTGCTGTGTAAAACATAAGGTATGTGTCTTGCTCCTACTCTTCCGTAATATTCAATATTAAAAACGTAGATTTATATAAAAGTGATATTCTTTAACATGAATTGTAAATTGTTTCTCATTCCCAATTCTTTTAGGCTTCTCTCCTGCTATATGATATTCCCTGCAGAGATTATATGTAAGAATCTGATTCTCACCAGTTGCCAATAGCTAACAGCTGGTTGGTGCACTGATTTGAATCTCAAACTCTTACTTTTTTCTGTTTCTTAATAGTCTGGCTGCCACTGGGAGCTTGGTGGTGAGGAGTCAGAGGTGAACATGCATCCTATCACAATGGCACAGCACATTGGCATTCGGAATCAAACTTGACACTACTGCAAATTTTATGTATATTTGACTTATGAGGAACAGACTGCCTCCAGTCATTGTTGGCTCAGGGGTTTATATGAAGAAAGAACTTCCAGTCCGGGTCCACAGAGATCAGTTAGAATTTAAGAAACTGAACCTTACAAATGGCATCTTTGGACAACAGACAGAAAATTGTAAGGGAGGAAAGGTCCACAAACTTAAATTTGCTGCATTTTAAACATAGTTAATTATAGTGCATAAACAGGCTGATATCTTGTAACAGTTCCATAAAAGCAAACAAAGATGGCTCTAAACCTCACCCAAATTTCAAAAAAACTAGATTGTAAATCAGAATTACCATGAATAGTAGTCAGTTACAGATCTGATCCATAATCTGTTATTGCGCTGGTAGCCTTTGGAGAGGTTAGGTGCTCTACATTGCTTAGAATGGTTGCTGGAGACCAAAGTCTTTTAAGATTGCAGTTTATTTATCATTCTTATCTACACACAGACTTAGTGTTTAAAATTTGTCTTCAAGGCACTCAAAATCTACTCTTGGATTTCTGACTTTAACTCTTTTGTTAGAGCTAATCTAGGTCAGAGGTATTTTCATAATAACTTACTTACACTGAGTTCAAGTCAATCAATTCCACAAATGCTTAATCTAGGTCTTTAGCATTAACATTGCCATCCCATTGGGAAGAAACAGCCTGAGAACGTTCCCTTCTTCCAAACAGCATGTTAGAATTTTAATAAGTTTTGACTATTGCATAGACATCATTAATATTTTAAGAATCTGAGAGTTCAGCATATATACTTCTCCACTTCAGGAATATATAGAGATAGTGTTTGCTTCAGCTTTAACAGAAAAACTTAAAAAGAGACAATTTATTAGTTTTGCAACTTTATTAACAGAAATCAACAAACAAGTGGAAAAGTTATCTGCAATGCCAAATAAACAATCAAAAGATGCAATTCGAAAAATCTAATAAAATTCAGTTTGTTGTTATTTAAAACTACTCAGAAATACCCAAGAATATCTATATATATCTATGAGTAGAATATCCATCAAGACTGAATATAAAATTGAGTAGGATACCTTCTCCCATATGCAAAATACATTGAGAAATATTATCTGGAAAGTTCTAATACTTCTGAAATTTTCAATGGAAGTAACTCATTTTTATATTGTTTTGATCTTCTCAACCCCTAAAGTGCTTTGTAAATGTTGGTGATAACCCTATAACTAGGTTCCTCCCACTGTCTTGTGATGGTATATCATTTAACATTATTCCTAATTATTAAGTGAAAATTTTTTTATGAAGTTGTGAACTTTTATCCAATCAATTTGTTTGTGATATTTATAACTACTATCTGAAGATTTCTTTTACCTCTCCCTTATGCTTTTCAATCTTTGTTAATGGTTTATCAGTACAAGGATGTTTAATTTCCTTATCTTTAGTTTAACTCACATTTCTATCTAATTTTGACCTGATGTTGTTTGATCCTGGGGTCTAAAGGTATTCATATTTTAAGGACATTTGTCTCTTATGGTCGAATGCTTCAGGTTTAATCGTTCCATTATCTGTTTTGTAGTTAACATTTTATTTTTATGCCGAGATGTGATGGTGCACGCTTCTTTCCAGGGATTTCTTTCAGTGTTTAACTATTATTAATGCATTTTAGTTTTGTCTGGTATGATTAGTGCTAGTCTATTGGTTCCACTCTAATACCTCTCCACAACTCCATGGCTCCTCCCCATTACAATCCCAGACAGTGTAACACCTGCCTGTTTACTTCCACGAAGGCCCCAGACACACCTTCCAGGTGAAGCAGTGCTTTACCTGCACTTCACTCGATCTAGTCTACTGTATTCACCATTCACAATATGGTATCCTCTACACTGGAGAGACGAAGTGCAGACAGGGCAAACACTTTGAAGGTCACCTACGTTCTGTCCACAAAAATGACCCTCAGCTTCTGGTTGCCTGCCATTTCAACACACCACCGTGTTCCCTGGCCAACATCTCTGTCTCAGGTTCGCTACAGTGCTCCAGCAAAGTTGGAAGAATGGCAACTCATTTTTCACTTGGGAACCCTGCAGCCTTTTACAGTCAGTATCCAGTTCAATAATTTTAGAGCCTGAGCACCTCCTGCCATGTCCTTAACCCAACCCTCACACAGCAGGCCTTGTTTTCACATGGGTTGCTACCACCAACAACCCATTATCAGCCACTAACGGTTCCCTTTATCAGCTATTCACTCTCTCAAGGTGACCTTTACCCTTCCTTTATCTGCCCAACCGTTGTTCTGTCTGAGATCCAACTTCACTTATCATTTACTCCTTCCGCCTACCCTCACCCTACCTTCAGCATATATACCAAACATTTCCTAGCTACAATCAGTTCTGAAGAAGGGTCACTCAACCCGAAATGTTAACTCTGCTTTCTCTCCATAAATGCTGCCTGATCTGCTGACTTTTATTTTTCAGCAATTTCTGATTTTGTTTTTGATCTACAGCATCTGCAATTCTTTGTTTTTTTCACTAGTCTGTTGACTTCATTAATAGAATATGTGTGTCCTACCAAAGTAATCAGATTTTTTCTCAATCAAACCCATATTTCTAACCAGGTATCATTGCAGTTCTGCTCCTTAGTGAGACATAAGGCCTTACAGCTTCCCTAAACTAATGACAAGTGTTGCTGATCTTACATGTTCAGGGTTTCTGTTTTCTTCATAAATATCTCATTATTTTTCCACTGAGATTGAAAGAAAGTCCGAATCTGCCTCACATCACCTCCCATCTCCATAGAAGAAGAACCTGCAAAATTTATGGTCATACTGACTCATCCAACAGTGCAAAATTGCAGACTGAAGGTTTTCTCATTTTCTGGTGCTTCCTATAGTACCTGGCTTTCTCTCAGCTCTCAAAATCAACACTATTACAGCTACTTCTAACTCAGTTCCTTGTGTTGTCTTTAATGGTTTGCTGCCTCAATACAGAAAGCAAATGACATCATAGGTCGCATGATTATGACAAGTTACAGTGCACAAGTCACAAACTACAGGTACATTTTTCCAAACACATTACCTTCTTCATAAAACAGATACCATGCATATACCATTTCTTGCTGAGTTTGAGGTAGGGGAGTTGTTCCCTGAAGATCTTGGGAAAATATGGTTGACTGCTGGGAACCACAATCCTCTGCCCTAACCTCCCATATTGTTGCCTCTGCTCAAATTCCTACTGTACTCAGGGATATGAGAAAGTAGCCTCTCCAGAACCATTTCCTGTCAATTTTGTTGCATTTCTAAATTCCAAACAAAGCCAGTAGAAATTAATTAGCAACTAACTAAAAGTAGATGATCACTTCAAATAGCTGTGATTGGGAGTGAGGAAGGTGGTTCTTCCTGCTGCTGATTACATGCTTGAGAGGGGGTGTTACTTGGAACAATGAGGTTGAATATGGCAGCATTGCAGGCTGACTGACCTTCTGATCTGTCTGCTCTGCAGTTATTTTCTAAACAACCTGTTCAGAGATGTTGTTAGACACCTCTCGATCAGGTGGGAGCTGAACCTGGGTCTCCTAGCTTAGAGGTAGGGATACTACCACCGCACCATAACAGCCATTCTATTTGCTTGGCATGATTTCATCACAAACTCTTACCGCCTGTGTTTACATAGATACCTGCATGCACAATGAAAACACTATAGCACAAATGGCAACTGGAGCAGTAAAATTCCAGTGTGCCGTGGAGCTGACATTTACAGCCCAGGTGAACAGAAGAAGAAACTGTCATCAGACCTGTTATAAGGAGTCATTTTTGTGTATTTTCTGGACTGAGGTGCATTAACAAAGATCAGCACATGAGTGCACCTTACAAATCTCTTGGTCTGAGAAACTGGACCACATGTGTTGGCATTTAAGTCTCATTTTTACAGTAAACTTCATGATGACACTTCTGTGTGGCCTAGTCTGTGGTACTTCATCTATCATATTGCTTCTGACATCTGCATTAAAAACAGCAGTTTTGGAAAATAACTTTTAAAGCACACTCTCTTCGTTAGGAAAAATAGAAGTTGCATGGAAAGGCCAGCAGAGAAGTGCTGGAAAATAGTAAATAACCTTCAAATTAAACAGTATGTTTCACTGTCAGCAAGGCAATGGAAATAGCAGAGTACCACTATCTTTGCAGTAGAACTGCCGTGTTGGTCCTGTGCCAAGTTAAATAGCTGCAGCTGTGCATTCCTGCCTGCCTGCAACCTCAACACGTGACTCAGAGAGAGATTAGAGAAGCATTAGCATCTGACCCTCCATGACTTTAGATATTGTACAAAAAATGAAAGTCTGCAGGTATAGAGGTCTCAGAATTGAAGGAACAAAGGTGAGATTTACAGTGCAACATGTAAATACAGCCTTAATTTTTTTCAAGTAATTAATTCAACAAAATACAAAGTAAAAGGCCATTTGGCTGCTTCTCTCCCTTCTTTCCTTATGGCATTGATTCTTACAGAATACAGTGATACAGAGTGCCAGCAGTCTTTCAGTCACTCACCCAAGTTACCATTCATCAGCAGTGAACTGAAGCAGTGACTTTCGATATGGTATGCCACCATGGAGGATATGATAGCTGTTCCTGTCTACACTGGATCTGTATGCATGGGTATACATGCACACACAACACACACCACCCCCTCACCCCCAGAGAGGGGTGAAGGAAATAGCATTTTGGAAAGATGACATAAGACTTGAGTGGAACTAAATACAAGTGGCCTGTTTCTGTGCCTTTACTCCTATGTAATCCTACACATCCCTTTATTCAAGGTTTTGGTCATTAGACTTAATATCACTTTGTGCATTGATATCACCTTGGGCATTGTATTATGTTAAAGCTGCTTATAAATACAATTGTTATTTTGATGGTGATAGCTGCAGTGACAATGGTGACTTGGGACATTTTATGAAGGTATAGGCTTTATGGTTGAAAAGAACTACATAGTTTCTGAGGGAACATCTAAAAATTCCATTGTGTTTTCTTACATTTTAGTATTTGAATTACAGGAGGATTAACGATTAAAACATAGTCTTGCTTACAATCTTGATCTTCTACAATCATTGAAATGTATTCTTTATTAGAAAAGTGTCAAAGGTTCCTTTGTTCACATTCATACATTATGTTTACATTTATAGCGAGTATTTGCTATAACTGGATACATTTGTCTGCATTAGTGTTTGAAATAATTGGCAAAAACATTACAGAGGTGCAGCCTGCTCGGTCTTCTGGAAGAAAAGTTGGCAGCAAGCCAATAGATCAGAAAGAAACCTGCCTCACAGTCACAACATACAGTGTATGTGCTGAGGTGCTGGAGAGTTAAGAGTGCTGCCTGTCACTGGGGAGGAAGTCCCACTCTCTGATAGCTGCAGAGCTCGGTAAAGGGCAATGGCAGGACTGCAAGCAGTCCCACAAAGGAGGAAGCCCAGTGGAACCACAGACTCGGGTAAGTTGGTGAGGAGAGCTTGACCAGCTTTGGGAGGGTGGGGGTGGGGAGTGGGAGGCGTTAGTGCGCACAGTAGGTGAAGGGGGATTTTGAAGTAAAGATTGGTAGGAAGGAAAGACTACTCTCTTCTCAGGACGTATGCCAGTAACGCACAGGCACCCTCCAAAGTACTGCTATCTTCTTCCCACTGTTTCAAAACCTTGTTTTAATAAAAAAGCTCCACCCAGCCAGCAGCACACGCTAGATGCTGAGTTAACATGGTGTAGTATTAAAGTATTATCGTTAAAAACGCAACTGACACTTATTTATTTATACATGCTGGTTGGGGAGTCTGCTGAACTCATGACCCGCTCGCCTTTCATGTCATGGGGATAAGTCCAGGAATGAGTGGGAATGTGGTGGCTAGCTGCCTGACCTACTTTATAAGGCCCTACAGTGAAATCATACCTGGCAGGGCATGTAATATCTAGCCCACTTTGTCTAAAGTAACTGACTAATCTTGTATGCTGGATGTAAGTATGTGGGTGCAGCAAGCAACGAAGAAAGGAAATGGTGTGTTAGCCTTTATAGCAAGAGGATTTGAGTTTGTGAGGAGTGTCTTGCTGCAATTGCATGGTGCCTTGGTGAGACCGCGCCTGGAATATTGTGTGTAGTTTTGGTTTCCTTATCTGAGGAATGATGTCCTGGCTATGGAAGGAGTGCAAAGGAGGTTTACCAGTTTATTTCCTAGCAGAGTGGGACCAACCTATGTCGAGAGATAGATCATAGATCATAGGTCCCTACAGTGTGGAAACAGGCCCTTCGGCCCAACAAGTCCACACCGACCCTCAGAACATCCCACCCAGACGCATCCCCCTATAACACACCTAATCTACACATCCCAGAACACTATGGGCAATTTAGCGTGGCTAATCCACATAACCTGCACATCTTTGGACTGTGGAAGTTAGGACTATATTCACTAAAGTTTAGCAAAACAAGGCAGTTGGGGGGGGTGGGGGGGCGGGGGGTGCTTTTAGAACAGGGTTAAGGAGGAATTTCTTCAACCAGAGAGTGGTCAACCTATGGAATTCTCTGCCACAGAAAAGCGTTGAGGCCAAAACATTGAAGGCTTTCAAGATAGATATAGTACTTAGAATAAAGGGATCAAACAACATGGGGAGAAAGTGGAGCAGGGATCTGAATTGGATATGAGCCATGATCATATTGAATGATGGAGCAGGTTTGAAGGGCCTACTCCTGCTCCTAATTTCTACATAAATAAGTATGTTCACATTTATAAATGTATAGGTTTGCAGTAAAGTGTTAGAAATTGTGTCAGGAAGCAGTAAAATAAGCTGGAATTCTTGCTCTTCTGCCTTCAGTGGCCTAAACCAAGAAAAGAAACATACATTGATATCTGTTGAAGGCAGGATTAGGTATATCTGTGATGCCCCGAGGTCAGGTAGCACATCAACATCCACTGTCTATAGTCACGTGTGAGAAACATTGATTTGGGAGAAATATTGGAGGTTGAGCACAAATTATCAAGTCTGCACTTTCAGAAGACAAGGAGAGAAAGTTAGAAAAAGAAAGGACACCTGGGATTTTGAAAAGATCGGTGTAGGAAGAACTAATCAAAGAATCCCATTAATAGTTGTCTCCTGTGTTACAACTGCAATGTAACAGTGACAAACTTTGTTCAGCGACTGATGAATACTCGATGGATCGCAGTAATTGCCTTGCCAAGAATGTAATGGATTGTGTGGCCATCTCACAGGCTGAGAACAAGCTGCTATTCATGTGGTCGGGTCATCATTATATATCTCCTTCACTGTCAGATGACCTGCTTCTTTACCAAAGTCTAGTGTTGTGAGTAAGACTGCCTTAACATTGAAAGTTTGTGTTCACTCAATCAGTTTGGAAATATCTATGTCTAATATAACTCCAACTGTCTTTTTGAAAAAATACTGATCTTTATTTTTCCACTTATTTCCACTTTTTCTAACAAAAAGAATGGGGGAATGAGCAGTAAAGTTTGTAATGGCAAAGCAAAGATCAGATCTCAAGGCAGCACCACATTTCCTGTGAAATATTTATCAGGTCCTCATTTATATTGGCAAAGGTTTGTATTTGGCAAAAGGTGGTAAATCTGGTTTATTGGCATTCATTAGTAACAACTTGGCATCAGTCATTATCATTGGTTGTAATCTAGTTCTACCATATTCTATGTAAACAAGTTTCAGTGAAATATAATATAAATTGATCAAGGTTCTGAAAATAATTAACTTTTAAAGATCTCCAGCTTATTTCAATATATCTCTACTATTCATTCATCATTTCAAGTCTTAATTTACTAATTATCTACATCTCATTCAACCACTCGGTAAACAAATGTCATTTTCAAGGAAATGTATGCCAGTTGCAGAGAGTTATGGCGTTATATACCTGGAATTCCAGAATGCCTTCATCCAAAGACTTTCATGCTGCTCCATTACCTCAAATGCCCGAAGTTATAAGCTATTGTTTGAAAATGGAGAATGTATTTATTAGGGGAATGATGTCAAAATGAGAGAAAATTCTGAATCAAGAGCAGCACAGATTATTGCTGCAGTTCTTATCTTTACATTATTGAGGAACTAGGAGCAGTTCATTTTCTGAATAATCGTTGGTGGCAGAGAATCTCGCTCAAGAGCAGTATTTATTGGAAGATCATCGGCACGCTGCCTGCAAGCTAGCGTTGCCAAGGCTAGGGAATTTTTTTAATGAAAATTAACCTCAGAAATTGGATACAAACCAGTGATAACAACTTAAGATGTAAGTTAAGGAAACAGCTGGGAACTATATAAAATGGGCAAACAGTGACAAATGAAGTTAAGAAAATGCTAATTAGGAGAAGAAGTCTGTAACATATACTTTTGTAACATCTTTGATTAAGAATGTCAATGTGCCCCACTCCCAAACTCAGTCCAATTCCAAGACAAATAAATCTCTCAGTTGGTCTATTCACCTATTGGCCGCACCTAGCTCTGCCATTGGCACTAGGGCTTGCAGATGCAAACAGATTATCTAGTTGTTACAACGTTGCTCTTTGTGAGAATTTCTTATGTTCAAGTTGCCTATTGTCTTGTTTATACTTACGTCAGCTACAGCCTGGTTGGTTTACCCCTGGCTTCCAAGTCACAAGTTTCGAGATTAAAGTTTATTGCAGGCATAAAAATCAGTGCTGACACTCTGTCAGTGCAGTACTGAGGGAGTGCTACATTGCTGGAATGCAAACTTTCAGATGTGGTGTTAAACCCAGGATTTATCTGCGTGCTTGCATTCCAGTGTGTTATTTTGAAGAAGAGCAGGTGAAATCCCTGGTGTCCTTGACAGTATTTATTCCTTACTCAACATCACAAACAAGATTATTGAGTTATTATCACATTGTTTTTAATGCGTGTTTGAGCACAAATTAGTTGCAATGTTTCCTACATTACTAGTTGACTGACTATACTTCAAAAAGTATTTCACTGGCTGTAAACCACTTTGTGATATCAATTAGTCAGCAAAGAAAGCACCACATAGATGCAAATAAGTCTTGCTTTCTCTTTTGTCTTCCCTTATTACAACAATTATTACACTTCAAAAAATACTTCGTTGACTACAGAGTTTGGTTGATGTTACAATTAATTACAAAAGCATAGTTAAGACCATTTAGTTCCAACTCTGTAACATGAATTCATTCCTGTCTCAGCTCATGTGCTGCTGAAACTCTCATTTATACCAGCATTACCTATGGACTTGACTATCCCAACATACTACTGACCTGTTTCTGACATGCTACTTCCAGTAAATTTGAGATTATCTCAGACTCTGCTGCCCAGGTCTTAACTCTCAGCCAATCCTGTTCCTCTATCTTCCTTCTACTTGCTGACATATTATTTACTCCTGGTCAAACAACATGCTTACTTAAAAATTATCTATCTTATTTTCAACTCCATCCATGGCTCTGCCTATCCTCTAATCTGTAAATTGTATTCTCCCCCAACACCACACTGATGTGCTCCTCTAATACTAGCTTTATTTCTTTCATTTATTGTCTTGCTCCACCATTGCTGTTCACATCTTCAGTTGTCTAAGACCCAAGCTCTGGAATACCCTTTAAATTTTTCAACCTCACTTTTCTCCTTTAAAACCTATCTCTTTGACTGAACTTTTGACATTGATTATCTGACATCATACCTCCTTTTTGGGTTGGTGTATTTTATAATGTTGCAATGGGTATTTCATTGTGTTACTGTTAGAGTTGATTAGCAATGAAAGCCAAATAGGAGACAGCAAGATACAAAATTGAAGAAACTGTAGTGATTTAGAGACAGTAAAGACTGCAGATGCTGAAAATCAGAGTGTATAGGTGTGAGGCTGGAAAAACACAATGGATCAGATGGCATTGGAGGAGCAGGTAAGTCAACGTTTTGGGCTGATGAAAGGTTTTTCTAACAAATGAAACAACTTGGAAGTTTAAACATTGTTATAACATAAAAATATGGTTGTTATCATTCTAAATGTCGATAAGTGAGCTTATAATGGAAAATGGTGACTAGAAGTATGCAATCAGACACCTTTTTGAATGCACTAGATTCTAGTGAAGTATCTGTGCCAAAAGAAAAATGTATTAATATGAGAAATTATAAACTGACCATCTCAGGAAGAGATAGAGAGTACAAATCTAAGAGTAAACCAATAGATAAAGTTGGAGAATAAAAGGGCAAAATTAAAGGCTCTGTATCTGGAAGCACTTAGTATTTAAAACAGAACAAATGAACACACAGTACAAATAGAAATAAATATGTGCAATCTGGTAGCTATTACAGAGACCTAGTTACAGGATGACATGCATTGGAATATTGAAAGGTACAGGGCATTTAGAAGGACAAGAAGCTAGGAAAAGTTGGAGGGTGGTTCTGTTAGTTAATAACAGTGTTAGCAAAATAGAAACAATTGACCTATGTTCAGGAAAGCAAAATGTGGAAACAGTTTGGGTTGGGATGAGCAAGGATAACACAAGAAGTCATTTTTGGGAGTTGTGTATAGGCCAGTTAACAGTAACCATATGGTAAAGTGGTGCATAAAGGAAAGCATAATAGGTACTTGTCCGAAAGACACAGTGATTACCATGGAAGATTTTAAACTACCTGTGGATGGGAAATGTCAGATGGGCAAAGGTAGTCTGGGTAAGACGTTCATTGAATGCTTTTAGGACGCTTTCTTCAAAGATTATGTTCTGGAACCAATCAGAATGCTGGCCATTGTAGACCAGGGAATCTGCAATAAAATAGGATTAATTAATGATCCCTGAAGTGGAGAAAACCTGAAATTGCAGGGTCCATAATATGATTGAATTTTATGTTTAGTTTGATGGAAAGAGATGTGGACACTTTTTAAAAAATTGAAGACAATTATAAGGACATGAAAGTAGAGCTGACTAAAGTAAATTAGCAAATTAGCTTAAAGGTTAGGTCATTAGAGATACAGTGGCAGATATTTAGGGGGATATTTCAGAATAGATACATTCCAATAATAAGAGAAAATCCAAAGGACAGACCTACTCTGCACAGTTATCTAGAAAGGGTAAAGACACCATCAAACTTAATGAAAAGTGTGTCATTGTGCAAAGACGGGTGGCAGGCCAGATGATTAGATAGAATGGAAAACAACAAAGACGACTTTAAAAAAAAGGGAAAAAATAGATTGCAAGAGAAAGCTAATCAGAAATCTAAAAACAAATAGTAAGGATTTCTATAAATATGTTAAAAAGAAAAGTGTTAACAAAGTGATTATTGGTCCTAGAGAAAATAAGTCATTTGAAATATTGATAACAGAAAATAGAGATGGCAGAGATGAGTTGAACTCATGTTTTGCATTGGGCCTTCTGATAGAGAATGAAAGGAATATCCCAGAAGCAGCTATAATGCAGGAAATGGAAGGGCATGAGAAACCCAGTAAAATTACATTCACCAGAGAAGTGGTACTGAGTATATTGTTAGAACTATGCGCTGATAAATGCCTGGGTTCTGATGAATTTCTGCTGAATAGAATTCTAGGATTTTATGAATTTCATCCTAGGATCTTAAAAGAAGTGGCAAGTTAGACCGTTGCTGTATCATTTTTAATTTCCCAAAACACATTACATTTAGGGAAAGTCCCAGTAGATTTTAAGAAAGCAAATATAACTCCTTTATTGAAGAAGAGAGGTAGATAGAAAACAGAAAACATCTGTCATGAGCAAAACATTAGAAGCTATTTTCTAGCAAGGCACTTACATAAGTCCAAAGTAATCAGGCAGTGTCAATATGGCCTCTTGAAAGGGAAATCATGTTTAACCAGTCCATGGAAGTTCTTCAAGGAAATAGTGTGCTGCGTGTTAAAGGGGAACTAGTGGATGTACTATGCTTAGATTTCCAGAAGGCACTTATAAAATTCCACATCAAAGGTTATTATGGAAAATAAAAGCTCATGCTGTTGGGGGTTGGGGGTTGGGGGTAGAATATCTACATGGATAACAGATTGGCTGGCTAACAGGAAGCAGAAAGTAAGCATAAATTGTTCTTTTTCATATTGGCAAGATGCAACAAGTGATGTGTTACAGGAATCAACGCTAAAACCTTAAATGTTTATAATTTATTATAAATGACTTGGATGAAAGAATGGATATATACTTGGCAGATTTGTTGATGACATAAAAATAGGCAGGAAAGTTCGTTGTGAAGAGGACAGAAGAAAGCTACAAGGAATATAAGAAGGTTCAGTGAGTGGGCAAAGATCTGAAAAATGGAATATATTTTAGGAAAATGTGAAATTTGTCTATTATGCCAGAATGAATGAAAAACAGGTACCTAAATGGTGAAAGATTGCTGAGCTCTGAAATGCAGAAAGGTCTGGGTGTCCTCGTGCATGAATCACACAAGGTTAATATGAAAGTAAACAAATAATTTGGAAAGCCAATAGGATGCTATTGTTTATTGTGAAGGGAATTGAAAATAAAAGTAGGGAGATTATGCCTCAGTGATATGAGACATTGGTGAGACTACATCTGGAGTACTGTGTACAGCATTGGTTCACATTTTTAAGGAAGTTTGTAAATGCACTGGAAGCAATTGAGGGAAGTTTTTCTGAAGTAAGACCTGGAATGAGTAGTTTGACTTTAGGGAAAGATTGAACAAGTTCAGCTTGTATCTGAGTTTAGAGGAGTAAGGGATGAAATGTCAAAAGATCTTGACAGTGTGCATGTGAAAAGGACATTTTCTCTTATGGGAAAGTCTGGGACTAGGGGGTCACTGTATTAAAAAGAAAAGGAGTTGCCCATTTAAGACAGAGATGAGATTTTTTTTTTCAGAGGGTTATGTATCTTTTTAAAATTCTCTTCCTACATTTGTGTGTTTATATACACAAAATTAATCTCCACTACCAGTGATTTTTATCATCATAAGACAATTTGTTACTCTCCTTGACCCCATGAAAACTTGGAGAAAGGTAAAGTATTAGCAGAAGTTAATATTTATTGTCAAGGAGTTGAATGCAGGAAGGGATTAATTAGGCCAAGTAGTTTGCTTCCCAGATGTAGGTTCTGGACTTTGCTATCTTTGTTGATTTAACTGTTTTAAATAAATAACTTAAGCAGTAGATAAATATCATGTAAACATATATTTATCCAATATAATTTGTGAGTAATATGTTTTCTTGCTTATCATACTGCCTTGGTTTTGCATGTTGGATGTAATAAGAACTACACACAAATCATTATTTTAAGAGAATTGAAGAAGATATCTTGCCAGAATAGGCACAGGAAGTTGAATTCTGAACTATAATGGACCTGACTGCCTTCCATCTCCAATCCCAGGCTTGATCACTACTCACCCACAAGCTTTCAACATCACCAGGCTGCCATTCAAAAGGCACTCAATCATTTATTAAGGTAGTAAATTGCAATAAAATTCTCATGTTCTTAATCTCTCAAAGTCACAGACCAATTTTATACACTTAAAGCCTATCTCCATTCTAGTTACCTCCACTTTTGTATTCTAAATCCTGTGAATTCCCCACACATAGTTGGAATGCCCAAATAAAATGCTTAATGATCTCTCGCCACAGCTCATTTGGGATTAAGAATAATCAACAGCTAATGTAAACTGCATGGTACAATGCTCAAGAGGGTACAGAATCAGAGAAACCTGGGGATGCATGTACATAAACCTTTGAAGATAGCAGGATTACTGAGGATGCTATTAGTCTTCCTTCTACTCTCTGCCTGATTTTGACAACTTCCAGTCCCAGTGCAAGAACCTCCTATAGTCCAATCTTTCAACTGGCTGATTAAATTCCCAATTTACTCACTGGACATGAACAACTCTAGATTATAATATCATCCCAATCTGTTGCTGTTAAACAGCTGCCTTGCTGTTGTCATTCCATTATCCATATTCCCTTTATGAAAATCATGGCAGTTGGTGCAAGATTTTATGGAGTGAGTTTCTTGCTAATTGTGCTCTTTAAAAATCAATCAGAATGACAATGTACTTGCTACAGTCATGTTCTCTTAGCTGTCTTATTATCCCCCTGCTACAATACAGCTGACACCTAGGAAAGTACCATGGGAAAATGATGAGGGTCCACACAGACTCTTATTTTGAGACAGGCTTCCATCCATTCTTTACAAGGTCACTTAACTGAAGAGAATGATACAGTGTAGCAACTGCCTAACTTAGATGTACTCACTTACCCAGCCATAACACTGGAGATCAGTGAGACCAAGCATTACTGTGTTCTTTTTGTATTATTTCACCCGATGTGAATGTCTCTCACAAGCCTAGCATTTAATATCTACCTCTAATTGCTCTGAGAAGGTGGTGAACCACTTTCTAGTCCATATATCAAAGTCCATATATGCTGTAGTCCATATATCAAAGGAACTCCTGCAGTACTGTTGAGTCAGTTCTTCCAGGAATTTAACACAGGCTTATATGAAGGAACGGTGATATATTTCCAAGTTAGAATGGTGTGGCATGGAATGGAGTTTGAAGATGGTAGTGTTCCTGTATATCTGCTATTTTTGTTTTTCTGGATGGTACTTGGGGTATCGGAAGGTGCTGTTGAAATCTTGGCAAGTTGTTGCAGTGTACCTTATAAATGGTACACAGATCTGCTGGAGTGTACCAATGGTGGAGCAAATGAATATTGAAGGTGGTTGCTGGAGTATCAGTCAAGTAGAATGCTTTATCTAGGATGGTGTTGGGCTTTTTGAGTGTTGTTGGAGCCAAATTCGTCCAGGCAACTCCTTTGTTGCATATTGAAGATGATGGAAAGGCTTTGGAACTCAGAGATCAAGTCACTCAGTGCAAAATATTCTAACTCTGGTCTGCTTCTTGTTGCCACAATACTAATGTGACTGGTACAAATAAATTTCAGTGGTGAAGTTAAGTATGTTAACGTTAGGAGATTCAACAATACGAATTGTTTCAACTGTTAAGAGAAGGTGTTTAGATTCTTTTGCTGGAGATGCGACTTGTGAGGTATCAATATATTATTTGTCACTGATCAACCAAGACTGAAGGGTCCAAATCTTGCTGCATGCAGATACAGATCTCTGGTGTAATGAAAGAAACTGAGCACAGCAAGTAGTTCCTGTTTCTGACCTTAATTTGAAGGGAACGGGTCAGACATTAAAAGATCTAGTTTTAGTCAATTTAATGCAAGAGCAGGTGCTTTGTTTTCATTCTAATAAACAATTGGGTCTCCAAAACTTATGAATTAGAAATTGATTGAAATCTGTTTAAAACATAAAAAGGAACAGAATTGTAAAATGATGCAATACTGCAGCAAATTGTCAACCGGGAGATTCTGTTTTATCTTATAATAGTACAGCACTGAAACTGGTCATGAGCAAATGGATCTCTTATTAACCCACAGATTTAGATTCGACCATGACTGTTGAAGGCTCATGCACCAGTCAAATATTTCCTGCCATCTTACTTTTTAAATTATATTATTAGACTATTTTGCTACTGAGAAAAAGAAAATTAATTGTAAAATTCTTTTAAGTAGTGGTTGACACCAAGATTAGCCACTAAGGTGTTATTGCTAGAAATTATAAATTTACAATACTGAGTAATAGGTTTAAAATGGATATTCAGCCAAATTTATTTATGAGTGATTTTTTTTTTAAAAATCTGCAATATGAGTAGTAGCAGTGGAAATGTTGCAGCATTTAAAATAAATGTGGAAGCTAACTGAGAGAGTACGAATATTGGGGAAATAAAACAAAGATCTGTGGATGCTGGAAGGCTGAAACAAAAACAGAAATTGCTGAGAAACTAAGCATGTCTAGCAGCATCTGTAGCAAGAAAGCAAAGTTAATGTTTCAAGTCCAGTGACCCTTCTTCAGAACTGGGGAAATGAACTTTGGCCTTTTCCATATCCTTATGTTAGTGCTATAAAGATGTTGGGAAAACTTTCGGTTCTATTTAAAATCACCCAAGACAGTCATGCCATTTACAACATGTATTTGTAAACAATGATTTATCTCATCGTTAAAATGTTAGCATGTAATGCAAAGCGTACAATGTGGTGAAGATTAGTGGGAAACGAGAGGATTGGGAAGCTTTTAAAAACCAGCAGAGTACAACTAAGAAAACAGTAATGGGGGAGAAGATGAAATAAGAGAGTATGCTAGCTGGTAATATAAAATAAGTTTTTAGATATATAGAAGGTAAGAGAGAGGGAATAGTGGATTGCAGAAAATGAGGCTAGGCAAGTAGCAATAGGGAACAAAGAAATGGTGGAGGAACTGAATCAGTACTTTGCATCAGTCTTCACGGTGGAAGACACCAGTAGCAAACCAGAACTTCAAGACAGTCAGGGGTAGAGGTGAGTATAGTGACCATCACTAAGGAGAAGTGCTGGGTAAGCTGAAAGATCTAAAGGTGGATAAATCACCTGGATCAGATGGACTACACCCCAGGATTCTGTAGGAGGTAGCTGAGGAGTTTGTGGAGGCATGGGTAGTGATCTATCAGAATTCACTGGAGTCAGGGAAGGTTCCAGAGAACTGGAAAATAGTGAATGTAACACCCCTGTTAACAGGGAGGCAGAAGTCAGGAAATATAGGCCGGTTATCCTGACCCCGGTCGTTGGTAAGATTTTAGAGTCTATTATTAAGGATGAGATGGCAGAGTACTTGTAAGTGCATGGTAAAATAGGGCTGAGCTGGCATGGTTTCGTCAAGGGAAGGTCGTGCCTGACAAATGTTAGAATTCTTTGAGGAGGTAATGAGGCAGTTAGTTAAAGAGCCAGTAGATATGATATATTTGGATTTCCAGAAGGCCTTTGGTAAGGTGCCCCACAGGACGCTGCTAAATACGATAGGAGCCTATGGCAGGGTACTGGCATAGGTAGAGGATTGGCTGACTGGCAAAAGGCAAAGTGTGGGGATAAAGGGCTGGTTTTCAGGGTGGCATCCAGAGTTCCACAGAAGCCAGAGTTGGGACCACAACTATTCACGTCGTACATTAACAATCCAGACAAATGAACTTAAGGCATTGTGCTAAGTTTACAGATGACACAAAATGTATGGATGGAGGAACAGGTAGTGCTGAGGAAGCAGGGAGTTTGCAGAAGGAATTGGACAGGGCAAGGGAGTGGCAGATGGAATACAGCATGCGAAAGCGTGAGGTTGTGCACTTTAGTAGGAAGAATAGAGGTGTAGACTATTTTCTAAATGGGGAAATCTGAAGAAACAAGAGACTTGAGAGTTCTAGTTCAAGAAAATTGTAAGCTTAGCATGCAGGTTCAGTTGGTAGTTAGGGAGGCAAATGCAATGTTATTATTCATTTCAAGAGAAGTGTATTCTATTCTAGAATACACAAGCAGGATGTACTGCTAAGGCTTATAAGGCTCTTGACAAACCACATTTAGAATACTGTGAGCAGTTTTGGACTCTATACTTAAGGAGGGATTTTCTGGCCTTGTAGGGGCTTATGAGAATGATCCTGGGGATGAAGGGCTTGTCATATGAGTAGTGATTGAGGATTTTGGGTCTGTACTTGAAGGAGCTTAGAAGGATAAGTGGTGATCTAATTGAAATTTACAGAATTCTAAGAGGCCTTGACAGAGTAGATGTGGAGAAGATATTTCCACACGTAGAAAAGACTAGGATCTGGGAACCCAGCCTCAGGTTGAAAAGATAATCCTATAGAACTGAGATGATGAGGAATTTCTTCAGCTAGAGTGTGGTGAATCTGTGGAACTCATTGCCACAGAAGACTGTGAAGGCCAAGTCATTGAGTGTATTTAAGACAGAGATAGGCTCTTTATTAGTAAAGGGATTAGGGGTTATGTCGAGAAGGCAGTAGAACGGGGTTGAGAAACTTATCAACCATGACCAAATGGCAGAGCATGGGCTGAATGGCCTAATTCTGCTCCTTTATTTTATTGTCTTGTGTTACCAAGACGTGAATATCATTGCAGTGTTTTCATGTTATGACGTAATGAAAATAACACTGACTGGAGCTCTTTCTTCATGTCACAGCAATTCTGTCAAGAGGATTACTTTGTGTGTCTCTTCAGGGCTCAGTAGGTTAACGCACATTGTAGCATGATACCAGACCACCCAGAAAATGAAGACCTCACATCTGATCTCTGGTCTGTATAGAATTAATTGTTCATATCTGTAGCTGTGGAAGGGCACTGCAATTAGCCTTCATGACTTCTGCATGACAAAGAAAAGTCAACCAAGTTTCCACTCACAATTACATCCCTCTGATTCCCATTAGAAAGTTCACGTACACAAAGGTTGTGAGAAAAAAGGATTTGTTTGTGATGATTAATTATCTACTTACCTAATTACCTATTTTTTACTCTATACATGATGAATAATCATTCAATTAGTGTGCCAATATCTATGAACCTTTATCACAGGATCAGACACTGCTGTCAGAACAGCAAGGAACAAAATATCATACATATTGATCATTGGCATGCTAAGCTCAGCATTTCAAACAAGAGAATGATTTGCAACTTTGACACTGGTATGTTTCCAGATGAATACTCTGGTACCTTATTGTATTTGCCAGCTCTACCAGCATGTGTTTCGAGGTAAAGTTTGAAAGAAGTAGTTAGCTGCCACCAATCCTTCCTTATCTTTGCTTTGTCTCCAGTCTATCTAGTGATTAGTGTTCAAGGATACATCACCATAAAGTATCAACAGAGAAAGCACTGTCCTGAGATAACAAGAAGGTTTTTGTATCATAGTAATAAGTACAACTACAATTATGGTGGCATACTTACTCAGACCTTAGGGAGCTGGGACAGATACATCTGTTCCTACCAAGAGCTAGAATAGTACTCCTCGTGTCCACCCCTAGACTGTGTGTAATATAAATAGAATAGGTGGAGCCAATGTAAAATGAATATTAACCCCTTCAGGATCATTACCTTCAGTCACTAGTTCAGTCACGTTGTTGAAAAAGATTGTCTGCTTGTTTTAGATTCTACCTAATAACCATGGAAGAACTGTTATGTGATTTGTCTATATTTTAGAGATTGTATTTCAGTTAGTGGTATGTGGATATTGATCTGACTATCTGAACCCAAGTATTTGTGGAGATATAGTGATTTCTTTTTTAAAAGTCTGAGAAAGAGAGTTCTTGGCGCTGAATGGGAATTTATTTATTTTGGGAGAGTATTAGCAAGGAAACATAGTAAATAATTGTGCATTAGGGTTTCGGTCCAGATGGTCAGAGTTTTTTTTTTCTCTTTTGATTTGGAGAGACACCTATTTTTATTTACCTTGAAAAGAGATTTTGAATTTCAGTTTAGAGTTTTTCACAAGTTTTGGCTGAAGTTCAATGTGAAAAATATTGCTCCTGAAGAAAGGAGACAGTTTAGAATGGTTAAGAGGTAGCTTACTTCAGTCTGAACAGTTTAGTTTTAAAGTTCCTGACCAGAAGTGTTTGGTTAAAACCCTGAAGGGGTTATTTGCAGCTGAGAAAGTCTACATTCAGTTGTACGACGATTCAAAGAGGAAGCTATCAGATTCTCAAAACCAAGGAATTGAAGCTTAGTTAAATTAAATCCTCGAGATGTGATGGCAAATGGAATTCTTTTTCTAATGTGAGTAGTTTGTAAAAGAGTGCTGTTGGATTAATGGACCACCATGTGTTTCAAAATTTTTAAACTTGTGCTGTATGTAAATAGTTTGGTTGATTTTTTTTTCTTTTGTGTAATAAACTTCTGTTTCATTGTTAAAGTTAAATCTGCAGTACTCCATGCTTGTGTAAGACCACCTTGTTTAAAAATAATCTATCATGCCAGATTTCAGTCTGGGACCTGTCCAGTAATAACATCAGTTGGGATCATGTCAAAATCCAGTGCATTCTACAACAGGCAGGTAACATTCCCTGGTGGGAATGTAGGTAGCAAGCAACCCTCTATATGTAAGCTTGTTAACATTTCACCGAAGCTGTTCAATTTAATACTGGAAGGCAGGAAAGCGGAGTTGATGCCAAAGATCCAACATATTTTGCTAAGTGCTGGACTAGACTCCTGAGACTGTATGGCATATTCTTGCTCCCAATTTTTTTATCTGTTGTTCTTAAACTTAAGTTATCAGTACCAGTTTTTAAATAAGTGAAAGGAGCACATGAGGTTATCAGAACAAAAAAAAATTAGGTAGTGTTGAAAGGAGTAAAATTTATTTTGAAATGAGCTGAATTTTGTGAATGAATTGTGTTTGTTTTCAAAGGAGTTTACATGTAAAATATAAACTTGTCGATTCATTTCATTGCCCCATATGAATATTTATTGCTCCAAGATTTGTTACAGGCAGTTTTTGAGACAAGGAGGCTGTTCTCAGATGTGAACATATGAATTCTTGTCACTTGCTTGTGAATTGCTTGGTTTGGAGGGAGCAGGATTCATATATTGATAAATTTTGTTCAATGTAAAAATTTTAGAGTCCCAGATTTGGAACTTTACTGCAGTATACTATTGTAAAATGTTGAGTCAGCATATTTTCTCTTTGTCTCTGTGATGCTTAATTATGATACATAACTTTGCAAGCTGTTTATACTTGTGCAATAAATGTACAATAAAATAGAACATAAACCCCATTAACAGAGTCTACAAGCAACATAAATCAAAAATTACTGATGGCGACCTTCTTGTACAATACTTTGGATATAAAGTTATTACCCACTTAATTTAGAAGGGCTAATAACTCTATTAAAATAGCAAATAATGAATTGTGCTCTGAAAATATTCAGCATTTGTCTGTGGTTATTACCAGTAAGTAATTTGTAGCATTACATATTATGGTTTTAAACACAGGACTAAAAACTCACCTACCATTTTGAAGCACTGGAATCAGTCGAACTGAGGCAGGCAGGATAAAAATTTGTGCTGCCTCCCTCATTTATGCAATTGAAATATTTAGCAAAGCATGACATAGTGCTAACTGGCTGAGGGCCTAGCTGTGTGCAGGTTGACATATGTTGTGGCTAACCTCCCACTCTTAAAAATAGCCCATCCCTCTTGAAGGGAAGCTGCACTGCTCACTGCCTGAATTAAGATTAACTGCAAGAGAATACAAAAAACAGACTGAGCACTAGGAATGAGACAGGGCTACAAGGTTCAATGTCGTGGCACTAAGGATGTTAGTGATGGAGTTCAAAAGAAGAAGGGAGACCATGCTTCCAAATGTGGTCAACAGGCTTTCTGGGAACATCCTCTGACTGAGGGGAATAGCCACATCTGGCCAGAGATGTCAACTCCAATGCTGCAAAAAGTTCAACAATCTCATTCAGAATGGACAAAATCAGAGAATGTATTCTCAAAGACCAACTCATACCATGGATAAAAATATATTCTTCCCTAAACTCTTCCCAATGCTTTTCTTGAAGCTTGATTTCTGGTTTCAGAGGCTCCTTTTTTATACTCAGTAATCCTTTATTAAATTATTTAGTTGCATGGTAATAACATTTTTGTATTTGCACTTAATTTACTTTCAGTCATCTGCTGAATATGATAGCATAAATACCAAAGACTGCATATGTGTTATATGATCAGATCTTTTAAATTTCAACTTATGAGCCAGATTCCCATATTCAGCTTCCTATATAAATTTATTTTGTAAGTAGGTATTTTTGTTAATTTTCTATAAATGTCTTTGATCCAAAATGAAAACTCTAACTACTGAGTATCATGCCTATAGCCCCTATTAAAAATTAATTGAGCAAATAGCATTGTCCAGATGGTTTTGTTTTGCCAATTACCCTTTTATTCCCTTTTTCAATCCTTATGGTTAAAGTGATTGCTGAACAGCATGTCAGGATACTGACTTACAATGGTTCAACTAGATAAAGAGAATACACACAAATTAATGCTACTATTTAACCATCAGTTAACAAAAAGCACCAGATCTGGGACACCAACCCTCACATTAATGAACACTTCTGCAAATATTCTCACTTCCCATTATTTGTTGTGGTCATTAAATAGATAGTTGACGAAGTCCTCTGCCCTCTGTGTGGATGTGCTAACTCATCACAGTAGCTACAAAATCAATCTCTAATACCTTCCACAAATATTCCAAAAACAGAGCTGAATTAAAAAGATCTCACTGGGCCTCCTCCAGTGCCACAATGATGCCACCCGAAGGTTGCAGGAACTGCACCTCATATTTCGCTTGGGAACCCTGCAGCCCAATGGTATCAATGTGGACTTCACAAGCCTCAAAATCTCCCCTACCCCGATCACATCCCAAAACCAGCCCAGCTCGTCCCCACCTCCCTAACCTGTCCTTCCTCCCACCTCTCCACTCCTCCCACCTCAAGCCCCACCCCTACCTCCTACCTACCAACCTCATCCCGCCTCCTTGACCTGTCCGTCTTCCCTGGACTGACCTATTCCCCACCCTAACTCCCCACCTACGCTCACCTTTACTGGATCCATCCTGCCTCTTTGACCTGTCTATCTCCTCTCAACCTATCTGCTCCTTTATCCATCTTCCATCTGCCTCCCCCTCTCTCTCTATTTATTTCAGAATCCCCTTCCCCTCCCCCATTTCTGAAGAAGAGTCCAGACCCAAAACGTCAGCTTTCCTGCTCCTCTGATGCTGCTTGGCCTGCTGTGTTCATCCAGCTCTACACCTTGTTATCGCTCTCTCACTTGTAAGGTGATGTCTGTCCCTTTAAATAGTGCTGGTGGAGAGGCTTGTTAGGCAGCTGACCATGTTCAGTTGTTAGTGATTAGTATAGGTGTTCAGCAAACCTGAACAGTCTAACATTCAACACTGCCTTGTCATCTCAGTGCAAATATTTCCAAAGTTAGCACCGTGCTTCTCAGCACAGAGATGCTGCACATACTGTGTCAGAAGCACAGTGCATGTCAATTTTGTGAATGCAGGGTTTCTCTCATGCTGGCATCCATAGCCAGAATATGTTTGAAATGTGCAGCTGGCTGATCACCATGTAAAGAAAAGAGAGGCTAATGTTTGCAAACAACATCTAACCAATCCTCGATTCTAAGCTTTTCTTTCAATGCTATTGAATCACCCATGAAGTTACTTACACATAAAAGTTAATTATTTAAAAGTTTAGATAGCATATCTCTTTCTCAAATAACCAGAGCTCCTAACTTCAGCTGCCATAGGTACAAAAGTGAAAGGCGATGGTGAGCCAGTTTTATTTTGTAATGATTTATTAACTGTTTGATACTGTTGTAGGTGAATGTTGTAAAATTCATCAATTAACATAATGTATTGCAGTAGATTTACAATGAAAGAAAACTGCACTTTGTAGAGTAGAAGCCCCTGACAATTGCTTTCATATTGTAAATATGTATAACCATTCCAAGTGATCTGAACAACATTTTGGGATGGTCTGTCACCACAACAGATGAGAAAATATTAATTTCAGCACTTGTCATCACTAAGTAATTTCTAAATCTACTGCAAGTGCTTAATGTTCCTTTCCTTGAAATAAAAGTGATAGAATTTTATGTACACCCTTGGTTAAATGCTAAGAAACCAATATTAATTTATTCATTTATACTCTGTTGAAATAATAGAGTTAGATCTGCTGCAGGTAGCTCGCAAGGAGTTGCCCAGTGTTGGTGCCATCTTGGATTTGACTAATTCACTGTCTTAATAGAGTTATAGAGTCATGCAGCACAGAAACAGACCCTTTGGTCCAACAAGCCCTCGCTGACCATAATCCCAAACTAAACTAGTCCCATCTGCCAGCTTCTGGCCCATATCCCTCCAAACCTTTCCTATCCATGTACATTTAAACATTGTAACTGTGCCTTGTTGGGAGACCTATATTCAGTGCTTCTTTGAGACATATTTTGTTTTTGGGGTAGTACTATCAACTTTTTGATGCAATTGTTCAGTTTTCTTCATATTTTCCAGGTTAATACATACCAAGTTAAAAGTTAAAAACTCAATCATTTTTGCTTCCGTACGCTCCACTTTATCAGGTACTTTGCACAATCTTATTCATGTTTTAACTGAATGCAGTACAATTATTGTTAGTCTGAAGTTAGTATTATTGTTGGAATCATAAAAATTGGAGTTTGTAATTTTAATTACAGTACCTTATTTTGTAACATCAGTTTCAGTGGTAAATGAATAAACTACCAGTCAAACTCCATAGGTAGTAACTCCCCATTCCCTGTCATTGCAACTGACCTTGATTAAAATGAACTCTTACCAGGGTTAGAGGTCTACTGTTTATTCAGGCATAATGAAATAAGAAAAGGAGTTAGATTTGACAAGTGGAATAATTGAATTAAAGCACTCCAGCCAGTCTAGAGCTCTCTTATTTTATCAGACAAATGTGTGATACAGTGTAATAATAAAACAAAAGCATAAGTGAAAATTTAAATGTAGAATCTATAAGTTGCTGACCTGACCTCCTCCCCTCAACATGCTCCACCCAAAATGCCTCAGTCAAAACCCACCCCGCCCAAGGAAACATCCATGCACTAACTCTTTGAAAGCATTTTCAGACTTCTAACAGATGCAGAAGACTATCCAACTGCACTGTTGTCAAATGGTTCTTTTGGCACATTTTCACAGCATCTCTGAAAGACAGCTCCAGTCTATCATATCCACTTAGGTGCCAGCTGTGTACATGGGTATCTGTTATAAGAAAATGGGACAATCAAAGGTGGAATCATGACTTCATGTTTAATATTGCAGAAGCTCAAAAATCTGTCACCATTAAAAATACCGCAACCTTGCTATAATGTGTAAAAACAGAAAATTCAGATACAATGTCATTGAAAGGAAAGCAAAGCAAATACATAAAACTCACACTGTTTGCTATCAAGCTAGGAAATGATCTTCCATATGTTGTTATTTTTAGCAAAGTATCTTCATTTTAAATGTCTGACATTTGAAATTTGAGATTTCTAAGATTAAGACTTCATAGAATACATGTAAGGCACTTATTAGGGCGGTAAGGTTGGCTCCAAAATATTACTTTGGGTACACCTAGGTAGTCAAACAAGAGAGAACAGTCTTAAAACTGAAGGGTCAGTTTTACAGCAGAAACTCAGGAGTATTTCTTTAGACATACAATAAACAACACTGGAATAGAGCTGAGGGCAGTATACTAGACTGAAGAAACAGGTGATTTATTGGGTAGAAGGTAGCGATGACATTCTGAAAAATAGGGAACAAATGGATGGAATGAAACTTCTGCAACCAAACCAATTTATGACTGTTTGATTTAATGAAGCTACTAACTCTTGCTGATGAGTATTAACGACCTTGAAGAGTCCTTCTGATATCTCACCCCAATGGGCAATCTTCTCAGTATGTGACCTTAATAAAGGGCCAAGATTGTGCAACAATGCTGATGTATTTCTGTATCAAGTCTGGAAGGAGGGAGGCCTGAATTTGGAAATGACACATTTATAGAACATAGAACAGTACAGCACAGTACAGGCCCTTCGACCCACAATGTTGTGCCGAGCTTTTACCCTAATCCTAAGGTCTGTCTAACCTCCACCCCTACCTTATAGTATCATCCATATGCCTATCTAATAGCCACTTAAGTGCCCCTAATGAGGCCGACTCCACTACCCTCTCCGGCAATGCATTCCACGCCCCTACCACTCTCTGAGTAAAGAACCTACCTCTGACGTCTCCCCTATATCTACCTCCACTCACTTTAAAACTATGTCCCCTCATAATAGCTACCTCCACCCTCGAAAAAAGTCTCCGACTGTCCACTCTATCTATACCTCTGATCATTTTGTACACTCTGTCAAGTCACCTCTCATCCTTTGTTGTTCTAAAGAGAAAAGCCCTAGCTCTCTCAACCTTTCCTCATAAGACCTTCCCTCCATTCCAGGCAACAGCCTGGTAAATCTCCTCTGCACCTTTTCCAACGCTTCCACATCTTTCCTGTAATGAAATGTCAGATCCTGTCATTGATTGGAGAAACACCACTCATCTTGTACAAGGCAGTGTTGTGAAGGAGACGGAATAGAGAATAGGACCAGGGATTTTCAGTCAGCATTTCCTTTTCCCACACTTGTCAAGGAACTGGCATAAGATGGAACGTGAACCACGCAGAAGGTACAGTTAGAGCAGTGGGAGGCAGGGATTGGTGCCTGCTACATGGAACTGTCATGTTCTGCCAAATAAAGAAGAGGTTTGTCTATTAGTAGCCCTTTGCAATCACAGAGTCAAATGCTAAGTGCACTGTTCAGTTTGGTACTTTGTCTTACAAAGTACATGTTTGATCCTTAATCTGTGCTAAATTGAAACATTTCTTGAGATGACACAATTGGCCATCCCATCTTCAGAGTCAGGGAGAGGAAAATCGAATTAGTTTTTTATTCTTCATTGTCATCTGGTGACTTCTGCAGGTCAGTGCACGTGCATCATGTCAGAGGAAGGTAGGATAAGTCCAAGCTGTAATGTCCCCTTTAATCAAAACTCTTGTCAGCTTTTCAGGCTCCCCCAATCTTTCACTGTAGCTTTACTGGAAAATCTGCAGAAACTCCAAGGAAAGTCAGTTTACATTGTTACTTGTGGGATTTTTGTGAACCTTTCGATGAAGTTGTAATGGATGGTCATGAGACCTCTTGTCTAAATTCAACATTAACTGTTGCATGTATGAATGCAATGACCCAATAACAATTTGTACCATACTGAAACTAGAACGGTGAATAACAGCATAAGATATAGGAGCAGAATTAAGCCCTTCAGCCCATGGTGTCTGCTCTCACATTCGATCACAGCTGATAAATTTCTAAATCCCATTCTCTTACCTTCTCCCTATAATGCCCGATCCCCTTGCTAATCGAGAATGTATCAATCTTTGTCTTAAATACACTCAGTGACTTGGCCTCCATAGCCTTCAGTGACAATGAGTTTCACAGATTCACCACTCCAAAGAAATCTCTCCTCATCTAAGTTGTAAAGGATCATCCCTTCACTCTGAGGCTGTGTCCATGGGTCCTAGGTGAAAATATCTTCTCCATGTCCACTCTATCCAGGCTACTCAGTATTCTGTAAGTTTTGATGAGACTCCCCCTCATTCTTGTAAACCTCTTCTGGACCCCATCCAAGGCTAACACATCCTTCCTTAGATATGGGACCCAAAACTGCTCACAATATTTCAAAGGCAGTCTGATCAGAGCCTTGTACATCCTCAACAGTACCTCTCTGATCTTGTATGTTAACCTTCTTGAAAGGAATGCTAACATTGCATTTGCCTTCCTAAATGCCAACTGAACCTACATGTTAATGTTAAGAGAATCCCGAACAAGGATTCCTAAGTCCCTTTGTGCTTCAGATTTCCAAAGCCTTTCCCCATTTAGTAAATAGTCTACACCTCTAATCTTCGTACGACAATATATAATGTGACACTTTCCCACATTGTATTCCATTTGCCACTTCTTTGCGCACTTGCCTATCCTGTTCAAGTCCTTATGCAGCCTCTGTACTTCCTCAACACTACCTGTTCCTCCACCCATCTTTGTGTCATCTGCAAACTCACCAAAAATGCTCCCAGTTCCTTCATTCAGGTCACTAATGTATAACATGAATAGTTGTGGTCCCAAAACTAACTCCTGTGGAACCCCAGTGGTCACTGGCTGCCATCCTGAAAAAGATCGCTTTAACACCACTGCCAATCAGCCAATCCTCTACCCATGTCAATACCTTGCCCCCTAACACCATGGGCTCTTAAATTATTTAGCAGACTCCTGTGCAGCACCTCGTCAAAGGCCTTCTGGAAATCCAAACAGATCTCAACCAATGGCTCTCCTTTGTCTAACTTGCTTGTTACCACGTCAAAAATTCTAACGGATTTGTCAGGCATGACCTCATCTTGACAAAGCCATGTCGATTCAGCCCAATCTTACCATGCACTTCCAAGTACTCTACTATCTCATCCTTAATAATGGACTCTAAAATCTTACCAATGATGGTGGTCAGGCTACCCAGCCTATAATTTCCTATCTTCTGCCTCCCTGCCTTCTTAAACAGGGGTGTTACATTAGCTATTTTTCAGTCCTCTGGGACCCTCTGACTCTAGCGATGCCTGAAAGATCACGACCAATAACTCGACAATCTCCTCAGCTATCTCCTTCACATCTTTTGGGTGTAGTCCATCTGGTCCGAGTGATTTATCCACCTTTAGACCTTTCAGTTTCCTCAGCATCTTCTCCTTAGTTATGGTCACTACATTCACCGATCCCCTATCTCTCCTGAAGTGCTGGTATGCTGTTGGTGTCTTCGACTGTAAATACTGATGCAAAGTACATATTCAGTTCCTCTGCTATTTCTTTGTTCCCCATTGCCACTTTTCCAGCTTTGTTTTCTGGTGGTCTAATGTCCACTCTTGTCTCTCCCTTACTTTTTATCTAAACAAACTCTTGCAATCTTATTTCATATTACTAGCTAGCTTACCCTCATATTTCATCTTCTACCCCTTATTGCTTTTATAGTTGTGTTCTCCTGGCTTTTAAAGACTTCCTAATCCTCGGGCTTCCCACTATTCTTCACCACATTGTATGGTTTTGCTTTTGGTTTTTTGCTGTCCCTGACTTCCCTTATCAGCCATGGTTTCCTCCTATTCCCCTCTGTATGTTTCTTCTTCCTTGGGATCAATTTTTGCTGTTCCTCCCAAATTACCCCTAGATACTCCTGCCATTGCTGCTCCACTGTCTTCCCTGCTAGGCTCCCTTTCCAATCAACTCTGGCCAGCTCTTCCCTCATGTCTTTGTAGTTAACTTTACTCAATTGTAATATCATTACAATTGATTCTATCTTCTCCCTGTCAAAGTGCAGGGTGAATTCTATCATGCTGTGGTCACTGACTCCTAGGGGTTCCTTCACCTTATCACACATCACTAAATTCAGAATTGCCTGTTCCCTCATGGGGTCCATCACAAGCTGCTCCAAAAACTGATCTTGCAGACATTCCACAAATTTCCCTTCTTGGGTTCCGCTACCAAAATGATTTTCCCAGTCTTTGCATATTGAAGTCCTCCATGATTATTGTAATAGAGCCTTTCTTTTATGCCTTTTCTACCTATTAATTTATTTTTTCCCCCACATCCTGACAACTGCTTGAAGGCCTGTGCGTAACTTCCATCAGCACTTTTTGCTTTGCAGTTCCTCAATTCTATCCACACAGATTCTATGCCTTCCAACTCTCTATCACTCCTTGCTATCATTCTAATTTCATTTCTTGCTAACAAGGTAACCCAGCCTCCTCTGCTAATTTGTCCTTTTGATAGAATGCGTATCCTTGGATATTTAATTCCCAGTCCTGACCCCCTTGCAGCCATGTCTCTGTGATACCCACAACACCACTATAAGTTAATTTACCTTGTTTTGTATACTGTGTGCATGCGTACAAAACCCTCAGTCCTGCATTGACTTCTAATAGTCCCTTCTCATAGATGTGCCCTTACTTGCTATATCTAATGGGTTTTTTACCATTGCAACATGGTTGATGTTGGCGACAAGTCCAACTGCATTTGAAAAGATTGTATAATGAAATAGATTTGCAACACGTGGAAAGGTCATTAGCTGAATATTCCCCTATAGGCCACAATGCAGTCTCATTTGGAACACCATTGTCAATGCTTCACTTTTTGAAAAATCATTTGCAGTTTGTGTGAGAAAGTGGTGGTGACCTGCCTTCTTGAGCTGTTACGGTCCGTGTGGTATAAACACACCTACACTGCTATGAAAACAAAATAGAATGGATGCTGGAAATCTGAAACAAATACATCAAGTACTGGAGAAACCCAGCAGGTTTGGCAGCATCAGTGGAGAGAGAAACAGTGTTAACATTTCAAGTCCAGTATGGCTCCTCAGAACTGAACACTTTCAAAGCTCACAAACATTTTCTGTGTTTCTTTTCACCCACACTGCTGTCCAAGAGGGAGTTTAGTCCCAGTGCAGTAAAGGAACAACAACATAGCTTCAGATCAGGCTGGTGTGCATAAAGAAGAACTTGCACATGGTGTTCCCATTAATGTACTACGCTTTTTCTTCTAGATGGTAGAAGTTGCTGGTTTGGAACGTATTGTTGAAGGACACTTGATGAGTTGTTGTAATACATCTACTAGCGCTTTGTGGTAGAAGAAGTGATTATTGAAAGTGTAAGATGGCATGCCAGTCAAGCAGGCTGCTTTGTCCTGGATGGTGTCAAGCTTCTTGAGTGTTGTTACAGCTGCACTCATCCAGGCAAGTAGGGAGTATTTCATCACACTTCTGACTTATGCCTTGTAGTTGGTGGACAGACTTTGAGGACTCAGAAGGTGTGTTTCTTCACAGAATACCCAATCTTTCACCTGCTGTTGTAGCCACAGTATTTATACGACTGGTCCAATTCAATTTATGGTAAATGGTAACTCCAGGATGTTGATAATGCCATTGAATGTCAAGAGATGACGGTTAGATTCTGTCTTGTTAGAGATGGTCATTGTCTGGCACGTGTGATGACTGATCTCCAATAACCACAACCATCTTCCTTTGTACCAACTATGAATTCAACCAGATCAGTATTTTCCCCCCGAATCCCATTCACTCCAGTTTTGCTTGGATTCCTTGATGCTACACTCAGCCAAATGCTGCTTTGACATTGGGGCAGTCATCCTCACTTCCTCTCTTGATTTCACCTGTTTTATCTATGTCTGGACCAAGGCTGTAATGAGGTCAGGAGTTGAGTGGCCCTGGCGAAATCCAATCCGAGCATGAGTGAGTAAGTTATTGCTCAGTAAATGCTGTCAGCAACTCCTACTGTCATTTTTACTGATGATTGAGAGCAGAGTAGTAGGTTTGAATTTACCTCGGCAACTTTCTACATTGTCAAGTAGATGACTGGGGTGTAGCTTGGTTTAGGGTTCAATGAGTTCTGGATCGTAAGTTTTTAGTACTATTGCTGGCACCTTGTTGGTGCCTATTGCTTGTGCAGTATCAATGCTCGCAGCCATTTCATTATATCAAGTGCAGAGAATTGAATCAGCTAAAGGCTGCCATCCGTGATGCTGGGAACCTCATGAGAAGCCTGAAAGGGATCATCCATTCGGCACTTGTGGCTCAAAATACTTATAAATGCTTCAGCCCTGACTTTTGTGCTGAAGTGTTTGCCACCACAGACCCACCGCAACTCCACCAAAATCACTGAGGACGCGAAGGCTCCTACTCCAGTGGGCTGTTTAATTGTCCACCACCATTAGTGACTGAATATAATAGGAGTACAGAGCTTAGATCTGATCCATTGGTTGTAGAATTCCTTAGCCCTGTCTATCACATATTGATTAAGCTGCTTGGCATGCGAATAGTGTTCAAATGATTCATCAGCTGAGAGCAGGTGGGAGGTGGTAATCAGCAGGCAGTTTCCTTACCCATGTTTGACCTGATGCAATGAGGTCCAAAGTCAATGTTGAGGAAGCCCAGGTGCCACCACCAATGCTGATGGGTCTGTCCTGTTGATACAATGATAGTAATGATGAGGCACTGTCTGTAAGGTACGTTTCCATGAGAATAAGTATGTCAGACTGATGTTTGGCTAGTCCGTGAGACTGCTCTCCCAATTTTGGCTTAAGCCTCCAGATCCTAGTAAGGGGAGGCTTTGCAGGATTAACAAGGCTGTGTGTACTCTTGTTGTTTCCGGTACCTTTTACGATTCTGAGTTGTCTGTCTGATTTCCTTCTTTTTATCTGACTTTGTGGTGGTCAGATACAATGGACCGGACTGCTAGATCATTTGAGAGGGCAATAAAGAATAAGTTGCATTGCCAGGTCAGGATCCTGTCCCTTAATAGCACAGTGGATGGACTTACACTAAATGGTCTACCTCAATTTGAGAAAACAACTCACCACCACCTTCTCCAGTACAACTAGGGATTGGCATCACATGTTGGCCTTGTTAGTGATGTTCACATGTCAGGAAATAACACTTTACCAACCCAAGTCAAGATTTATGATCAGTTTTGCTACAAAATTATCATCAAAGTGCAAGGTCATCACATATGCCTGCCTATCCTTGTGTGTAATCTATTAATAAAGTCAAAAAATTGGTTTATATTTTGGATTACTGGGGATAATCAGCCAAGGTCATGGTAGTGCACAACCTGAACATGGAACCTAATAATATGCCTTTCAAAGACTTACCCAAGACTTATTACTGGTGATGTAGTGCTTGATCTTTGATGCTACTTTCTTGACAACTGGCTAAAAAGTCTCAGATGTATATGTATCTGCAACTTAACAGTTTGATGATACTGAAAGCTACAATTTAAAATTCGGTATACCAGAGACTTGCACATTCAAATGCAGGAGATGTTCCCTGCATTTCTGTACTTAAGAACAAGTAACTTGTTTACCCTTTAGTCTTTAGCCCTCATCTCTTAGTGTGGAGGTGGCAACTGAATGATATAGGGGAGGATTTAGAATCTCTGAAGTTTCGACTGAGCTGAATATGTTTATTGTCTAAACTTTGCTTGACCTTGACATATTTCACTTGTTCTGATTGTTGTTTCCAGGTCCGTTCCCTTCCTTTTACCATTATTCGCTTCCATGCCTTTCTTTTATATAAAGGATCTTCTGTCAGTTCTTCCAGTATTGAGGTGAGCCATTACATAAGTCACATTTATTTATGGTTAATTTCAGACTTAAAAGTAAATGTGTCTTGAAGTCTGAAGAATGTTGCTGGCTGGTTCTTTGAGGAAAATACCTGGCTACATTCAATTGGAGTGGAGCCTTTGAAATAATTATTGAATAGAAAAAGGCTCACATTTGTGATGATGTTGCCAATTCCCATTATTGTCATTTTCATATCAGGTTCTGAATCCACTTATGGACCTGATGTTTTATGCTGAGTGTGATTAAAAAGAAAGAGAACACTTTGCATTCTTTCCTCCAGGCCAGTCATATATTTAACATTTATACATTTTTTCTTTCTTATGTTGTCAGCTTTCACGTAAGGATGTATACCAAGCAACAGATTAAACACTGTGATGTTTTGCGATTTAAGTCTTTTTTCACACCGCTTCATTCTTGCAAACAGAATGAAAGTGCCACTCTGTTTAAATAAATGTTTTCCTAAATCTGGTGAGGGCAAAAGGAGGGCTATAGCAATCACGGGCAATGTTCAATAGATGCCTGAAATTATTCCCTCAAGAAACCTATTTTGGTCAAACTGTGTTTGTAACAGAGCTATGACATTTTGTCTGGCAGGAAGATTCTGCTTTGTACTTTTTGTTGATATTGAGAAGAGTTGTGCTTTTAAAGCTCAAATAGCACAGCAACATATCATGAAACCCGTTAGGGCTTTTCAGGACCAATAGCTACTGCAGAGACTGCATGTATTCTGAGGAAGAATCATGGACATAACACTCAAGCAAAACAAAGGGATGTTGGGGTCAAGGTGACCCTGGTGGATGGCTGCAATTGGCGAGCAGCTCTTGGAGATGGGTTCTTGATCCTTAAGATTTCAGGAGCCCAGTTTGCAGAGTTTAAGCTTCCTGATTGCAACAAAATCCGAAAAAGCAGAGACAGATTGCCCTGATTTAAGGATTATCCACCAAAGCCACCTTGACAAGAATCGACCCAACGTGAATAGTTTTACCTTTTGACCTTCTATCTATCACTGGGCAAGGTACAAGTGATAGTGAATTACAACCTGATAGACTTTGATCTGAAAAGGAGATTGAAGTGTGTGAAAAGGTTAAATAATTCTCCATTTGCTGACAATAAAGGTAATAGTTACCCCCAAGATTTCTTTGGTAGTGTAGTGAAGGAGAAAGCAGGTTAAAGTTTCTTAGCTATGAAGTGTAGGCAGTAAGAATGCTTCACAGAGTGCCGTCACAACCAGAGGCACGTTTCAACTTGCTTATTCTTCTCTCAGTCAGAATTTTATGTTCCTTTGAGATTATGTGGCATTGACAACATGCATACTCAGTCTAGATAATTAGTTATTGTAGTTAAACGGTATATTGGGAATTGATGACAAAATAAGGTTACAGAAACTTTCTTAAAATTCACTCATGGGATGTGGGCTTTGCTGGCTGGCCAGCATTTATTGCCCATCCCTAGTTGCCCTGGAGAAGGCGGTGAGCTGCCTTCTTGAACGGCTGCCAGTTGGTGCTATATGCCCTGCCCCTCATCCTGAAACTGTACCTTGTTTTAGATGTTACAAAACAACATCTCTGTATCTGCTCTGTGAAGCCCCTTCACAATCTGGATTGTTTGAATGGAATTAACTGGATGGCTTAATCTGTTTCCAAGCATAACTGTCAATGCATAAGAATGCACTTTGTTAATCATCTTACATATTATAGTATTTATTTAAATTACGTTATATTTTCTAGTGTTTGGGTGTCAATCTCTTCATATTTTTAATTTCACATATTTAGCAGATGGCAAGAGACACATTACTATTGAGAACAAGGTACTGAGCTAGTTGTCAGCTAGAAAGGGGACCACACACCTTAACAATACATCCCTGACCATCTGTTCCTTCACATAATAGTGTATTCCCTTCATTGCCTTGTTTCTTAAATGTAGCTGAGTAGACTGCAGAAGCAAGCAGCTGGTTTATAATTAAACACAATTAATTGCTGCCATAAGATCTAGTTTTCCTTTCTGCAGAGGTCAAAATCCCATGGGCTCAGTGGGAGGTGCTATGACATCTAACTCTATCCCTGTGCAAAAGTACAATTTTCTTAATGGCTGGAAAACATAAAGGTATGAACATGAATATAGGAAAATGACAGACAGGGAAAGAGTTATTGTGTCATCAAGCCTAATATATCATGTTGACTCAATGATTGACTTAAACATCCTTCCTAATCACTCACTGTTATTTATTCATGAACAACAACTGAGAAGAGGTTCCAGGAGGTAAAGCAGACAGCCTTTGAATATCTTTAATTTTTTGCAGATTTCTTGCTTTCTGTTTGGCTATGTTGTATTTCACCTCAGCCAACTTGTGTCCTTATGTGACGTCAACGAATACATGCAGTTCTTTGGAGATAGTCATTTGATCACTCGCTATTGATCAGGAATGCTGATAGATAATTTTCCCTCTTGCTAAATTTAATTCCTCATTTGTGTTGAGTGAATTGATCCCTGCTAGGGTAGCATTGCAATTGAGAAGACCACTTAAAGGTTAAATGACAAAGGTCAGCCAAATTGCCTTTATTGATCACTATTCAGCATTTACCATTGCGAGGTTTGTGTATATTTCGGAGCACGAAAGGAGGACAGTAATGGATTTGGTTATGATGTCACACAATGATACAAAATACAACTTCCATTGGTCCCTTCTGTCTTGTTCAAAGATGGAGAGCTGTCATTTGGATAAGGTAATCATTGGCTGGCTGGCAGAGACTGTGGAATTGCAGCAGGAGTCATTCTTTTTCTAATGGTAGGGCAAAGTTGGAGAAAAAGTAAGGGCATAATAAAGAAGAATAATGAAATTTTGCAGTGAACAGAGGGATATTTTGCTATCCAGAACTGTCAATGAGTAATCACATCCATAGGAAATGTGGGTTGAGATAGAGTTGCAATAATGGTTTTGCAAAGTTACCCCTCAGTTTTACATTTAGGCAAAATGATAAATTCCAATTATAATTTGACTCAAGCAGCTTTATTTTAACTAAAGTGCCAAACACTTGGCTTTTCCAATATTGCCTTTTTAAAAAATATAAATAGTCCAGGGTGGATTTTCTCCTCATTGGCTGTGACCTTGGCAGAAGACCTGCAGAAACACAGAAATCCACAATGTTTGTAGAATTTCCCTGGTTCTTTCATTGAAATTTTGGAGAACCTGCAGGAGAAATCCTGCAGTAAATCACGTCCTCTACATATCAACCTACAGGTTACATATTCTAAAAAGTGACAGTGTTTTGGCAAATGGATATGATGTTCAAGACAAAATAAAATTAATATAAATTTGAAATGAACCCAGTTAAATATAAATCAAAGTAATGTTTCCTCAAAAAGAAAGAAGCATTTTCATTTATTCAATATTTTTCTCAAGCCATGTACATTCCAACTGTCCAGAACTAATGTTGTAAGGGAGAAATTACACCCAATTTATATACAATGACTGATCAGAAATATCAATGAGTTCATATTAAGAGATAAGTATTGGCAAGGATGCCCAGGGCCAGGGTTTTCTTCAGAGCTATTCCTGCTCCATGCCATGACTTTGCCAGTAACACTGGTTACTTAAGCAAGGAAGGTAATGGCAACAAAGGGGGTGAACACTGAAGAAATTCCCAGTTCAGTGTAATTCTCTTTCTCCTACGTAAGAGTGTATTGGCACCATTTGCGGTCCCATGAGGAAACATTCCTTGAATACTGCACTGATACAGCAGCCTAAACTATGAACTGATAGTCATTATGATAAGTGTCTGCGGGATAACAAGTATAGGGTCTTGAATATTAAATGGTATATGACATTCAAGAAGAATAGGAAACTAGATAAACATGGTGGGGTAGCACTATTAATCAATGATGGATTTGTTTAGAGATGACCTTGGTTCATATCAAGATGTATAGTTGCTTTGGGTGTGGGTAAGGAATAGTATGGGAAATGAGCCACTAGTGGGAATAGACAAAAAGAAATATTAGGTCTTTGTAAAAGGACAATAATCATGAATGATTTTAACCTACATACAGTTTAAAAGTCATAGAATCCCTACAGTGTGGAAGCAGGCCATCCAACCCATTGAGTCCACACTGACCTGACAAAAAGCATCCCACCCAGACCCACCCCCTACCCTATCCCTGTAAACATACATTTCTCGATCCACCTAGACTGCACATCCCTGGGCACTATGGGCAATTTAGCATGGTCAATCCACATAACCTGCTGCAAAGAACAAAGAACAAAAAAAATTACAGCACAGGAACAGGTCCTTCGGCCCTCCAAGCCTGCGCTGATCCAGATCCTCTATCTAAACCTGTCGCCTATTTTCCAAGGATCTGTATCCCTCTGCTCCCTGCCCATTCATGTATCTGTCTAGATACATCTTAAATGACGCTATCGTGCCTGCCTCTACCACCTCCGCTGGCAACGCATTCCAGGCACCCACCACCCTCTGCGTAAAGAACTTTCCACACATATCTCCCTTAAACTTTTCCCCTCTCACCTTGAAATCGTGACCCCTAGTAATTGAGTCCCCCACTCTGGGAAAAAGCTTCTTGCTATCCACCCTGTCTATACCTCTCATGATTTTGTAGACCTCAATCAGGTCCCCCCTCAACCTCCATCTTTCTAATGTAAATAATCCTAATCTACTCAACCTCTCTTCATAGGTAGCGCCCTCCATACCAGGCAACATCTTAGTGAACCTCCTCTGCACCCTCTCCAAAGCATCCACATCCTTTTGGTAATGTGGCGACCAGAACTGTACGCAGTATTCCAAATGTGGTCGAACCAAAGTCCTATACAACTGTAACATGACCTGCCAACTCTTGTAGTCAATACCCCGTCCAATGAATGAAAGCATGCCATATGACTTCTTGACCACTCTATCGACCTGAGTTGCCACCTTCAGGGTACAATGGACCTGAACACCCAGATCTCTCTGTGCATCAATTTTCCCCAGGGCTTTTCCATTTACCTTACAGTTCGCTCTTGAATTGGATCTTCCAAAATGCATCACCTCCATTTGCCTGGCTTGAACTCCATCTGCCAATTCTCCGCCCAACTCTCCAATCTATCTATATTCTGCTGTATTCTCCGACAGTCCCCTTCACTATCTGCTACTCCACCAATCTTAGTGTCATCTGCAAACTTGCTAATCAGACCATCTATACCTTCCTCCAGATCATATGTATATGTATATACATATGTATATCACAAACAACAGGGGTCCCAACACAAATCCCTGTGGAACACCACTGGTCACAGTTCTTCATTTTGAGAAACTCCCTTCCACTACAAATCTCTGCCCAGCCAGTTCTCTATCCATCTAGCAAGTACACCCTGGACCCCATGCGACTTCAATTTCTCCATCAGCCTACCATGGGGAACCTTATCAAACGCCCTACTGAAGTCCATGTATATGACATCCACAGCCCTTCCCTCATCTATCGACTTTGCAGACTGACAAGTCTCTAGATAGATTCTTTCTAGGACCTTAAGAGGTAATTAATGAAGTAGAAGATGCATTGATGTTAATTTTCCAAAACTCCCTAAAGTCAGTAAAGGTCCAATCAGATTGGTAAGTAGCAAACCTAACCAATAAATCAAGAAGGGAGGGAGACAGAAAGCAGGAAAGTAAAATAAAGAATTGTGGATGCTAGAGATCATAAACAAAAACATAAATTGCCAGCAGGATCTCTGAGAAGAAAGCAAAGTTAATGTTTTGAGTCTGGTCATTCTTTGTCAGAACTGTTAGCTGCTAGGAAAAGTGATATTTATACTGAAGCGAAGTTGAGCTTGGGAGTGGTGAAGACAAGAGATGAATGGATAGGTGGAGATGGAGCCCAAGGAGAGAGAGAGAGATATGAAAGGGATGGATAAACAGGGAGTTTATGGATAGCAGGTGAAGACAGAAGAAAAGTTGAATAAATGATAATAAGAGCTAAGAGTAGGAGAGAATGGGAAAACTGTAATGAAAGCAACTCATATAATGTGTTAACACACCTAGGAGTGTGTGAGAATGGGTGACTGTGCTAAAAGTAACCCATGTCATAACAGGACCAGGTGTGGGGATGGATAAAAAAAAATGCCCAGAAAGGATAAAATTGGGCTGTAAAATTATTGAGCTTGATGTTGAGTCTTAGAGGCTGCAGGGTCCCCAAGCTGAAAATGAGATGTTGTTCTTCAAGCTTGCTCTAAGGCTCATTGGAACACTGCAGCAAGCCTGCAACAGAAATATTGGTGTGGGAACATGGTGGTGTGTTGAAATGGCAGGCAACTTATTTTTTGCAGACAATACGTAGGTGCTCCACAAAGCAGTAACCCAGTCTGCTTTGCCTATGAGAGGAGATTTTGGGAATGGGCCTGGAGGTAATGGTCCCTACGGAAGGCTGACAAGGGAGGGCAGGAGAATGTCTGGTCATGGCAGCATGTTAGAGATGACAGAAATGGCAGTTTATAATCCTTTGGATATGGCTGCTGGTGGGATGGTAAGTGAGGACCGGGGGTCCCCATCACTGAGGGAGGGAGGGAATGGAAGGGTGAGGGCAGAAGTGCAGGAGATGGGTTGAACATGGCTAAGGGGCCTGTTGACCGTAGTAGTGGGAAATCCTCTGTTGAGGGAAAACAGGAAAGATTAGGCCAGTTGACATCAGACATGGGGCATTGAATCAATCATTAAAGAGATTATAGCTGACTGTCAGAAAACAGACAATATACATAAATGGGGATCTCTGGCTGATTGGTAGAACATGGCAAATGGAATTCCACAGGACTCTGTGCTGGGGTTGTAATGTTTTAAAATTTATAACCATAACTTAGGTGAGGGAGTGAAACCAAAGCTAAATTCACAGATGACACAAAGACAAGGTAGGAAAACTTGTTGAGATAAAGATATAAGGAGATTGCAGATGGATGTGGATAGGTTGAACGAATGGGCAAAATCTGGAAGATGGAATGTAGTTTGGAAAAATATGAAGTTATTCACTTTGCAGGAAGAATAAAAAAGACTATTATTTGAATAGAGACCCAATGCAGAATTCTGTGCTAAAGAGGGACCTAGATGATCGAATGCATGAGTCAGAAAAAAATGAGTATGCTGGTACAGAAGGCAAATTGGATGCTATCATTTGTTATGAGAGGAATTGAACATAAAAGGGAGGATGTTCTACTTTTGTTATACAGGAGATTGGTGTCACCGTATCTCAAATACTATTTACAGTTTTGGTCTCCTAATTTAAGGAAAGATATAAACGTGTTGGGGGCAGTTCAGAGGAGGAATGATTACATTGACTTATGAGGAAAGGTTAGACATGCTGGGCTTGTTTCCACTGGAATTTAGAAGATTGGAGGATGACCTGAATTAGGTATATAAGATCCTGAAAGGTGTTGACAGGGATGGAGATGGAAAGGCTGTTTCCTCTTGTGGATGAGGCCGGAACTAGAGGACTGTTTTAAAATTAGGCATTGATTTTTTAGGATAAAGATGAGAATTTTTTTTCTCAAGGGCGTTGTGAAATTTTGGGACTGTTTGCCTCAGCAGGCAGTGATATTAGGATCATTGCTGTAAAGGCAGTGGTAGATAGAATTTTTGTTCAGCAGAGGAATCAAATGTTATTGGGGTTAGGTGGGAATGAGGAATTCAAAACACAAACAGATCAGCCATGATCTTATTGAATGTCCGTGCGGGCTTGACGTACCAAATGTCCTCATTTTCTTCTTATTATCTTTATATGTTAATGTGCTCAAGTCGCTTTTGTAGCAGGCCCTTCTGGTTTAACATTTAGAAAACCCAGTGAAATGCTTTGTGAATAATGATGTAAAATCTAAATCTCAGATTTTCAGGCATAAAGGTAGACAGTGTTTCCATATTTTTGTTCTGAGCTATTCTGCAGCTTGCGTTTGCTTTTGCTAATTTTCTCCTACTTCAGTAACAGTAGTAGCCTGCCTGTAATTCGTCCAAATGGATATTCTTTTGGTTTAGACTGGAAAGTTGTTGTCAGCCAGTTATTTGACCACAGATGCATGACAGATGGTCCTGGGCCTGCCCTAAGTCGATGATCAGATACATCCACTGTCCAGCAGGGGACACCGGATAGCAATCAGGAGTAGGAACACTGGCTACACTTCAAGCTCCCTTACCAAAGACATCTCGTCCAGCTATGTCTGTAGCGATCAGCACTCTGTGAATACATTGAATGTACACTAGTGTTCAAAGGGTTAATGAGATTGCTTCATTCCAGTGCCATAGGACAGGAAGAAAAGGACGGTTTGTTCACAATGGTTTCGTTGTTACAAAACGTATTGACGTTTGCTGCAAAGACTGCAGGCGACTGGATCACTGAATCACCACTGGGATCAGTGAACAGATGGGCCCTGGTTCTCACATTTTCCAGGCTAGGGAGTAGAACTCGCTGCTTTTATGTCGGGAATCCCTCACGCCTGGTATTAACGTGACATGGTCTTCGCAGGGAAACATTTAAGCTGACATCGGTTTCTTCATGCAGGGCGTTAGCCTTTTTAAAGATTTTACGGCAGGGTGGGGTGTGGGGGAGTGGTAGTGGTGGAAGATGTAAGGTTTCGGTTTCAAATCTCCTTACAGTTTCACTGCCACGATTAACTGGCATGCAGGATAAATAATTGAGCCGAGGTTGACCGTGCTTCTGACTCCGCTACTGTTAATGCTCAGTGAGTGCTGTGTCTTATGCCTGTCAGGTTAACTGCTGGGATTTTCGAGTATTTCCCTACTTCATGATTTTAAAAGAACAGGAATTTAAAGATGGGCTGCTTCGGACTGACCTCTCTCAGGCTTTATCCAGCAAATGATGTCAAGTACAAAGTAGGGTCATTTGAGAGAGGAATTGGCTACAAGCACCCAATGAATTTTTACCCTAAGCAAGATGACGAATTTTCACGAAAGGAGGAAGGAAACTACGAGAATTTCAACTGGGGACAAAAGAAAAACCCTCGCTTATTTAAAGCGAAGGAACATTTATTGAAAAAAATTTTACTGCGGTGATCAGTGGGAGGGAGTTAACCTGACATACCACACACCAAGCACACTGACGTGTGTATCTGAAAGAAAGATGTTGAGGTAATGATTGCATCCTCTAACTATTAATGGGCCTTCCTTGCTCCATCTTCCTAATGGCTATTCTTGGTGGTACCATCAGTGTGCTTTACTTAACAGAAGTTTTAAAATAATGCAGAAGTGGAATAACTACTTGGGTTTATATAATTCCTTCAACATAATGAAGTATCTCAAGGTGCTTCACAGGGGAATTCAGACAAAATTCGACACCATGCTACATAAGCAGATTTCAGAACAACTGGACAAAAGCTTGGTCAAAGAGAGAAGTTTTGAGAACAAGAACAAAGAACAAAGAAAATTACAGCACAGGAACAGGCCCTTCGGCCCTCCAAGCCTGCGCAGATCCAGATCCTCTATCTAAACCTGGCAACTGTTTTCCAAGGATCTGTATCCCTCTGCTCCCTGCCCATTCATGTATCTGTCTCGATACATCTTAACCGATGCTATCGTGCCCGCCTCTGCCACCTCCGCCGGCAACGTGTTCCAGGCACCCACCACGCTCTGCATAAAGAACTTTCCACGCATATCTCCCTTAAACTTTTCCCCTCTCACCTTGAAATTGTGACCCCTAGTAATTGAGTCCCCCACTCTGGGAAAAAGCTTCTTGCTATCCACCCTGTCTATACCTCTCATATTTTGTAGACCTCAATCAGGTCCCCCTCAACCTCTGTCTTTCTAATGTAAATAATCCTAATCTACTCAACCTCTCTTCACAGCTAGCGCCCTCCATACCAGGCAACATCCTGGTGAATCTCCTCTGCACCCTCTCCAAAGCATCCACATCCTTTTGGTAATGTGGCAACCAGAACTGTATGCAGTACGCAGAACTTCTCAAAGGAGGAAGGAGACAGATTAGAAGGGAATTCCAGAACTCATAATCCAGGCATCTGAGGACACAGCCATCACTGGTTAAGGAAACCAAATGGTCACTGCACAAGAGGCTGGAATTGAAGGAAGGCTGTGATGTGAAAGAGTTGGGAAAAGTTACAGAGAAAGCGAGGGGTAGACATTGGAGGAATTCTTTGTACACCGGCTATTAAGAGAGATACTTTGCGATTTTTTCACATTTTCTTTCAGTGACAGTAGAATGTTGAACTGAGCTGTGTATTCTTCATCCAACATGCATACTTTCCAAGATGAGCTATTGAAAATCCATCAGGAATGGAAGCCCTCATTGTTTTCTCCCTCTGTCCTTATTCAAGAATGCTAGCGTCAGAAAGTAGTGAGCTGCTGGAATGCCAGCTAATGTAATGCCCATTGACTCTACACATCTTCAAGACTGAGCTGGATTGATTCTTCACGGAGTCAGAAATCACAGCTTTTGGTGACCAATGCTTTAACAGCAAACATTTTATCATTGGTAGCCCCTGCACTGGTTTCAATTGCCTGAGTGTGTTTAGAGGAGGTCACATGGCACAGTGATAGCGTTTCTGGACCAGAGCTCTGAGTTCAAATCCTTGAAGGTGCGATCATAATATGTCAAAACGTTTACAGAATCAACCAGTAAATCCTTCCACTAAGGTGGTAAGAAGGGGAGAAGTTCCTGATCCAGAGTGTGTGTTACTGATGCCACCATTAAAAATGGTCACCATCTGCTCATGCAAAGAAACACCTGCAAACCAGTTACTCCAACAAGTGATGAAAAAGGAACTGAGTTTTGACAAGCATTTTGCAAATCTATATTTATATCTTATAATGAATTCTGTAAGGAGATGAATACATGGCCAAGCACACCTTGTTTTGTTGTTTCTGAAATTTGGTGGGGCAGTGTCTCAAATGCTAGCAATTTTAATACTTGGTGAAAGCTTTTATAATTGATAAACAGCCACAGTACTGATACTGAGCAGATGTTTTTCTTCATAGATCTTATTAAGAAGGAGCAACGATTCCTGGTCATGAGATTCCTTCATAGTGTAGAAGGTGTTGTAGTTATCCGTTCATCAATCCCAAAACAACATTACAATTTTATGCATGAACCATGTTGCTCCAATTCCTGATGATATTAGTCACAAATGCAGCCTTCCTGGTCAGCCTGATTACGGAAGACAAACAGTAAAATGCTGCAGGACATTTCCAAGCATAATCAGGCACCAGTCTAATTGAAGTACATGTTTGGCAATGTCTTCATACGAAATGGTACCTCGAAAAAGTGGAATTTTCCAGTATATTTTCATAGAATCCCTACTGTGTGGAAACAGGCCCTTCAGCCCAACAGGTCCACACCAACCCCCAGAGCATCCCACCATAACCCGCTAATCTACTCATCCCTGAACACTATGGGCAATTTAACATGGCCAATCCACCTAGCCTGCACATCTTTTGACTGTGGGAGGAAACCCACACAGACACAGGGAGAATGTGCAAACTCCACACAGACAATCACCCAAAGGTGGAATCGAATCCAGGTCCCTGGCACTGTGAGGCAGCAATGCTAACTACTGAGCCACCATGCCATCCCAAATGCTGCCCCTCATGCCCCTGCATTTTTCTCCTTTTTTGCTTCTTCCAATAGATTATAGGCAGTTGAGGGTGGAGGTAGGAGCTAATATTTAGTCATGATATTCAGCTATCATCATGAGAACAGGTTTAATGGATTAACCATCGTTTTTGTGTCTGTGACTTTCTCATGTATTTATGCAGTCAATTTGGGAGACAACAACTAACTTAACTTAGCTGGAGGTTGATCAGAGTATTCTTGGTTTATATATTGGGTAATCTTTTTGATCATAGTTTAAACTAAATGTAAATATAATTGAATGGGCAGGCATACTTTGAATGTGAATCATGTTATTACTCCCTTATCATAACTTCTCTAGACATGAATAGACTGCTCGATCTACAGTAAAAGTGAGCATAGTATGTGCACACAGTGGAATGAACAAGACTCTTTCATTGCTAGTTAAAATAGTTTAAACTGTCCATGCTTCATTCTCAGAAATCACATCAAATCTCTCTCCCTGGACTCATTTATACATTTATATACATATCAAATAAATGGGTGAGGTGAACTAGTTACGTCAGTGTTTGAACTTTACATGTTGAAATGATTAATATTACTTCTAAAATATTTAAATGACCTTTAGGATGATCATGTTTATCAAAAATTGTCAAATAGTCCCAGACACATTGTTCTCACACAATATTCATAAGTGTAGTAGAGTTCGGGGAGCATTATGCGTATGGAATTAATCACAAATTCCTTTGAAACCAATAAGTACTTTAAAAAGGATGAATTTTCCAGCAAACAATGGAATTAAGCATTGGACAAATTTTCATATTTTACTCTAACAAACATGCTAAATTCAATACAGTTAACTTTTTTTAATGATAACTAATATACCAAACTAAAGAAAACATACTTTCAAATTGACTAACACAACCAAGATACACCATGTGAAAGGGCTTTTGTTATTTTGTACCATGCTGTCACAGATGCATAACATGAAAGATGAAGTTCCAAATGCCAAACTCACTTCTGACTTCCCCTCTAGATTAATGCACTTGGCCTAGGTGTGAAAACTGTGACTTGCTTTTCAAAAGGTTTTGAATTTAATTTATTTTCCCATGATAACTAAATTCCATGGACCAATCTCTGGGCAGAGTTAGTATGATCAGCATATCCCCTAATCTGGATATTCTATTTTTCCCTTAATTTAGAGGAAACATTTTAAAATATAATTATCTTGTTAATGTTTGTAACAATTGTTGTGTATTTTAGGAACATGAAGGGAATAGGGCATTCAGCCTCAAAACCTGTTGACCATTAAATCAGATCATTAAATCCACCCATGTGCCATGTCTCCATATCCTATAATTCCTTATACTGGCAAAAATGTATCAATCTCCAATTTCAAGTTAATAATCCTGCTAACAACTACACCTTTTGGTGCCTTATAAAAATGGTTTCCAACTTCTCTTCTGAATGGCCTGTCTCTAGTTTTAGGGTTATGTCCCCCCAGCGTCATGACCAGTGGAATAATGTATTTTTATATATTCTGCTAATTCCTGTCAAAAAATAAGATATCAGTCATTTCCTTTAGCATCAAAGCAGCATTTGACCCGTTGTGGCATTAGGGAGCCCTAGTGGCATTAATCAATGGGCATTGGGGGGATGGGCAGGGGTTGATGTTTTCCAGTTATTGGAAATGGCACTAAGAAGATGGTCGTCATTCATGGAAGCCAATCATTTCATTCCCAGGATATCACTTCAGGTCCATAGATAGTGTCCTAGTCCCAAATGTCTTTAGTTCCTTGATCAACTCTCCATCAAATGGCCAGAAATGGGATATTTGCTAATGATTGCACAATGTTCAGCACCATTTGTTACTCTTCAGGTACGAAAGAAGTCCATGTCCACATGCTGAAACCTGAAAATCATTTCAATTTGGGTTGATAAGTCGCAAGTAATGACCATTGACACCAAGAAAGAATTTAATCGTCTTCCTTTGACATTCAAAGACATTATCATCACTGAATCCCAGACCATCAAAGCAGAAGCGTAGAAAATGGGAGCAGGAGCAGGAAATTTGGGCTGTTGAGCCTGCTCTGTCATTCAATATGATCATCCCAACCAGTTTTTAAATCCTAACTTCTCCCCATACCCTTTGATGCCTTTAGCCTCGTGGATATGGACCAATAACCAGAAATGTAAGTGGACAAGCCATATAAATACTGTGGTTACAAGAGCAGGGTACTCTGTATCAAGTAACACATCTTCTGACTCCCAAGTGTAAAATATACCCCCCTAAAGTATGTAGTTCCAATTCTTCCAGCCTATTCTGATAATCAAGGTGCTTCATGCTGTGTATTAAGCTGATGGCCTGCCTCTGAACGCTTTCCAAAGCCTCAGTATTATCCAGTACGTGAGGAAACCAAACTAGACACATTTCAATTGAGACCCGTCTAAAGTCTTAGACAAGGATAAAATAGTATATCTTATAATAAATTGTCTTATGAATGCATATTACCTCTCTATTCTAGTAATCGTTTTATGGCTTTGCACATATACCTTGTGATATTTTTGTACTAGAAAGCCAAGAACTCCTTTCTTTTTCTGTCCAATATCTCTCATGTTTTTCCCCAAATGATCTGTGAATGTTGTGTATTCGTAAGTATTTGCTAATTGTTATGAGCTTCAAGTCCTAATACAATAAGTTTCACCATTAAGTTCTGCCTGTAGTCCTAATATACATACGGATCTATGAAAACAAATTTACAGATTTTGCCATAAACATCTACATCCAAATCATTAATAAAAATACGAAAGAGCCACTGTCCTAACACTGCTCACTGCAAGATACACCACTGGTGATTGGTTTGCAAACAGACCTAAGTCTGTCCGTGGTGACGTTTTGCCAAGTCCTGCTACCCAGTTCTCAAGCCGACTCAATAATTAATTGTAATCTTGCAAAAGGAAGTATAACTACATTTCATAAACATTCCCCATCTACTATTTTAGTTACTTGATCAAAAATTCAATTTTAAGATATTTAGGCATGACGTACAATTAACAAATCCTTGTTGATTCTCTCTAGTTAGCTCAAAGTTCTCCAAGCCTTCAGACACTCTGTCTTTAATTAGAGGATCTTTTTGAGAGTATTATTACAAGTTGCATGAAAAGTTAGGGATTGGAAAAGATTGTTTGGCTGTTTGAAGCCAATTTCATTTGTATATTAGTTCTGTCATTGTGGTTAGTTCGAAATACTTTGACCCCTGTTAACCAACAGTGAAATATACCATGCATCCTATTGAAACTAGGTGCAGGCACTACATCTGTTGTTTTTCTGCTGAGGCTATTTTCCATTTCTGCATGATATTTCATCGAAATGGGACAGGATACCTGGATATCATAGAAACAAGCAGAATATGGATAAGCAGGGAACATGACTAGTTTGGAATCTATATTTAGAATATTAGACTGTGGAATATTTTCCACCTTAATGGATAAGAACATGGCAATGGGATCCAGGAAGAATATTAGGATCCTAAATAAAATGGGAAACCCCAGATAAATGAAGTCATAAATGGAAGTAGGAATCAACAAATTCATGAAAATTATGTGGGAAACAATCAAACTGGAGATCGTGTCTGGGAACAGAGCAGATTCTGTACAAAGCTGAGGCTGTCCGCAAACTATGGAGTTAAAGGGAACAAATAAAATGTAAGAATTGCATTTGGAATGGTGATGGAGCCCATTTGGAAGGAGAACAAGAGATGATGCAGAGTTGCTATCTAAGTACACAACCTTGGAAAGAAGACACTTATTAATCCGCAATTCTAACGTTCTAGAAGGTTGAGATCCTAAAGAGGTCTGCAGGCAATTGGGATAATCAAAACTACATGAATAAATTCAACAAATGCGTACTCATCATTCTGCTTGACAAATGAATGCAATTGGGGTGAATCTGACTTGTGTTTCATATGTGATTTTTAAATACCAATGCGGATTCCAATTATAGAAGGGCTCTGAGAATAGACCAAGTTAGGTTTGGGGATGATGCATTTGCAAATTTGTAAAATATTTTGATCAAATTATTATATTTTGGTATAGTTTAGGACTAGAACAAGCCTAGAACTGCACAATATTGTTGTTCCTGACTCAGAACTATTAACAATTCCATTGGGACCTTTCACATTGTTTATGCATAAATGTTCCTGAATGAGTTTTTGATATGTTCAATCTATTTCTAAACTATAGTTGAGTAACTAGATCCAAAGAACATCATTTATTTTTGTTTAAGGTTCATTTAGCTATAAAATGAGAGTGATAAGTAAGAGGTCTTAGAATCATACAGCACATAAGAAGGCTATTCAGCGTCATCATACCTGCTCTAACATTTAAAAGAGCTATTCAGTCACTTGCAATTCCTTGTGTTTTGCCCATATCACTACATGGTCTCATAGGTTTTCTGAGTGTTTGAATCAGGTCAGTGGTAATTCTTATAATTTTGTAGCTGGCTGTGGTAGCAATGCTGACAACTGTTTTGTTTTGTGGCTGAATTGCTGTAGGTTGGTGAATTACCATAAGTACTGAGGTAGATATCTCTTTTCTTGCCTGATCAGTGTTGGTTTACAGTTCTAGAACAGTCCTGCATCAGGAATATTGCTTACTTCATTTTCAAATACACATGTGATATTCAAACAAAATTGATAGATTGCATTTTTTGCAGGTTCACAATGTCCGTGTCCCCCAGAGTGGTTGCATCTAATGGGGAACTTTCTGATTGTGATGAAGCATACAATTTGCACACAAGCTCCAATGAACATAATGAGATAGATATCCAGATAATCTGTTTTGCAAGTTGGTTATGAGATAATTGTTAGCTATGACACCAGGAAGAAATTTCCAGCTCTTTGTAAAATAGTATGGAATATTTAATATCCACCATAGGGGGAAATCCTGATCTTGATTTAGACCTGGTTTTTTTGTCCATGAGTCTGGTGCGTATAGTCATGAAAATTCCTGGCTCCTCAAGTCCAACTTTTAAAAATGCTGCCAGGAAATCAGACATTTGCTTTGGTTTGAGGGGAGGGGCTTGGTGGACGATATGAGAAGTTGGGTTGGGTGACCCCAGAAGCAGTGAGGAGAATGCTAGGTGTTGGAGGCAGATTGGATGAAAGTTCTAACTTGAAGTTCCGCATTGTTCAAAATTCAAAAGAAAAAAAGAAAACACAAAACATTCCTCCATCCCTCAGCCCCTATCACAAACACCTCATGACATATCCTTGCTACCTCATGTCCTCTACCCACTCCAAAAATCCTTAAAACATTCATGCCAACCTATATCTATGTACTCCCCACCCGTAGCCCCTATATTAACTCAGGTCAACCCATTATCTCACCCACCACTCTTTGCTGTTACACTGACCATATCAATTTACTCAGTATCCATCATGACCAGAACGCAGGAGCCATGCAAAGATACAGTGAAATAAAGTTCCATACGTCTTTTGCAGACTTCACTGTATTTCAGAAAAAACTCACATTCATAGAAATGTATTTATAACATTTACATACCTTGAATTACATGAATGTTGTATATCAACAGGTGTTTCTGTAAGTGCATTATTCCTTACAACAGCAAGGAGTGGAATTTATTGGCCAATTTCAGGGATTCTGTAGCCATTTGTAGCTGTCAAGTAGATTGTGAAATGTCAAGCACCTGCTCTGATAATGCTTGGTTATAAAATCATCAATCAGCTCAATTCCTGCAATGGTCTTATGTCAACAAACAAAGTGAAATAGCAAGCAATGGCTCTTTTTAAAATTCTACACATTATTTTCAAAGCTTTATTGAGCATGACTTTTAACTGTTAAATGCCTTGACAGTTTGATTATCCTCTTTGATGGGAGCCTTTGAGAGGTATTCTTAGCAATTGCTTTTAACTTTTCTGTTGGTTGATTTTGCAGGTCTGTTGACCATTCCAATGAGCTTGTTTAATGTATTTAGCCTGCAGTAATGTTGTTGATCAACCAGTTTATGTGACACCGTTACGTTTGCATGAGGTACATCAAGTCTGTGAAAGTGTAAAAACTACCTATAGACGTGTCCTATCCCTAGTGTTTCCAGAGCAGCCTATAAATATCTATTTTTAAGTCTATCTGCAGGCAGCTGAAATGTAGTTTTCCCATTTATTGGATTCCATTAACATGCTCCATGCAGTCAACAGCGATGGACCTAATTCGAGTACAAGCTCATCTACTCAAGGCTAGAGGTGGTGGAGCTGACACCCACTCATGGGTCTGTTGCATTTGGTTGAGTACCCACATTTTATTAGCCGGATCCAATACATAGATTATTTGGAATTACAGAACATATCTTCCTAGTTAATAGCATCTGGTAGTTATATACTTTTAAAACCCTGTTAACTGTGTACAACCTGCACATTGACAGCTAGTATCATTGGCATGGTACTTTTTTTTATAAATGCTGTGTTACGCAGTGGTGATAAACAGACAATGTAATATTCATCCTCTGCAAATGACAGACATTTGTGGAGTAAAAATTTCATTCTTGATACTGTATTAGCATCAAAACAAATTCAATTGCATGAAATCTTAACACAGAAATTAAAGCATTGGATTATAATAATAAGCATGAATTTTTGATAAATGTGTTTTTGTGTGTCTGCAACTTTGAAGCAATCGTTTTTTCTTGTTGGAGCATACAAGTACCAAATTAGGATAAATTACAACTATAATTCCACATCACATATGAAGTGGGAAAACTGGCTACATTTCAAACCACGCAGTGTAAGTCAGCATTTCTAAAAATAAATAATGATTACAAGTGACCATTTTCAAAAAGTAAGTTTTGATTTCTTTGAGTGCAGCAATGTGGAAAAAATGTTGGGGTGAGAGTAAAAGAAAAATAAAGCAACTTGCAGTTACTCCAAATTACAGGCGTTGGACTATGCTATCGATAGCAATATGTTTCATGCTAATGATTTTCTGCCCTACACCCTGGCATACCATTCTTAGTATTGCGTATAATTGTTTGTATGCCAAGTGGGCAGACATATATGAAAGTTGTGGTAATATTCAGCATGGTGAAAGCAAAATATGTGAATACTTCAGTAAAAGTATACGCTGCAAAGCTCTGCAAGCAGATCAAGTTGTAAAGCCAGTATCTGTACAGAAATAAAAATTCCTAAAGGTGTTTAATACAATACCACACAACAGACTTGTGAGGAAAATGACAGATCATGAAATAAAAGGGACAGAAGCAATGTGGATATGAAATTGGCTGAGTGATAGCAGACAGGCAGTAATAGTTAATGGGTGTTTGTGAGCCAGTGGGTAGAAATGTTTTCAGTGCAACACTTTAGGAAATATGTGAATGCATTGGAGAGTGTGCAGAAGAGGTTTACAAGAATAATTCCGGGGATGGCGGCTGGATAGAGCAGATAAGGAGAACCCTTCCTGCTTATAATGTATCAGGAACCAGAGGGAATAGATTTAACTTGTTTTTCAAAAGAAGCAAATGTGAAGTGAGAAGAAGAGATAACATGGTGTGGAGCTGGAGTAACACAGCAGGCCAGGCAGCATCAGAGGAACAGGAAAGCTGACGTTTCGGGTCGGGACCCTTCAGAAATGGGGGAGGGATAGGGAGCTCTGAAATAAATAGAGACCGGAGGGGTGGGGCTGGGGAAAGTAGGTGGGGTGGTGATAGGTGATTGCAGGTAGGCAATGGTGGGAGTTGGTCAGTGAGGGGTGGGAGATTTTGAAGCTAGTAAAGTCCACATTGAGACCATTGAGTTGTAGGCTCCCAAGGCGGAATATGAGATGCTGCTCCTCCAGTTTCCAGGTGGCATCATTGTGACACTGGAGGAGGCCCAGGATGGACACATCGTCCAAGGAGTGGGAGGGCGAGTTGAAATGGTTCACGACCAGAAGGTGTTGTTGTTTGTCGTGAACTAAGCGCAGGTGCTCTACAAAGCGGTGTCTGAGCCTCCGCTTGGTCTCACTGATGTAGAGGAGGCCACATCGGGAATACGATATACCACATTAGCGCATGTGCAGGTGAACATCTGTCTGATGTGGAATTTTTTTTGGGGCCTTGGATGGAGGTGAGGGGGGAAGGCATAGGGGCAGGTGTAGCACTTCCTGCAGTTGCAGGGAAAGGTGCCGGGGTGGAGGGGCTAGTAAGGAGTGTGGAGCAGATGAGGGAGTCGAGGAGAGAGTGGTCCCTCCGGGAGGCATATAAGAGTGGGGAGGGAAATATATCCTTGGTTGTGGGGTCGGATTGCAGGTGGCGGAAGTGGTGGAGAATGATGCATTGAATCCACAGGTTAATGGGGTGATATGTGAGGACAAGGGGGATTCTGTCTTTGTTTTTGTTGTGGGAAGGGAGTGTGAGGGCTGAGTTGTGGGAAACGCAAGAGATACGGTCGAGAGCATTTTTGACCACTGAAGAAGGGAAGTTGTGGTCCTGGAAATACAAGGATATCTGGGATGTTCGGGAGTGGAACGCCCCATCAAGGACACCTCTGCCGCCGCTGCCACCAACATCAAGGATGCCCCTGCCGACGCCGCTCCACCCACCGCTGATGCCACTCTGCCCACCGCCCCTACAGCCACCAGCTCTACAGCCAACACCAGCCCCCAGCCCTGCTGGGTCTACACCATCCCCCCAGACCTCCCCCTCACTGAGGACGAACAGTCAGTCCTTAGTAAAGGACTCACCTTCATGCCCCTCCACCCGAACATCAATGAATACCACTCACGCTTGGACATTGAACAGTTTTTCCGCCGCCTCTGCCTCTGCGCTTATTTCTCTAACCGTGAGTCTAACCCACCCCTCTACAGACCCCTTCTCCCGCCTCCAACACACTCCATCCTCCTGGACACCACCCCAAGGCCTCCTACCCTCCCTCGACCTCTTCATTTCCAACTGCTGTCGTGACATCGATCTCCTCAACCTCTCCACCCTCTCACCCACTCCAACCTCTCCCCCACAGAACATGCAGTCGTCCGCTCCCTCCATTCCAACCCTCACCATCAAAACTGCAGACAAGGGAGGCATAGTTGTGGTATGGCGTACTGACCTTTACATCGCCAAGGCCAAGCGCCAACTCTCTGACACCTCCTCCTACACCCCCCTCAATCATGACCCCACCCCGGACCACTAAAACATCATCTTCCAGACCATCCATAACCACCAATGTGGTCTATTGCATCCGCTGCTCCCGATGTGGCCTCCTCTACATCAGTGAGACCAAGTGGAGGCCCAAAGACCGCTTTGTAGAGCACCTGCACTCGGTTCACGACAAATGACAACACCTTCCAGTCGTGAACCATTTCAACTCCCCCTCCCACTCCCTGGACGACATGTCCATCCTGGGCCTCCTCCAGTGTCATAACGACACCACCTGGAAACTGGAGGAGCAGCACCTCATATTCCGCCTTGGGACCCTACAACTCAATGGTCTCAATGTGGACTTTACTAGCTTCAAAATCCCCCCACCCCCGGCCTCATCCCATGACCAACCCTCCCTCATCCCCGCCTCCTTGACCCGTCCAGCTTCTCTCCCACCTAGCATCGGGCGATTGTTTAAATAGAAAAAGATGTTCTGGGTTACGTGGAAAAGACAGGAGTTTGGCACAAAGTCAAAATGTTCAGAGAACTGGTGCAGATACGACGTGCCAAATGGCCATCTTCTGTGCTGTAACAATTTCGTGCAGTGCTGGAGAAACACAGCAGGTCTGGCAGCATCTGTGGAGTGAGAAACAAAGTTAACATTTCAAACTTTAACTCTGTTTCTCTGTCCACAGATGCTGCCAGACCTCATGTGTTTCTGCAGAACTTCCTGGTTTTGTTTGAGATAAGCGGCATCTGCAATATTTTGTCTATTGTTAATCTTGTACAGAATTAACCCTTACAGAAAAGTTTGGTTTAATTCCCAGTTGGTGCTGAGTTGGCTGCTTTAGGTGAGTTGGTGATAGATGTACTATCATTGTCTTCACCACCTTTCAATGAGTAAAGAATCAGCCAGAATTCCTCTTCTTAATCACTATGAACAGCTTCGTTGGAAAGTAAGTGTGTATTATGTTGGTGGAGCTTTAATTTGTGGCCACATCTAGCTGATTAATCTGCTGACGCTTACTGTCTGGGTTCCTACACAAAGAATGGGGCAAAGTACCTGAGGTTTGCTGTTATACACTTGAGCAGGAACTAATGATTTCAGAAGATAAGGAAAGATGCATTGATTGATGAAATAAAAGGGAATTGTATACCCTGCACATTTCTGAGGGAGTACTCCAAAGCCAGTTGTACAAGTGAAATAAGTAACATTACAAAAGAAGCCCTGATTGAAAGTTGAAATACTGGTAGGCATGATAACCTGGCACCTCACCAAGTAAAATGGGTTATAAAATTATTTTTTAGGGCAACAAACCAAGACAGAATATAAAACACGAAAGAAAGATAAAAAGAAACTATCATATTATCCACGCAAAGTAAAACCACCATGTCTCCTTCCTGACTGTAAACCCTGTCTTGAATAGAGTATTCAAGCAAATCTCTACATCTAGGGTCATCAGATAGATTCACAAGGCTAAGCCATAAACTACCTCAACCAAAAGAAAGAAAATTAGTTCACAAAATTTAAAAAAAGTCCATTTCAAAAAACCATTTCAACTCCCCCTCCCATTCCTCAGACGACATGTCCATCTTGGGCCTCCTGCAGTGCCACAACGATGCCACTCGAAGGTTGCAGGAACAGCACCTCATATTCCGCTTGGGAACCCTGCAGCCCAATGGTATCAATGTGGACTTCACAAGCTTCAAAATCTCCCCTCCCCTTACCGCATCCCAAAACCAGCCCAGCTTGTCCCCGCCTCGCTAACCTGTCCTTCCTCCCACCTATCCCCTCCGCTCACCTCAAGCCCCAACCCCATCTCCGACCTACTAGCCTCATCCCGCCCCCTTGACCTGACCGTCCTCCCTGGACTGACCTATCCCCTCCCTAACCCCCCACCTACACTCACCTTTAGTGGCTCCATCCCCGCCTCTTTGACCTTTTTGCCTCCTACCTTCTCCTCTATCCATCTTCTATCTGCCTCCCCGCCTCTCCCTATTTATTTCAGAACCCCCTTCTCCTCCCCCATTTCTGAAGAAGGGTCTAGGCCCGAAACGTCAGCCTTCCTGCTCCTCTGATGCTGCTTGGCCTGCTGTGTTCATCCAGCTCTACACCTTGTTATCTCAGATTCTCCAGCATCTGCAGTTCCTACTATCTCTCAAAAAAATTCAACTTGACTTGGAAAATTGCATCAATTTTTGGCAGGTTCTTTGAAAATAGCAAAGGGGGTAAGAAATTATAGGCTCCTTCCTCAGAACTTGAAACCTTTTGGCTGTAAGACGGAGGAGGGATTGACATCGACAGACTGACAACCAAAAACATACTGTAAATCTTCTAAAATAATCTTACTGGTATCTTCTTTAAGACTAAATGGTTAACTGAAATAATGTATCATGATCGTTCCTTAACTGTACATGTTTCTCCTATTTCGTGAAATAGAGGCCCTAAAGTAGAATAAGAAATTTTTTTAACACTGAAAGTCATACTTAAATCTAGTCAACGCTATGAGCTAAAAAATCTTAATGGAAATGTTGAGTTCTCAGTGAAATCAGTTTGAGCTATCTCAATCCTCTCCTGATTAAGTGTCTACAACATAAAAATGGCCATAATTTGACAGTAATTACACTAAATTAGTTTTCACTCAGGTCTTGTAAAGAAAGCTAGAGTGGAAATGTGCTTGTATATCAGGGATTGTCTTCTAATAGAGTCATAGAATCATAGACTTGTACAGCATGGAAACAGACCTTTCAGCCCAACTCATCCATACTGACCAGATATTCCTGAACCCTTCTCCTCCTGAACCCTTCTCTTCCTGAACCCTGTTCATTCTGAGTTAGAAATCAGCCAAAAATTTGTCAGCTAAAAGGTTGTTATCTGGGAAGATCACTGAATCAGAAAATATGAATGGTCTCAAGAGCTGAGTGGTTGCATTTCTGGACTAAGGAAGATGGTGGGAACCAGTTTGGGTTAATCATTAGATAAAGAAGACTGTCAAGTTCATTGGCATTACCCTAGTTCTTAAAATTATTATTAGGCTTCAAATTAAACTGAATGGCAATGTTGTTGCTCCAGGCCAGAAGGTTCAAACTCCATTCTTGACAAATTGGAAGATGTTTTTCTCATTGGGAATCAAGAAGCAATAATAATCAGCTGTTCCTTTGGCCTTCTTTGGATCCCGCTAACTATACACATACTGCCCCATACAGCAACTATAAAATGTACTGGTTAGAATTTAAGGAACTTCACAGCAGACCTTTCAACATTGCACTTGTGTTCAAACTGCATGCTAGCCAATCTAAACTTGCAAGATTCATATTAGAAGATGATTTCCATGCCAGTGATAGAATGACACCCACAGCAAACATGGATACAAAACTGCTGGAAGATGGTGAATCTCTTGTTTGGGAAACTGTAAGGGATCGGAGACCGCTCTGAGGGAAACTGAGTTGGTTTGTGGCTGGAGCCTTTTGGATGGGAATGGACTAAGAACCTGGAAGATGGTGAATGCTTTGCTGACTGCTTCAGTGGTGCAGCATTAAAGGTTATAAATAATTTGTAATAAAATATGTGTAACTTGATAATCTTACTGAACAAAGAAACTTTATATTTCATCTGCCCAGGCCTTTTGAGGAATACCATTAAACTCTGAAGTAAACAACTCAACTTTGAAGCATCTTCTGGAGCAACACTTCTAGAGCTGTTTATTCAGATGAGCAGAACTGCATCTCTTATCCCTGCAACTACAAGCTGGGATATCTCTAATCACAGGTCAGTTAATTGCTAGTGGGAGCATACACATCCAGAAGATCATCAGACACCATTTCCGCTATCTCCAGTGAGATGCTACCACCAGACACATATTCCCCTCCTCTCCCTTGTCCACCTTCCGCAGGGACTGTTCCCTCTGGGATACCCTGGTCCGCTCTTCCCTCACTCCCAACAAACCCCCACAGCCCCATGTCAGCTTCCCCTGTAACCGGTGAAGGTGTAACATCCACCCAATTACGACCCCCCAGTATCCAAAGGCCCAAACATTACCCCTCCCTCCCCAGTATCCATGAACACAAACATACCTTGCAGGTGAAGCAACACTTCACCTGCACTTCCCAAAATCTAGTCTACTGCATTCGCTGCTCACAATGTGGTCTCCTGTACATTTACATTCTGCTCACAAAAAAGACACTGAGCTTCCAGTTGCCTGCTGCTTTAACATACCACCCTGTTCCCTGGCCAACATCTCTGTCTCTGGCTTGCTGCAGTGTTCCAGCGAAGCTCAGCGCAAGCTGGAAGAACAGCACCTCATTTTCTGCTTGGGGACCCTGCAGCCTTCCGGACTCGATACCGAGTTCAATAATTTTAAGGCCTAAAATCTCCCATGTCCTAGTCCCCTACCCTACACACCAGGCCTTGTTATCACATAGCCTGCCATTACACACTACGTATTGTTAGTCACTAACAGTCACGGTTAGCAGCTATCCATTCTCCTAGCTAGATCATTATCAACTCCTTTGTCTATCCCACTGCTCCTCTCTCTCTTTGGGCTCTATCCTTTATCCTATCATTTACTCCCTACCCCACACCCCTCCCTATTTTCTGCATATAAACCAACGTTTTCCTAGCTACCATCAGTGCTGTGGAAGGGTCACCGAACCCGAAACATTAACTCTGATTTTTCTTCACAGATGCTGCCAGACCTGCTGAGCTTTTCCAGCAAATCCTCCTTTTGTTCCTGATTTACAGCATCGGCAGTTCTTTCGGTTATTAAAACAAAAGCTGCATTTGCTTTTGGGAATAAAGAAGAACTGCTTGCCTTTCAAGCAACAATAAGTTACAGTCAATGAATGATCGGGCAGGCAATGGCTGAGTGGTATTATCGCTGGACTGTTAAACCAGAGACCCAGGTATTGTCCTGGGGAGCTGGGTTGAATTCCGTTATGGCAGATGGTGGAATTTGAATTCAATAAATATCTGGAATTAAGAGTCTAATGATGACCATGAATCCATTGCCGATTGTCGGGAAAAACTCATCCGGTTCACTGATGTCCTTTAGGGAAGGAAACTGCCAACCTTACCTGGACTGGTCTACATGTGACTCCAGGCCCACAGCGATGTGGTTGACTCATAACTGCCCTCTGGGCAATTAGGGATGGGCAATAAATGCTGGCTTAGCCAGTGGCACCCTCATCCTGCAAATGAACAAAGAATAAAAATCTTCACCTAACTCCGATCTATTTGAAACTGAAGTCAATAAACTTTGTTTTATTAACCTGTGGGACATGGGCACCTCTAGCTGTCCCTAGTCACCCTTGAGAACGTGGCGGTGAACTGCTTTCTTGAACCACTGTAGTCCAAGTTCTGTAGGTTGAACCACAATGCCCTTAGGATTTCAAGGATTTTGACCCAGCAACAGTGAAGGCACAGTGATTTTTTCAAAGTTAGGATAGTCAGTGACTTGGAGGTGGTGGTGATCCCATGTTTCTGCTGCGCTTGTCCTTCTAGGTGAATGTGGTTGTGGGTTTGGAAGGTGCTGTCTAAGGATCTTTGAATTTCTGCAGTGCATCTTGTAGATAGTACACACTGTTATTGAGTGTCGGTGGTGGAGGGAATGGATGCTTGTGGATGTAGTGCCAATCAAGTTGGCTGCTTTGTCCTGGACGGTGTCAAGCTTCTTGAGCCTTGTTGGAGCTGCACTCATCCAGGCAAGTGGGGATTATTCCAGCACACCCCTGGTTTGTGCCTTGTAGATGGTGGACAGAGTTTCAGGAATCAAGAGGTGAGTTAGTGCAGTATTCCTAGCCTCTGACCGACTCTTGTAGCTGCTATGTTTATGTGGTAAATCCACTTTCATGTAAATGTCACTAACCAGGTACCAGGAACCGGTGAACCCTGGTTGATTTTGCCTAACTGAGGTTTTTAAAAATAAATATACATTTTCCTTTATATTCCTTACCTTTCTACATGGCACATATGATAACCTGGCAGGGAGGTCAAGCTGCATGTTTTCTCAGGCCTTTGAAACAGTTCCTGGCTATGATGAATTCTATGAATTACTCTTCAAATTTTACTCCATTCCTCCCTGTAGAGCATCTTTACGTCTGTCATCATCTAATGTATTGTTATGATTAAATTGACTTGGTGTTCTTGTGTTTCTGTATTGTTTCAAATCAAGAGATTACATCATGTCAAGGGCACAGTGTATTTTAAAGATGTGCTATGATCGTTGGCATAAATCATGTGCTTTTAAGGCTGTTTTGTTTCTTCCTATCCCTCCATTATAAATGATATATCTGAATATTAAATGGCTTTCTGGATGTGGCTTAACTAAGAAACAAGGGGCAGAATCTTTCCAGCCCTTGCAATGACATAGTCCATGGCAAGAAATTTGGAAAATGAGATGAGATTTCCAGCAATGACCAAATTTGGTCAATGCACCAATTTGGTGCATGACCAAAAAGGCCTATTTTCCAGCCAAGTGTTGAAGTCAAGAAAAAATTCTTATCAATTGGCATGGATTATTGTTCATTATCAATTTCATTATTACTTAATCTCACCTCATTGATCACAGTCCCCTGAGAATTCTCAGCATGAAAGTCAAAGCTGATACCTGGCAATTCAAGCTACCACTTGCTCCCCTTGTCCTCCATTTTGGACACACCATATCAATAGCACAGGCACATTTGATGGCAACAAATGAACCTTAGTAACTGACACGTACCAGCACCATTGCATCATCATACCATACCACCAATCCACCTAGAAGGTGGTTCTGCAATTCAATACATTGTGGTGCACCAGCACCTTTCACTGCAATGCTGCTGAGAGGGCACTTTGCATGTAAGGATGACCATCCAGCTCATCAGTTGGAGGCGGTTACATTTCAGGCCGCCTCCCTCATGTATTTTGTGCCTACCTTAATATTAACAGCGTCTCTGACTTGCCTTGCTGTTTGATGCTTTGACCCTCTGCTGCATCTTAAAGACTTACAGTGCTTTTGGCTTGATTTGCTGCTTAGCACAGACACAAAGCCAGGCAGCCTGTCAGCAATGATCAATCAACAAGGTGGGCATGTTGCCATTCAGCACAGTGCTATGTCAGTCTCCCACCTACAGCATGTGCCACCAGCCTGTGTGGCAAACACACGACACGTGTATGAAGCAAATGGCCATGTCTCAAATTCAAAGGGGAACAGTCCTCATTCACATCAAGAAGTGCTACTGTCAGTCAAGGGGTCCAGTTATTGTCGGCCAAGGGCCTATGGGCTTGAGCACAGTCAGTCATCTGCTTCAAATGATCGGGGTCAGGGGGTCTATATCACTGCAGTATGGGGAGTGGGCCAGGGTCAGTTTGGCAAGTCTGGTGCAAATAGTCAGGGTTCAATGGAATGTCAGTTGGGAAGCTGTATGGAGAATGGTCAGGGGTCAGGTCAGCCATCAATTTGGCTGTCCATCCAGGTCAGTCAGAGGGAATGAGCCACAGTCAATCCAGGGTTCAACTGAATAAAAGGCAACGAGGACTTTATCAGCAGGACTCTGCTGTTTTAGGGAAGCTGGTCGGATCTCAATGCTGGGGATTGGAGTCAGCAACGTGGCATGCAGATGGGATAAGGACAATGATGGAGTGGGGGTGTGAGGGGGATGGGGCGAATAGGGTAGCACATGGGATGTTGCGATGTTGCGGGGGGTTTAATCTCCAGTCATCACCATTGTGTGGGGCAGGGGGTGGGGTGGGGAGGGGGTAGTGCGCTGACAATGGTGTGCAGTGCTAAATTATAAGGATGGGGCTCAGAGGCTAAGGATGATATTTGCAGCTGTAATTCTAGGTGGTAGGTGGGAATGTGGGGAATCAGTTGTAAGGAGCTGTCAGGGAATGCCAGGAAGAAAGAGAGATGGAGGTGAGGGGGCGGGAGGTGGGGGGAGTGGGGGTGCTTGATAACCAGATTGCAACTCACAATGGCATGTGTGACCTGCATTGCCTTCCATAATCTCTCAGTTCTGAAGTGTGAACTGCAAATGGAAAATAGCTGTGACAACACTTGGAGTGAGTGGTGTCCATTTCTGGGGAATGGAAGGTGTTTCACAGTGTGATTGCATCAACCAGCCACTTGCTGAATACAAGTTACAGCATCTGTAATCATAGCATCCTGCATGTGAAATGCATACAGTGTCCAACTGCGTAGGGTGCAAATGCTGGTCACAAGAAATTCTGACCATGTCATTGGTAATTGCAGCTTGAAGACAGTCTCCTCTGCAAAACAGACATAATCTCAGGTAACCTTAAAAGGGACACCTGTCGGACAAAGAGCACAAAGCAAATGCAAGATCTCATTGGTTGCACTGGGCATGGAAGAGACTCCCTCCGACCTTGAACTTTTAATATTGTCCAATATGGTCTTATATGCAACAATGCCTTTCTTGGGTCATATGGACTGGGAGGAGAAGGTGTCAGTTCTCATAGAGCACTTACAATCTCCTACTGTCTCTTTGAAACATGATTGGAGCAGCATTCCCTGGAAAAAGTTGCAATATCAAACTACCATACAGAGGTATTCCAAAGATTTCTTTATCAGAGTGCTTCATGCCCCACTGTATAGAAGATTTTGCTAAACCATCATGAGTGATTAAAATGCTAATTGCTCACATTAGTAAGGACCTGTTCTGTTCCTTATATTCCCCACACAGGTTCTTTGCAAGCATTACTGAAAGATCTAGCCACAGCAGAGATGATCAGTGCTGCTGCTGCGATACAGTGAAATCACAGAGTAATGGAGGAACAATGAACCAATCAGTAATCGCACAACCAACAGCAACCTCTAGGGAAGCCTCCAGATGAGGTGGTCACAACTGAAAACCCTCTCAGAATGTGTGGGGTTATGGAAGGGCCAGTGTACTTTGTCCTCAATGCCATTTCCTCCAGATGATCAAAGTGCAGTGTGGGCACACACAGGATATTTTGGTTTACTGTCACTGAATTATGCCAACTGTTGGAGCAAGACCTGTAACAAGGAGGAATGATTGGCACCCTATCATAGTGGCCATTAGGGTGACAGCTGCGCTGACTTTTATGTAACTGGCTTCTTCCGAGGAGCTGCAGGGGACCTGTGTGGGCTCTTCCTGTTGTCCACTCACAAACGTATCAAGGCTGTTACCAATACCATTTATGTCTGATCACACCACTTCATCTTGTTTCCCCATGATGTTTCAGTGCCACAGCCCAGGCTATAGGCTTTTCCAGCATTTCTGATCTTTCCCAGGTACGGGGTGCAATAGACTGTACACACATTGCTTTGAGAGCGCCATGTCATAAGAAGGCTGACTTCATCAATAGAAAAAGGTTCCATTCTAGCAATAAATGTGGATGTGTATGCTGGTGGGAGCATACACATCCAGAAGATCATCAGACGTCATTTCTGCCATCTCCAGTGAGATGCTACCACCAGACACATATTCCCCTCCCCTCCCTTGTCCAACTTCTGTAGGGGCCGTTCCCTCTGGGACACCCTGGTCCACTCTTCCTTCACCCCCAACAACACTGCACAGCCCACGGCACCTTCCCCTGTAACTGCTGAAAGTGTAACACCTGCCCATTTACCTCCTCAATCCCCAGAATCCAAAGGCCCAAACATTACTTCCAGGTAAAGCAACACTTCACCTGCACTTCCCAGAATCTAGTCTACTGCATTCGCTGCTCACAGTGTGGTCTCCTCTACACTGGGGAAACAAAGCATAGACTAGGTGATCACTTTGCGGAACATCTATGTTCTGCTCGCAAAAAAGACACTGAGCTTCTAGTTACCTTTGGGTCTGGGTGGGACGCTTTGAGGTTCGGTGTGGACTGGTTGGGCCGAAGGGCCTGTTTCCACACTATAGGGATTCTATGATTCTATGATTCTATGAACACACCACACTGTTCCCAAGGCCAACATCTCTGTCTCTGGCTTGCTGCAGTGTTCCAGCGAAGCTCAGCGCAAGCTGGAAGAACAACACCTCATTTTCCACTTGGGGACCCTGAAGCCCTCCGGACTCAATATCAAGTTCAATAATTTTAGGGCCCAAATTCTCCCTTGTCCTAGCCCCCTACCCCACACACCAGGCCTTGTGATCACATAGCCTGACATTACATACTATCTATTGTTAGTCACTAACAGTCCCCATTAACAGCTATTCATCCTCTTAGCCAGATCATTGTCAACTCCTTTGTCTATCCAACTGTTCTTCTCTCTCTTTGGGTTCTATCTTTTATCCTATCATTTACTCCCTATCCCACACCCCTCCTTATTTTCTGCATATAACCGACATTTTCCCAGATACCATCAGTTCTAAGGAAGGGTCACCAGACCCGAAACGTTAACTCTGATTTTTTTCTTCACAGATGCTGCCAGGCTTGCTGAGCTTTTCCAGCAACTTCTGTTTTTATTGCAGCTTTTGTTTTGTTCTTTCTTCACTTTGCCTATTATTCAACAAAAGTTAATACTTTCGACTGTTTGAAGGCTTTCCAACATGTGATGCTTCCACATTGAACAATGACAACATGCAATGCTATGGTAGGCTTTAGGGGAAGAGTAGCTCCCTTAGAAAGAGCTCTAACATGGTACTGTGCTGAGGATGGGTAACCTGTGAGCCCTGATCCTTGGTGCTGCAGTTGCTGTGACAATTGATCAGACAGGTGATGATGTAAAATAGCAAGACGTTTATGAATGAGAGCATCTAATTCCAATGAAGTGTCACCCATGTAGCCTCAGAAGCTGTTCTTTGTCATTTCCCTTCTACTATGTATTATGAAGGGCTATTTGTGGCTTGCAACAATTGACCAAGCACTAGCAGTGGAAATCCTGGAAGATCCCTGGAAGGGCGGCACGGTGGTTCAGTGGTTAGCACTGCTGCCTCACAGCGGCAGGGATCCAGGTTCAATTCCACCCTTGGGTGACTGTCTGTGTGGAGTTTGCACATTCTCCCCATGTCTGCATGGGTCTCCTCCAGGTGCTCTGGTTTCCTCCCACAGTCCAAAGATGTGCAGGCTAGGTGGATTGGCCTTGCTAAATTGCCCATAGCGTTCAGGGATGTGTAGGTTAGGTGGGTAATAGGGTGATAGGTCTGGGTGGGATGGTCCGAGGTTCGATGTGGACTTGTTGGGCTGAAGGGCCTGTTTCCACACTGTAGGGATTCCATGATCCCAGCAGCAGTGAGTACCTCTGCTGCAGTGAGCACAAAATAGTGCAAGATTTGGAGGCATGGTACATGTATACTGTACCCTGCTTATTTTGGATATTATACATAAACGATAGGGTGTAAAAAGTTGCCAGGCATGGAGGTGACCACTAACCAGTTTGAATTGCAGTAAGAGATCCTAGACTAATTCAGTCTGTGACTTGGCCTGACCAAACCTACAACTAGTTGGCAGAAATGGAGATGAAGGAAAAGCTGATTTTTTTGATATCAGTCCTCGATTGAAATAATATTTCAGCTTAAAGGGTTGCTAAGATTCCAGAATGTCCTGGAGTCTCAAGCACTGGCAAACTATTCTCAACTGTTGCTTTAAGAATCTCAAGAGATTTTCCAACAACTGCACACTATGGTCTGGCAGAGGTCAATATAGATGACTGTATTAAGTGGTATGGAATAATATTACTAAATGTTTACCACTGATTGGAGCAAATCACCATACACTAAACCAATGCTTTATCCTTCACATACCACCTAAGAAGCTGGTCACATGTCAGAATTATTACTTTTCGGTTGGCAAAGAAATGGGCTAATAGATTACTTTGAAGACAATGAAAAGGTCTTCAAAGCTATCTCCACAGAACAAAGCAACTGAAAAAATAAGGTTGGTGAAAAGTTTAAAGTAACATTAATGTGCACATTGATTCCTAGAATGGTAAAATTAAAGGAACATTAAATAAAAAAAGGGAATAGGTAAGATTTGTTTCATTTTAATAGCTTAGATTTATTGGAGCTAATACTTCATGATTGTCTGATCTGCTGATATTTTAATTCTGACAGATGTGCAACAAGTAATACCACAGCCCAGACATATATAGCGCTGCCTTCCCTTGTAACATTCAATGGACTTTAGTGAGCTGGGTTATCTGCCTATGTCAAATCATAAACTAATCATAAGCACAACTGAAATGGGGACTGCAAACCAGGTGTTACCTGGTGTACTGACCTGCTGAAATGTGAAGAAACAACTCTGACAAAAAGTGGTGAAACACTGCATTGGATTTTCGCTGAGCGGGGATGGCTTGGGAATGCTTGAAAAAATGGCAGGCAACTCTTGGTTCGAGGACACATTCTGATACTATTCCCAGAGTTTCAGATTTTCAGGAATGCCTTTTAATAGCGCATGCTGGCTTGGGCTGCAAGCCTGCACCCTGCATTCCTGACCTAGCTGGCTTCACTGTCCTACGCCTCTGCAATTTTCATGGAGTCAGGTCAGCTTTTCAGACAGTCATGATTCAGAGCACTTCAGAAGTGTCATGAACTACAGTCCGCATGACAGGTCTCTCAGACAAACCACATGATGTTTTCTTTCCTGAAATCCCAGAAATCAGTTTTAACCTTCATTTTACATTCTTATTTGTTTACCTAAAATCCTCCTACTCTTTGGTACCTTCTGCATTCCTTCATCTATTCTGGTTTAGAGCTAGAATCTTTACTAACTATCAGTCTGTAGATGTAGAGTCATAGAGTAATACAGCATGGAAACAGGCCCTTCAGCCCAAACCGGCGCATGCTGACCATGGTGCCACTTACCTAGTTCCAATTGCCCACATTTGGTCCATATCCCTCTAAACCCTTCCCATCCAGGAACCTATCCAAATGTTTTTTTTTCAGATATTGCTATTGTACCTGCCTCAACCACTTTCTTCAGCAGCACATTCCATACATGCACGACTCTCTGCATGAAGAAGTTGCCCCTCAGGTCCTTCTTAAATCTTTCTGCTCTCACCTTAAATCTATGCCCTCTAGTTTTCAATTCCCCATCCCTGGGAAAAAGACTACATGCATTCATCCTATCCATGCCCCTCATGATTTTATACACCTCAATAAGGTCACCTCTCATTCTCCTACGTTCCAAGGAGTAAAGTCCTATCCTGGCCAACCTATCCTTATAGTCCTGGCAACATTCTCGTAAATCTTTTTTGCACACTTTCCAGTTTAACTATGTCTTTCCTATAACAGGGTGACCAAAACTGTACAGAATACTCCAAGTGTAGCCTCACCACTAACTTATACAACTGTAACATAACATCCCAACTCCTATACTCAGTGCCTCGACTGATGAAAGCCAGTATGCTAAATGCCTTCTTCACCACCCTGTCCATCTGTGATGCCACTTTCAACGAACTATGTGCTTTATTCCTAGGTCCCTCTGTTCCACAACAATCCTCAGGACCTTACCATTTACTGTATAAGTCCTACCTTGGTTTGACATTCCAAAATGCAACACCTCACACTTATCTGTATTGAATTGCATTTGCCAAACCTCAGCCCAGATCCCCATCTGATCAAGATCCCTCTGTAATTCTTGATAACCTTCTTTGCAATCAACAATACCTCCTAATTTTGTATCATCCACAAACTTACTAATCATGCCTTGTACATTCACATCCAGATCATTTATGTAAATAACAAATAACAAAGGTCCCAGCACCAACCCTCATGGCACACCACTAGACACAGGCTTCCAGTCTGAGAAATAAGCTTCAACCATCACCCTCTGCTTCCTACCATCAAGCTAATTTTGAATCCAATTAGCTAGCTCTCCCTGGGTCCCATGTGACCTAACTTTCATGACCAGCCTGCCATGTGGGATGTTGTCAAAGGCCTTACTAAAGTCTATATAGATTACATCCACTGCCCTACCCTCATCCATTCTCCAGGTTACCTCTTTGAAAAACTCTAAAAGATTTGTCAGACATGACTTCCCGCGCACAAATCCATGCTGACTATCCCTCATCAGACCTTGACTATCCAAATGTTGGTTGATCCTCCATCTCTAATAACTTGCCTACCACTGATGTCAGGCTCACTGGCCTGTAGTTCCCTGGCTTGTCTTTGCTACCTTTCTTAAACAATGAAACAACATTAGTCACCCTTCAGTCTTCCAGAACTTCATCAATGGCTAAAGATGAAGCAAAATTCTCTGCAAGGGCCTCTGCAATTTCTTCCATAGTCTCCCACAACATCCAAGGATGGACTTGATCAGGCTCAGGGGATTTATTCACCTTAATGTGCTTTAAGGCTGCAAACACCTCCTCTATGGTAATATGTATGCAATCCAAAACATCTCCACTTGTTTCCCTTATTTCCTTCGCATCCATGAAAAATCTCCTCCATTCATTAAAAATCTCCTCCATCTCCTGTGGCTCCACACATAGATAGCTTTGCTGATCTTTAAGGGGACCTGTTCTCTCCCTAGCCATCCTTTTACTCTTAATATAGCTATAAAACCTCTTGGGATTATCTTCAACTTTATCTGCCAGGTTCATCTCATACCCTCTTTTTGCTTTTCTGATTCCCCTCTTAAGTGTGCTCCTACACTTTTTATAGTCATCTAGGGATTCACTTGAGCCCAATAGCTTAAACCTAAAGTATGCTGCCTTCTTTTTCCTGATCAGAGCCTCAATATCCCTCATCAGCCAGCAATCCCTAAACCTGCCAGCTTTTCCTTTCAATCTAACAGGGACATACTGTCCCTGGACTCTTGATATCACACTTTTAAAAGACTTCCATTTGCCAGTTTTTCCTTTTCCTTCAAACAGACTCACCCAATCAACCTCTTCTATATCATGCCTAATGGCCCCAAAATTGGCCCTGCTCCAGATTAGTACCTTAACCTGTCGACCTGTCCTATCTTTTTCCATAACAATGTTAAAAATAAGAGAGTTATGGTCACTGGACCCACAGTGCTGTCCACTTGCCCAACCTCATTTCCTAAGAGGAGGTCTAGTGTTGCATCCTCCCGAGTAGGGACCTCTACATATTGAGTTAGGAAACTTTCTTGGACACATTTGACAAATTCCACCCCAGCTGGGCCTTTTACACTCTGGGTGGCCCAGTCAATACAGGGGAAATTAAAATCTCCAACCAATACACTCTATTGTTCCAACAGACGCCTGCAATCTCTCTACACATCTGCTCCTCTAGTACCCGCTGGCTGTTTGGGGGTCTATAATACAGTCACAAGAAAGTGACCATCGCCTTCTTGTTTCTAAGTTCTAACCGTACAGCCTCGTTTGATGACCCCTTCAGAATATCCACTCTAAGATTTATTCATGAATTAACAGTTGAGTTTTGAGAATCTTTCAAAATTCAACGAGTGAAAAGAGCATTAGAATCATTGTCTAGAGCAAAGGTCAGAAAAGTGGAATCTCAAACCATTTAAGACAGTACCAGATTCTGTGGTGAAGGAATGGAATTTCCTTCTAATTGGATCTTATGGGTTAAGTGGTCTTCCCAATCTTGTCTATTTTTGAAAAGGTGTAAAAGTTTGATTCTCCACAGAGAAATTGAACATTGAAGTTTGACTTTTTAATGGTTAAAGTTAGCACATTTTAAAACAAACATGATGGACTTTACCCATCTAATGCAATAACATATCACAGCCTAGAGTTTCCAGAAGTTTGAAATTGCACGAATAATCTCCATGTGGTGTATATCATGTTGAAGTACCTTAGCCACTAAAACCATGCATGAACAGACATGCAATGGTAATAAAGAGCTATGACTGTAACCATTTCTCCACTGTGCAAAGGAGCATGACTGATTATGGAGCAATGTAGTCAGCAAATTGATTATAGTGCCAATCTATTTGATTGACTTTCCTTATATAAAGATTTGTGTCATTGAATGCACATGTGCCAATGCTTCATTCTGTGTCTTGGGTAATGGAGATGCCTGTATCTCCTATTGGCTCTAAATATAGTATATAGCTCAGGAAATATGCCAATTCGTTCACTAAAATATCTCTTAACCTATCCAAAGGGGTTCCTTCCTTTTTATGAGATATATTTGAAGGGGATCCTGACATTAAGATTTAATTCTGTCTGCATGTTCTCCTTTTATTCCTCTTAAAAATTGTCCAAAGTCAGCAATGGAATCCCCTGAAAGCCTGCCAAATCTTGAAATTATTCCGTTACTAACTGATCGATAATTTTTTGTGATGTTTCAGCCACTGTGCATGATAGTCTCTGAGAATATGACCTTCAATACAAAAGTAAAATACTACAGATGCTGGAAATCTGAGATGAGAACAAAAAGTGCTGAAAAGAACTCAGCAGATCAGGCGGCTGTGGTAAAAGGAAAAAGCTAACAATTCAGATTTATGATCTTGTACCAAGTCATTGACCTGAAACGCTAACTCTGTTCCTCTACACAGATGCTGCCTGACCTGCTAAGTTTTTCCAAATCTTTTGTTGACCTACCTGAGAATGCAACTGAATTCCAGTCTTGTAAAGAACTCATGCAGCAATTATTTTCCAATTCTTTTTCTTGCTTCACCCAAAGAGTCTAAATTTTGCTGGAATAAGATTCTATAGCTATTGATTGGGCATCCTCTGGTATGTTTACTGATTAGCCATTCTTAGTGTGTGAGCTAAAATAGGCCATGTGACTGTGCATGTCTTGAATCAAGGCCAATTCTATTTTCACCCGAAGTCAGACACATACAATTTTCAGCAGAGGTCACTAGGAAACCAGAACTGTTTTCTTCTCTTTGTAGCTCAATTTAATCCACCAAGGTAACTGTAATCTGGCTAAAATCATTCAATATAGCATAGGCAAAGCATAACATATTGCTCAGTATCTCAGTCATATTACAAAGTGCATTTTCCGCAAAGGCATCAAGGGTAAGAAGGATTTTAAGATTTTCATATTTTTTGTTCTTAATATACATTTTCAATATTTGCCTACAAAGTTGAACCTTCACAGTGTATTTAGTTATTGCTTTGTTTTTTTGTTTGAGTACTTTGTGATAAGAGGCTGTAATCTTACTATTTCACTGGTGTTAATAAAGATTATTTACAACACTATTAAGTTTTAATTTCTCAACACTCAACCAGTTTTGAGAGGGCAAAATCACTCTGATTTCTGTTTGGAGATATCTCCAAGCAGTGCATCAATCCAGACTGAGAAGGTAATTGTTCCCAGAATTTCTTTAGTGCTTCTTTTTTTTTATCCACTTGTGAGGAATTGTGCACAAAATGACATGGTCGAATGAGTTTCTCGTCTTCACCAGGAAATTCTAGCCTGTCTCATTCCTGACAGGCCCAACTGTGCTCGCTGCCCTTGGTACTTGTATTTTAGGGTAATTAAAAAGCTTATTGTTGGGGATTTGAAGTGAGGGTTAAGCAGTGAACAAATGTATCCATTATCTGAAACTGCACTGTGGAAAGTCCTGTTTCTTTTTTGAATCTTTGATGTATTTCCTCTGTGCAACATTGCTGCTTACTTGCTACTTGTGAAATAATAGGCTGTAGAATTCCCTCTAAATTCCAACTAAGGTTACTTATAAATTACTGTATTTATATTGTTGTCTATTTGTGACTCCTTTACTTAAGTGTAGAGTTTTTCCTAAATAACTATTTCCATCTATTAATCCTGGCAATAAGGCCACATTTCCTGCTGATTAAATCAAAGGAACTGTCAAGGCAAGAACTGGCGGGTAATATGTCTGGTGCAGTCCCCAATATTTAAATTTGCAGCATGCTGCAAGTGTGTCCAAATGGAATGAATACCTCAGTTGTCACTACCTTACTCCTTCTACATTGTTATAAGCCTTGAGCAATCTGGAACAAAAGATAACTTAGTCTTCAAAAATGTAGTCCTTCCACAGATTAAGCAACATCTGCATTAAATGCATTGCTATAAAGTTTCATTATTCAATGCAGCACTATACAAGTAAGAATTTTACAGGTAAATAATGAGACAATTCTGCATGCTCAGAAAAAGATATGGTCTCAACAAAATGCAACACGGTTGCTACTGAATGTGAGCGTGCTTGTATATGGATGGAGATAACACATGCAACTGTATGTACACACGTGTTTTATAAGAGGGGGAAATTAGATGAGACCTTGAAAATCTTTACTGCCACTTCCCCATGAGGTAAGATTTCAAGACTCAAATCTGTTAGAAGTCTACTGATTTAGTTGATTTTAGCCACGGTGGCTGTTGGATGTCTAAGTAGTTGTAGGCTAGTAAGGGAATTCATTTATCCACTGTTTCCCCTTCTGATTGCTGTCCAGTGATTTTGGCTAATAAGCACTTGTGTGTGTTTTTGTGACAAGATCAAGCTAGGCTCTCCTTTCTTTTCATAGCCCACTGTTGTCTAGTTCCTCCTTAAAACAAGTTAGCCGACTCTCGCCAGAATGTTATGAATGTATTTGTCCAGGTGTCCCACAATACCAAAGTGGTCAAATCACTCTGACCACAAGCCGGTACCAATGCAAAATGGTCCAACTCTTTTAGAAAACAAGTTACAATAACTTTTACTATAAAACAATACTGTCTCTAATCCTATTTAGCCCTTTAAGTTTACACTACTTCTTGAGTCTCTTGTAGATTTGCGCAACTGATCTGTCTCTGTGGGACTGCAAAGTTTCTTTCTTTCTTCCTCTTTCTCCGGAGGGTCTCTGCCTTTTCTGATGCTGATCTCCTCAGAAGGTCCAAGAGATCGGTCTGCAGGTGAACCATGTTCTTATGGTTTTCTGGAACTTTCCATAGTTCTCTTTAATCAGAGAGATTTGCTTAATAGTTTGAAGCATTGTCAGCCATTTGGATGGCTTGCTAATGTTTGTTTCTTTGTGTAGCAGGACCCAGTGCCTATCATCCCAGGCCCTCATTTGTTTGGTGGTTAGGTTTTTGGGGATATGTATGTCCATGATAACTGTTGCCTTTTACGTTATGCTAATCTCATTAACACCTGGATGCTGTGCTTGAACTGTGTCTGTTGTCTAGGTTTTCTGACTTCAGTGTTTCACTTAGCCAATATATCCAGCATCCTTTGCTGTTTGGCCAAGTTAGCATTCTATCTGTGTTTTAGCAGCTGCTACACCACACACCTGCCCTAACAATTCTACCAGCTTCTAGATGAAGTTTTTCCTTTTGATTAATAACTTGCCTTCTTACTGCTTCCATGCTGTGACTGTCTCAATCTGGTCATGGTATCTAAGCTGCTGACTGATTTCCTATACCTTCTTAAAGTGATAATGCTCTTAAAATGGTAAATTCAACTGCTTGAATTTTATGCCTTTTCTTCTGAGTCTTCTCAATTTCTTCTTCTTGTGGTGGCGTTCAGATATGCAACATCCACCAGGTTGCATTTTCAGAGATGATGACTCCGGGTATCTTGTGGTATTTGACACTTCTAGCAGTATGTTTGCTACTGAGTAAGGACTATTTTAGGTTCTGCTATAACTCATGTTTCTTCAACGTGAATTGGCTTTAACGCGATTAAAGAATTTAGAACACTATTTGTAGAACGCAAACTTTCCTTACCTGTATTGGCTATAACATGATTCAAGTTAAAACAGCATTGCTAAATACGAGAATGCAAGCTTAAAGAACTGCACGCTTAAAGTAATATTTAAACTATACAGATTTAAAATACCTTCACGGAAATAAGATTAATCAGCACATTGAGAAGATCATAAAAGCTCATGGAATACCTACAGTGTGGAAACGGGCCCACACTGACCCATCCCCTATAACCCATCTAATCTACACATCCCTGAACACTACGAGCAATTTAGCACAATCCACCTAGGCTGCACATCTTTGGACTGTGGGAGGAAACCGGAGCACCCGGAGGAAACCCACGCAGACACGGGGAGAATGTGCAAACTCCACACAGACAGTCGCCCGAGGATACCATTAATAACAGACTATTATTAACAGACAAGACATCAAAAGCAGTAGATGCTTTTGAAGAAGTCCCAAAGTTTTTTGATAATTATTTCAGTTTAAGAACAAATAAAAATCTTGAATGAGCAAGAATTAACAGCAAAGTTTAGCTTCCAAGAGAATCGGCAGACAACTTCATTAATGGTCTCCGCAGATTCTTGAAAAAATGTCTATGTGGACCTTTCTAAGAGACAACATTGTTGTTAAAATTCTTTATGAAACTTTGTTGAGTTTTTACATTTTAAGGAAGACTTAACTTTGGAGAAAGCTACTTAAAATGTGCTGGAAGCAGAAAGACTCAGATCCTGAGCAGAGGAACAGCCCTATCCAGGGGAACTACAGAGTTTGTTAATTTTATGAGTTATGGACACTTTACAGAGCCATGTGACAAGACTGAACTTAGAACAAAGCAAATACCTGATGCTAAAAAAAAACCACCGTCAGTGCTGAGGGAGAATAAAATCTCACAGGCATGGACAATGTCCGGTCATCACTAAGGAATGCTACATTTTAAAAAGGGTAAGTCAGTTCCAGAAGATGTGCAAAGTAAGTCAGGGAGCATTATCTTATGATATTTTGGATGTGTCAATTTTGTCAAGTTTCGTTGGGGCGGGGTTTCTCTCCGTGAGGCTTAGGGAGTTTCCTTCTCATTATTATCGTAAACTCACCTCACGACCTACCTATCTTCTTGGATAGACATATGGAGTTTAGTAAAATGTAGGGTATGCAGGGTAGAGTGATCTCAGTAGGGTAATAGGTCGGCACAACATTGTGGGCTGAAGGGCCTGTACTGTGCTGTACAGTTCTATGTTCTATCATGCCCCTATTGTGCACCTTTCATTTGATGCCAGGCTGATTCTTCCAATCGCCATTCTACCACTCCAGGAGATGACATGCTATCTCAGGCCAGAAAGAGTCATGATGGGTGGAAGGCTGCCTGACATTCAGCTTCTTGCCCCTTATGAGGAGAGGAACCTGAAGTTGCCCTTGACTTATGCAGGATCCCTTGACTGAAGGCTGCCTCTATTGATTTGACTGAGGGCAGTCGACAACCATGACAAACATTCTGGATTTGTATATGTGCTAAACAGCAAGGCAACACAGTAATAATATGAACTTGATAGTTCTGACTAGGGATGTGCAGGGATGACGAGATAGAAAAGCACAAAAAGGCAAGGCAAAGCAGTGAGGCTGTGAGTGTCCAGGTAGACTCAAGGCGAGTGAGTGCTAGGAGAGCATGAGAGCAGAACTCAGATGTAGCCTAGTCCAATCAGTCAGTTGGGGACCCTATCTCTGCTTGGGTCCTTGCAACAGCATTGCAATGCTAGTTGTTGCTGCAGCCCTGAAGTGCAGTTTTAAAGTGGAGAAATGCCTTGTAAATGGATCAGACAGGATGTCATCTGGGTCCTGAGAGGCTGGCAAGTGTTGAATGTGAAGGTCCATGGATGTGGGGTCTACATGGCTGTTTCATTTTTATTCATTCACGGGATGAGGATGCCACTGGCTAGGCCAGTATTTATTGCCCATCCCTAATTACCCAGAGGGCAGGTAAGAGTCAGCCTCATTCCTGTGGGTCTGGAGATACATGTAGGTCAGACTAGGTAAGGATGGCAGTTTCCCTCCCTACATCAATAAACCATATGGGTTTTTTTACTGACAATCGGCAATGGATTCATGGTCATCATTAGGCTCTTAATTCCAGATTTTTATTGAGTTCAAATTCCACCATCTGCCCTGATGGGATTCGAACCCAGGTACCCAGGACATTACATAAATCTCTGCATTAACAGTCTAGCATTAATTCCACTAGGCCATCACATTGCTCTGTGTCCTGAGACATTGTTGCCTGTTGTCCAAGACAGCAGTCTCGAGGACCAAGCGAAAATCACCAGGTACCATGCTTTCATGTCAGGAATTGTTGACACCAAGTTTTTAGAAGATGGTGGGACAGAAAGCTCCATAACAATGATGTGCGATTTTAGATATCTTGCCTCTCCCTAGTGAGATTCTTGTCTTGAAGCCTGGAGCTCTGCTTGAAAATGGAATGAGTTGCTCCCAACATCAAGAAAGGCCTTGTCTGACTTCTCACATGATTGTCCAACATTTCTCAATATAGCCCATGTCATCCAAGCCACAGTAAGATTCCACCCACAGTTTCGGAATAACAAGTATAGAGGTCACACGCATAACAAAGTGTACACAGTAGAATACCCACCACCATTATAGGATATCTGCACTGGATGAGATACTTCCATTTGAAGAAGATAGTTAAGGCTTTCCCAAACTCAGGGAAACTATCTAATCCAGATCAACCTGAAAAAACAGGGCTCATCCACATGAATGACATCCTGTTGACTTTGTGCTTGACACAGGAGCAAGTGCTACTGTCCTATCAGATGAGATACAGAAGAAACAATAACAGGGATAAAACTATGTGGGACATATGGATATGTGGAATAACCATCAGAAACATAGGAGTGCCTCAAGTTATACTACAACACAAATGTTAGAGAGTTGAAATTGTGCATTTTGTTTGCATTCAACGAACTTAACATTTGAACCTGCACGACAGTCTCGACCTCAACTTCATCAGAAGAGTTGGAGAGATTGACAATGTCCAATGAGCAATTTCTCTCAAAGCAAACAGCTGCCCAAACCACCAGACCATGAACAAATCATTACTGACCAATCAGTCAAAAGGCAACCAATGGAAAACTACACTGGGCTTCCCAGACTCATGACAGAACCCACACAGAAGTAAGAATCAGTGAGTATGTTGGCATAACAGAGCTGTCTAATATTGTCAACAAAGAGGAAGTCACAGCCATCAGGACAGATGGAAATGTTCAATCTCCTCTCTTTTGTCACAGGATAGTCAGTCAGTGACAGAGAGTGCTGAGTCAGCAGCAAATTTCAGTAACACAACTGAGAGTCTGAAAAAGTTTATTTTAACATTTAAGCAACCACATTGGTTGACTTAAGGTATCCAGCCTGATCAATAACTCAAAGGAGATTCCATGTGAACCAGAATAATGTCCACAGATCCAGGACATGGTCAAGAAGAATAAACAGGCTGGCCTAAACATCCAAGACATGACAAAAAAAAACTACTTCTTCCACTCAGAATGTGAGTGCTTGATCCTGAAATACAGGAACTGAAAGGAAGGAAATTCTGGAGATTGAGGATCCTTCTGATAAATCTTTGGACCATCAACAACATTTACAAAGGGCAACATCCACTGACAGGGATATCAGAGAAATGAAACATCCTCCACCTGAGAAATAATCCCCAAATCTGAACCAGGGTTAACAGTTTTCAAGTGAAAGACCTACAATTCTTCCAGGTTGAAAAGCATGCATTCTACGAAAAGTGTGAAACGTCCAAACCTCCAGCATTTGTAAAGGTGGAAACTTGTGGTGAGTGGGATAATGGGGCAATGTAATGTAGTTATGTACATAATTGGACAGTTGGTTAGCTATGAGGAGAAAAATAGCTTAGGGGGAGATACTGTATAAGGAAATGTTTCTGATAGGGTTAATGTTCATCGGTTCGATCTATTCCACTGATGTCACATAGTCTGTGGGTGGACAAGGAGGTCTACTCTAGCTTTTGAAGGGAGCAAATATATCTGTACTACCTCCCGAATGTACTAGTAATTATGGATGACCAAATGTTGTTGTATATATTGCTATTGTTCATTGTTATCTAGGAACAATGCCTCTTGTGTGGATTCCCTACAGTGGTGTAACCTCTACCTTTAATCACTTCAGTGCTTTCAAGACAAAGCAAAGTCAAAGGATGACTGATGGCAGCAAATACCTCAAACAGCTCTTATCCAGGGCTACAAATTGGTAGCATTGAGAAATACCACCAGGTACCACGAGTTGTCAGTTGCAGAAACACCACAGATAGCACTCACACACCTGAGTGAAAGATGTTGTGTGGGATTCAAGTCTCAATCCAATGTCTTGAATACAAAACTTTTGTATGACTCTCTAATGCAGCACTGGGGTATTGTTATACTATTCGAGGTGCTGTATTTTGGATGAAGCATTAAACTGTGGTAGATGTAAAAGATCCCATGGCAATATTTCAAAGAGAGGCAGGGATGTTATCTCTTGTTCCCTGGCCAATATTTATCTGTCATTCACAGCACCAAAAATCTATACATGCATGTCACATCTTTCATCACATGTGCCAATTGACTCATCCTTAGTTTTCTCCTCAATGTCGTTCAAATTTACTTTTCCTTCAGCCTTTTAGCTACTTCAACTGTCAACTATCTCAAGCATTCCTTGCCTAAAGTTTTCCAAAATATATCTACATCACTCCCATTCATCTCACTGAATCCTTCCGTCTGACTTCTGCTTTGCTCCAAATCCAGAAAAAGCCCTTGGCTCAGTCAGTGCACTCTTGTCTCTGAATTAAACATAGTGGGTTCAAACCTTGCTCCAGAGGTTTCAGAATATAACTGGGCTGACATCTCAGAGCTGTGTTTGGGAAAGATTTTCAGCTTTCAGACAAGACATTCATCAGAGTGTATCTGCACTTCCAGGAAGCTGAAAATAATTCCATAACAATGTTCAAATAAGGGCAGCAGAATTGTCCTGGTTTCTGGCCAACAACAAACACTCAACCAAATCCTAAAACAAATGATCTGGTTACTTATTTAAAACTTGCTTTTGGAAGTTTGCAGTGAAAAAGTGCTGCTCCATTCCCTAAATTACAGAAGTGACTACATCAAAAAGTACTTCATTGGCTGTGATAACACAGTATGGAGCTGGAAGAACACAGCAGGCCAGGCAGCATCAGAGGAGCAAGAAGAGCAGGAGCTTCATTGGCTGTGAAACAAGTTTGGGTAGCCTGAGGCTGTGAAAAGTGCTGCATAAATGCAGATTCTTTCTATCAGTCACATCACTGTTACCATGAATATCCTTTGTAAATGTGAAGGGGGTATAATGTCACTCCTTGACAATCTTAACCTCTGGCATTGGACAAATTCAACCAATCTTTCTTCACTATCTTGCTTCTGTGATCCATGTCTTTGCTCAATTCCACTGCAGCCAATATGTTTTCTATTATGGCCAACTGACCTATCCTCCTTTATCATTAAGTCCTTTGCTACAGATGTTTAATTTAGCCTTTCAACTGTTTTTTTTAATGTCTTAATACACCTCTTTTACAAGCATTTGTATAATTCTTTCTTTGGCAGTATTATGTAGTTTGCAAGATATTACAATTATTCTGTCACTTCATTGCAATTCATGGGTAATTAGCCATTGTTCACAAGGGATTACCAGCATCTCTCTCTGTTAGAGGGGGAGAGACAATTGGCTATATATAACTTGAGGGCCACTACTTCCCAGGGGTGGAGCAAGGTGAGGAGGTAGGCCTCCATGAATTGCCACAGCTGACGGGAATCAAACCAATGCGAATGGCATCATTTTTGCATCACACCATAGCCTTCTAGCCAACTGAGCTAACTGACCACCATTCTGGTTTGCATTTCAAAGCATTTTGTAGTATTGCTCTTTTAAATTTATATTGTATATGTTTCTGTTGTAGGCACTTTAACAGAGTTAAATTTCTTTCTGTTTTTGTGCAGGGAATTTTTTTCCCTTTACCTGACATATTAACATGCTTGGGGCAATTTAACAGGAGTTATAGATTGTAGTTATAAATTGGTACTATGTTTTCTAACGCCAGAAAATTTTGCCAATGTTATTTAAACTTGTAGAAAGGTTAAAATCGTGTTCCAAATAATGAGAACAGTAATATTTGAGCACAAACACTTGTGTTAGTAATAATCCTGGAAACTACACCCTCATTTTATGTCTTAGATAAATCACAGTGGATGTAGGCTGCTTCCTTCCAGTGCATAAAAATAAACTTCAAATTAAAAAGGAGCATCAGCTTCTGTCATGTTTATCAATCTCCAGCGAAAGACAACATAATGAATAGGTAATAGACAGAACTTTGAGGAAGAGGCAGCATAATGTTCATGCCAGATTATAACAGCCTTTACAGTTACCATAGTGATTTGCTCAACATTACTGCAAGAACATTATCCAGAGCTCTGAACTGGGGCCATTCAAAGGCATGAACAGTGGTAGCCACAGTAGCCAAATGCAGCACCCCATTGATCACGCAGAGCTATCTCTGAGATTTTGGTTAAATGTAATAGTTGGCGTGTAAAATTCTCCTGCTGTACCCACTTGAATTGTACACCCAGCAGTATAATTACAGCTTTTGCATTTCTAAGCTTGGTTTTAGAAAGATGATTTGAAATAATACTAGGGTGAAGTCGTGGTGGCTACAAGTCTGTCACTGGTGCTGGTTGTAATGGAAGAAATTTGAGGTGATATGTCAAGAGTACTACACGATATTAAAGTCTATGTCATAACTATAATGTTATCTAACTATAATGGAATCAACATGGAAATGTCCTAACGCTGTCCAGAAATCAGGTTAAAATTGCTGTTTTTCAAATAGTCAGGGAGTAAATCTACTTTAAGCATTAATTATCAGTGTACCTTAATGTTCACCCTTAGGCATAGAGATCAGCTAGTTAGTCAACATCTCTATCCCACCACACAATCAGTTACATTTTCCTCCAGCAATCAGTTTGATTGACAAGTGGCAGTATGCAATATTCTGATTTTCAAAAAAAAAACGTGGTTCTAAAGGAGGAACTTTGACATGAGAAAATTGATGGACTTTCTCAGACCAGAGGGCAATTAGTTAACCAAATTCAGTTTCAGGCTGAAGGACGTGGATTGTTGAGCAAATCAGTACAACTGAGAAACAACTGGGAAACTCCATAGTCATGTCAATGTGGAAAGTGTGTAAATTATACCAGCACCTAAGGATAGCCAAGGAAGCAAGATGAAAATAAATTGCAAACAACTTTACGATACCTTGTACTCACAAATTTTAATCTGATAGCTCAAGTGTTGTCATTGGAAGCCATCATTGCAATGATGCTGCAAAACTCCTAAAGACATCATTGTGAGATTTTCTTTTGAAAGAAGGGAGGCTTGTATGTCCTGCATATCAAAACAATTTAGGAAAGTTATTGCTTATCGCATATGTCCTGCTGAATGAGCCTAGGTTATGAGGACTACTCATGCTATTTTCACAAGATGAGGTGATGTACAATACAATAAAATTGCAATAGAGTAAATGTGAAAGACAGTGTTTTTGAGGCAGTGGGAGCTCAGTATGGATCCAGCTGCCATCTTTCAAATTCATAATAACTGATTTATGGAGCAGCTAAAATGAAAGGTTCAATCCAATAAGACAAACAAGATTGCTAGACCATTTGTTCTAAAAACAATATGTAATTTGCATAACATACTAATGCACTTGTAGATGTACTTTCTGCTTTTTTGCAGATCATAAAACAACATCCAGTGGTGCACCTTCCAAAACAGAGTAATGAAATATGTTAGAGTAAATATCATCACTACATCCATTCCACTTATAACAGCCGCTCAGAACTTATGCATGTTTACAGGTAGAAGCAAACACTGGATATTACACATGTTGCTAAGGAAATAGGTGAAGAAAAAAATTGAAGTGCTTGGTTAAGGACATGCCATGTGGAACAGAGAACATTTTCAATACTAGCACTTACTTAGGTTGCAATGCTTATTGTTTCTGAATTTTATAAAAAGTGGTTGAATACATGGACGATATGGAGAAATCTCCTGAGTCTATCCTTTCTGTAATGTAATAAATGGATGGATCATTGACTGATTTGAAACTAATTAATGGTAGAAGATTAATACCTAGTGGATCATTCTATTACAGAGAATGAGCCGATGACAGGTTATTACCAATTTTAGTGGAAATAGTTAGTAAGCCTCCATAATATACTTCTTTCTATTCTCTGGTTAGTAAATGTGCCATGTAAGATAGGCAAGTTAGCATCAGCCATCAAGGAGAGGTGCAGGGACAATCAGATATCACAGATGCCAACATTGGCTCTTAAAGCCACCAGGCACAATGCAAGTGCTGTCTAGGGATGCCTCAAGGCCAAGAGCTTCCCAATATTAATTAAGAAAACAGTTGCCAGTCTGTCAGAGAAAACTATAATCTCAAGAACAACAATAGTCTCAACTACTGGTTCCTCACGTAGAAAAACACACAGATCACAGAACAGGGTATCACACACTACTGCAGATGAAGTTAACAACCCATAGTTAGTACATTAGGAAGGCATGGTAAGGAGGTAACATGTATGCAGAAAATGGCAATGAGCACACCTCATACATGGAAAAGGCAGGGGAAGATTTACTCTGCCCCTAACTAAGTTATATCTGACTTGAGTGTGCTTGTTACTGCCTATTAGTGCCTCAAATAAAAATATTTAATTCCCTATTGTTAGCATGTGTCAGTTTAACAAACATAAAGTATAAGCATATCCAAAAAATTGGATATTTGCTTAAATTACAGTGTTATTGTCAACAATAAGTTATTTCTTCATGTTTGAAAAGAAAGTAGAGAGAATATGATAATGCATAAATGACCAGAATTTCCTGGTGTAAGTATTACAGATATAAATGTCCAGTAGCTGCAGATCATTATTGCTCGGTGATCTCATTGCAAGAACTTTTAACGACACAAATTCATGTGTAAGATTTAGTAGAAAAGTTTGGGTTGCTTAAATTCTTCAGCAACAGCATTGGTGGAAAGATTTAAAGACCATTACATTCCATCTTGGAAACACATGTTCAGACATGTTAAGTGTTGAACATTAACAACAACGCAGGTTCTTCTAAATATCACCATAAGCACTCACATTTTCAACCCATTCTATCAGTCAACTCGAACATCTGTATTCCACAACAGAACTGACAAATCATTTGCTCTGGACATTAATGGTCCATTCTGAATGTTGACACTATAGTTTTGAAATATGAATCATGACCTAAAAATAATGAAGTAATGCAATTTCTCAGTGCTGATGCTTCATTGGAGATTGTTCAGGCCCTAATCTGATGACCCAAAATAATTTTGTGGATACTAATGTGTAAATCTTAATATGTTGATTTATAATTCTTTCCGATTCTGGGCAAAACATTAACCCACATAGAGTAATGGGGGTAATACTGTGGTTAGAATAGCTGACAGAATGATTTCAGAGGAATTTGTTAAATATGCAGATGCTGCCCATCACAGGGTGGTATTCCCTCCGTAAGTCTCCGTAGGTCTACCTACAGCACATGGACTGTAACGATTCAAGAAGGCAGCTCATCACCTTCTCAAGGGCAACTAGGGATGGCAATAAATTCTGGCCAGGCAGTGATGCCCATGTCCCACAAGTGAATTTAAAAAAAAACCAAGAGATTGACTGTTTTATTTTGTTTTTTTTTCTTTATTCATTCATGGGATGAGGGCATCGCTGACTGGGCAGCATTCATTGCCCACCCCTAATTACCCAGAGGGGAGGTCAGAGTCAACCACATTGCTCTGGGTCTGGAGTCACATGTAGGCCAGACCAGGTAAGGATGGCAGCTTCCTTCCCTAAAGGACATTAGACATTTATGGTACCATCTTAATGTCTTCATCAAATCAGAGTCTTACAATTACTAGACATTTCCCTTACTATTTATATAGGATAAAATGACCTTGTTGGTTTCTGACAATGTTCACTTAATGAACTTGTATGAGACTGTTGTTCCACATCAAACATTATAAATTGTTTCTCTGCTCAGTTTTTGCTATGATATCCCCATCACCAAAAACAAAATAAGAATTTCACCATATTAACTTCTCTGTCTATGTAGGAACACTGACTAATCAAGAATGATGACTTGCATTTTGGTAGCTCCTTCGTTATGAATAACATCCCGGAGTGCTTTTATTATAATTCAAAAACAGGATGTGGATTTTGCTCACAACACCTGCATTTATTGCCCATCCATAGCTGCTCTTGACAAAGTTATGGTGAACAATTGTCTTGAACCCCTGCAGTCCACATGGTGTATGTATGTCCTCACTGCTGTTAGGCAGAGCATCCAGGGTTGTAATTAAATGGTAATGATGGTATTATGGCTTTTCCCAGAGCGGAAAGGTCGACTACAAGAGAGCACAGGTTCAAAGTGAGAGAAGGAAAGTTTAGGGGAGAAGTTCAGGGAAAGTTTTTTCACACAGAAGGTGATGGGTGCCTGGAATGCACTGCCAGAGGAGGTGGTGGAATCAGACATGTTAGCAACAGTTAAGGTTTATCTTGATAGACACATGAACAGGAGGGGAACAGAGGATAGAAACCACATATGGGCAATAAGTAACAGGTCTAAATAAGGACTAGGAATTGGTGCAGGCTCGGTGTGTTGAAGGGCCTGTTCCTGTGCTGTCTTTTATTGTATCGTATTGTATTGTCTGATGTCAGTTAAGCCTTTGCTTTATACATAAGGTGATATGCTCAAAACAATAGGCTACATTGTCCTGGATTGTGTTCAGCTTTTTCAGCATTAATGCTCTACTGCTCCAGACAAGAGGAGAGTAAGCCATCATTTTCCTGACTTATGCCTTGTGGAAAGGCTTTGGAGAGTCAGAAGGTGGATGTTTTCCAGCAGACATTGTGCCTCTTGTAATTTGTACAGAGTAGAGATTCAACCCATGTTTCTTTGGATGTTTGGCACAATTCCATATCATGCAATGCAATTACAACTGAACGACTGAAGGAGCCAGCAGCTGTATTATTTTCCTTTATTCTTACTTCAGCAAACAATGCGTAATCCTGTATTTGAACTCCTACATACAACGAAGCAGTGTCAGATGATAACATGACACAAGAACAGCTCTACAGAGAATAATGATAGAAGGGTGATCCCACAAGCTAATGCTTTCAGCAGGGAGCAGCATGCACAGTGAACAGAGGTCGAAGGCCAAGGCCACCCTACGGTCTTTGCTTAGTGCTCAGACTAGCAGAATTATTCAGTGAATGCAGCTTCACAGACAACATCATGCTCAATTCTTTGCTTGATGCTGAACATCATTTCCAATGGAGGTTAGAAGAGTGAGGGATGACTTGATTGAAGCAAATAAGGTCCTGAATGGTTTTGGTAAGGTGGTCATGGAAATGCTGTTTCCTGTCCTAGAATAGTCCAGAACTAAGAGGCACTGTATCACAACAAAAGATCACCCTTTTAACACTGAGATGAAGGGAAATTTTTTTTCTCTCAGAGGGTTGTGCAACTTTGGAACTCTGCCTCAGAAGGCAATGGAAGCAGGATTAATAAACACTATTAAGATAGCAGATAGATCATTGTTAGGCAAGGGAATCAAAAATAATTTGAGGTAGATGGGTATGTGGCAAGTCAAAACATCACCAGATGAGTCATGATATTATGAATAGCAAAACGGGCTCAAGGGGCTGAATGGTCTCCTTCTCCTAATTCATATGTTCATATTTTGAGGTGGTATTTTTGTTACAAACATGGAAGCATGTATGTAATATGTCTCCTGTAATCTAGATCCTTAACTTTGAATATGAAGACTGATGCACTTAGCAAAGTATTAGTTGGAAATGTCAATAGAGTGTCACAAAAACGTATGTGTTAAGCCAAGATTGTGTTCATTTACAAAAATTCAGTAAAACTTGCAGTTAAAATCTTGCACAATGCTGAGGATAATTTTGATATTTAGCCAACTAACAAATATAACTTTGTCAGGCCACCTCTTCCATCATCTACTTTCATCATCTGACATTCATTTCCATATTAAAAGAGGCCTATTACCCAAAATAAAATCTGGCAGTCTAGACAGTCAACTGTAGGCTCCATTTAAAATCGCAATGATCGTAGTGCCAGTATTAACAGGAAGACAAGACCATGAGGTTAATTTTGAAGTTAGTACCATCGGCTCACTCAAGGTGAAGGCAATGAAAATCAACTCTACTGAGTGCAAGGAACATGATTTTAAGGCTTGAAAAATGCAGCAAAGTGCAGAGCAACTGTTTACACTCCAATTTCCCAGAACCGTCAAGGAAAGCATAATTCACTAACGAGTTGCTGAAATCCATAAGAGAAGTTAACTGAGGATCGACAGACTTTTAGATATTCATGGGATTCTCTCCTCCCTGCCAACCCTATGACCCACCCCCAACCCCTAAGTATCAAGTGCAAACATAGGAGGATGTTGCAGAAAGGGTTAATGAAAGAAAATGGCTCACATTACGTAGCACCTCTCAGCCTCAAGACCTCTAAGTGCATTGCAGCCAATGAGGTATCTTTGAAGTGTAGGCACAGTTGTAATGTAGGAAGCGTGATGGTTAATTTGCATAACAGTAAATTTCACACAACCACAGTGTAACAAGTTCAGACAGACTATTTTAGTGAGGTTCATTGAGTGACATATATCGGCCAGGATAATATTCTTAGGGAAAATACATGTCCCCAGAATCTGAAAGATTTTTAGGAAAACATTGTCAAACAACTACAGTAAAACGAATATCATGCGTGATAACATCAACCCCATCATAATGCAAGGAAGCATGCTAATATACATCACAAGGGGAGATCATTTAATAGGCAATTAGCACAAGAAAACGTAGTCAAGAAATATTGAGGAGAATGAGGAGAATTAAGATGCATGGTATAGTTGGAATTAACTGCTGCATATGGCAACCTGACTGGGCATCAACAATTCTTAAAAAAAGCTCCACACAGGAAATATGTATCTCCAACTTACAGTTTACACCTAAGACTATGTAGATGTATGGTATTAATACTTCCCTGCTTTCTTTCATTATCCATATTATTCTACTTTTTTAAATATAGAATCCCTACAGTGTGGAAACAGGCCCTTTAGCCCAACAAGTCCACACCAACCCTCAGAGTATCCCACCCAGACCCATCCCCCTATAACCCACCTAATCTAGATATCCCTGAACACTACAGGCAACTTAGCCTGGCCAATTCACCCAAGCTGCACACCTTTGGACTGTGGGAGGAAACCTGCACAGTCTCAGGGAGAATGTGCAAATTCTACACAGACAGTCAGCCGAGGGTAGAATCGAACCCAGGTCCCTGACACTGTGAGGCAGCAGTGCTGACCACTGAGCCACCGTGCCAGTCTACTTGTAGGACAAGTTAACACTTAATCAACAAGAAAATAAATCAGCATACGTGGCATCCCAGAACAATTTAAACCTTTTAACCTGTCTTGAAGAAGCACTCTAGGCATCATTTGTTCAGAGAACTTTGATGGACTGTTAGATATTGAAGCTGGAGGCTTCCCCTAAGCTCTTGGCTTACAGTACAATCACAAGTCACGCAATATTGACTTACTGAATTACTGTCACACATGCACACACTGAGTTTTGGTAACAACACAGAGAATATCATTCAACAGAGTTCATAAAGATGATAATTTAAGGAAGCATTTTCATCTCTTCTGATCTCTCAGGAATGGAAATGAGTTAAATCACAACCCGTGGTCCACAGCTCCATTAATTTCTAAATATCAAGACAGTTAAACATTTCAGAAGACCAACCATGTTGTATAAGGCTGTTAATGCTTGAAAGGTATAACTGACATCATGAGATAAGCTTCATCCCTCAGGATATATGCAACTGCTCCTGGGAGGAGTTGACCTGTATCTGTTTGGTGCCAGTTCAGTTGTTGGTCTTCTCCTGCTAATCTCCATGTAGCTGAACAGTAATGTGTACTTACTCTTAAATCTAGCCTGAGGTCTTATGAGAGACTATCATGCAATTCTAATGTAATGTAACTAGCTATTACATGATATTTAATAATCCCATTCTGTTCACACACACTAAGCCTCTCTTCTGCGAAAGACTTCCTGTGGGCATCCATCCTTACTTGGTAACAGTAACTTAGACTAATACAAATAAGGATTGGTGACAGTGAGTCTACCTAAGGCCATCATGCTGTTAGACTGTACGATGGACATGAATTTAAAAAGCAGATATTGAGGCTGAGGAGGTAATACAGTGTCTTGAATTTTTGCAACGACAAAGTTGGAAAAGTGGTGGCAGAATTTGAAATCTGGAAAACTGCCTCTGAATACAGTTGCTACCATTTTTACAGAGGCAGGAATGGGAAGAGGTCACATTTTGTACGTGTGTATTTCGCAGAGGCAACTGGTCAAATAAACCAGCAGCTGGCTTCACTCACATCTGGTTTGGTTAACCCAGCTATGTAGATGATATGTAGATCAGATCTAGGGGGAACAGGTTTGAACTCCATGGAAATGGTTGGTTAGGTAAAGAACTCTTTTGGAGAGGAAAGTGACCCTTTTAGAAATTTCACAAAAACTGTATTAACGATCCCATAAGTGGTAAATGTTCACGCATTAGTTTCTAGTTTTAATCTAATTGAGTAGTAGTTCGAGGTTAGTAGACTTGAAAGGGTGTCTTTTTTTCCTGTAGTGACTCATTACAGGTTGACAAAAGACATGATTTTGAGAAGGGTGAATTGTACTTTGTGCCAAGAAAGGGAGAGGTTGGGCATAGCGTTCTTGTAATTTGATTCCATTAAAGCAAGTCAATGTGATCAGCCATGGAAAGGGCATAAGGTCAGAAGGTAGAGGCAATGCAACATACACAAGGGTGAGGCGTAGCAAAGACAACCAGGTATTACTCTGAGAGCCTTGGAGGTCACACCTCATTATGTGATGGTGAATCAGAGCCAAAGGCAGCCAAGGTCAGCCAAGAAGTGGTTTCATATGTCTGCATGGAACAGAAATAGCCCAAACCACACTCCATCAACTCCCATGCTGTGCCAGTTGATGTAAATTTAATTGTGGTTCTCAGGTTGTATAGCTCAGATCTTTCTAGTGCTCTGTTGGAGACATACAAACATATGAACATACAAATTAGGAGCAAAAGCAGACCGTTTGACCCCTTGAACCTGCTGTGCCATTCAGTATGATCATGGCTGATCTATTAATGTCTTGAATTTCACATTCCTATCTACCCTCAATAACCTTTGACTCCCTTGACTAAAAAAAATCTACCTGTCTTAAAAATATTCAATGACTACATCCTCACCACATTCTGAGGTAGAGAATTTCAGAGTCACACAAACCTCAGAAAAAAAAATTCTTCTTTTCTGTTCTAAAAGTATGACTCTAATTTATAAAGACAATGTCCCCTAGATCTGGTCTCACTCACAACAGGAAACATCCTCTTCACATTCACCTTGTCAAGACCATTCAAGATCTTATATTTTTCAATTAAGTGACTCATCACTTTTCTTAACTCCAATGGAATCAAGCCCCTTGTTGAAACTCTGAGGCTTCTCTTATTGAGGTTTTCAAAATCATAAACGGGCTAGGCAGAACGGATAGAGTAAAGCTGTTTCTGCTTGTAAAAGAAAAAAAGTGAGAGGGTATAGGTTTAAAGTGATGTGCAAATGGTACAAGGGTGTGTGAGACAAAAAGACTTTTCACACAGTGAATAGTTAGGGCGTAGAATGCACTGTCTGGAAATATGTGAAATAGGTTCAATTGAGGCATTCAAGAAGGTATTGGATGGTTATTTTGGGTTGTAATGGTGTGCAGGGCTATGAGGAAAAGGCAGAAGATTGTGACTAGGCAACACAGCTGGACTATAATAGAGCCAATGCAATGCCGTGATGGATGTGTTGACACTGATTGCCATGCGTAGAACCTTGGAGCAGATATGCACAGCTTAGAATGAATATTGATTCACAGCATGTTGCTCCATCAAAGAACTGCAACAAATTGGTTAAATTAATTTCCCTTTGACAAAATCATGCTGACCCTTCCATATTATCTTGTGTTTCTGAAAGTACATGGCTATAACTACCTTGTTGACCAATTCAACATCTTCCAAATGACAGTTGTCAAGTTACTGGCTTCTAGTTTCCTGTTTTCAGCCTTCCTCCCTTCTTGAATAGAGAGGTTATATTTACTACTTTCCAGTCTGATGGAACCTCTCCAGAATTTGTCAAATTTTGGACAATCAACACCGACATATCAACTATCTCGTCAGACATCTCTCTTAAGACCCTAGGTTGAAATCCATCAGGACTATCAATTCAAACCTCAGCATCCAGAAGGCAATTTGGGTCAGCAGCAACAGCAGGCTTGTCCTCAAACATGATCTGCAATCTCATGGCTTGGCATATACCCCTCTCAACCACTGCCATCAGGTGAGGGATCAACCCTGACGAGTGCAGGATGGCATGCCAGGAACAGCAGCAGGCCTAATTAAAAAGGAACTGTCAACCCGGTGAAACTATAACACAGGATCTCTTGTGTACCAAAGAGCATAAACAGCAAGTGATAGATTGAGTGAAGTGATTCCATAGCCAAAGGTTCAGATCCAAGCTCTGCAGTCTTGCCACATCCAGTCATGAATGGCAATGGATAATTAAACAACTCACTGAAGGAGGTAGCTTCACAACTATTCCAGTCCTGAATGATTGAGGCATCAAGTGCCAAGCACATCAATGCAAAAGATAATACTGAAGCATTTGCAACAGTCTTCAGCCAGAAGTGCCGAGTGGATGATCCTTTTTGGCCTCCTTTGGAAGTTCCCAGCATGACAGTTATCAGCCTTCAGCCAATACGATTCACTTCATATGATATCAAAAAATGGCTGAAGGTACTAGATATGCTAAAGGCTACAGGCCATTACAATATTGTAGTAATAATACTGAAGACATGGTCCAAAACATGCTACACCTCTAGCCAGCTACAATGTGTGAAAATACTATGACTTTAAGAGATGTATTTTGTCCTTTTTTTAATGAAGAGAGGTTGAGACAGAAGTAACAAGTGGTCTGCGTCAAGCCAATAAAGTAAACAGCTTGTGAGGCTTTTTTGAAAAGTTGGAACAATAGAAACAGCCTGAATGGGTGGGGTCAAGCTCCCACAGAACCAGGATTTTTAGTTTTAGCTTTCAGTAGCTGCTGGGATTGTGAAAGCTGCTACATCTCTCTTTCTCTCTCTTTGCTACAGGTTCTTCCTGCTTCTAGAATTACATGTGGGACAATATATTTTACTGAATTTGTATTTGCCAAGGAGGTACTTATGGGATGTTACTACATTGGAACAGTTGCTGTTTAGTAGTTAAATAATCTATTATTCTGTTAAGTAATCCAATAGAATTAAATTATTTCAATCCTTCTTTCCTTTGCTTGTATTTTAACTAAAGTGTATGATTGAAGTGTGTTTTGCTTCAAGCGTGGTAGTTTGACCAATCAAATTGCATCCGGAACACAATGGCTGGCACTTCCCTTTAAAATAAGAAAATGTAAGGGGCTCGTCAACCTCCTTAACATGTTTTGAGGGGGTTTGCTCTGGTCCATAATAAATGCTATTATCTACCTGACAATGTTGAAAATTGGCCAGTATGCCACATGCAAAAAAAGCATGCCACGTGCAGGCCAGTTACCTCCCTATCAAGCTACTTACAATCATCAGTAAGGTGATAGAAAGGATCATCAAAAGTGCTATCATGCGCATTTGCGCAGCAATAATCTGCTCTGTGACGCCCAGTCTGTTCTTCAATAGGGCCACTCAGCTCCTGACCTCATTACAGGCTTGGTTCAAACATGGACAAAAGCTGAATTCTACAGGTGAGATGGGAATGATTGCCCTTGATATCAAGGCTGCATTTGATAGAATGTGATACCAAGAAGTCGTAGCAAAACTGGAGTCGATCAGCATTGAGGAAAAGTCTCTGCTGGTTGGGGTCATACTGAACAAAGGAAGATGTGATTGTTGGAAGTCAGTCAACTCATCCCCAGGACATTTCTGCAGATGTTTCTCAGGGTAATGCCTGAGGCCCAATGGTCCTTGGCTACTATCAATGATTCCTCCATTATAAGGTCAGAAATGGGGATGTTTGCTGATGATTGCCCAATGTTTAGGGCATTCACTCCACACAAAAGTGGGCCAATGACCATCTCCAACAAGAGAGAATCTAACCATCACCCCTTCACATTCAATGGCATAATTGTTGCTGTATTTCCCCACTATCAACATTCTGGGGTTATCATTGACCAGAAAGGTGAACTGGACTAACCATTTAAATACTGAAGAATCCAAGGGCAGGTCAGAAGCTGGGAATCCTGCAGCAAAAAACTCACTTCCTCTAAGACCATAATGATGTAGGAGCAGAAGTAGGCCTATTGAATCTGCTTCACAATTCAATGAGATTATGTTGATCTAATAATCAATTCAACTTTCCTGCCTTTTCTACACACTTTGATATTTTGATTTCACTCTATTGCAAATCACATTCTCCTGACTCCCTGAATACCATCCAACATCTGCAAAACACAAGAAACATGTGTGATGGAATACCTGCCCATTTGCCTGAATGAGTCCAGCTCCATCAACAGTGCAGAAGCTTCATATCATCCATGACAAAGCAACCACACTCACAAACATTCATTCTTTCCACCACTGACACTCAGTAGCAAAAGTGTGTACCACCTACAATATGCACCACAGAAATTAACCAAGGCTCCTTAGATAGCTTCCAAAGCCATGACCACTACCATGTAGAAGAACAAGGGCAGTAGATAAATAGGAACACCACCACCTGCAAGTTTCTCTTGGAGCCACTTGCCATCCTCACTTGGAAATATATCATTGTTCCTTCATAGTTGTTCGGTCAAAATCCTGCACACGCTTCCGATCATCATCATGGGTGTACCTACAGCAAATGTATAGAAACTGTACTTGAGGGCTTTTAGGGATTATCTATGAGTGTTAGTCCAACTAATGAAGCCCACATCCCCTGAATTAATGAAAAAAGGACCTGGGACTTGTCAGCTCACAGCTCTATCCATTTGCTCAATGCAGCTTCCCTGGTGATTATAATTTCACACAAGTTCCTCTCTTCATCTCTTGATTAACAGCAATTGCTGGGTTGTCTTTTTATCCTCTATAGTGAAGACAGAAGCAAAAGATTTATCATTTCATCCAATATTTCATTATTACCTACTATTAAATCACCATTCTCACTCTTTAGAAGGTGACCACTTGTTTCAAACCTGACTTGTATATCACAGTGGGCAGCATTCTGCTGCTTTAAGGTAGTAACTCACATCCTGTTTTCTGATGTGGAGGAGCACATTAATTTCCCCGTAGGTTTGGGGTCGCAGCCACAGAGAACCACAGCTATTGCCCAATTAGCAGGTTTCAGGCTGGTATTGATTGCACCCATATTACCATAAGGTGCCAAATCAAAATTTAGACACCTCTGTCAACCAAAAGGCCTTCCACTCACACAATGTCCATGTAATGTGAGGCGAGAACAAAATCTTCCTTCAAGTTTGTTCATTTTTTTATTACAAAAATATATTTTATTCATAAAAAAAACTTTATACATACACAAGGTACTAAAACAGTTCTGTAGTGTCTTTGCAGAGAGGGAAAAAAAAACACATTGGAATTCGACATTCCTCAGGGCTTTTTTGCAATTGCAAACAAAGGTGTTATCTCCTCATGCAGGATCCTATTTACGTTCATTTTGAGGAGCTAGAGGGTCTGACAACTGAACGGACATTAGATGGTGGTCTTTCACCACTGCAACTTTGCAATAGCTGACCCAAGTTTTAGTGTGTTCTCGGCACATAGCCCTGGACCTTGGAATGTGCCAGTCTGCAACACTCGGTCAAGGTCAACTCTTTACACTGGAACATCAACAAGCTTCAGGCAGACCAAAGAGCATCTTTCACCAAGTTGATAGTCCTCCAGGTGCAGTTGATGTTTGTCTTGGTGCATCCTGGGGAACAGACTTTAGAGCATAGAGTCCAGCATCACAGAGCTGTTCAGGATGAACCTCTGCAAATGCAGAAGCTACTGCATCTCTCTCCAGACCTTCTTTGGAAAGGCATATGCCAGAAAGAGATGTGTGACAGTCATTACAAATCCTCCCCCTCCTCCGCAGCTACTTCAAGAGCAGCATGTGGTGGCACAGGGAATCCCCAGGTGAATCACCAATCCTAGCACAAATCTGACCCAGTTGGCAATGACCTTAGACAGGATTTTGTACTCCATATCAGCAGTGACATTGGTCACTAATGTCTAATTTCCTCCTCTCCCCCTTCTGATTGTAAATGAGGGTGATAATACCTTTCATCATGGATTCGCACATGCTACCTGCCAGAAGCATACTGTCACACACCTCCAGCAGGTCCTGGCTAATCAAGTCCCACAGAACTGAAAATAGTTCAGCCAGTAAGCCATTGTCTCTGGGAGTTTGATTCTTTCCAAAGGACTGGAGGCCTTGGTCAGCTTGTCCAGAGATAACAGCTGGTCCTGTTTCTCCTGCTGCTGTTGATCAGGCTGGCTGCTGGTGCACTAAAGGTTTTACATAGCTTTAGCTGTTTCACAGTGAAAACAATTTTTTTATGCATGCCTTCAATTATGTCCCTTCTACACTTATGGCACATCTGTCATTATACACCCTTCCATTCCAATGTCTCCCTGCACTCAGTAAAATGACAGCATTGTCTCCACTTTCACCACCATGTTCCAAGGTTTATTTACCACACCCTTTATCTTCTTTATACATTATCACTGACCGAAAGCTGGCTATTTCCACAGCTATTTCTCCCCAGCTCTAATTGGTTGTAGCTAGACTGCCAGACTGACAAATCCCAATCCCTGGATCCACATTATCTCATTGATGTTCTGCACCCTCTTCAAATGCAATATAAATAAGAATTTCTGTTAGCCTGATATACAATTAGAGATTATTGTATGTAATGTATCTAGACATCACTCTGTGCTCATTAACATCTGCTCTGAGCACACCTACATGAGCAGCTTCTAGATGCAAACATCAATGCTGTAACAGAGTTTTGTGTCAGGTCTAACTCCTTAGCTACAGCATGCAGGTATGATCCTTCACTTGCATCTTACTATGGATGAGTCCAGCTACTCAGCTTGTCATCATGCTGCAGGTCATAGGACAATTCTGGCTTGAGTCTAAGATCTTTGGTGGATTCGTGCTGTACACACAGAACAGTAATTTCAAGTTAAATCTCATTCTTGGCAGCTGAAGGATTGCTCTCGTCTTCCTCATCTTAGCCCTGACTAGTGAATCTTGGGGCAGCTGGACCCAGTTCACCCCCAGTGTCAATAAATGTGGAGCTGGAAAAGCACAGCTGATCACAGGAAAAGTGGAGCAGGAAAAGTCAACATTTCGGGCCAAAACCCTTTGTCAGGCCTGATCCCCAGTGTCTCCTCTATTACACTCTATCAATATAAATAAATGACGGAAAGCAATATATCTTATAATTCTCTCAGTCACATTTGTGTGCTTATGTGAACTAAATATTTTTACCATTTCATCAGTGATTCTGCTAAGCTGCGGTGGAGGTCATGGCAATGCACAAATGCATGGCATCAAGGATATTGGTCAAAACAAAAACAGAAATTGCTGGAGAAACTCAGCACAGGTCTGGCAGCATCAGAGTTAACATTTCAGGTCCAGTGACCCTTCTCAGAATTATTAGTAGCTAGGAAAAGATGATTTATATGCAGAAGACAGTGGGTGGGGGGAGGGGGCGGAGTTAAGTGAATATGTGGAGATGGAACCCAGTGAGAGACAGGAATACAGTTAGGCAGACAAAGGGCGAAAGTAAAGCTTATATGGGAGATAATAAGTAGGTGAAAATAGGTTGGCTGTGCTGAAAGCTGCCCACGTGATGACAAGGTTAAGGGTGTGGGGAGGGTAAAGGACATAGAGGAAGCTGATCAGGTTCTAAAATTATTGAACCCGCTATTGAGGCCTGAAAGCTGCAGAATACCCAAGTGGAAAATGAGATGCTGTCTTTCCAGCTTGCACTGAGCACTGCAGAAAGCCTGACACAGAAATGCTGGCCAGGGAACACGGTGGTGTGCTGAAATGGCAGGCAACTGAAAGCTCAGGATCATTTTTGCAGATAGAATCATAGGGAAGTATAGCACAGAAATAGACCATTCAGTTCAACTCATCCATGCCATCCAGGTATCCTAAGTAAATCTACTTAAATAAATAAATAAATAAACCATTTGCCAGTATTTGGCTCATATCCCTCTAACCCCTTCCTATTCATATACCCTTCCACATGCCTTTTAAATGTTGTAACTGCACCAGCCTCCACCACTTCCTCTGGCAGCTCATTTCATACACACACCACCCTCTGCGTGTAAAGGTTGCCCCCGTGTCCCTTTTGTATCTTTCCCCTCTCACCCTAAACCTATGCCCTCTAGTTCTGGACTTCCTATCCCATGGGAAAAGACCTTGTCCATTCACGCTATCCATACCCCTTATGATTCTATAAACTTCTATAAGGTCACCCCCCCAGCCTCTGACACTCCAGGGAAAATAGCACCAGCCTATTCAGCCTCTCCCTATAGCTCAAACCTGCCAACCCTGGCAACATCCCTGTAAATCTTTTCTGAATCCTTTTAAGTTTCACAACATCCTTCCTACAGCAGGCAGACCTGAATTGCATGCCGTACTGCAAAAGTGGCCGAACCAATGTCCTGTACAGCCGCAACATGATCTCCCAACTCCTATACTCAATGCGCTCACCAATAAAAGGAAGCATATTAAATGCCTTCTTCACTATCCTGTCTACCTGCGACTCCACTTTCAAGGAACTATGAACCTATGCTCCAAGGTCTCTTTGTTCAGCAACACTCCGCGGGGCCTTAGCATTAAATGTACAAGTCCTGAATTGATTTCCATTTCCAAAATGAAGCATCTCACATTTATCGAAATATGTTCTGCAAACCTGCAGAGGGATTGAACCCACATTGTTATCTTTCATTTAGCTCACACTATAGTTATCTGTCCAACTGAGCTAACAGAGGCCCCTCTAAATAATCATAAACTAGGTAAATACAAGTATTTTTTAGACCAGTTACTTGCCAGCCAATCAACTCATGACTTTCCTGTGCTGCCACTGTTTGTTCCATAGAATAGAATCCCTACAGCGTGGAAACAGGCCCTTCGGCCCAACAAATCCACACTGACTCTCAGAGCATCCCACCCAGACCTATCCCCCTATAACCGACCTAATCTACACATCCCTGATCACTATGGGCAATTTAGTATGGCCAATCCACCTAGCCTGCACATCTTTGGACTGTGGGAGGAAACCCACGCAGACACAGGGAGAATATGCAAACTCCACACAGACAGTCAACTGAGGGTGGAATCAAACCTGGGCCTCTGGCGCTGTGAGGCAGCAGTGCTAACCACTGAGGCACCATGCCACCCATGTACTTTTCAAACGTTTATTTAGCCATGCACCCTGCCCCCTTGCTCTGTGTAGCTCTTGCCAGTCCACCTCGCCTCAGCCGACTCCTCCTCCTAAAGGGAAGAAATATAGGCTGAGGTATACCTATCCTTCTCCTTGCTTTGTGTTTCTCCTGCAGGTCCTTCTCTGTCTGCTCCTCCTCCCAAAGGTAAATGACATAGGTCATGCTCCCCAAGCTATATCTATTCTCCTCTCCACTTTGCATATCACCCATGTCTGCCTCTGTCTGCTTTCTCCCCAAAAGTCAGTAATGTAGGTTTCAGGCTCCATGCTACATTTATCTTCTTTCCTATTCTGTGGATCTCCTGTAGGTCTACCTCTATCCACTTCTTTCCCAAAAGTATTGTCTGTGCTGGGTATAACAACAGTATATTCAACATAGTGAAATGTCAAGGGATGCTTTACAGGAGCATCATCAAACTAAATCTGACAGAAAACCACATGCAGAGATATGAAGACATGTGGCCTAAATCTTGGTCAATGTAGATTTTAAGGAGAGTCTATACTTTGCACATTTTTCCCAACTGCATATTTGAAACCGTCCAATCAGGTTTCCTCCCCTGCCAAACTACTAAAATGACTCTAATGAAAGTTACAATATTTAGCCTACATGATGGTGATAAAGGAAAACATCCCTTCATATCCATCCTTATCTTTCTGTAGCCTTCATCACCACTGACCACGCCAATACCTCTCCACCGTAGTTCAGCTAGAGAGCAACTGCATGTGCTTAGTAATATTTCTATCCATCTAAATAACAGCCATTCAATCACCTGCAATTCTCTCTTTCTGCTCCCATAGAGTCTAAGGATCTTTATACCTTCCTTTTATTTAATTTATATGCTTCCCCTCAATGACAACATCGAAAACATTCCACATGCATGCGGAAGACACCCAGCTCAGCCTCATGACCACCTCTGCCAACTCATTTGTTGTCTCTAAGTCCTTGCCTGCTTAACTGTTGACTGCTTGTCTAAAGTCTAGTGCTGAATGAGCAGAAATTGCCTCCAACTGAAAGTGGGCAGCCAATTACTTGTGACTGTCTGAAAGATTGTAAGATCAATTGTTTCAAACTGCTGCTTTATCGTCCCGATTGTGTGCCCAGCGCTCATCCTCGGCATCGCTTGCACTTCATGTTTCTGCGTTGCTTTTGTTAATGCCGAGCGCAAAGTTGCATGATGTGGGCCTGCAGAGGGCAGTGTAAAATCTCTCAGCAACAACAGATTGTATTTACATAGTATCTTCAACACAATAAAAAGCTTCCAAGATTTTTCGCACAGTCGTTCTTCCATTTTAACTTCTTCTTTAAAAAGGGTGGCTTAGAAAAATACCTTGATTTTAAGATATTGTGACAGCTTGAAGGGCTGCAGCATGTTGCACTAAGCACGTCAGCATCAAGTTAGAGACAAAAAAACTACTGAGCTGGAATCCAAGGTAGACAAACAGGACTGTTTCACTTCTGGCCTGAAGAAGGGTAATACCCGATACGTTGACTTCTCCTTTCCTCCAGATGCTGCCTGGCTTGCTGTGTTCTTCCAGCCTCCTGTTTGTCTACGACAGAATCAAGATACTTATTCTATTACATGTAGTGCTGCTGCAATCAGCTATTTGGAGTTTGGTGCACATGTTCCAGGCCTGTTCCTGGTAAAGTACACCTAGTTAGGCACATTTGATAAGTACTCATTCAGTTAGGGATTTAAAGAGATATTGAATGAGCTTTTTTCCCCATAACACATGATCGGTGCTAGAAATGAAGTTCTACATCATTCATACAAGGTGGGTGCTTTAATTTAAAGGCATTCATATACAAATATCCTTTCCGCTGCAGTCATGTGACCATTGCGTATACATTTGAGCACATGACACGGTGTATAAACGTGGAACTGTGATTTAGTTTTGAAGCGCATAAAAGAAGTATACATAAACGCTCAGGAGTGTCGGAAGCTGCTAAAAAGCACGGGAAGCCACTGAAAAGGAAAAGGAAACAAAGAAGCGGGCTGCAACTGAATCACTGGGCGAGTCACACGTTCACTGTAAACTTTCCTCCCCTGGTTCTGGTATAAATAAAAGGCAGTTTCTCCGCTCATAATGGTAATACTACACATTGTGACACATTTAATTAGCAAAGTCAGAACAGCTATGTGTAGCTCCACTTTTATCACTATTACAGAGAGACTCTGACAAAGTGTATTCCACCCTCCAAAGCAAAGAAAGACTGCAGAATTTCTTAAAACTTTAAATGCGCATTTTTAACCCCAAGTGAACATATAAACGGTGTGTAAGTATTAGAGCTCAACGTAAAAAAAAAAGCACAATGATAGATGGGAATGCATTAACTTGAAGAATCCTGTGGACTTGGGCACCCAAAAGCTGATTATGTCAAAAACACAATTACCTTGGGCCTAAGAGATCGTACCGTGGCAGTGCAATTGCTAAAGGGAGAGAGTCTGATTCTTGAAGGAGTTATAAACATGTTTACGGTGTAGTGGTAGTGACCTTGCCGTTCAGCCAGGATTCAAGTCCCACCTGCTTCAGAGGTGTGTCAGGAATATATATATAAACGTACAGAAGCTCAGTTTGTATATTAACAGCACAGCATAAACATGGGAGAACCGACAAGTTTACCCACATGTAGGGAAGCAATCCAGATCTATGCATGTCTTTGGTAAGTTGTTCAGACCTAGGACAATGTTGAGAAGTAGCCTAAACCTTTCAAGCACAGCCAGGTTGAGAAAAGCAACAAGTTATCCACAGAAAGGCCAACAGATAAATACAGGCCAAAGGACAAATTACAATGATTGCGGAGATCATCAGATAAAAGGAAATATGCCCAGCATATAGAATAGTGTTTTAACTGCAAGAAGCTAAACCACTTTGCATGTAAGTGTTCACCTAGGAAGAAGATAAAGAAGCTTATAGTGAAGGTTATGAAAGAGATATTGCGCAGCAATACTGACAAACCACTGGGACACTAGGGAGATAACAGACAAAGATTTGGACAATTCAGTTTATACCTTAAAATAGGCTGACATCAAGTCTAAATAAAAGTTGTCAGGAATTATGAAGATAACAGAAGAACAATAGCATCAAACAAATACAAAATGCCAGATAAACACAGGTGCTTTCCACAACATAGTGCTTTGTTGTCCTGTGTAACCTGTGTAAAGTTACACCAGCTGGCAATCAAAAATTGGAACCCCGAAGGCAAAGTTGAGGCTCGGATGATGTGACAGAATGATGCTCACCCTAAGCAGACAAATTAGTCTGAAAGCCCAGTGCCATATCAAGAATGGAGGCTTATGATTTCCAGATAATAGACAAAATTAAAGCCACTTTTTTCAGTGTAAGTCCAAAGCTTGCACAAGTAACTTGCCAGAAGAGATTTACAGTGTTTTGCAGGCCACATTCACTGACAGACAAACAGAGTGAAACAGAACAGGTGCAACTGCAGGACCACAGAAGAAATACAACTAAATGAAAGCAGTGTTTAAGATAACTGTGTTTATCAGCAGAGCCAGCTGAGAAGATTATGAGACTGAATCAGAAAGCACATCATTTCAACATCATAGCAGATGTTGGAGGAAAAACCAATAACCCACATGTACCATCACAAGACCCGAACACTTTAAAGACCATGCATGCCATGAATGTAAAGAAACTGACCAGAGTGGGATTAACAAGAATAATACGGTTGTTAATGCATGAGAACTGTTGTTTGAATAGTTTGTAACTTCATAACTCACAGAATTATAATGCATGTAAATATAAATTTTATTTGTTATTAAAATAGTGGATGTTTAAATTGAAAAGCAATGTCATACAAATTTTCTGAGATAACAAGGTGTAGAGCTGGACGAACACAGCAGGCCAAGCAGCATCAGAGGAGCAGGAAGGCTGACGTTTCGGGCCTAGACCCTTCTTTAGAAATGTTCTCCAGCATCTGCAGTTCCTACTATCTCTGAATTCTCCAGCACCTGCAGTTCCTACTATCTCTCATACAAATTTTCTTCCTGACTTATCA
>NC_063345.1:42088613-42154183 GCF_021869965.1 Rhincodon typus
CGGGCATAGATAGGAAACTTGTAAATATTACAGTATATACTGCTTCTTGCTTCGGGACCATTGTTAAAAAAAAATCTGAAATAATGACAAATGACCAGTGTTGTACTTTATAGCCCTAAAATTGGTTTCTCCAGCACTATTGAGTCAACAGTGAGAGGACAGAATACTTAACTTGGTCAAGTAAATCAATGGTTTCTTTCAGGGGGAGTGGAACCTGGGACAGGACCAATTCTCTGGAAACTGACATAGGTCTTTTAAGGAATTTATCCAAATTGATTCTCTGTCCTATTGTCTGGCATCTACTTGGTGATTATCACAAAGAACGTGGCTAAATCAATTTTAGAAAAAATAATATGGAACTCAGACATAAGCATGGTCACAATTGTTATTTTTGTCCAGGACCAAGCATGGTAGTGTTTTTAACTCGTTCCCAAGAAATCTCGTCAAGGTGAAATAATCCATTTTGTTGCCACCAGATGTGTGGAGTTCACCTCTCGGGCCTATAAAAATCATCTGGACCATTGCTCCATGGACCCAACATTCGTGATCACAAACAGACCCACTATTCAGAAAATAATATACAAGTAGTTTTGTTACTGCCAGCCCTTCATCCATCCTGCTCTTAAGGTTTTAATCAAACACGTTCCACCGGGACATTCTCAACACAGAGTGTATAGCAGTAGTTGGAATAAAGGATAGAAGTGATAAGAAGGGTGGGTAGCATGGCCAAGATCAAGAAAGATAAGTAATTGTCAGCAGCAATCAGAGATGTTAAAAGCCTGGAATGCGAATGGTAGTAGTGTTGAATCGTGGGTACGTGTGGATGTCAGTAATTAAGGTTCGGAGAAATGGTGACCAGAACAGTCTGTGCAGTTTGAAAGTGGAATTGGAGAAGGCAAATTTCTCACTTACTTATTGAGTTTTTTGAAGAGGTGACAAGGAAGATTGATGAAGGTATAGCAGTAGACATTGTCTATATGGACTTCAGTAAAGCGTTCAACAAGGTTCCACATGGTAGACTGGTTAACAAGGTTAGATCACATGAAATCCAGGTGCAGCTAGCCAATTGGTACAAAATTGGCTTGAAGGTGGGAGACAGAGGGTGGTGGCGGAGGGCTGTTTTTCAGACTGGAGGCCTGTGACCAGCCGCAAGCACCAGTACTGGGTCCACTGCATTTAGTCATTTATATGAATGATTTGGATATAAATATAGGAGGTATGGATAGTAAGTTTACAGGTGACACCAAAATTGGTGGTGTAGTGGACCATGAAGAAGGTTACCTAAGATTACAAAGAGATCACAATGAGATGGACTGGCGAGTGGCAGATGGAGTTTAATTTAGAAAAATGTGAGGTGTTACCTTTTGGTAAAGCAAACCAGAGCAGGACTTATACAGTTAATTGTAGGGCCCTGGTGGGTGTTGGCGAACAAAGATTTCAAGGGGTGCAGGTTCATAGTTCCTTGAAAGTGGAGTCACAGGTCGACAGGGTGGTAAAGAAGGTGTTTGGCACGCTTGCCTTCATTGGTAAGTGCATTGCTTTTGGGGTTGAGATGTCATGTTGCGGCTGTACAGGACATTGGTGACACTACTTTTAGAATAGTGCGTTCAATTCTGTTCTCACTGCTATCGGAAAGATGGTATTAAACTGGAAAGGATGCAAAAAAGATTTACAAGGATTTTGTAGGGATTGGAGGGTTTGAGCTATAGGGAGAAGCTGAATAGTTTGGGGCTTTGTTCCCGGAGTGTCAAAAGCTGAGTGGTGTGCTTACAGAGATCTATAAAATCATGAGGGTGAATAGCCAGGGTATTTTTTCCAGGGTAGGGGAGTCCAGAACTAGAGGGCTTAAGATGAGAGGGGAAAGGATGAAAAGGGACCTGAAGGGCAACTTTTCATGCAGAGGGTGATTGACGAATGGAATGAATTGCCAGAAGAGGTGGTGGAGATGGGTACAATTGCAACACTTAAGAGGCATCTGGATGGGTGCATGGCATTGTGGGTCAACCCACAGCAGGTGGACTGCATCGGTTCAAGAAGGCAGTTCACCATCACCTTCTCTAGGGAAGGGCAATAAATGCTGGTCAGCAGTGATGCTCACATCCCACAAATGCGTATAAACAAAAACATGAATAGGAAGGGTTTAGAGGGATATGGGCCAAATGCTGGCAAATGGGACTAGCTCAGTTTAGGATATCTAGTTGGTGTGATGAATTGGACTGAAGGGTCTGTTTCCATCCTGTAAAGCTCTATGACTCTATGGCTCCATTTTCAGCTGAGTACATTTGAAGCACTCACTTCTTGATTATGGCCTCCAGTGGTTCCTCTGAAGACAACTTAATTGATAGGTCATGTGGATCAATTATGACAAAGAGGTCCTTTATTTGAACAAGAGGCCCTTTATTTGAATATACAATGTCAATTGCAATTTTGTCTACACTAATATGACAGGCAGTGCATTGACAGCTCATATAATAAGCAGGTGCTACCTGCATGCCATATTAGAGGCAGGGTGATATTTTGTACCCAATAAAGTGCTAATCAATTTTTAGGCCATAATGATGAAATGCAGGAAAACACATTTAAAAATATGAATTATTCACAATATGATGACCAAAATGTATTGGATCCAATTTTAAACCATTCAAAACCTACCCACTTGTGGAGTTAAACTTAGGTCTGTTGTCTTTAATGATTTCTATGGAGACACTGATAAACATGTTTTAAATAAGTCTATGCAGATATTCCAAAAATTAAACTTTCTACCTGGTGTGAGGTGGTTTATTTCCCTACAACTCTGACGCATTTAGATGCAGTCCCAAATGCATTGACTGTCTCATTATGTCTTCATCCACATTCCACATAAACATGTTTTTTTCAGGGTTCACTGGAAAGAAACCAGGAGTATTAATCTGGAATAATTATTCTCTCCCCAGGCTAGGAAGAATGAGGCAAATTGTAACATCTGTACCTTTGACTCAGAGGAGAGAATTATGCAGATTTTCAATCGAATTCTAGTGATTTTCACACTGCTGCAGCAACAGGCAGAACAACTCACATGTAAATACTGTCTTTCACATACCAGATATTCCCAGCAGCTCTACTAGAGACATGAGGACACCTAAGAGAAAGTGGGAAAGATCTTACTGTGGGTGACTGACACAGTAGTTCAATCGATAGGGTTTAAGGAGGTTTTGGACAGCTGGGAAAGGGATGGGGCAGAAGAGTCTAGTCAATGATTTGCAAAATGTCAAGGTGTGGTACTGAAGGCTGTGCTGTATTGGGCAGTGGACCTAGCCCACATGAAGTACAAATTCACTAAAATAAAAAGCAAAGAGTACAAATGTTTGAGATCTGTTAATACTACATAAAATGCAGAAAAGCAACTTAAGAAACGCGTTAGATGAAAATAGGTCATTTAGCCTTCCAACTTCCTCTCTCTTTTTCACTAATTCTATGAACTTGAAGAGTTTGCTTTTGCTCTAATTATTTAGTTTCTGTTTTATCAAAAACGGTTTCCCAAATTTCCTGTCTTTCCTTTATTAATTCACGTGATGTGGGTTTCTCAATCTGCATCATTATTTATTGCCCATCCTGCTGTCCTTGAGAAGGTAATGATTGTACCTACACCAAATCGACCACTGCAGTCAATTTAAAATCGGTGTGCTCATAATGCTGTTAGGAAGGAAGTTCAGGATTTTGACCCAACGATACTGAAGGAATGGCAATATATTTGCAAGTCAGAATTGTGAGTGGGTTGGAGGGGTATTTGCAGGTGTTGCCCTTATCTTTTTAGATGGTCGTGGTTGTGGGTTTCATTACCATCATTAAAGTAGTGTCCTTTTATATTTGAGACAACAAGGTGTAGAGCTGGATGAACACAGCAGGCCAAGCAGCACCAGAGGAGCAGGAAGGCCGACGTTTCGGGCCTAGACCCTTCTTCAGAATATATATATTTGTTTTTATATTACTTTTACTTTTATATTTTTTTTCTCATTTATTGTATTTTTGCCATTTTCTTAGGTATTTTATGAGAAATTTAGGATAAACTTTACTCTTTCTAATATATGTAATTGTAAAGGCACATATTGATAATGTTCCTTTAAAATAAATATTCCAATAATTTGTCATATTCTGGTCTGTATTTTCCTTTTTAATCTCCATACAGCAGCAGTGACAAGAATGTGATCCAGAGGTCACTTATGATCCGGTTCTCCTTAGAAATCCTTGGTGGGCCTACTGACCCAGCTGGATCTGCAGGGTTTAATTTTATGCTCATCAGTTCTGGTATGTTACTAGGGCTGGCACTCAGAGAAGGGGAAGAAATGTTTAACAGGAAACAGAGAATTTTGGTGAATGTTTATTTTCCATAAATAATGAGGCTCCCTTGAGGGTGGTGTTAGAACCACTGCCTTCCCCTATATCTGTTAGCAACCTGGGCTTGGATGTGCAGGACAAAATTTGAAAATGATGCAAAACTTTGAAATAATGTAAACTGTAAGGAGGATTCTGTGCAACTTCAAAAGGACATAAGCTACTGGGATGGGTGGTCAAGTGATGGATGAATATAAATGCAGCAAATTGTGCAGTGACTCAGTTTGATAGGAAGAATGGGTACAGGCATTATAAGGTACAGGGTAAATTCTGACAGGGGTATGGCAACAGAGGAACTTGGAATGCACATGTACAAATCATTGAAGGTGCTAGGGTAGGTTTTGAGACCATATAATTAGTCATATGGGATCCAGGGCTTTCTACCTAGGGACATAGTGTACAAAAAAACTGAATGTAACATTGAGTTAGCCCCGACTGGAGCACTTTTTTTTCAGATCTGGGCACTTTAGGAAGGTGCAAAGGCATTAGACAATGCAGAAAATATTCATAAGAAAATTCCATTGATGAAGAACTTCATTTATATGGATATATTAGAGAAACTGGGGCTGTTCTTTTTGAAGAAAAGAATTCTCATAGAAGGTTTCAGTATAGTTGTTCAAAATCATGAGGTGTCCAAATAGAATAGATAGGGAGAAACTATTCATATGGATGGAAGGATCTTGAAGCAGAGGACACCGATTTAAAATGATTTGCAAAAGAATCAATGGCGAAATGAGGAAAAACCTTTTTTTTTAAGCAGCAAGTGGTTAGGATCTGGAATGCAATGCAAGAGAGTGTTGGAGCTTGGTTTATCGACGCTTTCAAGTGAGAATTGGATAAAAAGCTGATGAGATAACATTTGCAGAGCTATGGGGAAAAGTTGTTGGAATAGAACTGGATGAGACGGGTGTTCCCTAGAGTTTTTATGTTCAGACTGATAACATGACCTCTGAGACTGGGTTTTTACTGAGAATAAGCATCAGAAGATTTATTCATAGAGCAGCTAAATATGTTTCGGCTCATCACAAACATTGGTATAGTCTTGGCTCAAGCTGGTTGATTAACTGACTTTCCTGATGGGTTATATAGTTCAATAATAGCTATTCAAGGTGAAGCTGATGTCTTTATGCAAGAATATCACATGGCATGGATTCCCACTTAAGTCATCACTTAACAATTAGAAACAAAATGTAATGTCACAACACGCCCCCTTATCGTTCAAGGAATAGGATTTCTCCCATGAGAAATATGTACAATATGCAGATCAAAATAATAGATACATTTACACACATTCTCTTTACACATAGACACAATGCTTTGGTGGGTGTATAATGTAACTACATTAAGTTCTTGAACAGTTCTCAGGATGTGGTTGCATAATTTCATGCTGTTGTGTGTTGTCTGCTGTTGTAGATTGATGAGGACTGTTCACTGTGGACATGTTGTTATCTGGTATTAACACAATAGTTTCAGTTTCTGAATTATCATTTTGGATTACTTGTGGATTATCAAATGCAATTCATATGTGTTTTCTGTTCCATCTTAGTACATGACCGTTGCTCATAACAATGTTGTAAAATATAGTCTGAGGACATTTTCAGTGTCCTTCCATGTATCCAAGTGTTGCTGTTATTGTCTCATACATTCACATTTTGAAATGCACAAAGCAGAGGTAATTGTCCATGTGTCCTATGATCATATTCCTGCACCATTCTCTCTCTTCTTTCCAGGAAGGAATCATATGCATCCCGTTGATTAGAAAACGTGCAAGATAGAAATACAATTTGGACTTGTCTTCCAATCGTAAGAGTTGCAGGTGAGAGTGAGTCTTTGCTTTGAGGTATAGCTTGAAGTTCAACATAATGATCCTGAAATCTTGCCAAATTTCCTTGCACTTTGTGGTAACTGCTTTAACTCTGTGTACAGTACATGCTGCCAGACCATTAGATTGTGAATAATACAGAAAATAATACAAAGTAATAAATAATACAGAATATAGTGGATTCTCCATTTGCTGCACATATTTTGGAATGGCTCAGTGAGTTCAGAGGACCACTGACTGACATGATCAGTGATGGATGCTGAAGATAGCAGTTAACCCGTCAATGACTCTGATTTCTGCTTGACTTATCTGACAAAAGGAAGTAATTTAGCAGCAATATATATATTGAGCATGGACCTGAGATAGATCTGCAGCAATCCTGGACCATGATTTGAGAGAATTTTATGTAGAATAGTGTCTTTTATGCTGCTGGCATTGATGAAGTTAACATTTCTCACACAGTTATATCAACTGATCTACACATTTGTTGATGCCATACCAATAGACAGGTTTATATGTCAGTCTCTTGGTTTTCCCTGCACCCACATGACAAATATGGAGATAGTTTAGCATGGCTTCATGCAAGTTTTTCATGTACATTCGTTGGATATGGGTGACACTGCCTGGGCCAGCATTTATTGCCCATCCCTAATTTCTTGAGAAGGTGGTTGTGAGCTGCTCTGTACAAACCATCTGGTGGAAGTACATTCACAATACTGCTAGGGAGAGATTTTCAGGATTTTGAGCCAGACAGTGAAAGAATGGTGATATATTTCTGAGGATAGTAGAGTGGCTTAGAGCCGATCTTAAAGGTCAAGGCAATGGATACATGGGAAAGCCACATCTGTGAGATGGAAGTGGTTTTGAGTTTGGAAGATGCTATCTAAAGAGCCTTGGTGAACTTCTGCAGTGGGTCTTGTGAATAGTGCATACTCCTGCTACTGAACATGGGTAGTGGAGGGAGTGGATGTTTGTAGACATGTCGCCCATCAAATAGGTTGCTTTGTTCTGAATGATGTCAAGCTTCTTGAGTGCTGTTGGACTTGACCCACCCAGGCAAGTGGGGAGTATTCCATTACACTCTTCACTAGTGCCTTGTACATGGTGGACAGGCTTTGGAGAGTCAGGAGGTGAGTTACTCGATGCAGGACACCTAACTTTTGACCTGTTCTTGTAGCCAGTGTATTTATATGGCTAGAGCACTTTAGTTTCTGGTCAATGGTAACTCCCAGAATGTTGATACTGAGGGATTCAGTACCACAATGTTCTTGGATGTCAAGGGGCATTGGTTAGATTTTCTCTTGCTGGAGATGGCCTGGCATTCCCTCCACTACCCATGTTACTTGCCACTTTTTAGCCCAAGCCTGAATATTGTACAGATCTTGCTGCAATTGAACATAGACTGCTTCAGTGTCTGAGGAGTCATGAATGGTACTGAACATTGTGTAATCATCGGCAAACATCCCGACTTCTGATCTTGTGATGGAGGGAAGGTCATTGATGAAGCAGCTTAAGATGGTTGGGCCTAGGACACTACCCTGAAGAACTCCTGCAGAGATATCCTGAAACTGAGATAACTGATCTCCAACGAGCACTACCATCTTCCTGTGTTCCAGGTCTGACTCCAAACAACAGAGAGTTTTCTTCATGATTTCCATTGACCCCTATTTTGTTAGGGCTCCTTAATGCCACATTCATTCGAATGCTGCCTTGATGTCAAGGGCTGTTACTCTCACCTTACCTCTGGAATTCAGCTCTTTTGTCCATGTTTGAACCGAGGCCATAATGAGGTCAGGTGTTGAGTGAACCTGGCAGAACCCAAACTGGGTATCACTGAGCAGGTTATTGCTGAGCAAGTGCTGCTTAATAGCACTGTTGATGACACCTTCCATCACTTTACTGATGATCGAGAGTAGACTTATGGGGCAGTAATTGGTTCAGGTTGGATTTGTCCTGGATTTTGTGAACAGGACAATGGGCAATTTTCCACAGTATTGGGTAAATGCCCATGTTGTATCTGTAGCGGAACAGGTTAGCTAGGCGGTTGGCAAGTTCCAGAGCACAAGTCTTCAGTAGTATCGCTGGCAAGCTATCAGCGCCTACAGTCTTTGCAGTATCCACTGCTTCAGACCATTTCTTGATATCACATGGAGTGAATCAAACTGGGTGAAGACTACCATCCGTGATGCTGGGGGAACCATTGGAGAAGGCTGAGACGGATCATCCACTTGATACTTCTGACGGAAGATTATTGCAAACACTACATTCTTATGTTTTGCACTTGTGTGATAGCCTCCCCCATTATTGTGGATAGATATACTTGTGGAGTTTCCTCTTTCAGTGAGTTGCTTAATTGTCCACAGGCTGCAGTTTGATTGTGTTGATTGTGGAATTGCTTAGTTCTGTCTCTTGCTGCTTATGCCATCTAGCATGCAATATTCCCATTTGTAGCTTCAACAGTTTGATGCTTCATTCTTAAATTTGCTGCTCCTGGCTTACTGTTTTGTCCTCTGCATTGAACCAGGGTTGATCCCCTAGCTTGATGGTAATGGTAGAGTGGGGGGTGTGCCATGCCACAAAGTTGCAGATTGTGCTGGAATATGATATCGCTGCTATTGATGGCCCGTGGTGCCTCATGGACATCCAGTGCGTAATGCCAGACCTATTCAAGTCACACATTTAGCATGGAGATACTGCCACACAACATGATGCAAAGTATGAAGAATGTGAAGACAGGACTTTGTCTCCACTTGGACCGTGCAGTAGTCACTCTTACCAGTACAGTTGTGGACAGATGCATCTGCAGCTGGCAGATTGGTGAGGATGAGATCCAGTATGTATTTTTTCTTGTTGGTTCCCTGACCACCAACTGTAGATCGAATCTAGCAGCTATGTCCTTTAGGATTTGACCAGCTTGGTCAGTAGCGCTGCTGCCAAGCCACTTTCATGGTGGAAATTGAAATCCCTCACCCAGAATACATACTGTGCCCCTACCATCCTCAGTACTTCCTCCAGTGTTGTTCATCACAAAGGAGTATTGATTCGTCAGCCAGGGAAGAGTTGATACGTGGTTCTCAGCAAGAGGTTTACTTGCCCATATTTAACCTGATGCCATGAGATTTCATGGGGTCTGGTTTCAATGTTAAGGATGCTCAGGGCAACTCCCTCCTGACTATCTGCCACTGTGCCGCCACCTCTGCTGGTTCTGTCCTGCCACAGAGGATGTGCCCTTGGTGATGGGGTTGTCTTGGATATTCTGTGTAATTAATATTTGCTCACCCTTGGAATTGATATTTCTTGATAAGTCTAAATGGCCAAGAGACGTACTTATTCAGGAATCACTTAAAGTGTTTAGGCATCTGCTAATAATAATGCATTTCAGCTCTTGTTACTGGTTTTTATCAGAAGTAGCATTTTGAATTTATCCCTCTTGCTTATGACTGTAGTGGATGGATTCAGTTGTTTTTGTCTGTGATCGTTCATGTCACAGCAGATGTTTTTGTTACCTTATGGATCATTATGATGTGAAGATCCATGCACATTGGCAGACCAACAATAGCTAGACCACTTGTTTTGACAATGTAGAAAATTTATAGGATCCATTCAGAAGAACCATATTGACGTTTGAGACTGACAGTGTCAATACATGGAATCTCAGATCCATTCTAGGCAGTGAGCTTGTCATGTAGACTTCCACATTGTGCCACCTTACCGTGTGTAAGATCTGTCTGGGCTCTTTATCAGTTTTGATTTTGGTTTGCAGTTCATATGGTCCATTTTTTCTGGGTACATAGTGAATTCTCCAGCTCTTCTAACTTTATCAATGTGATGTGTCAGATTGGCCACATGTACGGTTTGATTAGGACCTGGAAACAGCTATGTTACAGGCATTTCCTGAAACTTATCTATATGTTTGTACTTCAAGGCTACAACCATTGAAATGTTCTTTGTGTTGGGATGAAATGGTCTGAATCCATTTTATGTGTTGCTGTTCAGCTTTGTGCTGCATCTTATGCTGTTCCTTATAACTGGACTCTGCACATCCTTGCTCAGTGCCCTTTAGCTTACACGTTCTCTAGGATTATGGACACTCTGTGCTAAATAGGATAAAACACACTTCTTGCATGCCTTGTGTGCTTTATTGACTTTCTTTACTATTACTATTGTTGTATTCAAGCATTTGAAGGTATTGCTGACCTGCAACATTGGCTTCAAACTTTCATCTGTCTTCCAATTGTTTGTCAATGTTGTTTCCTTTGGCTTTCTCTGAGAGTATTTTTTCAGAATGACTTGATTGGTGTACAAGCCATTACCACTTGCTGAAGTCATGCACTGCACCTTTGTGGAAACAAAATGGTCAATTGTTTAATTCAGTTGCTGCTCATAGGACATGAACTCAAGTTTTGAATTCTGAAGTTTACCCTAATCTTGGGCTGATCCACAATGAGTTTAAGGAATTTTTCAAGATTTTCTAGTCATTTTTGGAGAAACCCAAGGAATTAATTCTTCTGAAACTTTCATTTCTGAGAGCAATGAGGAGTTTGACCACTTTCTTCATCAACTATTTGTTAGTCAAAGAAATGGAGTGTCATCCTTTGTTTTAATAATTAGAACTGCAGTGGTGAGTAGCTTGCCAATTCATATCGTGAATTTAGTTTTCCATTGTGGCTGGCGTGTAATAGACTTACTGCATCTTTACTATATTTACAGATATGTCTACAGATTTGTTGCTGTGCTGTAATACACTAGTTGAAATGCATTGTACTTCTTTACAGCAGTACCAACTATTTCTTCTCTAATCAGGGCACTGGAAGAGAAATTGCAGCCGGATACTGTGTTACAAATCAGTATTTGTTGCTGACTGTGGATTGTTTAAGATGGCCACCATTTGCACCAAAAATACAAAGCAAACTGGAGTCCCATGCATCTTCTCGCATTTCACGTCGCTTCCCAAAAATTAAAATGGTGGGATTGAATGATGATTTGACAGAGGACAGCTGGCACTCTGATTTGTGCTCTGATTAGAAACCACTACTGCTTCTGGGTTAAGTTGCATTGTCAAGAAAATAATCGTTCTTCTGCCATTAGACCTGGATCAATTCAGAAAAGAAAAAAAAATGCTGGAAATCACAGTGGGTCAGGCAGCATCCATGGAGAGACAGGCAAGCTAACATTTCGAGTTTCGATGGCTCTTCTTCAGAGCTAAGGAAGAGTAATCTAATCTCGAAACTTTAGCTTGCTGTCTCACCATGGATGCTACCTGACCCACTGTGATTTCCAGCATTTTTTTTTTCTTTTCTGATTTGATTTCCAGCATTTTTTTGTTTACAGTACAGATTCCAGCACCTGCAGTAATTTGCTCTTGGATCGATTCAGATACCTTTCTGTTTTATTTTAAAATAGTGGATCTATTCCACTGAAGCACATTAACTGAGAAGTTGGTCAATCACACTCCTATCCAATAGAGTATACTCAATAGAGTAGACTTTTCTTTGCCCAAAGAGGCTGCTGTGCTGCAGATTGAATTGAAACAATCAGCGATGTAGCTGCCACAATGATAATGGTTTTCTAGAGTTCTCAGATTATCCAGTGTTTTTATATTATATCTGATAACATGAACACTGAAACTGTGTCCTCACAAAACAAGAAGATTTATTCCTAGACCAACTAAATACGTTGCAATTCATGACAGACGTTGAGAAAGTCTGAACTTAATCTGGTTGATTAATAAACTTTCCTAATGGATTACAAAATTCAACAGTAGCTATTCAAGATAGAGTTATACCTTTATACAAGAATATCACATGGCATGATGTCATCAATTAACTCTCTTAAAGATACCTGCTTGCTGTCCACAGAAACATGCAATATCACATTACTCTTTCAAAGAGATGATACGAACAGTTCTTGCAGTGTTGTCACCATTCGATGATACTAATTGCTTTATGATACTTTTGGTAAACATCACCGTTAAGTCAAAATTCTGGGCCTTGAAAGCACACAATTGAATAATCTGTCTAATGTCATTCCATGCATTAAAATCTTCATGGACATTACCACAAACCCATGATCATTTCCGCAGGCTGCATTACCTGAGATTGACATATAATGACATGTGAGCATTGGATACTGAGTTCTGCAGTGTCCTATCTTCAGCTTTGAGAGAAAATTACATGTAATTTGATCAGTTTACTATTCTCCCTGGCTATTCTCGTACTTTTACACATGCCATGATTTGAAAGGTACCTCTGGTCAAACTAAAGTATTTCTTTATTGTAATTGCATTTATATCATGGTTGATTTAAATACAAAAATCTGCACTGTAACCAGTTCTTGGCTGTCTGATAATCCTAGGATTGATCTACTCTGATTGAGTGGCTCATGAGTTTGAGTGAATAAAGAGTTAGAATCAAATTTGTTGAAGAATCTTGGTCTGCATAATAGGCAGAGGAGGAAGCAGACACACTTAACAGATTCTAGTAACCACCAAATCCCAGGTTTGATCCCTAGAATGTGTTGATATAACTGAGCAAAGTTGGGACAATAATTGGGTTGCCACAGCTGGGTTCCCTGTCCATGTGCTGAAGAGAGATGCAAAAAATAACCAGAGGTCATACTTTTGTCAGCCATTTGTTACTCTTGCTGCAAAAGGATTGAATGTAAATGCTAAGATTAGGTTTAGCTGGGATTTCTGTCGAATTGATTAGCCTGCCATTATTCTCAGCTTAAACATTGATTAAACATTAAACATTAGAATAGAGTGACCTTAGTCACATTCTGATCCCCTGTTAAATTGTATCCCAAGAAAAGTCCACAATTTAAGGAGAAGAAGAGAGAAAATTGAGAGCAAAGATAATCATCCATGGTTAAAGATTAATTTCAGCATTTTCTCATGGAAGTTTCTGCAAGGTATTAGGTTCAATGATCATTCTAGGGATTCTCATTCAAAATTCAAATTCTATATATTAAGTTACCTTTCTCTTTCAGAGACTGATATCTACAAATTTCCATCTTGTTTTTATAAGTAATTTTAACTGAGTGAACATTATTCCACCTTTCTTGTACAATGTAAATTTGTTATTCAGTAGGTGAGAATTCAGTAAAGTTGCTTTATCTGGTTAGCTTTTCTATAAATTATTGTCAAACATCATAATTTATTGTATAAATAATACAATATGCTATCATGGTGCTTGATTGTTGTAACTTGTGTAGTAGACTTAAGGGAGTTTTACGATAGATTTGACTATGCTATATCCAACTAGAAGTGCTGAATCTCTAAAGTAGGAGATATTCCATTCTTCAGTCTCATTTGTCAACTTGACAAAACTGAGCATCAAAGTTGCTCGTTTGTCTTAAAATCCTAATTAATTAACTAATAACCTCCATGATAAGGAACTTGTTATCCTTAACTATTACACATGACTCTAAGCCCAAATTATATGATGTGCTCTTAGGGCTACAAGGAAAAGGCAATACACTTTTCCTTGATCACATTACTCACACTTCAGGAATAAAAAACAAAAATCTCAAGTGTTTCGTACATATCATTTTTTTATTATTTCACAAAATGTGAGCATCTCTGGCTAGGCCAATATTCACTGCTCATCCCAAATTGCCCTTGAATTGCTGTAGCCCATGTGGTGTAGGTACACCAACAGTAGTGGCAGTTGGGTTAGACAGTGACATTGAAGGAATGGTGATATAGCTCCAAGTCAGGATTTTACGTATCTTGTAGGAATGGCTGTGTTCCCATTCACATGCAGCCATTGTGAAAGATGTCATTGGCAGTGACGGCGTTGACAGAGGACCCTGGGTGAATTGCTGCAATGAATCTTGTAAATACCCTTTGTTGCCAGTGTACATCTATGCTTGAGACATTGAATGTTTGAGGTGGTAGATGTAGAACTGAATAAGTGTGCTGGAGTGTCCTGGAAAGTGTCAAGCTTTCTGTTTTATTGGAGTCACAGTCATGGAGGCTATTGCATCACGTTCCTGACTTGTATCTTGTAGATGTTGGACAAGCATTGGGGAGACAGGAGGTGGGTTATTGATTTCAGAACCCTCAGCCTGTGAAATGCTGTTGTAGCCACAGTATTATATGGCAGGTACAGTTTAGCTTTGGTCAAGTTCACTTTCCGGTCAATGGTGTTGATAATGGGAGATTCAGCAATGGGTAATGATATTGCATATAAATCGGTAATGGTTGGATTCTATCTTTATGGAAATGGTCTTGCCCGGCAGTTGTGTGGTGTGAAGACTGGATACCACTTCTCAACCCAAGTTGTCCTGAAGCTTGCTGCACATTTGAATAGACTGCTTCAGTTCCTGAGTATTTGCAAATGGTACTGAACATTGTGCAATCATGAACAAACATCCCAACTCTGACTTCATGATGGATGGAAGGCCATTGATGAAGCAGCTGAATGTGCTTAGGCCTAGAAAAAGTGTAATGACAGCTACCTATGAAATATAGAAATAGATGTATATACTCAGGCTCCTATTTTGCAATTTTCCCTACAGTGAAACCTTGTTTGAAATCATTTACCCCAGTTCCATTAAAAACAAATTTATTAACTACATTTTCAGGGGATCTCACAGGGCCCTTTTGCTAAGTTACAACAAAAAGACACTTCTCAGTTGAAGCATTTGTAAAAAAAAAAGCAGTGTAATGCCAGAGAGACAATGCTATGCAGTGCTAGAGATCTGACATCTAAGGTTCAAAGTTACAAAAATTAACTGACAGGCATTGACAGTGAATTAAATGAAGTAAGCAGTTCAATCTTAAAAACACTGGGAATGACGACCATCTGATATGATCCAAAGACTCTATTGTAGAACATTCACACAACGATAAAGTTTTTCTGAACGTTTCTCCAACCGTGTGGTGGCATTGTTCATATGAGTAGATCAATATTAACATTTAAAAGGGAATTGTCAACATAAATGTCTAAATGTTCAAGAGCACAAAATAAACGGCAAGTTGGAGATTACAAGACTTACTTACAATTTAACAGTGACTTTGTGTTTAAAAGGTTCTTGTAATAGTTTCTTTAGTAAAACAGAACAGAAGTGAGACATTCAATGGAAGATCGGAGATTTGATTTCTTTCCAGTTGGCTAATATCAGTAAGTTGTGATCTGCATTTGGCTTCAGCACCCTAGGATGAGAAGCAGTAAAATAACACTGGATTCTGCTCCTTATTGCTATTCATTGGTATCCGTCAGAAAAGAACATTAGATGAGGATTGGGTCAGACTTGATTGTCTTCTGGTCAAAGAGACCCTAATGTTTACTCTTTAAACTGACACTAAAGAATTTCAATTCGGTTGAAATGCTGTAAGGTATCAAGGGCTGTTTAAAATGTATTTTAACGAGAGGGTGTGATTTTGGAGAGAAGAAAGTAATCGTCTCCCACAAATGATGGACTGTTCAAAAACGTGGTTATTGAGAAGTCACTAATAGACTTGCAATGGTAAAAATCTATGTACAATACTTGACTGGTGTATTTGCTTCCACTCATCTAATTGTGTACTTCCTTTCCTCTTGGTGTGTTTGTAAATCTTAATGTTCAGTCGCCATATTTTATGAACTTAAACATAACTTTAATAATTGACGACAGAATTAAATAGGAAGAATCTTTTGACATAATGGCTACAGGATTGTTTTTCCATGTTCCAAAGCACAGGAGAAACCCACGATTATCTTGTGAGGCAGGGGCTATAATTAAGAAACAAATCATGAGGCAAAAATTTCCAAAACTTGAAAATGGGTTCCAAGCAATATTGTAACAAATTCTAAGTGAAGGTTGGATTTAACATTCTAGCTTTGGTTTGGCTCTTCTGCAAATTTCTATAACATACGCCAGGAAACGTATTTTTAAAATTTAGGTCTGCACAATTTTTGACACTGACACGTTTAGATTTACAATAAATTTCTTAACCCAATTCTTGATCCCATCTCGGCCCTTTTGGGCAGTTGCGGATTGATCAAAAGGCAATGATATCAAAGGGAGAGATGAAATGAGGTGGATGGGGTTGGAGAGGAAGGAGACGGAGATGTCGGTAGGAATAGGGCACATAGAGAAAAATCCAGGCTCCTCTCTGCATCCTAAGAACACATGGCCACACAAGTGAGAAACATTAAGAGTTCAGTTCTTTTCACTGACAAATTTGCATTTTAAAATGGTAGATTAGTAAGTTAAAGCGCCAATTTAACAGTGACAGCGAATTTAAATATCTTAACTTCTTAACAGATCGCACTCGATCCTGGTATAATTGCTAAGCAGTTATATTTAGCTGATGCAAATTTATATCCCCTATCTGCTAAATAGGCAAGTTTTCATACTGAACTAGATGTGAACTGTAATTGCAGGAGTGGGTGGGCTCGATGAGGACTAATCTAAGAAATACGGTGGGAATGTGCTGGTTTCAATATTAAAGCGTGCTCTGATTATGGTCAGACGATGTGTCCTTTAGCTGTACCTCGCATTTGTGAGAGGTGTAACTTTTTTTGGAGCGTCGAGCAAAGAGCGGGCGATGTCTTAACCTGCTGGTTGTAAGTACCCGAAATTTCGGGTACGGGTCCGTGGAGAATGCGTTGGTTGAAGACAAAAAAAGGGAAACATTGCACAGTGTAATTGCGACGGCGAGCGTAACAGAAGGAAGTCACTTCTGAAATAACCGTCCGTGGCGTTTTTGGCCTGGAGTATGGAAAGAGGGAAGACGGTTTGCGCAGGGTTTAGTGGGGTTTTCGAGATGTGACCGTGGAGAAGGCAAGCAGCGGCGCTAGGACCCTGGGGACGCGACTGCAGGGAGGAGTGGTGGAAATGTGCGCAGCAGACAGCGATGTGGGGCGAAAGTAAACTCATTCCTGGCTTCACATGTTATTGTATGTGTTTAAAACAAAACATCGTCTAGCGCAGCTCCAGCCCGGTGCTTCCGCACCGTCGGGACCCGCACTTTCAGAAGCCCGGAGCTCCGGCTTCGGATCGGATCCGGATCTGGATCTGGATCTGGATCCGGACCTTTGAACGGGAACAGCGGCAGCAGGAGCTCCAGCTTGAATCCAGGTAATTTGTTTTTGGAAAAAATAAAAAGAGGCTAAGCAGGGTGGAGCTGAGCTCTGTGTGAGGGCCGGGAAGCTGATGTGCCACCGTGTATCCCTGGCTCGCTCTCTCACTCTCTCTCTCTCCACAAACACCAACAAAAGCAGCCGTGGCTTGGGGCTGTGGGGGGAGCACAGCTCGCCAATGTGCTCCCCGCTTCACTCGCTGCAGCTTTCTCTTCTCTCTGATTGTGGAGTGGACCCGTGCAAATCGCGGCAATGAAAAAAAAATAATCCCGTGCTAAATATTTGACAATAATAGGAGAAGCTGTTTGAAAATACAAGTTTAAAGGCTCCGAGCAAGACATTTAAAAGGGTAAATGCCCAACTTCCGGGAAGCAACTTATTCCCGTATTGCGCGGCTGTTTTATTTATTTTTCCACAAGGCAAGGGTCGGAATCTCTGTCCCGGAGAGATTTCGCAGTGTACTTCATGTTGTGTGAGTTAATAGTTTGGGTGAATGGGCATCTGCACTTGTGGAGGAGCCGGGCCCCACACCGGCTGGAGGGAGAGAACTGCCTGTCAGTCGAGGGACTGCGGCCGGGCTAAACAATCTCCTTCCAGTCTCAGCTCTCTGTCTCGTCCTTGAAGGTGACTTCAGGAGATCCCCAAAACGATCAGAAATGTTTCCAACAGCCAAGCAATAAAAGGCAGCAAATGATATCCACAGGGGTAGCGTCAATTCCTCTCTATATATGTATGTATAAAATACAAATACCCGCCCCTCCACCCCCAACAAGTATTCGACTTTATTCTTTGGAATATCAGTTCCGAGAGGAACCAGCTTGATCTTTGCTGAGAGTTGTGGGTCTCGGCTTCCCGGAGTCCTTTTTTTCCCCAACAAGGTCCAGCAGTAATGACCCACCGCTACTGGGTGGAAGGAGGATGTGACGGATTATTTAAATAGCCTTTGGGCGCTTGCTATTCCGTTCGAGGGACAGTACAAACGAACAGAAATATTACCTCGCTTCAAACTCCCCAGCTTTCCACGATGTTTCGGAGCAATCAGCGCCCGAGTTTGTTTTTAATTTAAGACCGCCTCCCAATCCACTCCGGGCCAGACAGCAAGTCCTCTGAAATTATTATTTGGTGCGTGGCCTTGTTGTACAAGCATCTCCCGTTCAATGTAGAGAAAGTTTTCGAGTTGGGTTAGACCTTTACACTGGTTTTCCGATGCTACTTCAGCTGTAATTTGGGACTAGTGCAACACTTCCTCTTAAAGTCATTGGGGAAAGGGTCAATCAGGCAGGTATACCAGTGATTCCTTCTGTGAAGCGTGCTTGTTACACGAAAACCGGGCGGGAGCATAACTACCAAGACCGTGTTAGAATAGCGTGCCACAATCAGCTGTCGAGGCCTAAATATGAAAAAAAAAGTCACTTGCGCCCGGTATTCACTGTTAATGCTAGATATGGATTTATCGGGCTAACCAATGGCGTGCATGTAAAGTGTTACACGTATTCAGCATCATGGCAAAGCCAGTATTTATTGCTCATCCAAATAACCCTGGATAAAGCTAAGTAGCTTGCTTGACCAATTCAAAATGTTTTCAAGGATCAATGGTTTGGTGTGGGACTGAAGTTATGAAGAGGCTAAAGGAGGGAAAGCGCTAACCTGCTGACCACCTTACAGCCTCCATAATTAAATAATATTATTAATGGTTCTCTCTTAGATACTTCACCCCACCAACTTCAAATCTATAGTCATCACTTCAAAGGGCCAAGCTGTGATCCTTTTTGGGGAATTTTCTCTTTTCTATTACGGGATGTGAGCATTGCTGGCTGGCCAGCATTTACTGCCCATCTCAAATGCTCTTGTGAAGGTAGGTGGTGGTTAGCCACTTGTTTGACCTGCTGTAGTACAGCTGGTGCAGGTACTCCTACAGTGCAGTTAGGAATGGAATTGCAGTACTTTGATTCAAACTGTTGTCTACTAAACACTGCTGTCGACGTGCAATGATGGTGGAGGAGAGAAATGTTTTAAGTTGATGAATGGGGTGCCAATCAAGCAGGGTTCTTGTCCTAAATGTTATCAAGCTTCTTGAATGTTGTTGGAGCTTCTTGAGTGCTGTTGGAGATGCGCTCATCCAAGTGGAGAATATTCTATCACACTTCTGGTCTGTGTCGTGTAGATGACAGATAGGCTTTGAGGAGTCATGTGGTCAGCTACTCTCTGCAGAATTTCTAACCGCTGCCTTTTTCCCATTACTCTTGATTCAAATACTGATCGAAAATCTATCTCAGCCTTGAATATACTCAATGGCCCAGCCTCGAAAGTCCTTTTTGATAAAGAATTCCACAGATTCTTTACCCTTTGAGAAAAGGAATTTGTCCTCATGTCTATCCTAACTGGGCGACTCCTCACCCTGAGATAATGCTGTCTGATCCGAGTCTCTTGCACAAGGTTCTTTACTTGGAATCTTCATCAGTGATGGGTCAGATGCCTGGAACATCCCCTCCTAACAAAACTGTGGGTGTATACATACCATGTGGACTGCAGCAATCCACAATCTTCTGAAAGGGTCAGGCAACAAATATAAATGATGTTTGTATTCCAGGTCTGAGTTTTAAAAAAAACATGCAAATCCTTATCCATCTCTCCTGGGACTTCATGTTTCCTGACAAATTAGTGAAACACTGACATCCCGTGCAATTGTGACCATAGTAAACAGTCTATCCTTATCCTTCTCACCAACCTTTGACATGGTTGACCACACCATCCTCCTCCAATGCAACTTGTCCATCATCTAACTGAGCGGGTCTGTATTTACCTGGTTCCATTCATATCTTTCCTGTCATAGCCAGAGGATCACCAGCAATGACTTCTTGTCCACCTCCTGCAATGTTAGCTCTGGTGAACCCCAAGGATCTATCCTTTTTTCCCAGATATTTTTTCTGAAAACTAGTGGAAGCTGATGATGCCATAAAAAATTTTTTAGAAGGGAATTAGACAGGGGCTTGAGCAATTTAGAAGGCTATAGGCAAAATTTGGCACGCAGGATTAAGCACACTGTCCTTTCAGAGCCAACAGAGGAATGATGGGTTAAAAGGCATCCTGTGTTTTATCAACACACTGCCCTTCAGCAATATTATCCAAAAATACAGCATTAAATTTCACCAGTTCACTGATACCATCAAACTCTACCTCACCACCACCCACTCAACCTGTCCAGTGACTTTCAAGTACCATGCTGCTCTTCTGAAATCCGTGACAGAAATTTCTTCCAATTAAATATTAGGGACACCAAAGTTAATTGTCTTCAGTTCCTCTACTTCCTAGTCACCTCCTTTGCCTGGCAGATGTCTGAGAGTGAAGATGCTGTGCGCAATCTTGCTGTTTCATCTGATATCTGAATTGAGCTTCCAACCGCATATTCATGTGATCACTATGAGCACCCATTTTTACCCGAAAACACTACCCGATTCTGCCTGTGCCTTGGCTAAGTTGCTGTTGAAATGTTCATCCATCAATTTGTTACCAATGAACTCGATTGTTTTACTGCACTTCGGGCTGGCCTCCTGAGATTCACCCACCATAAACTTGAGCTGTTGCAAAACTCTAACTTAAACAAAGTTCTGTTCACCTGTTATCTGCTGTGCACACTGACCGATATTTGCCCCCAGTCAAACAGTGATTCAGTTTTAAAATTTTCATCTTTGCTTTCAATGTATTCCAAGGCCTAAACCCTCTGTGATATCAGTGTTTCTCCAATTCTGGTTCTTTGAGTGTCTTGACGTTAAGCTTTCAACCTGTGGCATCTGTGTATATCCGCTGCACTGCAGCACCTCACCCAAGCACCCTAAATGGCCCCTTCTATACCTGTGACCTCTTCCACCTAGAAGGATAAGGGCTGCAGTTACATAGGAACGCTATGACCCGCAAGTCCCCTTCCAAGCCATACAGCATTCTTATTTGAAACTACATCGCCATTTCACGCTTGCTGTATCAAAATCCTGGCACTCCCTTCCTAACAGCACAGTTGATGTCCCCATACCCCATCCTAATGACTGCAACAGTTCAGGAAGGCAGTTGATCACTTTCTCAAGAGTTTTACAATGGGAAATAAATGCCGGCCTAGCCAGTAATTCCTATGAAGTATGGCATTACGACTGTGCCTCTAAGTGCCAAGATCCTAAAATCTTGAATTCATAATCTCAACCTTTCTGATTCTCTTTCCTATTTTTAGATACTTCTTAAATGTGTTAACTGTCTTTGGTGTCAAATATTGTTTGAACATACTGTTAGGAAGTGCCTTGAGACATTTCACTCATTAAGGGTAAATGCAAGTTGTTGTTGCAAAAGACATTAATAATCTAGTTTTGATTTTACAAATATCAGACAGTTTTATTGTCACCTTTAACCAGTGCATTACATGTACCTGCAGCATGAGATGAATATACCATGTTATTTGGTGGAAGTCCAAATACATACTAAATTGTACATTGCTTAAGAGCAGAGGCCAGCGACAGGATATTGCATAGAAGCAGCTTCTGAGGGGAGTGCAAAGGACACTGCTATCTGATCGTAATCCATCCTTCCAAAAAAAGTAGACCAGGTAGTGTTAGTAAAAAAAAAAGCTACTCAAAAATGAAAAATAAATATATTTTTGATGTTCCTTTCAGTGTCCATCCTTGTTTTAAAACTTGACCTTCATTAAAACATATTTTACCTGTGTTAATGACCAGTCTTTGAATGGGGTTTCTCAACTTACTTTGGTACCAGATCAACCTCCTCAAATTGTCAAGCTCCTGGGTGAGGTGGGATGAACTGGCTGCCTTCTTTTATTTACCCACTGCCTCGGTCACAACAAGGTTAATTTTAAAGGATCCCTTCCCTTGTGAATGCCTTTCTCCCAGACCAAATGAATTTATGTTTTCAAAGGAGCCAATTTAACAAAGCTTCCTTGAGTAAACGGAATAGTGAGATTATTAGTTACTGACACAGGAAGAAACAATAAGACAACACATTTATTCACGTATTAGAAGAGGCGAGTCCAAAAAAAAAGTTAAAAAGGATATACAGCGCAGTCTATTATGTTCTGTGAAGATTAAATGTTGAGATATTGCAGCCGTTACTTTGGGTGATTCCAGTTAACTGATGTTGGTAGGTGAGCCTTGTTTTCAAGATGCTTGGCTTCAAAGCCTTTGTCATGTTTCATTCTGACTAGGTTCCACTGGCTGTCTGGCTTCCACTTTTTCCTGCAGTGCTGGAAGTTTTCTCAGCTGTGATCATCATAGCACATATATACATCTACTAGGGGACACAGCCCCAGCTTTGGAACAGGCTAGCAACCTCTGTTTTCTGTATTCTTGAAAGGAGAAAACACAAACATATCTCTCACTCGGACTGCTTTCTTTTCACTCATTATGTTCACAATCTGAGATAACTCACAGCAGATTACAGTTCAGTTTGTAGTGCATTTCTCTTTTTGAAGACCTTTTACCTTGAAGTTTTCTTGACATCAGTCTAGCATGACATTCCATGTTCTCTCTCAAGGCTGGGAATAATTCACACAGGCCTTCCAGACAGTCATTGAATTACACTGCTCGGAATTTAGATTCTTAATCATTTTTTTGATTGTATGTCTTTTTTTAAAAATCTGAGTTGTAATTAACAGTTCAATATGTCTGTAGGCAATCTGTAATTATGACACATAGTCATGATAATTGGTAATTAGCCTGTACGTGGTTTCTGCACAAGGTGTTTGAGCACCAGTAAGTTGCTATGGTTGTATTGTGGAATGGAAGATGCTTCAGCATTGTCGAAGGCCTTAAGCCTTCACACCGGATAATTCAACTTTCCAAATATTGCATTATCAGTCAAAGGCTTTCAGTACAATGGAGGAAAAATAAAGAGAATACATTGTTTCAAAAAAGTTTTAGATCTGGTAAAATGCTAGTGCAGATGCAAGATAAATTCCATCTTTTGAATAGCTTATTCTCTATTTAATTTTAAGATAGAGTTGTCATAATAAGTTTTTCACATAGGGCACACTTAAGAACACTAAAGATGATATTGTAAGCAATGAAATAACCTTGTATTTCTGTTGACATCTTTTACTTTACAGATTAGTGAATTCCTAGGTATTCCACTGCTGTTTAATGATGTAATTTTCTGTCTCCCCTCTGTTAGCTGCTGTGAAACCACATCAGTTGTTGCTCTTTCAGTCAGTCCTTCTAATTCAAAATTCCATTGTCTCAGTTTTGGTTTAGTCTTATGAGACCAAGTTTGTTGACTTCCTTGGAAGTCCATTTTCGACCATACAGCTCTCATGCTCTGCCAATCACAATTATTTTCCCATAACTCATTGTAACTGGGCTTTAGCCAATTTTCACTTCTATTGATCATGTGCTCTTCAGGCTGGTATTCAACATTCTGAAGCTGTAATGTCAAAAATATCTGCTACTGTGCCTCTGTCAGTTCGGGTGCCATTGCTATAAGGGATTATTAGTTAAATATGCAGTTTAAGAAATGATTATTAAATCCCAACACAGAATAATTAATATGTTGTAATAGTATTTATTGTCATCCCTTTACTTTTCAAATATCCCTTCACATTTAGTTCATTGTACATGCATCTTGATCTTTTATTGAGATTGAAGTTTTGGGCCCAATTAATTTGTATCTGTTTTTCTTTAGCTTGGTGTTAGGGCCATTATTCAATTTTCAGATATGGTGCATCTGTTACTGTAAGTTCTACAATGTCCATTTCATACCAGTACAAAATAGAAACAATCTTATCTAAGTATGAAATATAATTTGTAGTTCATACCATACATTAGTCTTCTCAAGGGTAATTAGGGATGGGTAACATATTTGGGTTGCCCCCCACATCCCATAAAAGAATAGAAAAAAAATTGGACACCATTGTTGAAGGCACCAAATAGGTAATGATACATCTAGATACTCTCAAACACTCTGCACTTCTAATTCATCCAAAGATAACATTATTCCTTCTCTTTCTATAATCCTGGTTTAAGTACTGACAATTCCTGGGTTACAATTCCATGAGGTCAGACCTGCGCCATCATTGTGCATAAGGACTATTATTTACGCATAAATCTTACAGTAAGTATTGACATGTTGTTTGACTATGAAGAATGTCACAAATGAGCCCAGTCCAGTCCTGAGTATGCAACCACAAATGTACCCTTTCCTTGAATGGGTACTGGATTATGATCAGGAGTAGCACACTGGATAAATTACTTGTGCTTTCTCCAGCCCAGGTATGTCAGACCAGTTAATTTCTTAGCTGAGAGCAGTGATTTCAGCACAAACTCAGGAATGACCCAGAGATCTTCTGAATGGCTTTGTAATGCACATGTCAAGATAGAAACTGTTAATATCATTTAATATAGCATTACAATTTAATGCATAATGGTTCCCAACTATCACTTGCACATGCAAAAATAGATATATAGTACAAAATAGATATTGTGTTGCTAGTCTACATTGAATGTTTATTGCACATGTGGCCCCTAAAATCTGTCAATATTTTGTATTCATTAAGTAAGTCATGTGCTACACTGATGTGGAATTTCCCCATTTTATATATGGGAACGATCAATTGTATTACATATCTTTAGTGCAGTCTCCAATCAGATCACATACAACTGAACATCTATTGGTGATGTGAAGATCAGAGATCAATGCCTTCATAATATTGCAGAATAGTAAAATGATAAATGTAGGCAATTTTATAAGATTGCCCTGTCACTTATATTTGTCACCAGAGTTATAGTAAAGCATAATGTTGGGTATATGAATATTTTGTTCTGTGCTTTCTTGATTTGAGAAAACCCAGCATTATACAGATTTTATCCTTCCAAATATGGCCTGTATCTAGAGAGAGTACTTGGACCTATTATAACATTAGGTTGAAATCATGGCGGTTAGAAGTCTGTCAGGAGAGATGATTGTTGGGAGTAACTTGAAAAGAAGTATCAAAATAATTATGTAAGTGGCATACTGGTAAATCAAAATTGACTGGTTTAAATTTGATTTTTTTAAAATTCCTCCCATGACATATTAAGATCAGTTTTCAAGGCAGAGTGACAATTTGAGTGTTTGATTTGAGCATCCCACAATTTGTACTTGACTAGGACATGCTTTTTGCAAAGTGCACGCCTCAACTGGCACTCATTCAAATAACGCTTGCTGAAAGTGCCCATGTGTGAATGATGAGTGAGAGCAGGATGTGGATTGGTTGCTTCTTATGAATTGAAATGCCCTGTGCCACTCACTATTTAGATACAGGCACCTGAATGTGCAATTGGTGCTTTTGAACCACACCTCAGCAGGGAATCGGCACCTTCTCAAGAATGAGGAGAAAATGTGGAAATATAAGTAGGAAGAATCATATCTCCATAGCAACACAAAAGACAAACCAAATCATCATTAGAAACCACTCTGTAACTCTCTATTTCCATACTTTGTGCAGGGTAAAGTATAATAAAGCAAAATAAATTAATGGCGGACAACAACATTTTAGCTATACATAATTCAATATAATGCAGAAATCTAGAACTCTGTCTTCAATTTTAGATTGCTACTTCTTAAGAAAATGATTAAATATATTTTCTTTATTAATTAAAATTTAAAGTTGTTACATTATTTGCAACACTAGTCCTGAAATTAATTTTAAATTTCTGGATGATTAATAATAAAAATGTAATTGCTAGAGTCAAGTAGATGTGAGCTCAAAGATTGTGTGGTTTTACATTAGATGTCTGTGTTTAAATTATTTCCATTTATAAAAGCTTTGTATTATATGAAGATGAGTCAGAAAAGTCATAGATTTGATTCAGGATCTGTGCTGATATCTGATCCCAAGTAAGTCCAATCTAAAATTAGCAAAAAACCAAAATTTCATATTCTTACATCGCAGCAGGGGCCACTAAGTGACAATCAGGCATGGAAATCCTGAAATTTTTTTACCCTGCTAAGTCCAGTGCACAAAAGGGAAAATGTTGTTTCTGAACACTGTCTCTCCCAGAGACCAATTAATGCAGCACAGATAGTTTTTGTTTCCTTTGACAACTTGAAGTTGGTGATAAGAAGCTCAAAGATATCCAATAGGATACAAATAATAATAAAGAAAAATTTACATGGTTATTGGAATAACAAGCAGGTTATAAACTTGTGGTCACTCATCTGAAAAGCAGATGAGATCTTTTTAACATTTTACTATCAACAAAAATCGATGTACTGGGAGTTTAGATTGTCAAATTAACTCAGCTCGTTGCTGACCAAGTTAGCTCTCCTGGATCAGAAGTTTATGGCATCAAATGTCTTACTCAAGTACAGTACAAATAACAATACAGCAACAGGAACAGGCCCTTCAGCCCTCCAAGTCTGCACTGACACATTTTGCCCTTCCATACTAAAACTGTCTTCACTTACAAGATCTGTATCCCTCTATTCCATTCCTATTCATGTATTTGTCCAGGTGTTTCTTGAATGTTGTTTTTGTACCTGCTTCCACCATCTTCTCTAGCATATGTTCCAGGCAGTCACCACCCTTTGTGTGAAAAATCCGCCTCGCACATCTCTTTTATACTCCGTCCCCTGGACCTTGAACTAGTGTCCCCTAGTAATTGGCCCCTCCACCATGGGAAAAAGCCTCATACTTTCCACTCTATCTATGCCATTCAGAATCTTTTAAACTTTTATCAGTCGCCTCCCAACCCCCTGCTTTCCAGTGAACAAAAACCCAGTCTATCCAACTTTTCTTTGTAGCTAAGATCCCCCATACCAGGCAACAACTGGTAATCCTCTTCTGTATCCTCTCCAAAGCATCCACATCCTTCTGGTAGTGTGGTAACTGGAACTGTAAGCAATATTCCAAGTGTGGCCTAACTAAAGTTCTATAAACCTGCAGCATTATTTGCTTGTCCTTATACTGAATGCCCCTTCCAGTGAAGGCAAGCATGCCACAGGCCTTTTTTACTACTTTATCTACCTGTGCTGCCACCTTCAGTGATCAGTGGATCTGCACACCCAGATACCTCTCTATACCAATACTCCTAAGGGTTCTGCCATTCACTGTATAATTTCCACCTATGCTTGTCCTTCCAAAATGTATCATCTCAAATTTGTCTGATTAAACTCCATCTGCCATTTTTCTGCTCATGTTTCCAACTGATCTATATCCTTTGCTGTATCCTTTGACAATCCTCCTCAGTATCCGCAACTCCACCAATCTTTGTATCGTCCACAAACTTACTAATTAGAAGAGCTTCGTTTTCCTCCAAACCATTTATGTAGTAATAAGAGTGTTGCATTTTCGGCAGTGTTACCCTTTAAGTTAGTTCCTCGATACCAATCCCAGTGGCTGAGGTGAATGTTCAGATTCTCTAGCGCTATTTGAAGAACAGGAAGTTCCACTGGTATCTAGCAGCATTCCTCCCGTAACCACCACTAAGGAAACAGTTTGCTTATCTGTTGTTGCATTTCCTTATTTAAAAACAGTCAAAGTACTTCAGCCCTCAAATTTACTTGCATTAAGTGTTGTGGGGTATTTTGAGAGCATGCTAAAATGCAGATAGAGGTGTCAACCTTGACTCATTGCAACGTTCTTGACTCTGAATCAGAAGGTTGCCAGTCAAGTTTCATTACAGAATCCCGGGCACAAATTCCAGGCTAACACCTCAGTGCGGTACAATGTGTCTTAGGTGTCATCTTTAAAAAAAATCAAACTATTAATCCATTTGCCTTTGTAACTCCCCAATAAAATGGTACACTTGAATAATTGGTTCAGTATGCTGTGCAGACCAAAGGGATTGAGCTCTATTTTGGTTAAATATCGCAGTGTCCGTTGAATCATTTAGTTGAATAGGTTAACAAAAGAAAGCCCTGCCTTCCCATAAACCCATAACGACAGGGCAAGATTGGGGAAGCAGTACAAGAGCCACTTTAAAATGTTCATGTTTTGGAGAAAACCAAAATCATAGACAGTGGACTGCCCGGCAAATGGAGCAGAAACAAAACACTTCAAGTGGCTTTGTAGAGCGAAAAGTGCAACAAAAAGGAAAAAGCAAGAGAAAATCTCCAAAAAGTAGGAAATTCAATAAATTTGGAAATATGGAAAAAAAAGTAAAAACAGATATCTTTATTGAAAATCAAGGAAATAAAACAGAGAATCATGTCAGCCACAGCGGACATAACAGGCTTCAAGACAGAGTTTAAGCAAGACATTGGCACAGTTGTTCGAATTTGGCAGACCATTGACTTGGATTCAAAGTAGATGTCCAGCAATAAAAAGCATGAATGGGAAAGGGGTTAAGTGGAAGGGGGTTTGTCCTCATGAAGGATCACACTGGCTTCAAGGTGGGGCAGTGCATGACCACACCAGACATGGTCACCTCATATGTCAGGAGCTAGGGGGATAGGTGGCCCAATGCATGTTGATGTAGATTGGCGAGGTGGGGACCTGCGATATTCAAGGTTCACAGGAAAGGCAATCAGGAAGAGGTGTCTGAAGAAGGGTCTAGGCCCGAAACGTCAGCCTTCCTGCTCCTCTGATGCTGCTTGGCCTGCTGTGTTCATCCAGCTCTACACCTTGTTATCTTTAATCAGGAAGAGGATTTGGATTCCTGGAGGCTCACGGACTTGTTGATATTCTTTTTCTTCTTCTCCCTTCAACTATGTCTTTGTTGACTCTGGTTCTGCAGATGTGGTGGTCCCGTGATTCCTCTGTAAGTATGTCTTCAGTCCTGAGGGCCAGTGGCTGGGCCAATGGAGTGTAGCTGTGTGCACCTTTCCAACAGACCCTCCGGGAGCTGTGCCTGGCCCTCCATGACAGATACCAACCTGTCCGTGGAGACAGGCAGATGGTTGCATGACTCACTGCACTGCTGCAGCTTCTGGGCTCTGTTTGTGACCCACATCCCAGTCTGCCACTGCTGCTCCTCCCTATGTTTGGTGATAAAGTCCCTGATTGCCAAACTGCAGGGTCCTCTCCTGCCTGGGGCTGTGCAGGTGCCTCTCCTACTGGACTGCTGCCAGTTTTCTCCTGTGAGGGCCAGAATTCTTTCCCCATATAGGGTGAGGCACCTAATGTCTGGTGCCCTTTGCCTGCACGGGCTCTCTGCTTCATTTTGGGCTGACTTCTTTTGCATAAGGGATCAGGATGCATTAATGTGGGTGGCAGGTTACTCCTGATACAGGTGGCCGAAAGTGGTAAGGTATTCTGAGGAAGTGAATAGGCATCGCAGAGCAGAGTGAATACAAGGTTAGAGGTGTGCGAGGCTGGGTCTTTGGGCGGGATGGTGACAGCGAGTGAGGGAAGAGTGAGGCCGTAAAGCAGAGCCTAAGGCTTATTGGAAGGTGGGTGCTGTAGCAGAGATAGAGTGAACGTGAGATAGCAGAGAGAGAAGTGTGACACTTAACCTGGTGCAGTAGAAAAGGTCATTGACTTTCTTATGGCATGCTGGCCATTCCTACAGATGACCTTCTAGTCTTTAATTATAGGTTTGTAATACCAAAGGCTCTGAGGGACGTTATTCTCCATTGAATCCACAAGATTATTTGGAAATAACCAAGAGCTCACAACAGTCTGTACATTCGCCAGAATTTCCAAAGACAGTGAAAATTTCAAATGATCTTGCCACATTTGTGCAAACAATAGCCAGACACCAACAAAAACCTATTATCTTCTGGTCTTTCAGACAAGTCATAGACAAGACCTCTTCAATTTTCAAGGGAAAGCATATTTGATCCCAGAAGATGACTATTCTAGGTGGCTAGAAATGACCAGACTTTACACTATGTTGAGACAGTGATCAAATCACTGAAAAAAAATCTTTTCCATGTGAGTTTCCAGATGAGATTGTTTCAGACAATGGGCCACCATTTGTGTGTGAATACTTTAAGAGATTCACAACAGCATTGGAATTAATTGCATCACATGGCTTCCTTTTCACCTACAGGGCAATGGAAAAACCGAGAGATCATGAAGGTGCTAATGACTGAAAACAATAATTGAGATTTAACTTTAATGAATTATAGAACATCATTCTTGAGCAATGGATATTCACTGTCAGTTACTTATTGACAAAAGACTAAAAATGCAAATTCCACTGCTACATCAAAACCTCAAGCCAAAAATCACATATCAAGACCATTAGGGCATAAAAACAACCAAGAATTACCAAAACAGAAGAACAGGTCTAATTCTGGGAATGAAGTAAAGACTTTATCAGCTTTGATGCCAGGTCAGAATGTATGGATCAGAGGCAGGAATGAGAAGGCACAGTTGAAACTGGCAGAGCAACCACATTCTTGTATTGTTTGACCTTTGGTGAGAACATTCAGAGGGAACAGAAAAGCATTTAGTCCCCTCAATAATAAATGAGTATGAGTACCACAAACTTTAGAAAGAGAAAAGAATTACCATGATTACCTCATGGAATGATAATTGTAGTATTGGGGATGTAAAAGTACCACAGACCTGTAAAATGTACTCTTTGTGGGTAGGTGCAAAGGCAGGAAGAGGGGATGGTGGGCAAGTGGTGGAATGTAAATAAAGAAATAGTTAAATAGTGCTATTGTAAAATTGAGACAAATCTTGGACAGATATAGATTAATGAGAATGGAGATGATATTAAGATGCTGACATATATGTAACAGTGACGTTAACATTCATGTGCAGAAGATTGTGAAGAAAGAGTGGAATAGTCTGTTAGTAGTTAGAGATGGGCTTACCTACAGCAGTATTGTTATGTACAATAGTGTAAATAAAAAAATCTTGCAGAATCTTACCATAGTCATATAATTCATAAGTAAGGGGAAACAATTACAGGCCACAAACTACCAACAATTACAGGGATAGTCATCTTTCTAATGTGCTGATTAAAGCCCTGAGCCACAGGCTTTATTGCAAGTTCAGCCTCAGATATGGACTCACCACCCTGCTCCCATTGCAGTTTCAGTGCTTCAGTTCTGTCTTGATTAGCTTATGAATCTCTGAAACACCAACCCTTGTCTTGGATCTTTCTCCTGCATTGTATACCTTTTTGCCAGGCAAATACATGCAGAGAAAGGGTGAGGTTTCCACTGACACTGAGGAATATCCCTTAGAGCTGGCATTTACCCTAATCCCATGAGGTGCCTGTAGCCCAGTTGTCCACAAGACCAGAAGAAATAGGAACAGGTGTGGACCATCTGGTCCCTCAAGCGTGCTCTACCATTCAATAGGATCATGGCTGATCTGACATTCCTCACATCCATACTCTTGACCTTTCCCCCTGACCTTTGATTCCCCTACTGATCAAAAATCTATCTCAGCTTTAAATATACACAAGGACTCTGCCCCACAGCTCTCTGAGGCAAGGAGTTCTAAATACTCAGAGCCCTCCGAGAGGAGAAATTCTTCCTCATCTCAGTCTTGGTGACCCTTTATTCTGAGACTATACCCTCTGGTCCTAGACTATCCCATGAAGGGAAACATTCTCTCAGCATTTATCCTGTCAAGTCACTTAGCAATCCTATATGTTTCATTAAGATCACCTCTCAATCATCTAAACTCCAGTGAGTGGAGTCCCAGCCTGTTTAGCCTTTGCTCATAAGACAACCCCTCTGTACCAGAGATCATCCTAGTAACCCTTCTCAGAACTGCCTCCAATGAAATGATATCTTTCCTTAAATAACGGGACCAAAACTGCTCACAGTACTCTACATATGGTCTCACCAGCAACTTGTACAGTTACAGTGAGACTTGCTTGCTCTTATACTTGAACCCCTTGAAATAAAGGCTAAAATGCCATTAGCCTTCCTGATTACCTGCTGCACCTGTGCATTAGCTTTCTGTGTGTCATGGACAAGCACCCCCAAGTTCCTTTGTGTTGCAGTTTTCTGCAGTTTTTCTCGATTTAAATAATACTCTGTTCTTTTGTTCTCCCTACCTAAATGAACAACTTTGCATTTTCCTGCACTACACTCCATTTGCCAAGTTCTTCCCCACTATGTAACCTATCAATATTTTGCTATAAACTGTTTGTGTCCCTCTCACAACCTGCCTTTCCACCTATTTTTGTGTTGACTGCAAATTTGGCTCCAGTATACTCACTTCCTTCCTCCAAGTCATTAATATATATCGTAAACAGTTGTGGTCCCAGCACTGATCCTTGTGGAACCCCACTGGTCACAGTTCACCTACTTGTTGTTTCCTGTCCATGAGCCAATATACTACCTACAACACCATGGGCTCTTATCTCTTAATCTTTTGGGAGGTACCCTTTCAAGCACCTTCTGGAAGTCCAAATACAATACACCTTCTGGTTCCCTTCTATCCATTCTGGTTGAGACTTGCATGAAAACTAATCAATTAGACACAATTTCCCTTTCATGAGGCCATGTTGACTCTGCTTGATTAGAATGTGATTTCCCAAATGCCTACGATTACTTCCTGAATAATTTATTCTAATACTTTTCCAAAAATAGATGTTAGGCTAATTGGCCTCTAGTTACTCATTTTTTTGCCAACATCCCTTTTTAAATAACGGTGTCACATTACAGTTTCCAATCCTCTGGTACTTCTCCAGAATCCAGTGATTTGGAAAATTACAACCATTGCATGCACTATCACTGTAGCTGCCTCTTTTAGGATCCTAGGATGCAAGCCATCCTGGATTCTGAATTTATCCCTGTCTACAGGGCGATCACTGACTTTGGTCACCATATATGCTTTTTTTGTCAACTTAATACTTTCCTTAACTTCCTTGGTTAGCCAGGGTTGGTTTGTCTCTCTCTTAGAATCTTTCCTCCTTATTGGGATGTATTTTTGCTGAGAATCATGAATTAACTCCTTGAATGTCTGCCACTGTTTGCTTACTGTATTTCTTGCTAATCTATCTGCCCAGTTTACTTATGCTAACTTTATCCTCATTTCATTGTAATTCCCTTTATTTAGGTTAAACACAATTGTTTCTGACCCAAGTTTCTCAATCTCGAACTGAATATTAAATTTTATCATGGTTATGATCACTACTTCCTAGAAGAATTTTACTCAGAGGTTATTTATTAAACCTGGCTCATTACCCATTACCAGATCCAAAATAGTCAGGTCCATAACATTGTTCTAGGAAACAATCCCTAATGTATTCTGTGAATTCGTTGTCATAGCTACAGTTTCCAGTTTGATTAACCCAGTCAACATGAAGATCACCCATGGTTATTACCCTATTCTTTTTACATGCTCCTATTATTGATTTATAACCTTTCCCACAGAGTAGCTACTTTTTGGGGTCTGTATACTACTACAAATGTGTTCTTTGCTTTGCTGTGTTTTTTTTACCTTTGCCCAAATAGACTCTACATCATCTGAGCCTAGTTCATCTCTCATAACTGTCCTAATTTCATTTCACATTAATAGTCAAATCCCATTATCTTTTCCATCCCTCCTGTCTCTTTGATATTTCAAATATCCTTGAATGTTAAGTTTCCCATTTTGATCTCCTTGTGGCCATGTTTCTGTGATGGTTATGCGATCACATTTAGTTGCCTTGATTTGCATTGTCAGTTCATTTACCTTATTCGGAATACTTTGTGCATTAAGCTACAGAGTCTTGTTTTGTTGCTGAGTTTCCCTACATTTTTATGGTTCCTTGGTAAAGTATGATATCCATACATTCTGTCCCTTTCTATTTTCTGATAATAATCAACCCCATTATTAACCTGCAATTCTGCCTTCTATAATATGTTTAAGTTTATAATTTTCCATCCACGTGACCATCCTCCCCCCCCCGCTAGCAAATTAGTTAAAACCCTGTCCACAGCCCTACTGATGCGATTTGCTAGGACTGAATCCTGCATGATTCAGGTGGAGCCCGTCCCATCGGAACTGCTCCCTCCTCTCCCAGTTCAGGTAACAATGTCCCTGAATTCGAACTTGTTTCTCCCACACCAATCTTTAAGGCACTTGTTTACCTCTTTAATCTTGTTGATCCTGTGCCAGTTATCTCATGGCTCAGGTAGTAATCTCGAGATTACTAATTTTTTAGTTCTGCTTTTGAATTTATCCCCTAGCTGCTGATTTTGTCTCAATAGAACCTCTTTCTTCTTTCTACCTATAGCACTGGTACATGGACCACGATAACTGGATTTTTCTCCTCCCATTCCAAGTTCCTGTGCAGCCCAGTTGAGTTATCCTGAACTTGGGCACCAGGCAGGCAACACAACCTTTGGGACTCTCGATCCTGGCCACAGAGAATGTTGTCTATTCCCCAGACTATTCTACCCCAGTTACAATTAGATTTCGCATTCTCCCTCCGTACCATGCTGTAATGGTTAGATTGCTCATCATCGCTACAGCCCCTGCTTATCCACATAGGGAGCAAGAATCTCAAATCTGTGAGACAAGCTGAAGGGCTGAGACTCCTTCAGCACCACCTCCTGGTCGTCACTCTCAATAATTATGCTCTCAAGAAACCTGGGTAATATGCAGAGGAAGGTGAAGATTCCTGTGATGTACACACACGTATCCTGTACAACTATGAGAGCTGGTGAGTGGGTTTTCACTTTATACTTAAACACCTGTCCTAGCCTTTGATCATTCTGTGATCCCTACTTTTCCTGCCCACCTTCATTCAGTTCTTGACAAAGTGAAATTTAACTCATCCATTCACCTTACAGTGTGGAAGAGGTCATTCGCACTGACCCAGTCTCTTCAAGGGAGCCTGCCGCTACTTACCTTTGTGCCAACTGTTGTTCAGGCCACCATTGTTATTCATGACAACCATTTGTAGCTTAGAGAAGGTTGCACGGCGTGCTATTTCTGTATCATAGGTGTGATGTGCTGGGAGGATCATGGTATCTTTGAGCACTATCAATCTATTGATAGCACCAAATCAATTTTCATGAAGCTGTAGATTTACCTGGATGCCACAATTTTTTTGTTGTGATATCATGCATGTGACAAATTTTGCCAGTCTTCTCTCAGAAAGATTGCATGCAGAATGTCAGCTTATAAAGCTTTCACAATGGGGTTCAGGCACTACATTCTTCTTGCATCAGATTCACAACTTCTTCTGTGCTCACAGATAAATTCATTGACAAAGCAGAGAAGATGGAAATTTAGCCCATCTGCGCTAAGTTTAACTAAGCCATCCGATGTAACTCAACTTTCTACGTGTTGGCCTGTAACTTTGTAGGTCACAGCACTTCAAAGATATGCTCTGAAGTGGATGTACTGGTGTTTAGTTATGTTGTTTTCTGGCATATCTATACAAAGAAAAAGAAAGAAATTCAAAGTGGTTGCTGAGGACACAGTTCATATCACATTGAGTTAAAGGGGTAAACTGAGAATTTTGGGACAGTCTTTTACTGCCAAGTAATTTTGCGTAGTAGGAAAGGAGGAAGAAATGCCATGTTGGCTTGTACTTTCCCATCTTCGCCATGTTCATTGGCCTTGCCTCAGGATTTGTTGACCTTCCTCCACATAAAGGATGGGAGGATATAGAGATCGTTATTTGGCACCTTCGCAGTTCTCTCTCTATGAACTGTTTGCTTCTCCTCATTTCAATGCGCAAAATATGTAACTAGTTATCATGAAGTTTAGTAAACCCCAGCTACTAATAAGCAGATCATAATGTATGCACTGACATTTGGGACCAGTAATGGGATGTTTGCAGGAAGGCAGTGAGCGAAGCAACATGGGCAAGTGGAGGCTGGCAGTCTAATGGAAACACATTGGCTCCAGTGCAGTAAATAAATTGTAAGCACCTTGAACCAGCCTAAATTTGAAATTGCTGCAATTCCTGGAGAGTTTGGACAGCTTCTTACACCTTTGCTGTTCAACAAAATTACTAAAGCTTTTCCTTAACTATTTTTTTTTCAGCATTTCCGTGTTGGTACTTTTCCTGCAGTTCCCCAAACATGATCTCCATTTTTTGCTTGCTTGGTCGAGCAACATCTCCACAGTTGTTTGGGGAACGTGAGGGTTCACTTCCATCCCAGCAGATCTCTTCATTCATTTTTGTATTGAAGAAACCTTGATCCTTTGCTCTCAAAGTAACTTGGTGGCTGATTGTATCTTTAAACTGCTGCAGAAGAGCAGAAAACACTTGTAACAAAATGCCAGTTCTTGCCCCTGATGGCGAAGCCAGTAGCAAGTGTTGTTGCTCGTGCCCTAATTTCCTCTAAATATTTGTCTTTCACCAAACATGGAAACCAGATGTAAGCTCCTCTGCTGGATGTTTTGTGGGTGTGATTTGTAATCTCTGCTTGGGATCTTGCCTAGATGAAGAGCTCAAACCCAAGTTGTAGCAGGTTCTCCACTGTGGAGTAATTTCACTAGGAAACTCAACACTTACTCCACCTAATGCAATATGCGTTGGAGTGGGTGATGGTCATTTTGACTTTGGATCAAAATAACGCAAACAGTATCAAATCAACCAAACTGTTCCAGTTTTCATGACAGAGAACTCAAAAGAACTTGGAAAGCAGGTTAAAGCTAAAGACTTGCAGAATTTAACATTTTTGCAGCATATCAAATGCATTGGCCCAAAGAGGACATTATTACATTTTATTTCTAAACATGAATTATGAAATTCAGAAGCTAGGAATAGGTCTTTAAAGGAGCAGCATTAATTATTTTTATCTTGCACCTTTATCTCTCGCTGGAGAGTTTGCTCACTTTTTAGAGTTGCTGTGGTAGATCACTAACTGGTCCTATCTATGTCGAGATAAGCCTGAATACTAGTGTGGTTATTTCTGACAATGATACTTAGACCACCGTTGAATGGAGTCAAGCGATAGGTAGGTGACAATGTCCATTCACCTTAAAAAATCATATATCCTATGCAGTAATTAAGATCTCTACTTGTCTTTTATCTTCACGTTCTAGTTGCCATTGGAATTCCATTTATTAGTAATGTTTCCATCAATTCTAATTGAGGCATGTGGACTCCATTTTGTCCTTGCAGCATTATGCCTTATTCAACACCATAGAGCACCTGCAAAACGTTAGCTCAAAGTGGCCATTATATCAGAATCAAAGAATGATACTGTTTACAATTGAACTGAGAGTTTAGTGCGTCTTGCTGTCTTCCACTGGCACACTTGGGGTTGTGCTATTTTGGGAACAAGAGAGCAGAACAGCAGGGGTTATACAGAAGTGTTTGTGTTTGCATGGGAGCATGGGCACTGTCTATAGGATTAGGATAAGAGAATAGAAAGTACAGTAGAAAAATGTTCCAACTTCAATGTGACAAAGTTGCTCAATAGTTATTGAATCCTTCATAAACATGCTTAATCAATGCATTGAATGTGCTTGGCATGATAAATTGATCCATATAAAAATGAACTTGCCTCCAGATGTAAAGTAATAGTCTATCTAATCGTGTAGCAGCTAATTATTTTAATAGATGATCTTGAAATTTTAAAAAGTGAGGAGAAGGTTTGAAGGCTTTGGTTTTAACGTTGTGGCATTTATTTAATGAGAGATAGCTAAACTAATTGGATGAGGTAACATGCTGCTCTTACAGTCTGTCTGATCTTTCTCTCTGTTGAAAATATTATTGGGTAGGGTGTGAAACCAATGTTTTACCCTATCCCTTGGTTTCCCACATGGTGAATTAGGATAAAGTTACATCCTTAAAGACTGTGCTTGGACTTCAGATGTATCATGATTGGTTCATATTGAACAACTATTTGTCTCCGTTTTTTGCAAGTGTTGTCAGTCATTTTGTTTCCTTCATTTGTAGAATTGAGTAAATTTTGCAAGTATAGTTTCTGGAGATCTTGTGGCACATTGATAGTGTCCTTATCTTTGGACCAGCAGGCCTGCATTCAAGTCCCATCAGTTCCAGAGGTGTGTCAAACATGTCTGAACAGGTTGATTAAAATAGCTATATCATAGCTTTCTATGAATGTCGGGTTATGTTGAAAGGTGGATCAGTCCACACGGAATGTTTCAGTGAAGCAATGCTACACTATTATTTTTGAATTAAGTTACAAATAATGATTGTGAAGTGTATTTTCCCAAACTTTGATCGAATCTTTCCTAATCTTTGATTGAAAGGATCTCCTTTCACTTAGCAATCAATGACTGAATATCTCTTAGCCTATTGTCCATTTTGTCCATTTTCAATTTCAATAGAGATCAACGCTGCAAAAGGACACCCCTACAATCTAGACTCTGTAGTACCAAGCCATTTTTTTGGAAGCAAGTGACTTATTTTGAATTTCAAGGTGTAATCCTAATTACTTTATTAACAATTGCAGTTATATGCAGTTATCATATAGTATTCTTAGAAAATGTATAACAAATATTGTGCAGTATGCTCAGTTTGAGCAGCATACCAACAGTGTGGCAGCCCCTGCCCCAGTAGCCCCGGACACACCTATTTCCCTCTGTCACCATTTCTAAAGTCAGATTAGCCTTCCTGGGAGTCAATCCAAGGAAAGCAACAGGCTCGAACGGTGTCCCCGGCCGAGCACTCAGATCCTGTGTGAACCAACTGGCGGAGGTATTCACCAACATCTTCTACCTCTCTCTCCGACAAGCCAAAGTACCTACCTGCTTCAAGAAGACCACCATCATCCCTGTACCCAAGAAAACACATGCCGTGTGCCTTAATGACTACCGCCCAATGGCTCTGACCTCCATAATCATGAAGTGCTTCAAAAGGCTGGTCATGGCCAACATCAAATCCAGTCTCCCAACCTGCCTCGATCCCCTACAATTTGCTTACTGACATAACACGTCCACAGAAGATGCCATATCCCCAGCCCTGCAATCACCCCTGGAACATCTGGACAATAAAGATACCTATGTCAGAGTCGTGCTCATTGACTACAGCTCCGCCTTCAATACCATTATCCCCTCCAGACTGATCTCAAAACTCTGTGACCTTGTTCTCGGCTCTGCCCTCTGCAACTGGATCCTCAGCTTTCAGAACACAAATCATAATCAGTGAAGATAGATAACTGCACTTCCTCCACAATAACACTCAACACTGGAGCACCCCCTCCGGCAAAGGATGCATCCTCAGCCCCCTGCTGTACTCCCTATACACCTACAACTGTGTTGCCAAATTCTGAATGAACGCCATCTATAAGTTCACTGATGACACCACCGTAGTGGGACAGATGTCTAACGACGAGTCAAATTACAGAAGGAAGATAGAGGGCTTGGTGATGTGGTGCAAAGAAAACAATCTGTCCCTCAACATCGGCAAAACTAAAGGACTGATCATTGAATTCAGAAAGAAAGTAGAACACGCCCCTATCTACATCAATGGAACTGAGGTTGAGAGAGGGAAGAGGATTAAGTTCCTTGGAGTGACGATAACCAATGACCTGTCCTGTAAATGCGACGGTCAAGAAGGCACAACAACGCCTCTTCTTCCTCAGGTGGCTCAGGAAATTTGACATGTTCATAATGTTCCTCACCAACTTGTACAGGTGCACCATTGAAAGCATACTGTCTGGGTGCATAACAGCCCGGTATGGCAATTGCTCTGTTCAGTACCGTTAGAAACTACAGAAGGTGGTGTGCACAGCCCACACCATCAGGAGACCAACCTTCCATCCATGGACTCTAGTTACATGGTTCGCTGCCGCGGAAATGCGGCTAATTTCATCAAAGACCCATCTCACCCTGCTAATGGCCTCCTACAATCTCTTCCGTCAGGCAGAAGATACAGAAGCCTGAACACACGCAAGAGCAGGTTCAGGAACAGCTTCTTTCCGGCCGTTATCAGACTGTTGGATGGACTGTAGCCTCAAATAATATAATCTGCAATGTAACCTGTATGCCTCTAAGTCTTTTTGGTCTGTACGTCCTTTGCTTGCTGTGATCTGCCTGTACTGCTCGTAAACAAAGCTTTTCACTGATTTTACTGTCACGTGACCTGAAATACAATCAAGTTTATCGCACAAGCAAGGAAGACAAATATTTACATATTTTCTAATCAAGCTTTTCAGAAATGTTATTACACACCTCTGAAGCAAATTGGATTTGAACCTAGGCCTCCTCCCTCAGAGGTAGGACACTTTCACTGTTCCACAAGAGCCTCTAAAACAAAGATTTAGTATTTTCCTAATCAAACTGTTCAGAGAGATTACACACTTCTGGAGCAGGTGGGGACTTTAACTCAGGACTCACAGCCCAGAGGTAGGGACATTACCACTGTGCCATAACAGCCTAAAACAAAAACATAGCAAGTGAAATAATTTATATCAGGTAATCCTTTCAGTTGGAGAATTGGGGAAATATTCGCTAAATTTGTTCTTTCAGTCTTGAAAGCATGCACCTGAGAGGTAATTTTACAGAAATATATATGATAGTAAATTGCATAGAAAACATGAGTCTAGCTGCATTTAAAAAGAAATGAACATTTCCAGAGCAGCCTACTTTGCATGACCTTTACATTGCTTTAATACAGGGTTAATCAACTGTGAGTCGTGCTGTCCTGTGCCTCTACCGATCATTTGCAAACAAAATCAGCATCATCAAAGAAGGCACTGAGACACAAATATGAACTGTGCTGAGAATGGTATTCTAGTCTACTGCAAAATTAGGAAAGTAGAGTGGCTTTTAAACTAAACACTGTGGACCAAGGGATCAAGTTTGGGAAGATGTGAAAAATCAAAATGTGAAGAGCCACGGTAAGACAAAAAGGTATTCATATGGGAGGTGATAAACAGACCATGATAGGAAGGGTTAGATAGGGCAAATCTAAAGGTGAATCAACAGATAAGGCTAGAGGTTACAACAATAATAAGGGAACTGAACCGAAGACTGTGTATATGAATGCACGTGGTATTTGAAACAAAGCAAATAAACTGCTCGCACAAATAGATATAAATGTATACAGTCTAACAGTCATTGGAGAGTCATGACTGCAGGACGACAGATTGAAACCCGAATATAGAAGGAAACGTGGTATTTAGGTTTGGTCAGAAACTAGGAAAAGATAGAGGAGCGGCTATGTTAGTGATTCATGATATTAGCACAATAGGAAGGATGATCTAAATCCAAGAAACCAGGATATAGAAGCAGTTTGGGTATAAGTAAGAAATGCTATAGGCAAGAATTCACTTGTGGGAGTAGTGTACCAGCCTCTTAACAGTTACCAACACTGTAGGATGGAGTATATGGAAAAAGGTAATGAGAGCTTCTCAGAAAGGTGTAGCAATCATTATGGAAGATTATAATGTACATACAGACTAGAAAAATCAAGGGAAAAAGCAAGCCTCCATGAAGAGTCATGGAATAATATCCAGATAGTTTCTTAGAGAAGCACATTCTGGACCCACACAGAGAGTAGGTTATACTACAGAAGGTGGTGAGCCAACCTCCCATCCGTGGACTCTATTTACATGACCCGCTGCTGCGGAAAGGCAGCCAACATTAAAGTCCCATCTCACCCTGGTAATGATCTCCTACAACCTCTTCCATCAGGCAGAAGATACAGAAGCCTGAACACACGCACAAGCAGGTTCAGGAGCAGCTTCTTTCCGGCTGTTATCAGACTGTTGGATGGACTGTAGCCTCAAATAATGTAACCTGCAATGTAACCTGTATGCCTCTAAGTCTTTTTGATCTGTACATCCTTTGCTTGCTGTGATCTGCCTGTACTACTCGTAAACAAAGTTTTTCACTATATTTCAGTCCATGTGACAATAAAATTAAAATCAGAAAATCAGAATATTGCATAATGAGATAGGATCAATTAATATTGATATAGTGAAGGAACTCCGATGTTGCAGTGACCATAGTTTGATTAAGTTTTACACTGTGTTTGAGGGAGAGGAGAATGGCTCCAAGACTAGTATTTTAAACATAAAGAAGGTAATTTAGTGGGTATGAAAGTACAGCTAGTTAAAATGAACTGGTAAATTTGGTTAAGCAATGGGTAAATAGAGATTCAGTGGCAGATGTTTAGCGGGATAATGAGAATACACAGAAAAGATACAGTCCAATGAGGATGAAAGATTCCAAGGGGAGGACCCACTATCTATAGTTAAATAAAAAGATTAAAGGTAGCATCAAACTGAAAGAAAAAGACATATAATTGTACAAAGATGGGTTAGAAGGCTGGGTAGAGTGTAAATAAGGGCAAAGAATTATTAAAAGATTAACAAGGGAAAAGTTACAGAATGAAAGAAAACTAGGCACAACTATAAAAACAGATAGGAAAATTTTCCATAGATATTTAAAAAGTTAATAAAGTGAATGTTGGTCCTGTGGCAAGTGAATCTGGGAACTTAATAACAGAAATAAGGAGATGGTAGATAAATTGAATGAGCACTGTGCATCATCTTTATTTATAGGGGAGACAAGTAACATTCCAGAAATAGTTGTAGATCAGGAAATCAAAGGAAAGTATGCAAGAGAATTACGGTCATAAGGGAAGTTGTGCTGAGCAAATTTTTGGACGTGTAAGTTAACAGGTTCCTATGTATTGATGGATTTCATCCTAGGGCCATATAAGAAGTGAGATAGTGAAAATTCATATATTGGTTCAAATCTTCCAAAATTCCCTTGATTCAGGAAATGTTTCATTAAATTGGAAAGTATTGAACGTAATTCATTTATTCAAACTAACTAATAAGGGATTGCAAGGGGATGTGGATGTCCTGGAGAATTATCTTTTCACACTGATGGTCATAAGATTTCGGAACTTTCTTCCTTAACAGGCAGTGGAAGCGAGGCTTTGAATCTTTTTAAGGCAAAGGTAGATAGATTCTTGATCAGCAAAGGGGTGAAATGTTATTGTGTGAAAGCAGGAATGTGGACTAATCACATCAGCCAATGGTCTTATTAAGTGTTGGAGCAGGCTGTAAGGGCCAAGTGACTGACTCCTGCTGTTGTATGGTCATAAACCATTTACAGACCTCACTCTCAGCTAAGATTCCACACAGCACTGAAATAAAAACAGTAAATGTGAGAAATGCATGAGAGTCAAAATCTGAACATGAAAGAACAGACTGATTTTTCAAGCTGATTTCCTCATGGATCACTTAATGAGTTTTGACAAGGGTTCTGAACAAATACTGTCATTCACCATTTTGTCTTTGAGTGAATATACCTTGTCTCTTCCTGAACCAATACCTCTTTGAAGGTAATCCATTTCTCAGATATTATTTTTCAAACTAAGCTTTGCTTTCAGTTCTTATCTTACCCCATTGAAGTCAGTTCTTCTCCAGTTGATTCTTCCTTGGAATTGAGCAATGTCATTTTCTGGTGTCATTTTAAACAATGTGCTCCAATGATCACTGTCCCCTAAATGTTCCCAATGTCACCTAATCACCTCATTCCCAAGAAGCAGAACCAGCAGGGTCCCCTTTATTAGAAGTTGCTTTATTGGTCAAACAGAAAATGATAGAAATGATAGAATGTCTGTAACATCTAAAGAAAACTTTCTTTTCATCAGCTGTTTAGGCAGTTTTATACCATAGTTGATAAGGTAGGGGAAGAGTGTAGATTTATACAGCACTTTCAGGAGTTCAGAGCACCCTAAGATGACCCTGATTGAAGGTCTTTTGAATTGAAATTGTTATTAATATCGAAAACACAGCAGTTAATTTGTACAGAGCTAGGTGTCACAAACAGTAGTGAGATAATGACTAAATAATCTGTCTTGGAAAGATGCTGGTTGCAGGAGGTATTTTGCATTAATAAACATGTTGACTTAGAATGCGATATCACCGCATTTGTGCGAGTTGGAGATAAATCCAGGTTCCCAGGCAAAAGGTCAGTAATGCTCAACTAACTGCACCGTACAATCCATCTTCTGATTTATTTAGTCTTCAGTTTCCAACATTCATATAACTTTTTACAAGATCTTTGTAAAACTTTAATTTTGCTATGAGCAAAGGTGTAAAGTTGGTGTCTGAAAAGTAGTGTACCTGCCAATAAGATAGGCTTGAAGTTAGAGGGCAGTAAATGCTGATTTTGCCTGAAACAGCCTATATACAATGCAACAACACTGGTCTTGCAATGTAATCAGTATCACCAACATAAGTTTATACTTTTAAAAGTACACTTTGCTAAACAGGAAATAAACCTCTTGGAATGCAAACTGAATTCACTGTGTTTAGATATTAATAACAAATCTGTAAACTACTAAGGCTTCACTTTCTCAGTAGATCTGCAAGAGCAACTGTCAGTCATAACTGACCAGAATCTCCACATTCCAGTCATAGGTATATCTGCCCCACAAAATATAGTGATCATAGTAATCATTTCATTTTGACATGCCTGTGCGGCTATGCTTTTGCTGTGTGAAAAGCATTTGCGGTGTCATTCAGATGTATTGGTTTAGTCAAGACTGTAAAAATGCCTAGCAGCATGAGGAATCCCTTTAGGTATGTCCTGCTTTGTACAGTAATTATTTCCAAAATTATGTTAATCACATGTCAAGAAGTAGAACTGATAATTAATTTTGGCACAGTGACAAAACAAGAGATTCACTTAAAGAACATTATTTGAGATAAGTTATTTGATGGTGTTACATTCCCTATTCTCTATACCTTAATGAAGCAACTGGCAGGGAGAAGATAAATTTAAAAAAAGATGTATATCACTATGCTGCTTCTGTAAATGTGAGTGTTTGAGTGTGCCAATGCTTAGTGTTTCTGTATGGAGAAGTTGGTGAATGAAAAAGATGGGTCAAAAATAAAATCAGTGGGGTCTAGATTCAATCACCACAAAAATGGACATGTGAATCATAATGAGCAATTAATCTGTGCCTGTTGATTGCAGTGAAGTTGGCATGCTGCCAACTCATTTGAGTAATCAATGCATTCAGCTAATGCTAACAGTGTGGTTGATTGGCTAAACACATCAATAGGGATCAATACCATGAGTGGCTCATACACATAAAGCACAATTTAAAGCTAGCCTGCTTCCTTTAAAGGAGTACTGCATTGTGGCTGGAGTGATGGTTGGACAGAATCTGAACTAGGAAAGAATGAGTAATCATAAATTAGGAATGAACAGACTCCAAGGTTTTGGGATGCGGTGCTGGACTAAAGACACCCGTTGTCAACAGTGGAGAAGGAAACCCTCTAGCTGCTGGTCAAAAAGCAGTGAGACAGTTAGCTGTGGATGTCAATGTCAAGCTTAAAAACATTGGATGCAATGTTGCAAAACGTTCAGTAGCCTCTTGTGAGAGGCTCCTCCTTCTCATATCCCACTTCCCCTCAATCTGACAACAAAGTGCACCCACCCCTATGTGCCTTTCATACGGATCGCTCACTCTGCGACTCCCTCGTCTGCTCCACACTCCCCACTACACCCAACACATTTCCTTGCAACTGCAGGAAGTGCTACACCTGCCCCTCCACCTCCCCCCTCACCTCCATCCAAGGCCCAAAGCAAACCTTTCATATCAGATTTGGGTTCACCTGTACATCCTCCAACTTGGTCTACTGTATCCATTACTCCCGATGTGGGCTGCTCTACATCGGTGAGACCAAGCGTAGACTCGGGGACCGTCTAGTGTAGCATGTCCATCCTGGGCCTCCTCCAGTGCCACAATGACACCACTTGCAAACTGGAGGAGCACCACCTCATATTCCACCTTGGGAGCCTACAGCCCGATGGCCTTAATATAGAATTCACCAGTTTTAAAATCTCTCCACCCCGGCTTCATCTCATGTTCAAATATCCCTCTCATCCCAGCCTCCTTGACCTGACACAATCTGTCCATCTTCTTCCCCACCTATCTGCCCTACCCTTCCCACTGTCCAATCCCCACCACTCCCTACCTGCACTCACCTATCACCATCCCACCTACCTTTCCCCAGCCCCACCGCTCCTTTCTATTTATTTCCCAGCTCCCTTCCCCGTCCCCATTTCTGAAGAAGTGTCCCGACCCGAAACATCAACTTTCCTGTTCCTCTGATGCTGCCTGGCCTGCTGTGTTCCTCCATCTCCACACTGTGTTGTCTCTGACTCCATCATCTGCAATTCTTGCTACGTCCCCTCAATCTGACACCCTCTTCTGTTTTAAAGCTGCAGATGCTTTAAATTAGCAAGTCCTGCTTCACTGCCCACCTCTCACAACAGAACCTTAATGTTCTGCCTTTTTGTTTCAGATATTTAAGAAGTGCAACCTGGCCACGAAGAAGAGAAGCGAGTAATGATGAGGACATAATGTACTGTCATACTCAATGGTAGTAGCTCAGGATGGGACCAGCATTGTCCCACAAGGATCTGTGTTAGTGTCTCAATTATTCACATTTTTTTAACAATTTGGATAATGGCATAGAAAGTCATGTATCCAAATTTGCTGATGATACAAAGTTAAGCTGCATTATAGACTGTGTATACGACAGCATAAAATTACAAAGGGATGTTAGTAGACTTAGTGCATGGGCAAAACTGTGGTACACGGAATTCAATGTAAACAAGTGCAAGGTTATTTATTTTGGACCAACAAAAAAATGGATCAGGGTATTTTTCTAGATGGTATGAGGTTAAATACAATGGATGTCCAAAGAGACTTGGCAGGGTTTCAGGTGCATAGATTTTTAAAATATCATGGACAAGTGCAGAAAACAATTAAGAAAACTAATGGAATGCTGGCCTTTATATCTAGAGGACTGGAGTACAAGGATGCAGAAGTTATGCCACAGCTATAGAAAACCCTGGTTAGACCCCACTTTGAGTAGTGTGAGCAGATCTGGGCACCACACCTTAACAACGATATATTGCCTCGGAAGGAGTACAGTGTAGGTTTACAAGAATGACACCAGAACTTCAGGGGTTAAGTTATAAGGTGAGATTATATAAATTAGGCCTATTTTCTCAAGAATTTAGAACGTTAAGGGGTGATATGATTGAAGTCTTCAAGATTTTAACTAGAAAAGACAGGGTAGATAAAGATAAATTGTTTCCACCGGTTGAGGGTTCTAGACTAGGGGCATAGTCTGAGAATTAGGGCAAGACTGTTCAGGAGAGATGTTTCTGTAAGTGGCAATGGATGTAGGATTAGTTATTAATTTTATATAACAATTTTTGTTCAGCAAAGGTGAGAATCTATCTATTCCCCATGGCAGATGTTTGTAAGACCAGAGGGTGCAAGTTTAAGGTGAGGAAATAGTGGTTTAGAAAAGACTTGAGAATTTCTTTTTCACCCTGAATGTGCTGCCTGAGAAGGTGGTAGCAAGTACTCTTGCAACATCTAGATAAGTACTTAAAATGCTTGGGCGCAGTAGGCTATGGACCAAGTGCAAGTAAATGGGATTCATGTAGTTTCGTGATTATTGATCAGCATAGACATGGTGGGCTGAAGGGCCTGTTTCTATGCTGTATGACTGTGACTCTGTATTAAGGGATATGGGCCAAAAGCAGGTATATGGAGTTAGGCACCAGATCAGCCACAATCTCATTAAATGGCAGAACAGACTCGAGGGGCTGAATGGTCTACTCTTTTTCCTATGTTCCTGTGCTGACACTGCATGTTATGTAAGGTATAGATTTTAGAGTTAGGATCTCCATGTGGTAAAAGCCGGGGTATGAGATGGCAGCAGTCAGGACACAGACAAAGAGAGTGTAACTGCCAGTTCACCAGATCAAGAAGTGCACACAGGGTCCACTGCAGCAGAATTGATGGTGCACCGTAAAGGAGAATGAAAGTGACTTTGCACAAGAAATGCTTTGCACATTACAAAATCTGCTAGATCTACAAAATCTACAACCAAAGTCAAAGAACATGAAGGTGTCCAGAACCAACATGCCTTAGATCTTAGTCCGGAGTTTGGAACTCACCTTCTTTAGCATGGGTAGAAATGGTCTCAAACTATTCATACTTGTAGATCAACCATGATGCAGTGGGATAAAGGGGGGACATTTTCATGATGCAGCCTGTAACTAGTGGAGTATTACAGTGTTGGGGCCAGAATTATTTACAACATATACTAATGATTTGGATGATGGAAGTGACTGTATTATCACCTAGTTTGTGGACAAGACAAAAGAGGTGCGAAGGTAAGTTATAAGGATGACACAAGGATGACACACTTAGAAAGGAAGAGTGGTCTAGTTTTGCACCTACAGCTTATGGTTGTATCTAATAGTTAAAGTAATCATTATATTACAAGCACAAGCAACTTGACATCTAGGTGGTGTCGTACAGCCGCAAACTCATGCTACAATGGGTGTGGACCGTAATGTATAACAGGGCTTTCAGGGTCTCACATCAGTACAGCAATGTGTCCTTCAATTGATTATTAAAATGTTTGAAGTATCAGCTGATGGGGAGGGAGGGGGGGAATTGCAATGGCTACATGGAGTACAAACATGGTGTTCTCTCTCAGAAGACAATACTTGTCATTCTCAATCTTGCCACTTCACCAGTGCCCTTGCTGTCAGCCAGCCAATATTACATTCAGTAAGATGGCATATTCTGTAGCTATGCCTTCTAGACCCTGAAGTACTCAAAAATGTTCTTTCGACCCTAGAATTTAGCAGCCTTCCACCGGCCATACTGCAACTACTTTGGGTGGCATAGTAGCTCAGTGCTTGGGCAACTGTCTGTGTGGAGTTTGCACATTCTCCCTGTATCTGCATGGGTTTCCTCCAGGCGCTCTGGTTTCCAGCCACAGTCCAAAGATGTGCAGGCTAGGTGGATTGCCCATCATAAATTGCTCATAGCGTCCAAGGATGTGCAGGCTGGATGGATTAGTCATGCGAAATACAGGGTTACAGGGATGGAGTGGAGGTTGGGTCTGGCAGGGATGCTCTTCAGAGTGTTGGTGTGGACTTGATGGGCTGAATTGCCTGCTTCCACAGTATAGGGATTCTGTGATACTGGGTTAATACCATGTAGGAGTACTAGAACGGGGAAAAGTACGTGGAACAAAGATAAACAAGGAATACAGATGAGTGATTAGTTGATTTTTATATGCAGTATGACATGATTTGAATTCTGAATTTGGTTTGAAATATTTATTTTGTAGAGAATTTTATTCTTTCATTATGGCAAAACAAATACTGTGATCAGTAACATAGGGAAGTTTAAGATGTGGGAGTGTTGCTGAATTGAGACCTGGAATGGTGATTACTGGTATCATATTTGGTTGAGCTCTTCATGGACAGCCCAGACAGAAATGCTCCTCAACTGCTTGGCATATATATAACTTGTTGCAAGGGTTGTCCATTCTCACTGGTAAGATTGTGTAGCATATATCAACCATCACAAAACTTGACATGCACTCTGCCAACTATTTCAGGCTTTTCCAGTATAGTCCAGATCGTGGAATCATTTGCTTGTTTCAATATACCAATGATCTGCTCTATTAATGTTATGTGACAGCATGGCTATCCTTTATACCTGCAGCTTATATGTGCATGGTTTGTAATGACCAAGCTTGCAGTGTTGCTGTGGCAGATTTCAGTGAGAATGTCCTTATGGAGTCCAGACACCTTACTGAACCTTGTAGAGGTTCAGGTAGGAGAAAAGCTGTCTGTGTACCTTTTGTGGATATTACCCTCTCATGAAAGCCCTTGTTTGCCCTTTTTCCTCCCCCTTCCAGCAGCTTGCTCTACCTTACCACCTTTCAGCCTCCAAGGAATGCTGCCTTCTAAGAGGAATAGTTACCACAATACCCATGTCTGGGAGTACCTGACTTATGCAGAAACCTTGATATCAGTGTACACTCCTTTGGCAGCTGCCATAACACTCCCTGTAGACATGTGCAACTCAAAACTGAAATAACTCCACAGAGGTGGGTATCCTGTCACCAAGTCACCCTTTATTTACACATATCTTTGACACTGATCCAGCTTCCTCAGAGCCGACTCCTCGAGTGAACAGAACCTCTGATACTTCTATTTATATCTGTCAGCCAGGGTTCCCCGATTGGGGCTGTTAATCTGATCCATTCAGGGCACTCATATTCTATGAGGTCCACCTGGCGAACCTCATTACAATCACTACAAAAACAACTATAGAAAGCTTAAACGACTCTACTAGAATTGTAGCACAACCATGAGAAATCAGCCAGCATAGGGCTTGAAAGTCCCTTTAAGAAGCTGATGTAGTGGCGTTCCTTCTTGCTGCTGAACATGTATTCAGCCATGTGAGGTTAAAAGAGGGTGTTGGGTGGGGGCTAAGCTCCAATTTGGCACCAGTGGCAACAAATCAGCCTTATACACTTATTACATCATGATCTATCTGCTCTGCATGCATCTAAGTTGTTGGATATTGTGTATGCTGTCATCCATTTTGCCCCACCAGCGTACAAGTACAAGGCCAGCATCATTTTGGAACTCTTAAGTGCACAACTAACATTTAAAACCTGGCATTAACAGCACAAGAAGCGTTGGGGTGGAAGAAATCAATTTAAATCAACCTGGTTGCCTCAGTGGCTCAGTATGTAAACACAACACATATGGCCAGAAATTCATCTTCCACCGAAAGACATGGTTGTTTTTCTCGTAACCAATGGCCAACTTTTAAAGAAGTATTGGATTAAGCGGGATTGTAAATTCTTACCTCTAACATGTGCAGTTCTGTCAGGCGATTGTTAATTTCTCACACTGCGTTGGTACCAGTCCTTTCAGAGCACATGCATGTTGACTCAGTTGCCAAAAACAGAATTACCAAGATGCTACTACTGGAATAGACCTCAAAATTTCTTGATTAAGGAGAGCTTCTATTCTGCATGTGAACATTGGATACAGCCTTGGACCTAGTTGTGAAGTTCCTCTTCACTTGAATAGTCTGGCAATATTTTTTCTGTAGGTTCACCTCTAAAACATTGATACTTGGGTTTAAAAAAAGTAAACATGCAAAATCAGTCCTGTTGCCAAGAAGTTGATAGGCTTGCTCATGTCAAAAGATGGCAAAAGCGTGCAACTTGACTTGTAAACACCTCAGCCAGAATTAGCATATTTAGGAGCCAAAATTACAAAGCATTAAATATAATAAGATGAACACTTAGGTTGACTGGTCTACTTTGGAGGAGCCCTACTGTACTCAGCAGAATGTGTGCTAAGATTTATAGCAGTCTGCAGCATTCTGCAAAACTTTTTCATTACGAGGACACAGCACTTGCTACCCTCTGACAGGGAGGTGGTGGTGTGGTGGTGATTCCTGTCCTAGTAATTCAGAAACCCAGGCTAATGTTCTGTTCAAATATCACCATGGTAGATCGTGAAATTAGAATTCAATAAAAATCTGGAATTAAAAGCTGGTCAAATGTTGAATGTCATTAAAAAAAGACCTGGTTCACTAATGTCCTTTAGGGAAGGAAATCTGCCATCCTTACCTGGTCTATATGTGACTCCAGACCTACAGCAATGTGGTTGATTTGTAACTGTTCTCTGGGCAATAGGGATAGCCAATCAATGCTGCAGCATCTATATATAATGTGAATAAAAATAACTATTAAGGAAGCAGTTTAGAAATAGGAAGGAAAGAAGGATGAGTGGAAGGAGGAGGATGAAACAGAAAAGGAAAAGAAAGAGAGAACTGTAATCTTAGTAGTTCAGTATGTCTGAACTGTTTGTGAATAACTGAGGGCGACACTGTGGCTCAGTGGTTAGCACTGCTGTCTCACAGCGCCAAGGACCCAGGTTTAATTCTACTCTCGGGCGACTGTCTGTGTGGAATTTGCACATTCTCCCCGTGTCTGCGTGGGTTTTCTCCGGGTGCTCAGGTTTTTCCCACAGTCCAAAGATGTGCAGGTTAGGTGGATTGGCCATGCTAAATTGCCCATAGTACCCAGGGATGTTTAGGTTAGGTGGATTAGACATGGGAAAATGCCAGGGTAGGGGAATGTGTCTGGGTGGGATGCTCTTTGGAGGAGCAGTGTGGACCTGTTGGGCTGAATGGTGTGTTTCCACACTAGGGATTCTATGATTCAAACTCTCTCAAGTGAAATACCAGTAGCTTCAAGCCCAATTCTCTGTTTACCAAAACTTCCATACCTTTGTAGAGCTGTTAGTAATGGAGGTAATAGGACTCAAAAAGAACGTGCAAAAACTGGCATAAGGGCACTTTATCTGAATGCTCGGAGCATTCAAAATAAGGTGGATGAGTTGACGGCGCAAATCATGGCAAATGGGTGTGATTTAGTGGCCATTACAGAGACATGGTTACAGGATGGTCATGACTGGGAGTTAAATATCGAGGGGTATCAAACTGTTCGGAAGGACAGACAGGAAGGTAAGGGAGGTGGTGTTGCTCTGATTTTTAAGGATGATATCAGGGCGGTAGTGGGAGATGATATAGGTTCTACTGAACAAAACGTTGAACCCATTTGGGTGGAAATTAGGAATAGCAGGGAGAAGAAGTCACTGATAGGTGTGGTCTATAGGCCACCAAATAATGACATTGTGGTGGGGCAGGCAATAAACATAGAAATAGCTAATGCATGTAAAAATGGTACAGCAATTATCATGGGGGATTTTAATCTACATATCGATTGGTCAAACCAGGTCGGTCATGGCAGCCTTGAGGAGGGGTTCATAGAATGCATCCGCGATAATTTCCTTGAACAATATGTAATGCAACCTACAAGGGAGCAAGCTATCCAAATCTTGTCCTGTGTAATGATACAGGAATAATAAATGATCTCAGTTAGGGATCCTCTCGGAGGGAGCGATCACCGTATGATCGAATTTAAAATACAGATGGAGCGTGAGAAGGTTAAATCCAGTACCTATGTCCTGTGCTTAAACAAAGGAGACTATGAAGAAATGAGGGAGGAGTTAGTTAAGGTAGAATGGGAGCAAAAACTTTATGGTGGGTCAATTGAGGAACAGTGGAGGGCTTTCAAAATGATTTTTCACCGTGCTCAGCAGAAGTATATTCCAGTGATAGGGAAGAACTGTAGGAAAAGAGAGAGCCAGCCATGGATGTCTAAGGAAATAAAAGAAAGTATCAGATTGAAAAAAAACGCATACAAAAAAGCAAAGAGTAGTAGGAAACTAGTAGACTGGGAAATCTTTAAAGGCCAACAGAAAGCCACAAAAAAAGTTATAAAGAAAAGTAAGATAGATTATGAGAGTAAACTAACTCAGCATATAAAAACAGGCAGCAAAAGTTTCTATAAATATGTAAATCGTAAAAGAGTGGCGAAGGTAAACATTGGTCCTTTACAGGATGAGAAGGCCAATTTAATTACTGGGAATGAGGAAATAGCCGAGACATTAAACTGTTATTTCGTGTCAGTCTTCACCGTGGAAGACACAAATAACATGCCGAAAACTAATGGCAAGAAGGTTATAGCAGGCGAGGACCTAGAAACTATCATTATCACTAAGGAGGCAGTGCTGGGCAAGCTAATGGGGCTAAAGGTAGACAAGTCTTCTGGCCCTGATGAAATGCATCCCAGGGTACTAAAAGAGGTGATGGGGGAAATAGCAAATGCACTAGTAATTATTTACCAAAATTTACTGGACTCTGGGGTGGTTCCCGCAGATTGGAAAACAGCCAATGTGACACCACTGTTTAAAAAAGGAAGTAGACAAAAAGCAGATAACTATAGGCCAGTTAGCTTAACTTCGGTAGTGGGGAAAATGCTTGAATCTATCATTAAGGAAGAAATAGCAAGACATCTGGATATAAATTGTCCCATTGGAAACACCCAGCATGGGTTCATGAAGGGTAGGTCATGTTTAACTAATTTGGTGGAATTCTTTGAGGACATTACTTGCATGGTGGACAATGGGGAACCTGTGGATGTGGTGTATCTGGATTTCCAGAAGGCATTTGACAAGGTGCCACACCAAAGGCTGCTACATAAGATAAATTTCCATGGTATTACAGGTACTGTACTGGCATGGATAGAGGATTGGTTGACCAGTAGAAAGCAAAGAGTAGGGGTAAATGGGTGTTTTTCTGGTTGGCGATCAGTGGCTAGTGGTGTGCTGAGGGATCAGTGTTGGGACCGCAATTGTTTACAATTTACATAGATGATTTGGAGTTGGGGACTAAGTGTGGTGTGTCAAAATTTGCAGATGACACTAAGGTCAGTGGTAGAACAAAGTGTGCAGAAGACACTGAAAGTCTGTAGAGGGATATAGATAGTCTAAGTGAGTGGGCAAAGATCTGGCAGATGGAGTGCAATGTTGATAAGTGTGAGGTCATCCATCTTGGTAGGAATAACAGCAAAATGGACTATGTTTTAAATGGTAAAAAATTGCAGCACGCTGCTGTGCAGAGGGACTTGGGTGTCCTTGTGCATGAATCGCTAAAAGTAGGATTGCAGGTGCAGCAGGTAATTAAAAAGGCAAATGGAATTTTGTCTGCCATTGCTAGAGGGATGGTGTTTAAAAACAGGGAGGCTATGCTGCAGCTGTATAGAGTCCTGGTGAGGCCACACCTGGAGTACTGTGTGCAGTTTTGTCTCCTTACTTGGGAAGAGATATACTAGCACTAGAGGGGGTGCAGAGGAGATTCACTCGGTTGACTCCAGAGTTGAGAGGGTTGGATTATGAGGAGAGACTGAGTAGACTGGGATTATACTCATTGGAATTGAGAAGAATGAGGGGAGATCTTGTAGAAACGTATAAGATTATGAAGGGAATAGATAAGGTGGAGGCAGGGAGGTTGTTTCCGCTAGCAGGTGAAACTAGGACTAGAGGACATCGCCTCAAAATAAAGGGAAGCAGATGTAGGACTGAGGTCAGGAGGAACTTCTTCACCCAAAGGGTTGTGAATCTGTGGAATTCCCTGCCCAGTGAAGTGGTTGAAGCTACCTTGCTGAATGTTTTTAAGGCAAGGCTAGATAAATTTTTGAAACAGTAAAGGAATTAAGGGTTATGGTGAGTGGGCGGGTAAGTGGAGCTGGAGTCTCAAAAAGGTCAGCCATGATCTTATTAAATGGCGGGGCAGGCTTGAGGGGCCAGATGGCCTACTCCTGCTCCTAGTTCTTATGTTTGTCACTGAATATCACAATATCCAGTTTGGCCACAATGCAAAAATAAAAGCGAGCACAAAATAACGAATTGAGTCTAATTTTAAAAATCAAACCATTCCATATTGTATTCAAAAGCCAACCAATCATTTTGTACATTCCTTATGTGCTTATCTTCTATAAGTCTTTGCCTGTCTTAGTGTTGCTATGAAGTTCTAGTCCAGTCACTGTCACATGGCTGGTGGAAAGCAGCTGACTTCAAGGAGTGAAAACTGCAGATGACCTTCAGCAGCTCTAGATCTCGAAGACCTGGTTGCTGACTGCCCCATCTCAGTGCGGCAGTAGTAGCCTCGACTGGCAGATTGACAGGCTGCTCACCCCCTTTTGCATCTGTGTCATTCAACTCCTTTCCCAGGTCAAGTTCAGCAACTCCCAACATCTGTGCCAGTTGCTGTGCACCATCCCCTTGAGAAGTGTAGGCTTCTACACTTGAACTGGTGCTGTCCACTCACAATATTGATCCCTGCTCAGGTATCCAACCAATCCATAGAGAGTCAGTGCTGGCTGGCTGCTGCAGTCATGTAAAGCAGCAGGCAACTCAAAGTTCACATGCTGCTTTCATTGCAGTCACTGGGCACGTTAATTACACATCATGATTTTTGCAATCCGCGTTGGAGGCCACACATTTTTTTCCTGATCACCTTTAAAAACTTACCGTCATTCTTGGTCTAAGCTGTGATACCTTGTCTTAGGTAGGAGTAAACATATTAATTGAGCTTAAGTGCTGTAGAATCTTGAGGCAGATAATTATCAGCACTTTCACTTCTCATCGATATGTTGTTTCTTCAGCTGGATATTGAGGTTCACTGTGAACTTCAGCTCGTCTGTCAAATAAACTGCATCTGTTCGCCAATTTTGCTTCAAGCACGAAGCATGACCACTAGGAGAGCTGCCATCACCATGGAAGCTGCACTACAGCAAGAGTCAGGGACGAAATCTGTAGAGGATGAATAAAGAAAAACATAAAACACAGCAGTCGTCAATCAAAAAGAATAAAAAGCCCTTACAGATGGAAATATTTTTCAAGCATTCATTTCAATTACTTTGGATAGTCGCTACGTCAAAGGAAATGAAATTACTTCTATCACTGATAATTTTAGCACAGTCAGGTGAAATATGAAGTGGGAAATCCTATTTCTACTCACACTGAACTTGCATTCAAATCAGAGTTGGCAGCAATTTCAGCCTAAATGGTTTGTTTATTTTGCCATCTAATAGAAGTCAGAGATAAATGTTGTCTTAGTCTGTGGCGGTGTGACTGAAAAAGTGCAGCAACCAAGGGACAGAATTAATGGCATGTGTCACCTGAAGAATGACATCAATAATGCCAACGCAGCTTCCATAATAAGAAAGAAGGCAAAAGAAAGTGTGAAACCAACAGAATTTTTGCAACAAAGATGGCCCAATATTCCTTCACAAAGAATAGGCTAATAATGGCTGTAAAGTAATGTTTGTGTTTGAAGGTTCAAAGATATAAATGTCTTGATTAAAATGAAGGAACAATAGAGAAGCTATTCCACTTTCGGTGTATATGGCTATTATAGCTAATCAAATAGTGGCTAGTTGGGTCAGGTTGGAGGTTAGTAAGGGGTTAATTGGGGTGGTCAGATGGTTAACTGGGGGATAGTCAGGTCAGAGAGGAGAGTTAGGTAGCCAAGAGGGGTATTTGAGTTTGGGGTGTGTGGCAGTTGCTGAGGTGTCACTGTGAGTCTTGGTTGCGGACTTACCCAAGTATCCGATCAGGTTTTGTCTATAATATTTCTTAGGTAACTACCCAGGTAACTATACAGAATTTGTCTGAAATTTCCAACTCTAACTCAGAGTCTTCAGATATACTTAAATGAAACAAAGAACCGTGGATGCTGGAAATCTGAAACAAAAACAAAAATTACTGGACAATCTCAGCAGGTCTGGTAGCATCAACCAGACCTGCTGTGCTTCTCTAGCAATTTCTGTTTTTCCTTCAACCTTTTGTTATATGTCTGGTTCCCGATGATCTGGAAGCGAGAAGATTTCTCCCCATTTGCAGTAAAAATGTCAACAAAGCAGGATCGATTTAAGCACCAAAAAGGAGATGATCTTCTGGTGGTAGAGGGCTCAGCTTATGTGCTAAATGAATGTAACCTCAGTTTTCACGTCAAAGAAGTTGAATAAATTGAACAAGATAAAAATGGAGAGACTATTACAGAGGGTATAATGCCAAAGTTTGCAGATTGCATATAAACAGTAAGGAAAATTAGAAACATATTTCAGGAGGACATAATATATATATTAAATATACCATTGATTAAATGATAAGCATAGGGCAGATGAAATTTGACACATGTAAGTGCGTGAAGTGGTTAATTTTCATTAGAACAATTAAGTCAGGCAATGTAAACTCAGTAGCACAATTTTAGTGGAAGTTTAGGATCAGACCCATGTGGGGCTGTACATACACAAGTCTGACGGTGTTATGTTTTGAAAGGATGTGCTTATATCAAATGTTGATTTATTTCCATTGTCTTGAAACAGGAATTGGACAGATTTTTTTAATAGACAAAAGTGATTTTATCCTACATCAAGGTGGCCAACACTAATTTAGATTACTATATATTCCACATTCTAAGGAGAAGAAAGTAGCAAGTCTATGAAACATAACACAGACAATGACACCCCCTGTTTGTGAATAACATTTCTTTCTGCCTTATCAACAAAACATCACTGGAATTCAGTTTGAGGAAGGGTCACTGGACACAGGTGCTGCCAGATCTGTTGAGTTTCTCCAGGAGTTTCTGTTTTTGTTATCACTGGGAGTCAGCTATAATATTCAACAGGTAAAGATGAATTGTTAAAAGGCTAATTGCTTGGACAAAAAGACTTTGATTTTTAAAAATAACTAATTTAAATGTAATTGGAATATATAATAATGTTTAAAGTACTGTCAGTTGGAGAGCAATCACCTGACCAGCCCAAGTCAAGTTACATGGAGCTCCTGTTCTGTCTCTCTGCAAGCTTGTATAATACAGATAACAAGCCTTGAACCCTGTCTCCATTCTACAAAAGGCAGATTTGTTTTACAGAAAGAATTCAGTTCTATAGCAGTGTCTCCAGCAGGGCAGAAAACATTACTAAATGTAAATCACTTGGCAGTAAAGCCATACCACAACATTCTGTCTGCAGTCAGTAGAGACACCAAATTATAAACCATGAACATCTTATATTTCTTACAGACTAATGTGGCCAATCAATCCCTTCCAAATCTGTGATCTTTATTTGTGTGTGTGGACTTCAAGTATGTATGTGTAGAAGTTGGAACATAGGGTCATAGAGCTGTACAGCACAGAAACAGACCCTTCGGTCCAACTCATCCATGCCGACCAGATATCCGAAACAAATCTAATCCCATTTGCCGGCATTTGGCCCGTAACCCTCTAAACCCTTCCTATTCATATACCCATCCGGATGCCTTTTAAATGTTGTAATTGTACCAGCCTCCACCACTTCCCCTGGCGGCTCATTCCATACACCCACCACCCTCTGCATGAAAAAAAAAGTTGCCCCTTAGGTCCCTTTTTAATCTTTCCCCTTCACCTTAAACCTATTCCCTCTAGTTTTGGACTCACCTACCTGGGGGATTAGATGTTGGCTGTTCACCCTATAAATGCCCCTCATGATTTAATAAACCTCTATATGGTCATTCCTCAGCCTCTGACGCTCTAGAGAAAATAGCTCCAGCCTATTCAACCTCTCCCTATCGTTCAAATCCTCCAACCCTGGCAATGTCCTTGTAAATCTTTTCTGAACCCTCTCAAGTTTCACAACATCTTTCCTATAGCAGGGGTCCAGATGTGAACGCAGTAGTCAGTCAAAAATAACAACCTAACTATTTTAATCCTTTGTTTTTACGCCTAAATTTTACTTATTTCAGGGGCTTAAATCATAATTTTCTAACATATAGCAATTTACTGATAGCACCTAACAACAATTTCTTACCAGTCAGTGAAGTTAGAATCTTTCCATGATGTCCTCTTGAAATTCATTTTAATCCTGAATAGAGAGTTTTCAGCTGGCATCTTCCACCCCTCCTTGTTATAAAAGTCAAGAAAACCTGTCCAATTGGTCATTTTGTGATCACAGTGCATAAACAGTTAAGTAGTCTGTGAATTGGCAATTTTCAATCAAAAAGTCCTATTGTAGTCAAAAAAAAGGAAAAAAGAAAGGAGCCATTTGATGCCACCTCACCTGGTGGTCACATGAGCAAGTTGAGAACTTTGTTTAAAAAGGCATACAGGATGCTTAGCTTTATAAATAGAAACATAGAATACAAAAGCAAATGATATAAAAGACAAGTTAGGCCCTAAGTAGAATATTCAGTCTATTTCTGGACACCACACTTTATGACGGTGTCAAGGCCTTTGAGATAGTGTAGAGATTTACTAGAATATAAGAAAAGTTTTTTGGTTACATTGAGTGACTAGAGAAACTGTGTTCATTCTCCTTACAGCAGGAAGTTAATAGAAAATTTGACAGAGATCCTTAAAATTATAAAAGGCTTTGATTGAGTAACTAAGGAGAAATGTCTTCCAGTGGAAAAAAAAACAACTAATAAACAGCTGGCACAGATTTAAGGTAAGTGGCAGAAAACCAGAGGCAAGTCATTATGATCTGGAAGACGCTGCCTGTAGAAGATGGTGGGAACAAGTTTGATAATAACTTTCAAAAGGAATTGGATAAAAACTCAAAAAAGCAAACGTTGTTGGGCCATGCAGGAAAAGCAGAAGAATGAGACTTTTTAAACTTTTTAAACTTAAGATAACTTTTTAAAGAACTGATAGAGGCATGGTAGATCAAATGGCCTCTCATTCTACGCTGTACAATTCTATGAAACTATGACTCGGAATATAAATTCACTCCCTAGTATCAGACAGAAGGTTCTAGCTTAATGCCTGCTCCATGTTTATTTAGAAATCTCAACTGGCACAGCAGTGTGGCATCAAAATTGGTTCAGGTGTACTTGGGTTAAGGAGGAGTGGAGAAGTCATGCAGCTTTCATATTCCTGATTACTGTTTAATGATGCCTGGTGGAAAAGTGAACTGGAGTAAATGAATGTGAGTTACAGAGAGTACTTAGCTTGTCCCAATATGGGTCAAACCGTCTGCTTTTAGAAGAACTGTAATATATTTAACAAAATAGAACAAAGAACAAAGATACTTATTAAGTGTAGTCACATTGTTTAATATGTACGCTGTATAGTTGCGTAAGGAAGTTAGCACCTAAAATACATGACCACATTTTGAGATACTCTTGCCTATCAGGCTGTAAAGGACTGTTCCTGAGAGGAGTTAACCAGTTCTACTTCTGGTCCTGCATTTGTTACCAAAACTCTGTTAAGAGTCTTTCAGTTGTGGGAATGTGAATCTATGGTTATGTTGAGCCTGGAGTCTCACAAGAAGTCATCATTTAGCTAATATGTTACGTAACTAACTGCTAAGTAATATATAATAAACCTGTTTACCATTCATCAAAATTGCCCCTCCTGCTGAAAGCTTCATGTGGGCATCCTTTCCACATGGGAAAAGATTTTCAACCCCACTATTACAATGTATATGTGTCAGCTAGGGAGTGACTGCTGTTTTCTGCTTCCTGTCAGGCCTTTGTTTTTCGGAGGCACAGTTTGGTGAACAACATAACGGGCATCATTGCTGTTTTGAGAAGAGGAATGAAAGCACTTATCTCTAGAAGAGCAAAGCAGCTTTTACACTGTCAAGTCAATGCCAAGTGCAAGTGATGCAAAATTGCTTAACCCTGGATAAATTACATGCTTGCTAGGATGTCACTGTATTGAATATCTTAAAATGAATCTTAAAGCTTTTCCTAATATCTTTACAGAAGAGATATTGTCCCATTGCGTTCCGTTTTTAAACAAAGTTAAAACTTAGTAGGACAAGTAATTTGGTGAGGTGAGATAAGACATCCCATGACAAATCCTATGAACGTCTTCATTTATCATGTGTAGATTGATTTTCTACCTGGGCTTGGCAATTTTGACTGAAGTTCCTTGAAAAGCAGCTTTTAAGTGAATATTAGTACAGGTATTTATTTACAAATCACTGCCCGACAAACTGTCGGTTAAAGGGAAGATAGGTAGACCAACAGAGGAAATACAGGATGTGGGAGGACTCACACTTTCGAATACGAGTGACAGTTGCTTTTCAGTTATTTTAGGAACAATAAAATGTCGGAGTAAATACTAAAATCTGTAAGTATTTAATCCTAGGTATCTGTCTGGTAATTGCCCTTTCAAAACAAAGATCAGTAAATACAGTAATAATTGCAGTTACAGGCTGATCCTCAATTTTAGGAATTGAACTTTCAATAGTTATATCCCAGTACTTATTTTGTTATCCAATTATATATTTTGATATTACAGTCTTTGCTGGGAGGTAACATTTTTACATCTGGCTTATTAACTTTTCAAGGGTTGAAACAATTCATTGATCTTAGTCTATATGGTTCAGTTAGCTAAGTGTTGCCTGACCCAAAGTTGGAATCCTTATAGCTGTTTATTTCTTATCCTGAAGCTGGCTTCAAACTTTTCATTAATTCTTCATGGAGGAGAACTTGCTAGAGTGGTGTAGGATACACCGACTGTTTTATAACACACCTGCTTGGTAGAAATAGAATTGAAGGAATTGAGCTGTTTACAGATGTATCATTGGCTGATTTCCATTTGTCTCTGGTAAGAAATGGCCCTGTCATTCGATGGTCAAAAATATATGGATTTAAAAAACAGCAAGAACGATAGTGGCAGACTGATGAGTAGCAGCACACTTATGAGTTAGGAAACAGTGTTTGATTACTTTTGGATCACTTTAGAAATTTGGATTTAAGGGCATTTTAGTAAAATTTCTGTCTTTTTGAATGTCAAAATAAATGAAAGTAAAACTAATATTGGACTCTTGTATTAGGTTGACTGCTGACAATTTCAAGATTTAAAGTTCTACTACACTCAAATTTTAAATCTCCTGGATTTCCTGGCATCAAATTTTCTACCTCAACTGAACTGCATTGTGTCTCATGGCTTCACTTTACATAGCAAACAGTTAACTAACAATGTCACACATTGTAATATCAACAGCAGTCCATCACCAGGCCATACATAGCTTGATCGGTTGTCTGTAAAAGTGACTGTAGCTGTGAAGTTCTATGCTCGGGTTTCATTCCAGACTGAAACACTTAGCTTCAACATATGCCAGTTTGCAGCCTATTGGTACACCACACAGGTTATAAATATGCTTTTGGCAAACACTATCATTTAATACCTTTTCAATGCAGGAAACTGGACAAGAGGAAACAGACCTGAGTAGAATTGCTAGCTCGCACATTGAAGGGCATTATTGATTGTACCCACGTGGTCTTGCGTGTTCCATATGAAGACACTGATAATGGAAAACACCACCACTCCTTGTATATCCAATTGATATGTTGTCACACCTAGGAGGTTTCTACGTAGTATTCTGTCTATAGTCATGAAATTGCTATTTTGTGCCAGATGTTAACCTTCTATTCCTTTTCCACCCAAACCAGGTTATCCTCTGACTGTTGGGCTCATGACTCACCTCTGGACAGATGAGGAGAAATGTTAGAGAGAAATCCATGCTTCAGCCAAAGCCTGATTGATTCATGATGCCAATCTTTTGCTCAAAGAATTTGTTGCCTGGTTAGATCTGGAGGCCCCCTGTAGGACAGGACAGTAGAATGGTACATAAAGGTGGCCCTACTCTGATATGCTGCCCACTTTTGTGCCCTGATTTCTGTTGCAAAAGTAACTTGCGTCAATAGGAAGCCAAACAAAAGGTTGTAAAAATGAGCATGTAGACAGTACTGCTGTTGCATGAAAGATGACAGAGGAGTGGGGAAGTGAGAGGAGTTATTATGAGCAGAACAGCAGATGTAGAAAGCTGCAGAAGGGAATAACAGCAGCAGGAGGTTAGGTGGACAGTGCTGATTAGACTGGAGAAAAGCGATGGGAAGTGGGACATAGAAGGCATGACAAGCTATTTGCTATTTGATTAGTGCAAGGCTAAGCAGGGAGTAAAAGGGATGCAAGTCTTTTCTTAGTGTTCTAGTCAAGTGTTTCAACTTTTGGCATTATGACGAGAGCCCGGTGTTTTCATGGTAGTTCACGGAAAGCTCAGGTAAAAACCATCACAATGTACAGCCACTAGATTTCCCAGTACTACAGTCTCTATCCCACTAAATGGAGCCCATTCCTCCCACCCTGGTCTTTGAGCCATGTCTTCATCTCTCTAATTTTATGTACCCTCTGCTGAATATTATGCAAATCATGTAATAATCAGAGATTATAACTTTTGAGATTCAGCTTTATAAGTTAATGCCTAGCCCATTGTACTCACTGTAGAATCCCATTTCTGCTTCTGCCAGTGTCATTAGTATCTATATGGACTACAACAACTGGCTCCTCCCCCATCACTCCAAATTCCTCTCCAGCCCTGAGGAAATGTCCAGAACCTTTATTCTGGGGAGGCAATACAGCATTGAAACTTCATACTCTTTGCAACAGAAAACAGTGTCTAACCCACTTGCTATACTATCGCTACAACCACTACATTCCTTGTCGCTGCATCCCCTCTCCCTGACTGTAATGGCTTCCTGTACCACAGTGTTACGTTCACTTTGCTCATTCACCCTGCAATCCCTGCTGTCATCTTGAACAAGCTACAGAGACCCACAGGCCTTTTAGACAGCTGCAGGGCCTGACACTCCTACAACCTGGTTCCCCGTATGTGCCTCACTCATACTCACACCCTCCTGTATCTGAAAACTGACCAAAGCAGAAGACCCTATTCTTAAGTGCTAGGACAAAGTATCCAGGTAACTTTCTATTTCCCTGACGTGTTGCACAGTCTACAGCTCTGCTTACAGTCCTGACAAGGGTTTCTGACAGATGCTGTCTGACCTGCTGTGCTTTTTCAGCCGCACGGTCCGTATTGTCTCCCGCAGCTCTGCCTCTAGCTCACTGATTCTGAGCCAATGTTCTTCAAGTTAAAAACATTTATTTCATATATTTGCCCTGAATCTCAATGGTATCCATGATCTTCCATATGTTTCAGCCTTGACTCATCACTTCTCCTACTATTCATAATGAGTTTTAATTAATTAGTTATTATTCACATTTTTGTTCCTTGTTATATACTTTGTTAACTTTTCCAATAATTTGAATGCTATATTTTAAATCTTAAAAGTAGAATAGACTTTAACCACATGCAAGTTACTTACCAATCAGCTAGATCCTTTCCCTGTAGTGAAGCAAGAACCAATTCCTACAGGGCACAAAGTGTAGAAAAGCAATACAAAACAAATTCCTTCTTCCCTGAATTTCCCACCTACCACATCTGGTGAAGCTTGAACACAGGACGACTTGCATTGCCAACCAGCAAATGCAGCAAGTGATAAACATTGCTAATTGATTCCATAACCAATGGATCAGATTTAAACTCTGCAGTTTTGCCACATCCTGTCATGAATGATGGTGGACAATTACATAACTCACTGAAGGAGGAGGCTCCACAAACAGCCCCATCTTCAGTGACGGGGTAGCTGAACATATTAGTGCAAAAGATAAGGCTGAAGCAAGTGCAGTAATCTTCAGCCAGAAGACCCAACATCACAAATGCTAGTCTTCTGGACAGTGTCCTGGTTTGGGCTGCCAAGTGATATATAACTTATGTACCACAGAAGTGCCAGATAATGACCATCTACAACACAACAGAATCTAGCCATAACTTCCTAGTTACCACTAATTGCAGACTAGATCAGATTTTAAGAACAAAATTAACACTTAAAACTCCCTACTCACCAAACTCTCAGGTCTGCACTGAATTTCCTCAACTCATTTGACTAAGTGCACCTGCTCTTTAAGGGTTGCAGGCTGCCTTTAAATAGTCTTTGAGCCCCCCCACCCCACTCACTGACTGGCCAATAAATTACATGAATATTGCATACAGCTCACTGAACGTAATCAAATGAGGAACTATAAGCACTGTAGGACCTTATGTAAGGACTTTAGGTTTTGTATTTTTAAAATCTACGGACTGAAGTGAGAAAGAGCTGTTTTTAAAACAACGGTATCTGAAAGAGTGGCTGCAGTTTTGCAAGCAAGTAAGCTGACACCTATTGCAGGCACTGTAAACAACTGTTTGAAAAAGGAATAATTGAAGTTTGAATTACAGACAATTTGGAGCTGAGTGGGTGTACTGATGCAGCTTTTGCTGGCAACAAGATGTTGATTGGTCTATGTTCTAGTGAGCACTTATCAATGACAGAGACCTTTTTGCCCATCAAAAACAGTGTGATTGGTTTTTCGTGTAACTCACAGCTTGGAACTAGG
>NC_063345.1:42154683-42194592 GCF_021869965.1 Rhincodon typus
TCACCATCACACCATGGCTGAAACGTGTACAAGTGTGAAGACACACTGCAACACCATCCTCCAACCTCATGACTTCTATCATCCAGAACCACAAAGACTGCAGATGCATGAGAACCCATAGGTTCCCCTTTAAGTCACACACCATCCTGATTTGAAGCTCTATCATTATTCCTTCACAGTTATCAAATCAAAAATCTGGAATTCTGCTGCTCATAGCACAGTGGATGTATTTACATTACATTGGCTGCAACAACAAAAATGTGGTTTGACACCATCATCTCAAGGACAATAAATGCAGGCTTTCCCAGCAACGCCCACTTTTCCCGGAGTCTGCTTCAATGAAAGGCACAATGGGAAAGTGTACTGTTGCTACAGTAATTGTTGCCAAGTGATAATAATTTTATAACTTTTCTAAAAGGATTGATACTTTCACTTTTCAGGGGTTCACATACAAATATATGACAGAGGGGCAGAAGTAGGCCTTTTCAGTCTCGCAAGGCTGCTCCAACCCTTCAACAAGATCATGGCTGATTTGTTTGTGATTCACATTCTACATTCCCATCTGCACCTGCTAACCACAGATTCTTGATTGGTAACGGTATCAATCTACCACTGCCCTAAAAATGTTTAATGACCCCCACCTCCATCGCCTTCTGAGGCAACGAGTTTCAAAGTCGCACATCTCCATGAGAGAAAAAAATTCTGATCTCTGACCTCAAAGCACAACTCCTAATTATAGTTGATGATGTGGCTAGTTCTGGACTCACTTACAAGAAGAAACAACTTTTCCACATCCACCATGTCAAGATCATTCAGGATCTTACAGATGATCAAGTCATCTCTGACTCTTCCAAACTCCAGCTGAAACAAGTCTAGCTGGTCCAAGCTTTCCTCATAAAACAACCCACTCATTCCAGATAAATCTAGTATACCTCCTCTGAACTGCCCCCAAAGCATTTACATCCTTCCTTAAATAAGGAGATCAAAACTGCATACTGGATTCAAGATGTGGTCTCACCAATACCCTGGACAAGTGAACCATCACATCCCTACTTTAATGTTCAATTTCTCTCATAAAAATGGACAGCATCCTATTAACCTTCTTGATTACATGCAATATCTGCGTACCAACTTGTTTGAAACTCGTGCAACAGAATACCTAAATGCGGAGGAGATTGCCTAGTGGTATTATCACTAGACTATTAATCCAGAGACCCTGGTAAAGTTCTGGGGAACCCGGTTTGAATCCTGCATGGCAGATGGTGGAATTTGAATTCAATAAATATCTGGAATTAGCAGTCTAATAATGACAATGAAACGATTGTATAAAATACCCATCTGGTTCACTAATGTCCGTCAGGGAAGGAAAGTGCCATCTTTACCAGATTTCACCTACATGTGACTCCAGACCCACAGCAATGTGGTCCGGGCAATTAGGGATGGTAATAAATGCTGGCCTGGCCAGTGACACCCACATCCTGTGAAGGAATAGAAAAAAATCCCTCTGTACCTCGGAATTCTGCAGTTGTTCTCTATTTAAGTAGTACTTTGCATTTTCATTCCCCCTGCCAGAGTGAAAACCTTCATGTTTTTTCCATATTATATTCCATCTGTCAGATTTTTGCCCACTCACTCACTCAACTTATCTACATCCATCTGCAACCTCATAATGACTTCTTCACAACATACTTTCTCACCTATCTTGCTGTCAACTGCAGATTTAGCTACCATGCCTTAGCTTCTGTCCAGTTACAACACTGATGTAAATTGTAAAATGTTAAGTCTCCAGCACAAATCAATGTGCATTTTCACTCATCCCATCCAGCCAATTAGAAACGGCCCATTTATGTATCCTTTATGTTTTCTACCAGCCAGACAATCTTCTATCTATGTTAATGGTGCTCCCTACACCATGAGCTCCTACTCTGTGCAATAAATCTTTGTGAGCCACCTTGTCAATTGCATTCTGAAAGGTGAAGCACAGTACCTAAACCATTTCCAAACATTCATAACACAAGTTACTCCTTCAAAGAATTCCAATAAGTGGGTTAAACACAATTTCACTTTGATGAAACTATGTTGACTCTTCCTGATTACATTGAGTTTTTCTAAGTACATAGCTATAATCTACTTAATGATTGACTCCATCACTTTCTCCATGACCAATGTCATGCTAACTGGCCGCATTTCTGTTTTCTGCCTCCCTCCTTTCTTTAATATTGGGGTTATATTTGTTACTTTCCAACCTGGGGGAACTTTTCCTGAATTGAGCAAATATTCAAACAAAAAATTGCTTATTTTTTGTTTAAACTATACCGAATTTTGGAATTTTCTGGACACAAAAGGCACCAGGGAGGTCCTTAGTTTGAGTGCCAAGAAAGTCAGAAGTAATTTATTTTCGTAGAAAAAGCAAAATCAGTGATGTGCCCTAGTATGTGTTCAGTGTAACAGCAATTGCAGGAATTTCAGTAAGATTCCAAAGAGAATACTTCAAGTGTTGCATTGTGACATATATGTAAACCAGCAGCTACTCATCAGACACAAATAAAAGCCATGATGGTGCAATCCATACATTGGTTTCTTTAAATGTCAAGCTTTTGAATGATTAAGCATTTTATTTGTTCCAAATAAAAGAAATGGAATGATAGTATCAGCCATAACCAAAATGTTTGCTTATTTCAGCAATTTAAACGTTCTTGTAGTAGAAACTAAAAAAATGATGAGGTTAGAGGGCCAAGGAGACAGGGCTGGAGAGTGGAGATTAGCTGGGTAGCTATTTCAGGAGCTAGTACAGACACGACGGGTCAAATAGCCTTCTTCTGTACTGTAAAATTCAATGATTTTAAAGAACTCTAATAAACAGAGTCCTTTATTGTCTAATTTAAACCTACAAAGAAATAGAAGAGTCACATTCACATTGACAGTACAATGTTTGTACAGCAGTTTATATGCTTTACTGAGGCTCAGTGTTGCCAGTCAGCCCTTTTCAACTTGACTTAGTTAGTGAACTGTGACAATTCTAAGCAAAGCTAACTGTATTGTGGACAAGCAAATGCAACTTTCAAAGTCTCTGAACAAATTACATATTTACATTATTACTTTGTGACTTTGAGTGCCTGACCCAACTTCTTCCTTTCTTTCTGCTTCGGTGTCCACTGGTTTCCTCACAGTCTACTTTGTCAAATGTTCTTTTACACAATACAATATACAATACAAAATCAGGCTGTGGCTATATTTGATTCCATTCCAACAACTTATTCCATGTGACTCACACTTGGTACCAACCAATCACGGAATGGGTGTGAACCAATCTGTGGTTAAGCCAATCCTACTGTTGCAATTAAAGATACCTGTAAATAAGATGAGCCATGTTGGGACGATGATGTACAGTTAAACAGTTTGCCAGAGAGGGGGGAGGGAGAAAACAGCCAAATATTTATATTTTGTACCTCCTCCTCCAGCATCATTGTCTAACCACTCATCAGCATTATCAATTGAGAATAAGTTATCACAAATATTCATGTATCAAAAATCACACATGCATACGCACACATCACTGTTCTTTTATGCCTCCATTCAGGCAAGTATAAAGGACAATCACAGAGATATCTGTGGCCCAGACCACCCTAACCTTCAAGTGGATTGTGACAGCAAAGGGGTTCTGAAAAAAACAAGGTAGAGTAAACAAGAAATTCTGTTTTATTTTAAATGATTATCCATTGCAGTTAATTCAGAATTACTTACCTACAAAGGTTCTGCAAGCACAACCCAAATTCTCATAAGTCAAGTATGAAACAATTAGGGTAGTAATTGGTTTTGTTGCCCAGCTAGAACCATAATGAATCTCATATACAGACAGATATCAAAGTTTTACTCCTACTTCATAAATAAGGCCAGTAACATCAGTGTCATAACAAACTTCAACAAGTTATTGATTAAAATATAATAGAAAATCTAAGCTTGGACAGCAGACAAAATAAGTCAGCATCCCTATGTTTATTCATTACCTAGTGACCTTTGCTTAAAAAAAAATGTTATCTTTGGGAAGGGCAGAATTCAGCTCAGCTGGAAACCAAAGTGAAGTTGATGCTCTAACCTATTAACAATTACATGGTGTGACATTTAGTCCATTTTTAATTAATTTCCTATTTTTCTGTTAAAATTTCTCAAAGAGCAAAATGTTAGTCTTGATATTCAGTTATGAAATGGGTTGTTTTCCATAAATATTGTATTGATTGTCCAAACAGACACTTGAAGAAAGAGGTACTTGAGGACTATTGATGCTGTTGGAATGTATCTCATCATAAATCAGCTACTTCAGGAGAGGAGGGGAGAAACTGAAAAAGAAAATCACCAAGTTAACTAATCTTTCAGCTAACCTGTTATTCTCATTCTACAAACAATAAAGAAAGTAATTATTTTGCACATAGGTGAAAATGACAGTTTTTATTTTGATCCGTACAAATTATAAAACTATTCAACTAAAATTGTTCAACTAAAACACACTGTTCCTCCAATTGCTTGCAAAGTAACAGTCATCTGAATATTTGTGAAGGAAAAGTGAGTTAAGGAAATTCCAACAGATATGTGTTGGATGCAAAGTTTAAAAAAAATGTTCAGTTGACATTACTAACATATTTCAAATTGGCAAAAAGTCTACAAAGTAGATGAAGTCAGTCAACTGGAATATTAAAACATTGCATTATCCTTTAAGAAATCTTAAGAGCAAAATGCCACATAAGCAAAAATTTGCCCAAGTCAAAACATGTATATTTGCTGGTCTGGTAAGCGTTGGCATCAACTTCCAACTCCCACCATGAAATTCCAACTGCCTTAAATATAAAAATACCAGATGTCCTTTACAGCTTCAGCTCACATACACATTAGGCTAAATTTTAACCTGCAACAATGGATGAGTTAGCTTCAGTAAGATAAAACTGATAAAATCTCAAACTTCTCCAAACCTGCTCACTACCAGGTTTGACAGTGATTGGACTAGATGCCAATCTATTTCCAATGGGACAGTTAACATTTTAATGAGGTTAGCAGTCTCAAATTTCACCTGCATTGCAGGGTTAGCAATAGTGCTCATTTCTCAGAAAACCCTCTACTCCAAGGGAAAGCAAAGCCAACTTCTAGGAGAAGGCAACTGCTTTATCAGTGCTTTAACAGCACTGCATATAGGCCAGGAGAAATAGAAATGTTCCCGTGGGATTCCCAGGTTCTTCTTCCTGTATTAGGCCAGTCTTCCTACCACATCAGGATCATCGAATCAGCAATCAGACCTACCCCATCATGCTCCCAGTGGCACCTGCAGACTCGCTACCTGGGCCCATGGCCACCTGGGAATGTCATTTGGGAAAGGATTGCTGCTGGGTCCACTACTTTTTGCCATTTACATAAATGATTAGGATGTGAATATAGGAGGTAATGGTTAGTAAGCTCGCAGATGACACCAAAATTGGCAGTGTAGTGGACAGCAAAGAATGTTACCTCAGAGTACAATACGACATTGATCAGATGGGCCAATGGGCTGAGGAGTGGCAGATGGAGTTTAATTTAAATAAATGTGATGTGCTGTATTTTGGAAAAGGAAATCAGGGCAGGACCTATACACTTAATGGGAAGGTCCTGGGGAGTGTTGCTGAACAAAGAGATCTTGGGAGTGCAGGTTCATAGTTCCTTGAAAGTGGAGTTGCAGGTAGACAGGATAGTGAAGAAGGCGTTTGGTATGCTGCTTTTATTGGTCAGTGCATTGAGTATACGAGTTGGGAGGTCATGTTGTGGGTGTACAGGACATTGGTTAGGCCACTTTTGGAATACTGCACTCAATTATAGTCTCCCTGCTATAGAAAGGATGTTGTGAAAGTTGAAAGGGTTCAGAAAAGGTTTACAAGGATGTTGCCAGGGTTGGAGGGTTTCAGCTGTAGGGACAAGCTGAATAGGCTGGGGCTATTTTCCTCGGTGTGTCAGAGGCTGAGGTTTATAAAATCATGAGGGGCATAGATAGGGTGAATAGCCAACATATTTTCTCCATGGTAGGGGAGTCCAAAACTAGAGGACATAGGTTTAAGGTGAGAGGGAAAATATTTAAAACGGACATCAGGGGCAGCTTTTTCACACAGAGGGTGTAGAATGAGCTGCCAGAGAAAGTGAAGGAGGCTAGTACAAATACAACATTTGAAAGCATCTGGATGGGTATATGAATAGGAAGTGTTTAGAGGCAAATGGACTAGATCAGTTTAGGATATCTGGTCGGCATGGACCAAAGGGTCTGTTTCCATGCTGTAAAACTCTATGGCTCTATAACTGGAAGGTAGGCCTGTCAGGCTGGATTCAGAGTTAGGGATCCTGACAAAAACATTTCCTATCCAAAATTCCACCATCCCTGTTCAATCTGTCGAAACCAACCAGTTGGAGATTGGAACAAAAACAGAAGTTGCTGGAAAAGCTCAGCAGGTCTGGCATCATCAGTGAAGAAAAATCAGAGTTAACGTGTCGGGTCCAGTGGCCCTTCCTCAGAACTTCTCAGAATTGTTCTGAGGAAGGGTCACCAGACCCAAAGCATCAACTTTGATTTTTCTTCACAGATGATGCCAGACCTGTTGAGATTTTCCAGCAACTTCTGCTTTTGTTCCAATCATCAACTGGTTGGTTTCCACAGATTAGATAGGGATGGTGGAATTTTGGGTAGGAAATGTTTTTGTCAGGATCCCTAACTTTTCCAGCAACTTCCGTGTTTGTTCCTGATTTACAGCATTGCAATTCTTTCAATTTTTTGTTGATGATTGGAGTCTTGGTTTCTCTTTCAGAACACATTAAGTCCCCAAGGCCTGATGAGGTCTATCCTAGGATACTGAGGGAGGCAAGGGAGGAGATTTCTGGGGCCTTGGCAGAGATCTTTGTATCCTCTTTAGCCACAGGCAAGATCCCAGAAGACTGCAAAATAGCCAATATTATTCCTTTGTTTAAGAAGGACAACAGGGATAATCTAGGAAATTATAGGCCAGTAAGCATCACATCAGTGGTCGGGAAATTACTGGAAAAGATTCTTAGGTACAGGTTTTACTCGCATTTGGAAAAGAACAGACTTATTAGCGGTAGTCAACATGGCTTTGTGTAGGGGAGGTCTTGTCTCACAAACTCAGCTTTTTGAGGAAGTGACGAAGATGACTGATGAGGGCAGAGCAGTGGATGTTGTCTATATAGACCTTACTAAAGAATTTGACAAGGTCCCTCATAGTAGGCTGATCCAGAAGATTAAATCACATGGGATCCATTGTGAGTTGGTAAGTTAGATACACAATTGGCTTAGTCATAGAAAATGGAGGGCAGTTGTGGAGACCAATAATATTCCGCAAGAACCTGTGCTGGGACGCCCCATGTTTGTGATAAATGATTTGGATGAAAATGTAAGTGGTCTGATTAGTAAGCTTGCAGGTGGCATGAAATTAGTGGAGTTGTGGATAGTGAGGAAGATTGTTAAAGGATTCATGGGATATAGATCAGGTGGAAAGTTGGACAGAGAAACGGCAGATGGCGTTTAATCCAGACAAGTGTGAGGTAATGTATTTTGGGAGGTAAAATGCAAGATGAATGTGTACAGTAAATAGCAGGAGCATTGATATACAGAGGGATCTTGGGTACAAGTCGATAACTCCCCGAAAGAGGCAACACAAGTGTATAAGATGGTAAAGAAGGTGTACGATATGACTGCCTTCATTGGTAGGGGCATTGAATGGAAAAACTGGCAAGTCATTTTGCAACTGTACAAAACATTAGTCTGGCCACATTTGGAGCACTGTGTGCAGTTCTGATCACTGCTCTATAGGAATGATGTGGAGGTATTGAAAGGGTGTAAAAGAGGTTTACCATGATGTTGCCTGAATTGGAATGTAGCAGCTATAATAAGAGGATGGACAAACTTAGATTGTTTTTGCTAGATCATCAGAGGCTGAGGGGAAACCTGATAAAAGTACATAAAATTACGAGAAGTATGATAGGGTGCACAGAGTCATACAGTTATATAGCATGGAGACAGATCCTCCAGCCCAACTTGGCTGCACCGACCAGGTATCCTAAACTAATCTAGTCCCATTTGCCAGGATTTGGCCCATATCCCTCTAAACCCTTCCTATTCATGTCCCCCTCTAGATGTTTTTTAAATGTTGCAATTGTACCCACCACCCCCACCTCCTCTGGCAGCTCATTCCATACATGCACCACCCTTTGTGTGAAAATGTTGCCCCTCAGGTCCCTTTTAAATCTGCCCCCTCTCACATTAAACCTTTGCCCCTCTAATTTTGGACTCCCTTACCATGGGAAAAAGACCTTGGTTATTCACCCTATTCATGCCTTCTATAAGGTCACCCCTCAGCCTCCGACGCTCCAGGGAAAATAGCCCCAACCTATTCAGTCTCTCCCTGTAGTTCAAACCCTCCAATCCTGGCCACATCCTTGTAAATCTTTTCTGAACCCTTTCAAGTTTAACAACATCTTACCTGTAGCAGACATTGTCAGAGTCTTCTTCCCAGGATAGAAATATCAACTATATAAGGGGCATAGGTTTAAGTTGAGATGGGGAAAAGTTGGGACGTGCTGCCAGAGGAGATGGTATGAGCAAATATGACAAAGTTAAAGAGGCATTTAGAGACAGAAATATGAAAACGCAGGAAATAGAGGGATATAGACCATGTGCAAGCAGATGAGATTAGTTTAGAATGGTGCAGACATGGTAGGCCGAAGGCCTGTACCTGTGTTGTACTGTTCAATGTTCTAATATGTGGATATATGATTGCAAAACAGTATCAATCTGAATTGTAAAATCAGACATTGAAAAATGTTGAAAACATCAGTACATATTCCATTACAGCTCAAGACCTTTTTTAAAAAATGTAAACTAACTTCTCAAAACACTGAAGGCCATGGCTCAGTTAGTAATATACTCACGTACGAATCACGGGGTTCCAGGTTCAAGTCTCACTTGAGCACCGAATCATGGCTGATACTTTACTGCAGTATTGCAGAGCACTACACTCTCTGAGATGCCACCTTTGAGATAAGTTGCTGTATTAAAATTAAACTGAGGTCCCAGTTGCCCATTCAGCTGAATGTAAATATCCCACAGCACTATTTCTAAGAAGAGCAGGGGGCATAACACTTATTATCCTCGCCATTATCCATCCTACAATTAACAACATAAGAAAACAGATTATCTGGTCATGATTACGTTGTTGTTTGTCGAGTTTTCTAAGTGTAAATTGATTTCCGTGTTGCTTACATCACAATTCAATTTAGGACTTGATTGGCTATAAAGCTCTTTGGGACATCCAGTGGTTGTGAAAAGTGCCATATGAATTCAAGTGTTATTTTAAACATATAAAAGTTGTTCATGCAGCTGGTAGGGGAGGACTGAAAGAAAGTAAAAGACACACTTGTCTTGCTGAACACATTATAAGCACAAAGTATGTAAGTTTGATGAGAGATGATTTCTATCCCTACTCTCAGAAAGCCCCTCTCAGACTGCCTCTTACTGTCTTAAACTTTACAGTGCACCTTTCTTCAACTTCAGCTGAATCTCTGTTCATTCCCTTACTTTTGAACTCCTCTGTTAATTTTGTAACTTCATGACTACAGAAACTAAAAGCAACCGATTTTTCCATGCTAACATCTCTGGGCAGTAATAGAGCACCTCAACAACAGCAACTCACTAACATTTGCTGCAGAGGCCTTCTGTAGATCGAAACTTGAACACAATACTCTTTCTCTATTCTATACCTCTACTCACAATTGTCAGTGTACAACGCAAAACTGACAAAGAGTAATCAACCTGTAACATTAAATTCTATTAACTTTGTCTATGTAAACCACTATTTCCACATTTTCTGTTTTTCTAACATCTGCAAAATTTTACATTTGTACAAACTTTACTTTTGATTAATGTGTATTTATTTTAAATTTCAAAGAATGAGATAATTATTTCCTAAGCGATGCTTATGATAATGCATCAAGTCTGGTACAATACTTTGGTAAGTGGACCACATGGACTCCAATTTGATCCATAACTTTGTGGAGTTGGCATGCCTCAGAATAACAGTTAGAATTCTCCAGTTTTCTTTAACAATCTCAGTATCAGACTTGGCACAATAATACACTATCGCTAAGTTAGAAATTTGTCATAGAGTGCCACTCCAGGAAATTAAACCCATGATCTAAGTGGATACTTCAGTGCAGTACTGACAGAGTAGCGCACTGTCAAAGGTGCTGTTTTTCAGATGAGATATTAAAATGATCTCCTGTATCTCCACTCAAACGAAAGTCTACATGACGTCTTTCAAATTAAGTAGAGGAATTCTCCCCTTGTCCTGGCCACCATTGTCTCTCTCAACAAAAAAACGCCAATTGCAAATTATCTAGTCGTTTACCTTGTTGCTAATTGGCTACCATAATTCCTAACTTATAACAGTGACTTCATTTCAAAAGCACTTCAATATTTGAGAGGCACGAGGATGTAGCAACATCACAAAAGGAGCTAGGTAAATACAAGACTTTTCTATTTGCCTAAAACATATCATTTGCTCTACAAAGATCCATTTCACCCTATTGCAATTCCCTAACTATCCAGCAAAGTCACTACTGAGTACAGAATTCTACTATACATTACCGGTCACAAAATTTATTTTCAGAGTTGAAGATCCAAATGTCTTTCACATTTTACACAAATTTCAAAAATAAGGATAGTTGAATGTCATGAGCCAATAAAGCCTTTCGAGGCTTTCCTGAAATTGATCCTCCTTTTCTCAGCTCTGAAATAACTGATCTATAACTTCTCAAGGAAAATACAATTTACAAAATCCCAACTGTATTCACTTCTTGGACGTTCAATACAAACATAGTGACACAGCTAGTGGATACATTTTATTAATCCATTAGATTCATCAGTTTACACTCTCTTTCAGATCAAGAATCCAGATGAGTATTTAAGAAATGACTGACTAATATTCTAAGAGAACACTTCCTGCATCCTCACATTGTCAAAAATTAATCTCACTGCAAAATCTCCAACCCTGATACTTTCTTTGGTGTGAGCTAAAAAATGGAATCTCTTAACCTTCTTCAGTCTTCCATTACATCTATAATCTACAATTATTTCAAACTAAACTTGGTGTGACCAAATCATTTCTTGATTTACCTTGTAATCTTGTAATATTTGTGATGTTCTGCACTGTCTGCCTTGGTCTTAAAAATGTTGTTCTGTTTTTGGAAGAAGTTCCTTGAATCCTAAAGAATTAAGTTTATTTCAGAGGAACTTTCTACTTATGCATGAATCTTTTAAACACTGAAGAATAGCAAAACAAAATTGTTGTGAATTACTAATGCGAGAAAATTCCTATCTTTCTCAGCTTTAGCAATAAAGTAAATATAAATATTACATAAACACTGCTTTATACCCATGTCATTTTTTTACAAGGCAGGAATTTCATTGTTTACTTCAAACTTCTGTGACTTCACAGCCTGGTGTTTACGTGAATAAGAAGCTTGAGAATGAAACTGTACATGTGGTTTCCAGGTACAGCTTCATAAAAGCAAAAGATTTTAACACTGCTTCCCTGTTTCACTACTTGAAAGCACAGATTTAAATTCACAACTACCATGTGGAAAATAACTTTGACTCTGACAGTCATATGCAAACTTGCTCTGCTGCAGTAAACCAACCATCTGGGATCGAAGGCATAAGGCAAAGGTACTCAATTTTTCTTGTTAATAGCCATAAGTCAGAGCAATAACTTGCTTGGATCTCCCCAAAACAAGTATATCTAAAGGTCTAAGATTTTTTTTCTCTCAGAACAACTATATTGACAGCAAGTCTTAAGTGGGAAGAATGTGATATTTCTTCCATCTAAAAGAAACAAATGAATATCTTGGAATGCTTGAACTTCCAAATTGATTAAGGACCAGTTTTAAGTGTTCTTGAATAGGAATGACATAAAAAGAAAGGGCAATTCAATGAGATAATGGCACAAGGATGCACTAAAAACTGTAAAGCAACGCTAAGAGGAAGCAGTTATTGTTTACGTATCACTATCCCACACCCTCTCATCAATGTCATATGCATTACCGCTCTTGTCCCATTTCCAGTTAAGACTGGGCACAGATAAAAAGAAAAGTGCCCTAAGTAGTTCCAGACCTGATCAAAAATACCATTAGCAGATACAGTGTGGAAGATACTTCATAGTGTCAGCTTTGCTCAGTGGAAACACTTCACTAACTCAAGAACTTGGATGCTTAAAGGCAACTTCATAAAAGTTAGCACAGAATCTAGCTGACAAGTGAGCAGTATTGATGGACGCACCATCTTTTTGACAAGATAATAAATCAAGGTCCTGTCTGTGTTCGGGAGGTTGTAAAAGCTGCCAAGACAATAATCAACGATGGGCAGATGTCCTGGCAAAATCTCTCTCAACCGATACCACAAAAACAGATTCAATATTTATTGTATGATAGGTGTGCCAAATTGGCTTCAAATTTTTACCTACATCACAACAGTGACATAACTAAAAATTTTTTTTTCTGGTTATGAAGCCCTTAGGGATGTGTCAAGGAGGTGCAATTTGAATGCAAAGTTTCTTTTTATTCAATGACCTGGGACTATTGCAGGTCAGTCATCACCACATACCATCTTTCAGTTGGAAGACCAGTGTCACCAGTGCACCTGATAAGCAGATACATCACAAGTGTATACCCTAATATTATGTTTAACGACCAGCAGAATACTATCAGCCTTATTACAGTAAATTCATTGCATCCTAGAAACCTGCCAAAATATTAAGGACATGAGAAATCCTTTTCGTAAAATTGTATGCAGAGATTAAACTGGTACAAGTCTAAAATAATACTGGATACTTCACTTTAAGCAAAAAGATTCTCTACACTTGTTATCATTTGGTGGACCACACAGGCTCTACAGAATTAGATAATATATACATTTGTGTTAATAGTCAATGAGATCGCTATATCTGTGTTGCAAGATACGCTAAATATTCCAATCTTCTCTCCCTCCAAAGAGAGCATTTCCCACATGTGAACATCAGAAAAGAGAGGTAATGTATCCTACCTTTTGCAGAATAATAGTTGGCTTCAGTCACTATTCACTGCTTATTGCAATGCAGTGCCAACCATCGTTTTAAGAATCAGATAAATTAAAATGGATACTATGAAGAAATGAAGAGACAGATTTACTAAGGTTTATACAGTTTCTTGTTGTAGAAAGACTAATCTTGCAAACTTCAACCCAAAAAAGAACCGATACTTACACACTGATTGGAGATGAAAAGAAAGAAATGTTGGAATACCTAGAAAAGTGTAACAAGTCCTCCACATCTGAAGATGGATTAAATAGTTAAAGTTTCAGCTGTGGACTCATTGTCAGAGCTTTCCTCACAAATGCTCAACATATTTAATATGCTGACCAAACTTTCTGGTTGAGATGCTGGCAGATCTGCTGTATGCCTGCAACATTTCTCACGTACACATGTTTTAAACAGTTTATTTACTGACAATGTAGTAAAATACTAAAGAAGCTATCCAATATTCAGGTCAGATATGGCTAACAGCCTTGTTACCTTTTCATTTATATACTTACATTCCCTCCATTGCATCTAGTGAGCACACTAGGAAAAGGGAGAACAAAAGTTTGATTTCAGGGTAAAAGTATTGAGAATGCAACAAAAATAGTTTATAATGAATCTGCAACTGTAATTATACTTGGAGCTTGTTAGAAGTTGTTAATTGACTCTCCTAATTTATGATGTCATCAGGGCCAGGGGACTGAACACAGCCAAGTGTCTTTTTTTGCCAATTGTCTGGTTCTAGAGACAATGCAATCCCTCACCATCTAACGCACAGTGCACACAGCACTGCCCTGCTACAACTCACTCACACGCTTCAACCTGTGACCTTGGTGAGCCAGTACAGTAAAACAAAAATGGAAGGTTCCTCTTTAGGGTATGACGATGTGGGTTGAACAGTCCTGCCCTTTGTACAGTACACTCCCTGCAAAAGAGATAACATCGTTCCTGCCCATCAGATCTCATTTGTCCCCGATCCATTCATTCGACTCTCCCACTTACGCGATTCGGGCCCACTTCACAACAACTTTTTTTAAGATTGCTTGTATCGATTCCGAGTTGATCCGGCCGATGCCCGGGATCGCTGCGTGTTCTTCGCCTTAACACACACTGAAGGCGTGAATTAAATTTAGAAAGCGGGGTAAGGGTGCTAAGACAGTACCAAACTACATTCTCACAACTTTGTCTAATCTGAGTTGTGGGTTTGTCCACTGCTACATCAGAATTATTCTAAACTATGAAGTTATCGTATGCTGTGCATTCCCCCCTCCAAATAAAAGCTACAATGTTGTCAGATAAGGCCGAAGTTGGTCGATTTTATTGGAAAATTACGCCAAGTGCTGGGTTGAAATGGAGCAATCAAACTTGGGAGAGTTGACCCCGTTTGGTTGGGTGCCTGTGCGGACGGGCGAACAGGGACACTGAGAAGACCCCCGGGTATTAGTGACAGAGCCAGGCTCTGGAGTTCGCGATCTGTCTGTACGAGCCCGGGCTACTTGGGGATCGCACCCCCTTGCGCTCAGCTGCCGGTCAACTGCGCTCCACACATTTCCGAGTGTGTTGTCTGTGTCTCCGTGCGATCCCCAAGCCATCATCATCATCAGAAACAAAGCGAGCCCGATCTCTCCGCCACACCAGAGCCCGGGTACAGTCTTACCTTCGGGGCCTATTAATGACTGAAGCTCTCCCTGACCCCCCCGCTCCTCCTCATGGCCGACTGCTTGACGATCCCGGGGACGGGGAGAAAGAGCGGCCGGAGGGATTTGTCGGGGGTGATTGGTGAAGAAATTGAGATTTCCCCGGAGTGTCTTTGCGCAGCCACGCCGCCGCCCTGTAACACAATTTCCGTCATCTGTATCAACAACCTCCTCCACCCTTAAAAGGGCAATGACCCTTCTCACCCAGACCCCCCTATTTACTGTCAGATAGACATTTTGTCATCGCTTCTTTTTTAATATAAACGCAGCCCTCCCACCGCGGTGCAGACCTGGCGGTTTGGATTTTTTTGTTGTTGCAAAATCCCACCTCGTGGATAAATTATTTTTAACTAGAGTGGCATGATCGAGTGGGGCCCATAAATTGTTAAAATTACCAAACAAAATTAATTTTTGAAGTAGCATTCATTAAAAAAAAAAGACAGGAATGCAGCAACTAAATAAAGCAATAGAAATCTTAAATACAAGTGGTTGGTCACCATAATTTCACTTCAATAAAATGCAAACTTGGTGTGGTGAGGGGGGGGGGTGGGTGGAATGTCTTCCTTTCCCACAGATCGTAGCTCATAATGGTCAACCTTTTTTACAAAACAAAACACCAAAAAAATCACATCTTAATCACCAACTTATGCAGAGCTGTACTTAAGTTTTTCAAAAACCGACACAAGGTAGAGAGGATGCAAGGCTGCGCTCCATTTTTCCATCCTCGGATAGACAGATATCCTCCCCCGTTAGGAACTTCACTCCTGCACACTCACATGCTCGCATTCACCATCTTGTGTCGCACTAGACTTAGTTCTGCAGATCATTTCCAAGTATCGAGCCACCAGGTGTTCTCCACAGTGCGTTTAGCATCCGTGCAACTTGAATATTTTCGGATCTTGAGCAAATCAGTCACCAACAGACTTCTAATTCATAAACTCACTTCTCAAAGTTTCCGATCTATTGCCAACGGACAAGGCATTCTATGTTAATTCATTTCACTCCTCCAACACCCCCATCCTCCGCCCAAATTACAAAAAGGATCGAAGTGCAAGCCTGGGAAAGGTAAATGGGTTTTCATTGTTTTGAGATTCTGGGACGTCGTAGAGTGAGAGACAGTGATGGATCCTGGTAAATGATAAAAGCACTTTAAAATCTAGCTACCTGTAACTGGTGAATATTTCCGAAGAAGTTCAATATAAATGTAATTCTCCTAACCAGAAGACTACAGATGTACAATAACCTGTGATATAGCACACATTCGTAGTTATGGCTCTCTTGATGCGAAAGTTTTATTTAATTGCTGTGAAAACTATAAAACATATTTATTTCAAGGAACCCATGCATAATAGCCTGTAAGTTGAAGATGTTTCCAGTGAGAATAAATAATTTAGTTTCAAAACTTTTCCTAGATGTGATTGTCCTGGAAAAACTTACACACAAGAATCACCATTTTAAAACTGCTGAGCGTTTTTATTGTAATGGATGCCTTAGAATTGCCATTCTGCTGTCATTTTCCTGGATAGTCAAAATTACAATAGTGCTACATCTACTAACTGTCATGGTGGAAAATTATGGAGAAGAGTCCACAATGTCTTGAGATAAACTGACACTAGGTAAAGCTCCCGCCGAACACACATCTATTGTTAATATAACATGGCTCTAGAACCAGCTCCAGTCACAATGCCCCACAGAAATGGTCCTTGGTAGATATGCAATTGCCTACATCTCTGAGGTGTACAAGTAAGATGAGGCATGAAGAAAAATAGTGGCATTGTAGACCTTGCCAAAAAAAGGTAATAACTGGCTTCCATTTCAAGGTAGAACTTTGTGGTTTGTAAAATGAATTTTTGACACTTGCCTTGAAATATTTACAGCTCATCAAGCCCTAAACTAAAAACATAAAGTGCCGCAGAAACTCAGCAGGTCTGACAGCATCTACGGAAAGAGAAACTGAGTTAACGTTCTATGTCCAATCTGATTATTTCTCCACAGATGCTCCCAAATCTGAGTTTCTCCAGGACTTTCTGTTTTTATTTCAGAATTCAAACATCTGCAATATTTTGCTTTTATTCACATTCTAAACCTAGTGTCTATGGGAGATTGGAGACAAGCTTCCAAATTAAAACGCTTCAAGTAAGACCGGCAATTAGTTTATTAATAAGTTAATGTTAAACATTATTGATAATTTTATCCTGAGAGAAATCAATCATACAGAAAATCTGATAATCTTGCATATACTTCTGCACGGTTTACTAGACTTAAATCAGGAGTTTGTTTGTTTGATGTTTTATATCCTTTAACCCAGGAATACTGGGGCATATTGCCCTACCAACATCATGAAGACTAGTAACTAACATAAAACCTGGAACTTTCCTGATCTATACATTTCAGATAACTATTGGTTACAGTTTGAATCATTTGTAAGATGTGAGTTTTGCAAGCAAGAGTGGAAATTGCTGTCCTTGAGTTGCAGTGACGGTGAGCTGTCTTTTGAACTGTATAGTCCACATAGCATAGATACACCTATAATGTTGTTAGGGAGGAAGGTATAGTTTTCAGACCCAGCCACAATGAAAGAATAGCAATATAGTTCCAGGTCAGGATGGTATGCAACTTTGAGGGATGTGACTTTGAGGGAACTTGGAGATGATGGTGTTCTCGTGTATCAGTTATCTTTTTTGTCTTCATGGAGGAGATTGCAGGCATGTGAGTACTGTCAAAGGAGACTTTGTGAGTTGATGCAGTGCATCACATACATGGTATGTGCTGCTGGTGGTGGAGGGAGTGAATGTAATGATAATGGATAAGGGCTCAGATCAAGCCAACTGCTTTGTCCTGAATGGTGGCAAACTATTTGAGTGTTTTTCCAAGTTGAATGAATCCAAGCAAGTGGGCAGTATTCCATCAAACCCCTGACTTTTGTCTTGTAGATGGTCTACAGGCTATTCAAAGTCAGGAATTGAATTACTTACTGAAGAATCCCCATCCTAGAACTTGCTGTGTAGCCAGAGTATTTATTTGGCTCCTGTTTTGCTGTTCCCCAAAAGAGAGAACAATTTTTTTGTTTCAGAGATAGTAGGAACTGCAGATGCTGGAGAATCTGAGATAACAAGGTGTAGAGCTGGATGAACACAGCAGGCCAAGCAGCATCAGAGGAGCAGGAAGGCTGACGTTTCGGGCCTAGACCCTTCCCCAGAAATGGGGGAGGGGAAGGGAGTTCTGAAATAAATAGGGAGCGAGGGGGAGGCTGATAGAAGATGGAAAGAGGAGAAGATAGGTGGAGAGGAGACAGACCGGTCAAAGAGGCGGGGATGGAGCCAGTAAAGGTGAGTGTAGATGGGGAGGTAGGGAGGAGATAGGTCAGTCCAGGGAGGACGGACAGGCCAAGGGGGCGGGATGAGGTTAGTAGGTAGGAGATGGGGGTGGGGCTTGAGGTGGGAGGAGGGGATAGGTGGGAGGAAGGACAGGTTAGGGAGGCGGGGATGAGCTGGGCTGGTTTTGGGATGTGGTAGGGGGAGGGGAGATTTTGAAGCTTGTGAAGTCCACATTGATACCATTGGGCTGCAGGGTTCCCAAGCGGAATATGAGTTGCTGTTCCTGCAACCTTCGGGTAACATCGTTGTGGCACTGCAGGAGGCCCAGGATGGACATGTCATCTGAGGAATGGGAGGGGGAGTTGAAATGGTTCGCAACTGGGAGGTGCAGTTGTTTAGTGCGAACCGAGCGTAGGTGTTCTGCAAACGGTCCCCAAGCCTCCGCTTGGTTTCCCCGATGTAGAGGAGGCCACAACGGGAACAGCGGATGCAGTATACCACATTAGCAGATGTACAGGTGAACATCTGCTTGATGTGGAAAGTCTTCGTGGGGCCTGGGATGGGGATGAGGGGGGAGGTGTAGGGGCAGGTGTAGCACTTCCTGCGGTTGCAGGGAAAAGTGCCGGGTGAGGTGGGGCTAGATAGGAGTGTGGAGCGGACAAGGGAGTCATGGAGAGAGTGGTCCCTCCGGAAAGCAGACAAGGGTGGGGAGGGGAAAATGTCTTTGGTGGTGGGGTCGGATTGCAGATGGCGGAAGTGTTGGAGGATGATGCGTTGGATCCGGAGGTTGGTGGGGTGGTACGTGAGGACGAGGGGGATTCTGTTTTGGTTGTTATTGTGGGGAGGGGGTGTGAGGGCTTTGTATTCACTTTATTAAGATGTTCCGTAATTTTATTGGGTGAGTATTATTCCTTCAAGGGAGAAAAGATCAAGCCCAACAATCCTTTCCTGCTATATACCCAGGCATTTCTGGGATCACCTTTGTAAATCTTCACTGCATCATGTCAGTGCCTCCACTTCCTTCAGAAATGCATATGGTCTAACAAAGGTTTGATACAGGTTAACAGAATTTCCCTACACTTAGATTTTCTCTTGTTGCAGATAGTCATTGTCTGGCATTTAATAAATTTGCACAGACATTGGCAAGAGATTCCTGATTCATTTCAATGTGTTAATGCTCTTGATTTTATTTAACTATATCTATTTTGAAATAAATACCAAAAAGAGGGAGAGAATGACAAGGAACACTGAAGTAGAGGTAGTTGAGGGGAAAGTCGAAGAGCCAGACTGAAAATCACAACCAATTAGAATGATACTTTTTGTAAGAAAGATGAGGGAATGGTCCAAGAAGAAATAGAGACAGACATAATTGAAAGATACATAGAAAAATGACAGACGCAAAGGAAGAGAGGAAATTTCAAACTGTTAATCGAGGAGATCCAGCAAGTGAAGGACAGAGAGATACAGAAAATGGATGTGTCAGAGAGAAAGACACAGATGAACCAATCATTGAGAAAGAGAATCAAACATAAAATTAGAGTGAGAAAAACATATCTAGTTGGAAGGAAAAAACAAAAACAATCAAAATCAAGTTGAAAAAGTGAAATGGAATAGTAATACTGTTGCCATCAGCAGAAAGAAAAATGGAAAATCAAGAGGGAGAAAAAGAATCACAAACAGAAGGGATGAAAGATAAATATGTAGTTAAAAGGAAAAAGAGTGAGCAAATGCAACGTAGTAAGAGGACAAACAAGAAATAGAACCCAGAGGGAGAGATAAGAATATAGAAATCACAAATAACAAAAGTCAGAATTGAAAAGAACAATGAGAGGATTGCAAAGAAAGGAGAGAGAGACACACACAGAAAAGATAAAGTAGACATTCAAACATAAAATTAGAATCAAAGAACACCAACCAGGAGACACACTTGACAGATGGAAACTTGTACCCCTTTTGCACTCGCCCGTCCCACCCCTGCCCCCCCAAGTTGTTATCACTGTTCCACTACTATGTTTCTAACACAGTGAAACTTGTCACTCTGTTCCTGCTAACATGTTGCGCAGGCATGTCTAATTGGGGTTAGAGTACCAAACTAAGATGTCAGGGACAGAGCCAGATTGAGTTTATTTATGATGTTGGGGGAAATGTAGAACATATTCATTCTAGTTTAAACATGTCATTTGAATTATAACAAGATATTCTGAAAGGAACATTATACATTTAATTTAGTTTTTTGAGTACTGTATTTAAAACCTTGCTGAAAGGTAAAATCTAAGCTGAATGAAATTTAACATTATGGAGAGAATTGGCATTGCCCTTTTAAATCCAGGATCTGACCCCTTTAAACTTGGTTTAAAATGGCCATATCCCTTTTCAAAAGGGAACTTGTCAACTTCACATCATGTCAAACCGCTCTGTTGTTGTTGTTGCTACTGCTGTGGTGATTGCTTTCTTTTGTAACAAATCCACTAAAATATGAAAAACTGTGTTGGTTTGTTTCAAATTTACAAAATTATTGAAAATATTTTTCCATACATTAGAGGGTCAGGTCGTCATTTGATTTAGTAAAAAGCATCTAATTTGTTGGGTGTTTAATTACCATTTTAAATCAGTCAGAACAGTTTTGACAGCTCAGCACTACACAAACTTTATCCTCTCCTGAATATTGTGAGAATGCACACAAGGCATCTTTTTTTGCCTGAATTTTCCTGTCAATACAGGCATGATCTATGTACTTTACCGAATAAGTTTAGGCAAAGTGAATAACCAACTGAATAAAAAGACACTGCCTTTGTTCCACCATTGCTCAATAACAGTTTAAGTGTGAAGTGCTTCAGTTGTAATAAACGGGAGAGGAAGGGGATTGTTTCAATTTTTTCACTTTGTGGACAACTGGATTCAGGTTTCCATTAAAACTGGATTTCTGAGAGAAATTTTGGAAGTTTGAAAATTGTTGCCTTGTAACGAATGAGAAGGCCAGAGGAAGAATGTTCCATTATCTGCACACTGCACTAACTGTTTATAACTTAAGCCAAAATTAATGAAGATAATCAAGTTTTACTCTTACTAGGGTTAATACTAAACTGTGCAACTTAGACCACAATCAGAAGAAGTATACTTAATGGAGGAACTATTTGACTATTGATGCCCCCAAATGTAAACCTGCAGATTCAGCTGTAAGGAGTGTAGGGAACCTGATCATTCTCCACATGGCTGCAGGGGAAGAATACTGGTATTTGGGTTGAAAATTCAAATTACTACCAAAACTTTCTTTACACCACTTTTAGGCTTTTTCTACTTAGGAGCTTTTATTAATGTTGGATTATTCATTATTTAGCTTCATTAGATGAAAGAGTAATGAGAAAACAATGAAAATTCTACAAACATTTCAAAACCAGCATATTTTAGAGCATATATGTAAACGGAATTGTAAATAAAACCAAACAAAAACACAAAACTTGCAGAAAATATGTAACAGGTTAATATTGCCTAAACAAGAAAGGCTGCTTAATATTGTGAATTCATGCAAAACAGCAGTCTTTCTTTGAGAATTGTTGATTACTTTTGTGCAATTCAACTATTCATTTTTTTACAAAACAGCTTATATAGAATGTTTAAAGAGATACTAGGGATGTGCCAAAAGCTTAGTCAAAGAGGGAGATTTTCAGGATATGTTAAAGGATGGTTGGGGGTTTAGGGCAGGAATTCCAGAACTAGAGGCCTTGGCAGGTGAACACATGGTCACTGTCAGTGCTGTGGATATGTCAAGAAGTTAGGATTTTTTAAAAGTCATTCACAGGCTGTGGGCATTGCTGGCTTAACTCGTTATTATTGCCCATCCCTAGCTGTCCTTGAGAAGGAGGCAGTGAGCTGCCTTCTTGGACCACTGCAGGCCATTTGGTGTAGGCAGAACCACAGTGCCATTAGGGAGGGAGTTCCAGGAATTTGACTCAGCAATGCTGAAGGATCAGCAATATATTTCCAAATCAGAATGCTGAATGGCTTGGGAGGAGTTTGCAGGTGGTTGGTGTTCCCATGTAGCTACTGTCCTTGTCATTCGAGATGGAAGTGGTCATGGGTTTGGATGCTGCAGTCTAAGTGAATTTGGTGAATTTATGCAGTGCATCTTGTAAGTGGGTCACACTGCTGCTGTTAAGCATTGGTATGGGAGGGAATAAATGTTTATGGATATGGTGCCATCATGCAGGCTGCATTGTCCTGGATGGCGCTGGGGAGTCAGAAGGTGAACTAGTTGCTGAAGGATTCCTAACCTCTAACCTGCTCATGCAGCCACAGTACTCACTTGGCTAATCCAGTTCAGTTTCTGGTCAATGTTTGGTATGAATGTTACTTACCATCTGCATCACTAGCGGAGGTCATGAATGTGGATGGATGTGATGCCAGTCAAGCAGGCTGCTTTGTCCTGGATGGCATTAAGCTTCTTGAGTGTTGTTGGAGCTATACTCATCCAAGCAATTGGGGAATATTCCATTAAACTTCTGATTTGTGCCTTGCAGATGTCGGACAGGTTTTGGGAAGTCAGGAGGTGAGTTACCTGCAGCAGTTTACTACCTTTTAATTGCTGTTTTAGTCACAGTATTTATGTAACTTGACCAGTTCAGTGTTTTATGTTAATGATAACCCCCAAGATGTTGACAGTGGGAGATTCAGCAATGATAATGCCTTTGAAAGTCAAGACATGATGGTTTGATTCTCTCTTAGCTCTAGTCGTTGTATAGTAATTATGTGGTGCAAATGTGACTTGCCACTTGTCAGCCCAAGCCTATTGTCCAGATCTTGCTGCATTTGGCCGTGGATTACTATAATACCTGAAGAGTCATGAGTGGTGCAGTCATCAACAAACATCCCCACTTCTGACCTTATGATGGAGGGAAGATCACTGATGAAGCAGCTGAAGATGATTGAGCCTAGGATACTACCCTGAGGAACTCCTGCAGAAACATCCTGAGGCTGAGATGACTGATCTCCAGCCACAAGCATCTTCCTTTGTGTTAGGTATGACACCGACTAGCAGACAGATTTCCTTCTGATTCCTAATTTTTTTCAAGACAGCAGTGGAGTGGGTGGGCTGAGCTCGGGGCTCATCTCTTCCCGAACGCTTTCCCTCTCTATTTTTTCTTCTTTTAACTTTTGCTCTTTTTCTTTTTCTTTTCTTTTTTTGTTGTTTTCTCTTCTTCTAAGTCTGAAAAGTGGCGGGTGCAGGAGGAGGCCTCCAGCAGCAGCAGCAGTAACATCAGGATGAGCCGGACCCTAGCCCAGGGTGTCCCGGTGAGCAAGGAACAGCTCCCAGGCTGACTCCGCCGAGGCTCCAGGTCCACAGCTGGGCCCGGGCGCCTGAAGGAGGAGAAAGGCCGTCTCGGCTGGGCATGGTGGTCTTGTTCAGCTTGGAGGTCTCGTCCCCTTGTCTTCTTCATTTTCAGCGTTAAGGTATTCCAGCGGCCCAGCACGCGGTCTCATCCCAGAGTGACGGTCTCGTCCCGGCCGCGTCTTCAGGCTGCCCGAGCACAGGCGCCATTAACTAAATCGTGATGCACTCTGCTTACTTTTACTTGTCTTTAATTATTATGTATGACTTCTGTCATTGATGTTGGTGCCGTAGTGGGGCAACTTCTAAAACTTTTCACTGTATTTTTCATGTAAAAAGTACACATGACAATAAATTTCTATTCTGTTCCATTAACTGCAACTCCTTGATGCCATATTGGGTCAAATGCAGCCTTGGTGTCAAGACTGTCACTCTCACCTCACCTCTGGAATTCAGCTCTCTTGCCTATGTTTGAACCAAGATTGTAATGAGATCAGGAGCTGAGTGGCCCTTGCAGAACCCAAACTGAGCACAAGTAAGTAGGCTATTGCTAAGCAACTGCTATTTGATAGCACTGTTGATGACACCTTCCATTACTTTTCTGTTGATTAAGAGTGACCAGCATGGCACAAATTGACCAGGTTGGCTTTGACCTGTTAAGGACATGGCTGTGCAGTGTTTCACATTGTCTGTTGATGCTGTACTGGAACAGCCTGGCTAGGGGCACAACACGTTCTGGAGCACAAGTTTTCAGTACTGTTGCAGGAATGTGGTCAGGGCCCATAATTTTGCAGTATCCAATGCGTTCAATCATTTTGTGATTTCACAACTGAAGACTGGCATCTGTAATGTTAGGGACATTCAGAGTGGACCAAGATAGATCATTCACTCAGCTCTTCCAGGTGAAGATTATTGCAAACAATCCAGCATTACTTTTGCACTGATGTACTGAGTTCCCCCATCATTGAGGTTGGGGATAATTGTGGACCTTCTCCTCCAGTGAGTTGTTTAATTGTCCACTGCCATGGACAATCAAATGTGGCAGAACTGCAGAGCTTAGATTTGATTCATTGGCTATTGAATTGCCTAGTCATGCCTATCACTTGCTCCTTATGCTGTTTAGAATGCAGGAACAGGAGTAAGCTATTCAGCCTCAAGCCACCATTTAGTGAGACCATGGGTGATCTGTGGCCTAACTCCATATACCTGCCTTTGGATCAAATGTCTTAATACCTTTGCTTAACAAAAATATATCCATCTCAGATTAAATTTAACACCTGATCTAGCATGCACTGCCATTTGTGGAAGACAGTTCCAGACATCTACCACCCTTTGCATGTGGAAGTGCTCCCTAACATCTCTCCTGAACAGACTGGCTTTATTTCTCAGACTATGCCCCTAGTTCTAGAATCCCCAACCAAACGAAATAGCTTATCTTTATCTACCCTGTCTTTCTCTGTTAATATCTTAAAAATTTTGATCAAGTCACCACTTAATCTTCTAAATTCTAGAGAAAATACTTAGTACATTATTAGTCCTGTTTTGTAGTTTCATGAGGTTGACACCTCTCTTTAAATTTATGCCTGACGCTGCTCCTGGCATGCCCTACTATCCTTCATTAATCCAGGGTTAAGATTGAAGATTGGTTTGCAACTCTATTGCAGATGACTCGAAGTGTCTCACGGATGAGTTGTTGGATCTGTTCAAAATCTATCAAATTTAGCATGTGGGCAATGCCATACAACACAATTGACATTTTCATTCACTGTGAAGACAGGACTTTGTCTCCACAAGGACTGTGTGTTGGTCACCCCTACTGATACTGTCATGGACAGATGCATCTGCAGGACGCAGATGGATGAGGATGAGCTCAAATATGTTTTTCCCTCTTGCTGGTCCCATCACTATCTGCTGCAGACCCAGTCTAGCAGTTCTGTCCTTTAGGACTCAAACAGCATTAACAGTAGTGGTGCTGTTGAGCCACTCTTGTTGATGGACATTGAAGCACATTCTGCACTCGTGGCACCCTCCAAATGTTATTCACGGAGGAGCATTGATTCACAAGCAACAGAGGATAGTATGTGGTAATCAGCGGGAGGTTTCCTTGCCCATGTTTGATCTGATTTGACAAGACTTTACGGTGTCTGTTGTCAATGTAGAGGTCTTCCATGACACCTCCCTCCTGACTGAATAACTGTACTGATACTTCTGCTGGGTCTTAACTGCCAGTGGGACATACCAAAAGACGGTAATGGTGACTAGAACATTGTCTGAGAGGTCTACGTTCTTGGGTATGCCTATGAGCTGTTGCTTGACTAGCCTATGAGACAGCCATCCCAATGTCAGCATTTGTCCCAATAGGGAAGAAGGGCATGCCTTGGCATAGAGGCATGAGGGCTGGGGATTGGTGGACGGCATACCTGAGCATGGAGCTGAAAGGGTTGGTTCAGTGGGCACACCTTGGCATTGGGGTCATGCGGGGCCATAGTGGTTGGATCAGGATATGAGGTGGCAATGGTTGGAATGGGTGTGGAACACAGAGGGGCTGGAGGACTATTTCATCTCTTTTTCTTTATTTTTAAACTTTGTACACGGGCTGGATCCCCAAGGCAGCCACTCTTTCCCCCCACCTTCACACGTGGCAGCCTCCTCACCTTCAGGGGTTGCCCACTGACTTCTGACCCAGCCTGCTACCCCAACCCAAAATCTGTTGTCTAAGCAGCCATTTTTCAAGGTCAGATTTGTAGAGTCAAGGTGTGATTGAGCAGATCAGTAGCTTTTGTCCTGCTTTCATAGGAAGACAGCATTGCTGCAAGGCCAGTATTCATTAATTCCATCCCTAATTCCATTTGAGAACATGGTGATGAGCTGTCCCCTTGAATCACTGCAGTGCATCAGGTTCAAGCTACATTCATATTACTGTGAGGAATAGAATTCCAAAATTTAGATCCAGTGACGTGGTACAGTGGTGATGTAGTTCCAAGATAGAATGGAGTGTGACTTGGAGAAGTTCTTCCAGTAATGATGTTCCCATGCATTAGCTGCCCTTGGTCTTCTTGGAGTTAGAGATTGCAGATTTGGAAGGTGCTATCAAGGATTCTTGGTAGTTGCCGCAGTGCATCTTGAATATGTTACATGCTGCTGTCACAATGCATTGGTAGAGGTATTGAAAGTTTAAAGTGGTGAATAACGTACCAAACAAATGAGCAGTTTTGTCCTTGAATTTTTTTTTGGAGATTTTTGAGTGGTGACTCTGATCCAAGCAAGTGGAGAATATTCCAACACACTTGTGGCTTATACCTTATTGATAGCAAACTTTCAAAAGTCAGGACGTAAGTTTTCATTGCAGAATTCCCAGCCTCTGATCTCATTTCATAGGCTCAGTATTGAAATGGCTGGTCCTGTTAAGTTTCTGGATAATGATAACACACAGAATGTTGATGGTGGAGTATTCAGTGAGGATAATACCACTGAATGTCGAAAGGAGAGATTTTGCTTTTTTTGAGCTGATCATTGCCTGGTTCTTATGTGGCTCGAATGTTACTAGCTGTAGAAATATCATAGCAAATAGAGAGACACAGTTGGGATTTTGAAAATGCAGTCCTAAATAACTAGAGAAACATTTTTTCTCGGTGTGCACACAGTGGAAGATTCTGAGTGGAGAGCCCTGCAAGGAAGTGATTTGTGATTGACACAAAGTAGAGAGGCCACACGAGACAGCAAATGTAAAGGGATCGGCTGTGAATATGGGTAGGGGATTCACATGGAGGGAGAGATTAGGGGAAGACAAGAGGGTAGTCAACTGAGAGAACAGACACTATGATGAGTTGAAATTGCAGTTGAAACAATAAAGGATGAGTTGTCACTTGATGCAGAGGCTGAGGAAGGAAAGCATTGAAAATAATTCAGTGAGAAAATTGGTGTGGTAATTGGGTGGACAGTAGAGAACAAAGATTTTAAACAAGAGGTGAAAAGACATGAGACAAGGTGAGATACTGAAAATGGGAGAAGGTGCCACAGTAAGTAGTGTGTGATTTGGTGATAACAGCCATACTACCACCATGAGAGTCAGAACAAGGCAAGTGGTGGAAAGTACAGGAATTTTTTAAAAAGTGCAAGTAATTGCACCAAATACTTTTATGATCTCACAAAATCTTTGACAATGTGAGCCACAAAGGACTATCCTCCTCAAACTTTTTCAGAAATTTGTCAGCATCAACCTATTACTTCTTGATGAGATGCAAGCTATAATTCTCACCAACTGAAACACCACAAACTCTATCATAGCAAAAATTGGGGTCAAACATGGCTATGATACATAGTACTTGGGTCAGGGTTCAATCTACCAATGTGGTTTGATGGTTGGTTAACAGAAAGAAACAAAGAGTAAGAATAAATGGGTCATCTTCAGGTTGGTAGGCTGTGACTAGTGAGGGACCATAAAGGTAAATATTTGGACTGCAGCTGTTCACAATCCATACCAGTGATTTGTATGTGGAGACCAAATGTAACATTTCTAGCTTTCCGGATGAGATAAAACAGAAGGGAGTGTGTGTATAAGGATGAGGCAATGAGGCTTCAACAGATTTGGATAGGCTGACTGAGTAAGAACTTGGGCAAATGAAATATCATAGAGTCATACAGTCATACAGCACAGAAACAGACCCTTCAGTCCAACCAGTCCATAGGTATAAGGTTATCCACTTTGCAAGGAAGAATGGCAGTGCAGAGTGTTTCTTAAATGTTGAGAGATTGAGATGTGTTAACGTCTAAAGGGATCTGGGTGTCCTTGCACTGAAAGCTAATATGCAATTGCAGCAAGTAATTAGGAAGGCCCAAGTTATGCTGGTCTCTACTGTAAGAGAATTTAAGTGCAAGAGTAAAGATGCTTTGCTTCAATTGTATAGAACCTTGGTGAGTCAACACCAAAAGTATTGTGTGCAGTTTTGGTCTCCTTATCAAAGGAAAGATACATTTGCTATAGAGGGAGTGGAATGGAGGTTCACCAGTCTGATTCCTGAGTTAACAAGGTGTAGAGCTGGATGAACACAGCAGGCCAAGCAGCATCAGATGAGCCTTCCTGCTCCTCTGATGCTGCTTGGCCTGCTGCGTTCATCCAGCTCTACACCTTGTTATCTCAGATTCTCCAGCATCTGCAGTTCCTACTATCTCTGATTCCTGAGATGATGGGATTGTCCTGTGTGGAGAGATTGAGAAGACTGGGCCTGTATTTTCTGGAGTTTAGAAGAGTGAGAGGTGATCTCATTGAAACGTACAAACATTTTTAAGGGTTAGTCAGGGTTAATGCAGAATGGATATTTCCTTGGCTAGGGGTGGTAGAATCAGGGGGCATAGTCTCAAAATAAGGGACAAACAAATTAGCACTGAGATGAGAAGGAATATCTTCACTCAGAGGATAACATACTTTTCAAATTCTCTATCCTAGTGAGCTATGGAAGCTCAGTCATTGATACAGCGTGATAGATTTCTAGATACTTTAATATCTCGGAATACGGGGATAGTCCAGGACTTGTTAACATCCATGATCAGCCATGATCTAGAATAATGGACCAGGCTCAAGGGGCTGTTCCTACCTTTTATGTAAGAAGATCATTCGTTTGTGATTGGTATCATTGTATCAAATCATTTCTCCATTTTCCTGGCACCTCCAGCAATTCACTCACAGGTACGAAGATAATCTACAAACCAGACGAGAAACCATTCAACCTATGTAACTATTAAAATATGGACCATTTTCCACTTCCTGGGATGGTCCTCTTAACAAAGCAAGATATAGCTGCTGAAATGCATCATCGCCTCCTTTGGTTACTAAATGAAAGAGTATTTGAGTACAACCACCTCAAACCCATGCTCTGAGATAATTTAGTAATTTAAACAACTTACAAAAGGCACCTCAAAGCACTTGGGCAGTACCTCTAGTAATCCTTTTGAAAAATCTCTCAAATCTGGTGGCAAGAGAGGTAGTCCATTAACAATGTACTCTCCGAAGCCAAACTACTCAACGCCAAGGAGCTAATCACTCAAAACCAGCTCCACCTAACAACAGAAACCACAACATAACTGCTCTGCTTGGAATTTAGTCATGGCAGAAGACTCCCAGAAGGAGTCCCACCAGTGAGTCTCACATCAGTTGTTGGGAAGCTATTGGAGAGAATTTTTAGGGATAGGATTTACACGCATTTTGAAAAAGCATAGCCTAATTAAGGACAGTCAGCATGGCATTGTGCAGGGTAGGTCATGTCTTACTAACTTGATTGAAAATTTTTTGAGGATGTGATAAAGGAGATCAATCAGGGTAGAGCAGTGGATGTTGTCTACATGGAATTTAGTAAGGCTTTCGACAAGGTCCCGCACAGTAGGCTCATTCAGAAGATTAAGATGTATGGGATCCATGTGGATTCAGAATTGGCTTGCCATAGAAGGTAGAGGGTAGTGGTGAAAGGGTACTTTTCTGGCTGGAGGTCTGTGACTAGTGGTACTCCGTAAGGATCTGTACTGGGACCTGTGCTGTTTGTGATATATATAAATGACTTGGATGAAAATGTGGGTGAGTGGGTTTGTAAGTTTGCAGACCATACAAAGATTGGTGGAGTTGTGGATCGTGTAGAAGGTTGTCAAAGGATACAGCAGGAAAAAGATCAGTTGCAGATATGGGCAGAGAAATGGCGAATGGAGTTTAATCGGGGTACGTGTGAGGTGCTACACTTCCGGAGATCAAATGTTAAGGAAAAGTATACAGTTAATGACAGGACCCTGAACAGCATTGATGTACAGAAGGATCTTGGGGTTCAAGTCCATAGCTCCCTGAAAGTAGATAGCATGATAAAGAAGGCATATGGCATGCTTGCCTTTATTGGTCGGGGAATTGAGTACAAGATTCAGGTTGTTATTGCTGCAGCATTATGAGACTTTGGTTAGGCCACTCTTAGAGTATTGCATTCAATTCTGGTCACCACATTGCTTTGGAGGCTTTAGAGAGGGTGCAGAACAGGTTTGCCAGGATGCTGCCTTGATTAAAGGGTATGAGGTATAAGGAGAGGCAAGAAAAACTCAGGTTGTTTTCTCTTGAGCAGCAGAGGCTGAGGGGAGACTTGCTAGAAGTCTATAAAATTATGAGATGTGTAGATAGGGATGACGGTCAGAATCCTTTCACCAGAGTTGAAATGTCTAATACTAGGGAGTATACATTTATGGTGAGAAGGGGAAAGGTTCAAAGGAGATGTGAGGGGCAAGTTTTTTACAGAAAGAGTGATAGGAGTCTAGAAAATGCTGCCGGGGTTGGTGGTGGAGGCAGGTACAATAGGGGCGTTTAAGGGACTTCTAGATAAGCACATGAATATGCAAGGAATAGAGGGATATGGACCAAGGGCAGGCAGAAGGGATTAGTTTAATTTGGCATCATCTTTGGCACCACATCACGGGCCGAAGGGCCCGTTTCTGTGCTGTACAATTCTATGTTCTAAGTAAAGCAGAATCACTTTAAGGGTGTTCTTAAAGCATCCCTGAAGAGATCAAATGTTTCAATCAATTTATGGGAGACCCTGGCTTGTGCTCAACCAAAATGAGAGAGATATATTTGAGAGTGCACCGGACAGATCGAGAAACTTTACTGGGAATGTGCAGAGGCAAAATCAAGGCATCAGAGAGAGCATGCAAACCTCCAAACAGACTGTCTACAACCTGGCCCACTGAGGCAGAGTGAGATTGCACACTGTACTAAGAACCCATTGTATGGGAGTGGAAACAGGTCACCCTTCATCCTGAGGATCTGCCCAACAAGGGAGTCAATCAGTCATTTCTAGCATTTGCAATTTTTCTCATTACCCCCAATATTGTTTTAATATTTATATTGTTAACCTTTCAAATTCTACATTTGTACCCAATGGGAGAGCGAATAAGAACAGTAATAAGTTTAATGAATTTCAAGTTTGGGATCCAGTTTAAAGAACTCCAGGTGAATGAAGGGAGATCTGGCAACAGTCAGCATCAGTTAGAAGAGCAAGTGAAAGGTACACCTGGAGACAGAATGCTGACAGTTTGTAATAGGTTCTTACTTAACTACAGGGTAGGAAGCTAGCTTTTTGGTGAGTATCTGGTGACTTGTTTTGATCTAGTCTTTTTCTTAAGTGTAACATAATACAGGAACTGATGGGGGGATGTTAATAAAGCACCTAAAATAATGACAAAGAACTAATCTAATAGATTATTTAAGCAGTTAATTAAAAAGTGTACATGGATGGCAGGAGAGGTGATGTGTCTTGACTCCAGCATTGATCCAGAGCAAACACAATTGCATTCAGTTCTGGTCACCACATTGCTTTGGAGGCTTTAGAGAGGGTGCAGAACAGGTTTGCCAGGATGCTGCTTTGATTAAATGGTATGAGGTATAAGGAGAGGCGAGAAAAACTCGGGTTGTTTTGTCTTGAGCAGCAGAGGCTGAGGGGAGACTTGACAGAAGGGAATGATTGCAGCTCAAGTAGCTTCAGCTCTGAGTTTAGAAGCTGGAGGTTGACCTAAAGAAACTGCAACACATCAGGTGGGAGAAAAGTTATCTGGATATATTGTACCAGAAGGCATCACATTCCTTGGGATAGGGTCTTCTTGGTGGATAGTCAGGGAAATGAGTTGTGGCTGTGAGTGTGGTTATGAGGGCACTGAGAGAGCAGGACTGTAGGAGGCTTAGCCTTTGCAGTTGTCTAACAGCGTATGAGGTTCTTTATGCTTTTTGGGATGAGAGTGAGGGCAGGCAGCAGGGTAGATGACCCAACCGAACATAGCGTGATAGTACAGGAAGAAGCCTTTCAAGTAGCAGGAACAAATGTAGTGGTAGTAAGGGATAATATAGTGAGGAAGACAGATACTGTTCTGTAAGCCAAGAATGTGAGTCCAGAAGGCTATGTTGCCTTGGGCGCAAGGGATCAGGCCATATCCTCCAGACTGGACAGAAACTTGGAGTAGGACAGGGAGGATCCAATTAGTGTGGTTCATGTAGGTACCAATGACATAAGCAAAGAAGAGGTTTTGCTTAGACAATACAAAGAACTAAGCACCAAATTGAAGAGCAGAACCTTAAGGGTAACAGTCTTTGGATTAAGTCAAGTCTTAGTAAATGTAGCAAATCAAGGGCGGAGTCAAACAGCCCATCAAACTAGTAAAATAGACAATGAAGGTCAAAGAATGGCAGGAAGGACAGAGAGAATAAAATAATAATATACTAACAATCGAGTAGATGTTCCATAAATAACAAAATGGAGAACTCTTAGACTTGCTGTATGAATGCATGGAGTATTCATAACAAAGTAAACAAATTGGTAGCACACATTGAAACGAATAACTATTATCTGATGTCCACTATGGAAATACAGCTGCAGGATGACAAGGATTGGTTCCTGAATATCGAGGGATATGTGACATTTAAGTAGAATAGGAAGCTATGTGAAGGGACAGCATTGTTAATCAAGATGTAGAAATAGTTTGGGTGGAGATTAGGAAAAGTAGGAAAAAGAAGCCACTATTATGGTCTACAGGCCCCCTAACAGTAATTGAAATGTAGGATGAAGCATACAAAAGAATGGCACAGTGGCTCAGTGGTTAGCACTGCTGCCTCAGAGCGCCAGAGACCTGGGTTCAATTCTGGTCTTGGGCAGCTGTCTGTATGGAGTTTTCACATATTTCCATGTCTGCAGGGATGCTCCGGTTTTTCTCCCACAGTCCAAAAATATGCAGGTTAGGTGGACTGGCTGCGGGAAATGCAAAGTTACAGGGACAAGGTAGGGGGTGGGCATGGGTGGGATCCTCTTCAGGAGGGTTGGTGTGGACATGATGGGCCAAATGGCCTGCTTTCACACTGTAGAGATTCTATGAAAAGGAATACTCGGTGACTGTGATAACAGGACAGCAATAATCACCGTTTAATTTAGTCAAGAGACAAACTGGGAAAATTAGATTGGTAAGAGTATACTGATATGAGACTTGGTGTCATAGAGTCACACAGCATGGAAACAGACTCTTTGGTCCAACTCGTCTGCACCAACCTGACATCCCAATGTGACCTAGTCCCATTTGCCAGCATTTGACCTATATCCCTCCAAACCTTTCCTATTCATTTACCCATCCAGATGCCTTTTAAATGTTGTAATTGTACCAGCCTCTACCACTTTCTCTGGCAGCTCATTCCATACACGTACCACACTCTGAGCAAAAAAGGGACCTAAGGAGCAACTTTTAAATCTTTTCTCTCTCATCTTAAACCTACGCCCTCTAGTTTTGGACTCCCCACCCCAGGGAAAAGACCTTGGCTATCCAGTTCCACGTCCTTCATGATTTTATAAACATGTATAAGGTCTCCTCTCAGTCTCCGACCCTCCAGGGAAAGAAACTCTTTAGGCCACAGACAATTGAGCAGAGTGGCAGGTAGGTTGCAAATGCAATTCACTGGCTTGTACTCTGAACTGAAGCACATTTTGAACAAATACATACACCTCAATGACAAAGGAAAGAGATCTTTAGGAATGCAAATTCACAATCCTGATGTCTTTGAAAAATTGAGGGATATTGAAAAGTAAATATTGTATGACAATGATGTGGCTTTCAAGAGGTTATTTTACCCTAGGTCTTTTTATGAAGAGAGGTTGTACGGCAGAGGCACTGAGCTGCCTCTAAGAAAGTAAAAGGAAAAGAAAAAGAGACAGACATAAATGGTAGAGGGCAAGGACGATAGACAGAGTATCAGGGAAAATAGAAACACAGCAGGAAAAGAACTGTTTTCTCTCCATAGATGCTGCCAGACCTTCTGAATTTCTGCAGATACTTCTGTTTTTGTTTCAGATTTTCACCTTTCACAGTCTTTTTTGTTTTTTTAACTGATCCTTATTACTCTGGATGAGGCTTTTGAGCTAAGCACAACTGGCTTACTTCCCCTTACCCGAGGAAGATGCCTCTGGTTACAAGACAAACAAAAGGTTATCTTTAGTGTGTACCAGAGACGTGGGTCAGAAATTCTGTATCCTTAGGAAACCTAACCACACATACCCAGAATTTTAAATGCTTAAGCAGCTTCTTCTTGATCCATGGATACATACATTTAAGACAGAAGCCACTTACGAAAGCCTCCATGAAGTAATTCTCCTTGAGGAGTTCTAGAACTCCATACCCTTCCCAATAAAAATGCACAAAGAAGAACAGAGAGGCAGCCATACTGACTGATGACTATGAGAAGATCAATTCTCCCCTGTTCGAGAAGAAACACTTCCCTAGTCATTCCCAACCTACTGGAAAGGATCAAGGTGGCAGTGGCAGATAGAAAACTGAGCACCCATGGGAGAGAGGGAATTGCAGAGAGGCCACCTCAGGACAGAAAGGGCACTAAGATAAAACGGTAAGGTCAAGAAGTTTGTCTACGTTAGCTGCTGAAAGGCAGGGCATGTCCAGCCCAACAGCTAAAGGTTATGGGAAAGATCAGTGGGATGCATTGGGACACACACACACACACACACACACACACACACACACACACACACACACACACACACACACAGAGAGAATGGGAATCCCTGTATAGGTACTCTTGAGAGTTTGGATGAAGTTAAGCAAATCCCGGAGAGCTACCAAGATTTTGCATCTAAAGAAAGGGTGGGCACGTTTTCACAGGATTTGGCAAGCGAGTCTGTAGTGAAACTGAGGATACTAGGTCCAATCAAACACAACTGCTGGGAAATGGCATGATCTTCCAACCAGAAAGTGTAGGAAGTGCCAATGTGCTGGTAAAATGGTTTGAAGTAGGGTACATGCCATTTCCCTTTATCAAGTCGCCTGGAGTATGACCTTCTGTTGGGACTTGAGAGTGTAGGAGTTGTACCCAGCTCGCCTGTGGACAGGATCAACCTATTTCACATCAATGCCTTCGCGAGGATCAAAGGCAGTAGCATCCCCACTGGTCTCCGAGAAACCTGTTGAGGTCAGGGAAACTGAACTACAGGAAAAAATGCCTGACACTTTCCCTAAAAGTGTGTGTTCACCTGGTCTATGGGCAGACACGGTCAGCAAGCAGGGGCTGAGATGGCGCTGTAAACAGAAGAACCATCGGTCTGATTATCCAAAACCTTTTTCAGGAGTCTAGACGACTCCAATGAGGTAACATGCAGAACTTCTTTGGCAACAGCCCAGCAAACTGACCCACTGTTAAAAAATACCAGTGCAGATTGTTCGCAGTAAAGCGGAGGTAGAACCAGTCTCTGAATAATGCTTCATTATAAAAAAAAAGGAGAAACCTCCCCATCTCCACTCACAGACCTATAAACAGCGAGTGGACATTGATCCACTAACTAGTGGTATCACTAAGGTACTGTCACAGCCAACTCATGAAATTCTGATGGCTGAGCATGCCTGTGTATGCAAAACCCAAATCCGTATCATCCAGCGATTTTACTGGCTATAGCTCCACAAAGACATGGTAAGATTTTGCAGAAAGTGTCATACCTGCCAGGTCATGGGAAAACTCAAACCTGCAATAAAACTTGTACCAATGGTTTCCATGTTGGCTTATGAGAAACCATTCAGCAAGGTGTTAGCGTACTAATCAGGACCCTGCCCAAAACAAACAAACTGGTATGTATACCAGAGATAGTAGGAACTGCAGATGCTGGAGAATCTGAGATAACAAGGTGTAGAGCTGGATGAACACAGCAGGCCAAGCAGCATCAGAGGAGCAGGAAGGCTGACATTTCGGGCCTAGACCCTTCTTCAGAAATGGGGGAGGGGAAGGGGATTCCGAAATAAATAGGGAGAGAGGGGGAGGTGGATAGAAGATGGAAAGAGGAGAAGATAGGTGGAGAGGAGACAGACCGGTCAAAGAGGTGGGGATGGAGCCTGTAAAGGTGAGTGTAGGTGGGGAGGTAGGGAGGAGATAGGTCAGTCCAGGGAGGATGGACAGGTCAAGAGGGCGGGATGACGTTAGTAGGTAGGAGATGGGGGTGGGGCTTGAGGTGGGAGGAGGGGATAGGTGGGAGGAAGGACAGGTTAGGGAGGTGGGGACGAGCTGGGCTGGTTTTGGGATGCGGTAGGGGAAGGGGAGATTTTGAAGCTTGTGAAGTCCACATTGATACCATTGGGCTGCAGGGTTCCCAAGCGGAATATGAGTTGCTGTTCCTGCAACCTTCGGGTAACATCGTTGTGGCACTGCAGGAGGCCCAGGATGGACATATCGGTATGTATACCATCATAGATATGGCTACCCTTTCCCAAAGGCTGTTCCCTTGAGAATAATGTTGAGCAAACTGAGCAAATTCTTCACTCTGTATTGTTTGCCCACCAGGATCCAGTCAGTTCAGGGCTCAAATTTCATGTACAAAATATTCCAGGAAATTCTGGGTAACCTGGGCAAGAGCCAAGAGAAGTTTCCAGCATATTACGGACAGTCATAGGGGACACTAGAAAAGTACCATTAGACCCTAATAAAAATCATCAGGACATACTGCCATGAGTACTCCCATGACTGGAATAAAGAGTTAGACCTTCTTCTGTTCATCACCAAAGAGTGCACCATATTACTCAATTTCATTTTATTTACGGGCATTATGTGCGAGGGCCTCTGTAGCTAATCAAGCAAAGGTTTTTAGAAGAAGGAGGCCATTCCAAGAGCAATTCTCGCAAGTCTATGACGTGGCCTGAGAACACATGAATATCTCCCAGTGATAAAACAAAAGGCAGGCAAACATACCAAGGTGCAGACCTTTCAGCCAGGAGTCTACATGTTAGTCCTCCTATCAATATCAGGTGAACCTTTAAAAGCCGGGTGTAGTGGCCTGTTTAGAGTTATGAGAAGCTTGGAGAAGTGAAATATCTGACTGGGATCCCAGATCGGGGGCAAAAGTTGAGTTCATAACAACATAATGAAGCAATACCACTGTGAGAAGGGGACAAGCAGATAATGATTTGTCTTATTGCTACTGACCTACAGGACAAAGTTATCAGCAAAAATGAATTGGGAGGAAACATAGATGAGATCCACATTGAACCTCTTACTGCCAAACTAATCAATATAGAAATACTAGCAAATGAGACTCATTATCTGCCCACTTTGTTCAGAACAGTGAGCAGACTTAAAGAGGCCATTCACTGAATTCAGGGGCTTATGCAGAACAAATCAGGCTGCAACACCCAGATGTAGACGTAGGAGAGACCCCAATCATAAAGCAACATTTGCACTGGCCAGGCCCAGAAAAGCTAGCCCAGATTCAGGAAGAAATTACCAGAGCACCACCTCGTTGAGCCAAGCAGCAGTGCTTGAAGCTTCCCTTTCTGCATGTGCCCAAACTGTTGGGATCAACAAGGCTCTGTATTGACTACCAAAAGGCAACAACAGGAGCTGACACTACCGAATGCCTCAGGTGGAATGTGGTGCAGATACAGTAGGTAAAGCAGCCTAGACTCAATCAAGCGGTACTGGCAGGTACCCTTGACTGCTGCACAAAGGAAATCACCATCTTCCTCAGTCCGGTTGTGTTAAATCAGTGCCAATCATGCCATTCAGATTCTAAATACTCCAGCCACCTTCCAAAGGGTAATGAACCAGATATTTGCAAGTTTATCCAACTGCACAGTGCACCTTGACAAGCTCAAGTAACATCTGAGAAACACACTCAGCAGCTGGAAGCCCCTCTTCCAGAAAATAGTCAGCTGACTTAGTGGTCAATCTCACAAAGAAGGAGTTTGCTGAGATTCAAGTAATCAATCTAGGACACGTAGTGGGTCAAAGACGAGTACTGCCAGGGCTACAAAGGTAGAAACAGTAGCAAAGTTCTCCATTGCCAAAACAAAACAATACAGGAAATTATGAGGTTCTTGAGAACGTGTTTGTCCCCAACTTCAGCATAGTAGCCAGGCTGTTGACAAACTTATTACCGAAAAACACAAAGCAGATGCCTGAGAAATGTCAAACTGCTTTTGAAAGGCTGAAAGCTATTTTAACAAACAAGCTTGAATTTGCAGCTTCAAAGTTTAATCAAATATTTAAAGGAGCCACTAATGCAAATGACATCAAGGTAGAGACGTCAGTAAGGTATTTCTCCAAAAAAGTCTAAAGAAACATCACAGCCACACAAGTGAAGGAAACACTGGGTTTATTACTGGCTCTCAAGTCTCAAGCACTTTGAGATAGACGTCCAAAATGGGTACAGACATCACAGTCTATACTGACTACAACCTGTTAACTTTTCTAGAACATTTAACACAGAGACTGCCAGATTATTTTGTGGGACTGGTTCCTTCAACTTTACCACTTATAAATCATCAAGAACGTCAGGAAATTGAGTTTAAGAGCAGATGGCCTGTCCAAATCTTAATTCCTTTTCACCCTTTGTAATGAAATGAGAATGACCTTACTTCATTATTCCTGAAAGGGAAGTACCATGAGGATAGATTAGAACCCCAAAGCACTATGGATAATCTTAAACTTATAATTCCAAAATGTGTTTTGAGAGACTGCTACAGACAAAAAAAACCTGCAGATGTAAATTTGCTGCTCTGGGAAAATCTTGCATGTGACCCATAGAATATCGTATCTGTAAAATGTTTGGGAAACTTCAAACAGAGGGAGATATAGAGAAAGAGAGAGAGAGAGAGACATAACAGGAAGAGATAAGGAGGGGCCTGACTATATTACCTCTATAAGCAGAAAGCCACCTCTTGTCAATATATTTTGTGTTTTGGCCTTCCAAGAATATGTAAAAATAGAGTTTAAAACAGGTTGCAATCCTGATTTCTGCACACTATTGGAAAATGGTGTGCTATTGAACCGAGGCACATGTGTGTCCTAGCCTGGGTTAGAAAGGGTGGAAAGGTCATAGTCAAAGAACCACCCAGTAGTAGTCATACCTGTGATGCCAGTAAAAAGACACTCAAAAGGAAACAGGAGAAGAGAAGGGCTTTCTCACTTAGACTGTTAACAGCCAACCATATCAAGAGAAACAGGACGAAAGGATTTCAACAACCTGCAAAAGCCAAGAATCCCGAAATCAACTGTTCAACAATCAATGTTCCTGCATTGACTCTTCACAAACCACCCAGAGTGACTGATCCATTTTTTTTAATTTCTCTCTTTTATTGGACTCACTTCTTATCCCTAATCTGTGTATGTGTGTGTTACGTTATTATTTCTTCTCTTAGTTAGTAACTAATAAACTAACTTTTAAGTTAACTCAAGAAGGCATAGTTAAATTGTCTTCTAAAACATAAATTGGGAGACAGGCATCTTCTTAGGAGGAATCCTTGTTAAAGTAATGCTGGAAAAGCTCAGCAGGTCTGGCAGCATCTGTGGAGAGAAATCACAGTTAATATTTTGGGTTGAGTGACCCTTCTGTTCTGAGGAATATTAACTCTGATTTCTGTCCACGGATAATCAGAGTTAATATTCCTCAGAACAG
>NC_063345.1:42194992-42205444 GCF_021869965.1 Rhincodon typus
CTGTTCTGAGGAATATTAACTCTGATTATCCGTGGACAGAAATCAGAGTTAATATTCCTCAGAACAGAAGGGTCACTCAACCCAAAATATTAACTGTGATTTCTCTCCACAGATACTGCCAGACCTGCTGAGCTTTTCCAGCAATTTCTGTTTTTGTTCTGACTTACAGCATCCACAGTTCTTTCAGTTTCCTTATTAAAGTAACCTGGTTACGCCCAACCAAAGGTGGTGAATGAAGAAGGGGAGCCAGTTCATCCCTTCTCCAGTGGGAGCTTTACAATTTGAGGTATCCTTCTGAAACTCTGCCCAGCGTCTGGTCATAAAAGTTGCCCAGTGGAAAACAGAAAGTATGTATAAAGGTTTTTTTTCCCTGATTGGCAAAATATGATATGTGGTGACAGAACTTAGATCTGATCTGTTGGTTGTTAATTGTTTAGCTCCTTCTATAACTTGCTGCCCATGCTGTTTGGCATGCAAGTAGTGCTCTGTTGCAGCTTTTTAAGTAGCCATCTCATTTCTAGGTTTACCTGGTGCTGCTCTTGGCTTGTCCACCAGCACTCTTCACCAAACTAAGCTTGATCCACTAACTTGATAGAGATGGTAGAGTGGGTGTTCTGCTAGAGCATGAGGTTGCATTTTGCATTCAAGTACAATTCTGCCATAACAAAAACAGAAGTTGCTGGAAAAGCTTAGCAGATCTGGCAGCATCTGTGAAGAGAAATCAGAATTAACGTTGCGGGTCCAGTGACCCTTCTTCAAAACTGGACCCAAAACATTAACTCTGATTTTTCTTCACAGATGCTGCAGACCTGCTGAGCTTTACCAGCAACTTCTGTTTTCGCTCCTGATTTACAGCATCCGCAGTTCTTTCGGTTTTTACAAATCTGCCATGACTGATAACCCAGAGCTTCATGATGCCCAGTCTTGAATTTAAAATCTATTCAAAATCCCATTTACCATAATAGTGGGACCACACATATGGTGGAAGGTATCTTCAATGTGAAGACTGAACTTCACCTCGACGAGGACTGTACAGTGGTCACTCCTACTGATAATGTCATGGACAGATGCACTGGCAAGTAGATTGGTGAGGATGAGGTCAAGGAAATTTAACACTCATTTTGGTTCCCTAACCACCTGCCACAAAGGCAGTCTAGCAGATGTCAGGTCTGTCACTACAGCTGGTACCAAAGCCACTCTTGGTGTTGGACATTGAAGTCCTCTCCCCTTGCCACACTCAGTGCACCCTCCACATGGTGTTCAACATGGAGTAGTAATGATTCAACAGCTAGGTGGTGGGGAAGTAAATGGTGATGAGCAGGAGTTTTCCTTGCCCATGTTTGATCTGATGCAATCAGATTTCATCGGGTCCAGAGTCAATGTTGAGGACTGTCAAGGCAACTCCTTCCAAATATATACCACTGTGTTTCCACCTCTGCTGGGCCTGTCCTGCCAATGGGACAGGACATACCTAGGGATAATGATAGCATTGACTGGGTCAGAAGTCACATGACACCTGGTTATAGTCCAACAGATTTATTTGAAATCACAAGCCTTCAGAGCGTAGCGCCTTCATCATTTCATCTGACTAAGGGGCTACGCTCCGAAAACTTGTGATTTCAAATAAACCTGTTGGACTATAACCTGGTGTCGTGTGACTTCTGACTTTGACCCCCCCCCCAGTTCAACACTGGCACCTCCACATCATGGCATTGACTGGGACATTGTCATACTAATGGAATTGTACTTTACAGACAATGTGAGGCTGTTGCTTGTCAGTGACAAATATTGCACAAATCCTACACTTTAGTGATTTGGTAAAAAATATTCAGTCAAAATGTCTCACTGGAAGCATTAACACACACATAAAATAGATCAGACGCAACTTCCCAAAACATTTACTGTGCAATGGTATTGCCAGACGTGGCACTGAATCATGTAGATCAGGAAACCTCAGATTGAATCTTTTTTCTGTTATGAGTTCCCTGATCTGAGCCATAATAGTGGTACTACAAATATTCTCAATGCCAATAAGTAATAAAGACAAGTCATGGTTCATACTCCTGCCAAACAGTAAACATGGGATCCAACTCAACAACTACGTCCTTAGTGGTAAAATGGTCTGCCAACATCCATTCTTTAAGTTCACACAATAATAGCCATTTGTATAAGATAATGGAGTTTTGCGAGCACCAATAAATTGAACTTTCCCCCATGTGGCTCAAGGTTCCAAAAAGGAAGAGGGAAAATATTTGCAGAAAACATGTAGTGTCATTCAGGAATATTTAGACAAATTCAGGAATAAATGACAATTATTCTTTTAACAATAGCAAAGTAAGGTATTCAAAGATTAACAGAAGAATAACCAGAGATTAGGCCCCTATAAGAGACACTGAAATATCAAAGCTTGCCAGTGAGAGGGTTAATAATCACCAGCAACACCATGTCTTGTCAGCACTTTATAACGAGGAACACTCCATCTGTTATCTAATATCCAACAAATTTGTCACAAATTCTGACCCATTTATCTGCAGTTCATCATGAAAAATGTTAATTTTCCATTGTGTAAGTTTTGCATTTTTGTTGAATTACAGATAATATTTTTCTGAAGAGCATGTAATTGATTTTCTGAAGCAGATGTATACAGTTACTGATGTTCTCTGTCCCTTTATCTCTTTTACCTCCTTCAAGGTGCTCCTTAAAACCTATCTAGTTGACTAGCTTTTAGTCTACTCTTAAATCTCCATTGGATTCAATGACTTGATGTGGCAGAACTGAAGAGCTTTATCTGATTCACTGGTTGTGGAATTGTTCAGCTCTGTCTATAGCTTGCTGCTTCTGCTGTTTGACACACAAGTAGTCCTGTGCTTTACCAGTGTGATATTCATTCTTAGGTGTACCTGGTAATGTTCCTGGCATTACCTCCTGTAACCTTATTGAGCCAGGGTTGATCCCTTGGCTTAATGATCATTGTGGACTAGAGGATATGCTGAGCCTTGAGTTTATAGATTGTGGTCAAGTACAATTTTGTTGATGGACCACAGTGTCTGATTGATGACTGTTGAAAGCTGCTATATTGTTTATGAATTTATGCTATTTACCACAGTGTGGGGACTCACAACACAAAGGAGGGTTTGCTCAGTGAGAAGATGGAACTTCATCTTGACAAGGATTGTGCAGTGTTCACTCCTACCAATATTGTGGACAGATGCTTCTGTGACTTGTAGATTTGTGAGGACTAGTTCTAACAGATTTATTCCCCCTGCGCCTGATGATTCCTTTCACTGCCTTCCACTGATATGTCCATCAGGTCTTGATCAGCACAGTCAGTAACGGTGCTACTGAGCCAGACTTGGTGATGGACTTTGAAGTCTCATCTAAAGTACATTTGTGTCACCCTCAGTGCCTCTGCCAAGTGCTATTCAATGTAGAGGAGTGCAGATTTATCAATTGAGAAGGCACTGCATAGTAATCAGCAAGAGGTTTCCTTGCCTGTGTTTGATTTGATGTCATGTTGGTGCACGAGTTCATGGTGCCTCCAGTCAAAGTCAAGAACTCCCAAGGCAACTCACTCACAACTCTGATGCTGCTGGGTCAGGACAAACCTAGGGATAATGATGGTCATGTGTGCAACATTGTACGGTCTGATTCTGCGTATGACGATGTCAAGTTGTTGCTTGACTAGTCCACAGGACAGTTCTCCAGATTTTGGCACAAGCTTCAAGAATTTAGTAAGGGGGGTCAATAGGGCTGTGTTGTTGACTTCATTTCTGATGCCAGGTGCTATGTATGGTTTCATTCCTTTTCTACTTCTCTGCAGCAGTTTGGTCCAACTGAATGGCCTGCTAGGCCAATAATGCCTTCTTTAAGAATGTTACTGTTCTGCAAGGCTCTTGGGAATACTTTCTACACAGCGATTTTCCCACAATAAAACAAATAACTGCCATTTCAGCCATTACATACTCATTCCTTCAGAGTCCGATCCAGAAATAAAGGGAAAATAATCAAAAACTAGAAGCTGAACAGACAAGTTGGAAAAATAAAAACTTTGATTCAAATATATTCATGTATATTTAAAGTCGTTAAGAATTATTTTATTTTATTCCTTCTATCAGGCACTTTTAACAGCCGGTTTTATATAGGTCAAAATAATACAAAGCAACATTTCTCTCTAAACATCAGAAAGTGTTGCAGGATCGTTCCAGCTTGCTGGATGTATGTTTAATTAGGCTTCTGCTCAAAACCAATATATATGAATTATTCACATACAGCCTGAGAGAAGATGATGGTGAGGTGCGTTTTGAGCAGAATTCAGTGGAGGTGCAATTTACCCAAATTTCTAGTCCCCATTTGCCCTGATGCTGCCAGTGGCAAAGATCCATTGATAGGATAATAAAACATGGGATCTTCTTGGTCTTTGTTGATTTAATTGACTTCGGCCAGTGCAGCTGAAGGCATGCTTCAAATGGCTACAACAGCACAAGGTTAAGAAAAGGGAAAATCTTCCCATCCCTGATTCCCAGAAGGATATGGCCTGCCATTGAGTAAGATCATGGCTGACTGAGCACTTCAACTCACCCCATCCACTTCACCCTGTATGAGAAATGGTAATGAGAAACCCATAAACCTCTACCTTAAACATGTTCAAAGACCGAGCCTCTACTGCGCTTGCAGTACGGAATTCCAAAGGTTTTGGAACCCTCTGAGTCAAAATAATTCTCCTCAGTCCAGACTTAAGTGGCATCCCCCTTATTTTTAAATTGTGGCTCCTGGTTCTAGACTCTCCAACAAGGGAAAACATCTTACCTACACCTACCCTGTCTGTGCGTTCAAGTATTTTGTAAATTTCAATGAGATCACCTCTCATTCTTCGAAACCCTAAGGAGCGCAGGCCGAGTTTGCCCAATCTCTCCTCATGGAATAGTTCCACCATCCCGGGAACAAGTCTGGTGAACATTTGTTGCACTCCCTCTATGGCAATAATATCTTTCCTAAGACAGGGAGACCAAACTTGCATGTGTACTACAAATGTGGTCAAACCAAACTCTTATACAACTGAAGCAAGACTTCACTGCTGCTGTTCTTAATTCCTCTTGCAATAAACGCTAACTTTCCATTAGAGATAGTAAGAACTGCCGATGCTGGAGTCAGAGATAACACAATGTGGAGTTCTCCAGCAGGCCAGGCAGCATCAGAGGAGCAGGAAAGCTGACATTTCAGGTCCGTCTTCTGAAGAAGGGTCCCGACCCAAAACGTCAGCTAACTTTCCATTAGCTTTCCTAATAGCTTGTTGCACCTATATGTTAGCCTTCAGTGGCTTATTGACAAAGACACTTAAGTTCTTTTGTACATCTGCACTTTCCAACAATTTAAGAAATACTGTGCACATCCGTTTCTTCTAACTAAGTGAATATCCTCACATTTTTCTACATTATATTCCATCTGCCATGTTCTTGCCCATTCACTAAACTTATCCAAATCTTGCTGATGCTGCTTTACAGTTTCCTCACAACACATATTTCCACTAAGCTTTGTATCGTCTAGAAATTTAGAAATATTATATTTGGTCCCCACCTCCAAATTATTGATGTCTGTTGTGAACAGCCAAGGCTCAGCTTGGATCCTTGTGGTGCCCCACTAGTCACAGCCTGCCTACATGAGAATGACCCACTTATCACTCCCCTCTGTCTTCTGTCTGTTAACTAACCATTAAACCATTCTAGTACAGCACCTCCTGCCATGTGCTTTGATGTTTCTAACCTGTCTCATGTGAGGGACTTTCCTCAAAAGCCTTCTGACAAACTAAATGTATGACATCCATTGGCTGTCCTTCAGCAATTTTATTAGTAACATCTCCAAAAAACTTTCTCCAAAAAAATTCATCACACACAACTTCCCATTCGCAAATTCATGCTGACTATGCCCAATCATCCTTTATAAGTGACTGTAGAATTTACCCTTCTGCTAATGAGTCATAGAGTGATACAGCAATGAAACAAACTCTTCAGTCCAACTTGTTCGTTGATTGCCGTCTTGCTCTTTTTTTAAATACAGGGTTGACATTTGTTGCCCTTCTAATCTGCAGGAATCATTTCAGAGTCTATAGACCTTTGGAAGATAATCACCAATGTATCAACCATCTGTGCAGACACCTCCTTAAGCACTCTGGAATGAAGACCATCAAGTCCTGGGAATTTATCAACTTTCAGCCCATAAATTTCTCCAGTACAATCTTCTTACTCATGCTAATTTCCTTCAACTTCTCATTCTCCCCAGCCATTTAGACCTCTATTTCTGGGAAACTTTTGAGATCTTCCTCAAGCAGAACAGACACAAAGCAATAATTTAGCTTCTTTACCATTTCTCTATTCCCCATTATAATTTCTCTCAATATTGCCTGTATTAGACCCAAATTTTTTAAAGCCAAACATTTCTTTTTAACTTACCCATAGAACTTTTTAGACTATTTTTATGTTTTTGCTAGATTGCATTCATATTCTATTCCCTCTTTCTTTATCAGTTTCTTAGTCTTTCCTTGTTGTACCCTATAAACATTCCAATCCTCAAAATTACCACTATTTCCAGCAACTTTATAAGCCTTTCATTTAATCTTATGCAATGAACATCCTTTATTATCCGTGGTTGAGTGATGTTTTTGCACCTTGAAGGAATGTACAGTTGCAGTAAACCATACACTAGTTCTTTAAAAACTTTCCCAATCCACCTCAGCCAATTTCTGCCTCATGTCTTCATAATTGCCTTGATTCAATTTTAACACCTTTGCTTCAGAACTACCTCACTGTAATTCATAATGTAAAATTCAATCATATTTTAGTCACTCATCATTAAATCTCTAAGATTGTTATTTTGCCATTTTGACTTACATAATGCTAGATCTAAAATAGCACGTCCTCTAACTGGCTCAACATACCCCTCTAGAAATATATCCCTAACACACTTTAGAAATTGATCCTCCTCAGCTTTCATGCTCAATTGGTTTTCCTAGTCTATATGCAGATAATGTCCATTAGTTGGAAAGTATGCCAAAGTTCAACGTTGTGGACAAACAACTGGCAATGAATGTTGTGTCATGGACTTTGTAAAAAAAATTGTTACTCTATATTGTATATATGATTGCTTTAAAATTATAGTAAACAATCCACAAAGATGTCTGCTTTAATCACATATCAAACTTGGCAATCAACTTCCCGAGCCTTGACCGAAGTCAATTTCAGCCAGACAGTCAACATAGGTATCTCTTGTTGGGCTTGGAATGCTCACTATTGTCTTATAATCTGCTACAGAAATGATTGTTTCAACTAGAAGCCCTTATAGAAAACAATCGCAAGTTACATCTATCTAACAAGATGTGTTAATGACTTTCCACTTAACCCTTGGAGTGGACCATTGACAACTAGCTATAGGTAATGCAAACCTTTGTCTCACAGTCACTGCTTCTTCTTCCTACGAAGGAGGGTTGACATATGACTTCCATAGTACTGAACCCAACTGTTTTTTGAATTCACAATTTTGAAACAGCAGGGTGCTAAAGGATAAATGCTCCTGCACAGCATCAACTAAATCAACACCCCGAACTCCGAGCTATAAAGAACTCTGGCCTATAAAAAGTAGTTAACAATCTGTACTTGAGCTATGCAAGTAAAGTTTTCTTTAATCAAAACAATGGAGTGGAAGTTACGTTTCAGAAAAGATTCCTTGGAAGACTTCAGACAATATTTTTAAAGGGAAGAAACTGCCTACAACTCTTCAACTGTTGGCTAGCCAACCAACCATCCCCACGAAGAAATTCGAGACTATTAATACCAACGCTAATGCAGATAGGCGAATTCACGATTCATGATTTTGCAATACAGAGGATTTACTATAGAAGGCAGGTGGGCGCCATTGGTTTCATTCTGTTCTAAATTCTTACTATTGTCCAGGATCTCAAACGTAATGTGCAATCATTTAGTTACCTCAGATTTGAAAACCTAAGAGGGTTTTGTGGGGAAATTACAGAGCCATTTGTGTAATGGATAAACAACAATATGGACAGGTTAGGCTGAGTAGCATTTTTTTTGGTAATTTCTGCGTAATTCCCCTTTTCTCTCTAACAATGAAAACTTTTGAAACTGAAACCTTATTGTTATCTCATCACTGCTTCCAAACTTATATTCTCTTTCTACCTTTCAACTTTGCTGGTGCACTGCGCTGTGAGCTGCAGCTATTCTGATAATTCTCAGTAGAAAATCTAAAATGTTATACTTAATTATCCTTTTATAGCGTCTATGGTTTAAGTCCTGCTGTTTAGTGGCACCAATATCACCTCTGAGTCAGCAGATCATTGTTCAAGTCTCACTATAGAGATTTGAACATATCATCCAGGTTGACGTTCTGGAATAATACTGAGGCAAAGCTGCATGTCAAAAGTACCATCTTTCAGATGGGATATAACACGAAGGTCTCATCCGTCCTCTCAAGTGAATGTAAAAGATCCCATGGGACTCTTGTGAAGAGGACCAGAAGAGTCCCCTCTGGTAGCCTCAACAATATTTACTCTGAAAGATCACAAGAACACAGAGAATCGGATCATTATCATTGATGTTTATATGAAATTACTGTATGCAAATTAGCTCCTGTGGTTCCTACATTACAAGTGACAACAGTTCAAAAATCACCTACAGTGACTACACTGTAAAGCACTTTAGCATGACCCATGACCATGAACTTTTTTAAACAAATTTAAGATCTTTCTTCCTTCTTGACAGAAAAATGATTTTTAAACTTTAGTACTCTCAACTTCTTGATGTGATGAAATGTTGGAATGAAATTACATAATTGTATTTCTAAAGAGAGGTTTAGCAAAGGTCTTATCAGAAGAACCATTTACTATTCAATTATTCCTTTTACATATATTTATCCATATTTTGTAAGCTATCTGAAAGTTAGGAGAAGACTTCACACCTTTATTTGATTCCTCCCCACAAAGCCTGTGGTTCACTGGCAAGTTATACCAGTCTTACCCAGAGCAAAGTTAATCACTAACCCCAAGCACTGAAGCAAAATCCAGCTGTCTGGTTTAATAAGCAGGATACTGTCAATACAACAAATGTTGAAAATATTCATTTCAGGCTCTGTTTGAATTGAACGAAGAAACCAACATATGCCAATAGTCCTCAGCAAGTCCTATTTTGTTTTCAAATGAGAAAAGGACTGTCACCATCTTTGAGAGAAATAACTTGCATTTTATTCCACTTTTAATGATCACAGTATGTTCAAAAATCCTTCAGTCAATGAAGCCTAGCTTTTGTAGTCATTCAGGGAACAAGCACCCAAATTACACAAAAGATCTGGAAATAGCAATGAGATAAGCAACCAAATCACTTTTACCAAGAGATATATATTGTTCAGCAGACTGGGAAGAGTTAATTCTCTTTCTCATCTTTGAAATAGTGATCCTTTACATCCCCTGAAAGGTCACCTAGCCCTTGGTTTAATGCCTCAGCTGAAAGACTACAGCTCTAACAGTGGAGCACTCCCTCAGCAATAGAGTATCAGCCTAGATTTTAAGGTATGTGTCCACATAGCTGCTGGAAACAGACATTTCTGGGTGAATTGAATACATGAAGCAAAATTTGTAGTGACCAAGATCTCAAATAACAAGACAGGGGGAGATTAAATCATACTGGAAACAACAGCACTGGGGTAGTGAGCTGGTATTCAAGCCATATTATTTCCAAAGTCATCACAAAATATAAAGATTTTAAAAAGTATGCAGAATTCTCCAATTGCCTGCCTTTTAGACCCAGGTTGATAGGAAGCTTGGACTAGGATTCTGTACTTAACAAGAATGACTATTTGTTACGTGTAATTAGACTCTAGTGACTGATGAACAGCTATAAACAGTCAGCTTATAACGTTACGAATTAAACTCAAATCCCCTTATAAACTCGTTCTTACACACACACACACACACACACACACACACACACACACACACAGACAAACAAACAGGGTAAAATACGTTATGAACAGAGTGGGAAGAATTGGAAACACAATGGTATTATCACTAGACTTTCCCACCTCAAAGTGGATGACTCTTAACTGCCCTCTGGGCAATTAGGAACAACAATAATGTTGACCAAGTCAGTGATGCCTACGTCCCGTGTGTGAATAATAATAAAAAGTTCACTACTGTTTATTCCCAGGTACCATTGTGGATATGACCTTTATGACTCTTCTGCTGGCCAGCACTTGGCTTCAGTTGCCTTTCTCTAATTGCTTCCACCACCTCATCGTTTCCTCACAAAAAAATCTCTGACTTATCAGTTAAAAGCCATAGCTCATAACGACTGTTGCAGGAAAGGTATCAGGTTTTGACTGCAGAGAACAAAGAGACTGTTCCCGAACTGAGGCAGAACTGAACATTTCTCTCTCTCTGAGTAACATATT
>NC_063345.1:42205944-42255944 GCF_021869965.1 Rhincodon typus
GCAAGTATCCAGATGATGTATTTTGAACTGAAGAAGCAGAATGACTCTATGTGCTTATATACACACAAATAGTAGTATATATTAAATATTAAAGTGAGCACATGAAAAAAGGCATCTTCTGCTAGACACCACATATGAAATATTTTATAAGGACTATAGATCATAAATGAGCTGTCATCTTCCATCCTCAAATTTAGTGCAGCGTTAAATCCTAAAAAACTTCTGTAAAACTGAAGTGACTGGGTTTAGTTCTGATTTTAAAACAAAAAAGAGAGAACAGTTGTGAGACTAAGAGGCTAATCTTCATAGCCTTCAGGCATTAGTACTGGAGATATCCCAGCACCAGCCATCTTTAGAATCTTCAATAATAACCTTCCTGCTGTCATAATGTCAAGAGTAAGCTGTTCTATGACAATTCTACAATGTAGTGTTCAGTTACATTCACAATTCCTTTGATAACCAACAGTCCATGGCGGCCTCTGACAGGACCCAAGTAACATTTAGGCTCCAGCAGTGACACAAATTATATCAGCATCAATACTGCCTGCGTAAACCAGATACATGGGATTGATTTTTAGAGAACAGCATATTCTCCCACCAAATAAAAAGTCAGTCACGAACCTGTCCACCTGAAAACTGTTTGCCTTGTAACAATATTATGCTTGGATCTGTTTCATGTGTTATATTTTTTGGGTTACTCAATCTAAAACTGAGAGCAATTTACAAAAGAGGTCACATGAATATAGCAAGCCACAGAATACAATGTACAAATGCAAACTGCCAAAAAGAAGCAACCTTACTTATTTCAGATTGGAATTTTTAATAACCACCCATCCTCAAACCATGTCAGAGGTTGTCCAATCTGATTGGCCACCAGCTCTCCAGTCCCTGTCGTGCCAGGATTGAGCAGCGGTTACTGCTGGAGCTACAGACAGTTCCCAAGCAAGAGGGCTGACAGAGCCCATACTTAAAGGTAAGTATGGGATTTTGGACAGGCCTAGATAGCAGACTACAACAATGACAGATTAGAAAATGGGCACAGGTTTGAGAGATTGAAGGGCAGATTTAAAGGTGGATCAAGTCTTTGAGGTTCCAACAGGAAGCGAAGATCCCATCCTCAAAAAGAAATGTCTACCATTTCCTGTCTGTGAAACCTGCTCAGTTGCCTACCTTGACTTGTTCCCCTTCTGTATGTAGAGCAGAGATGGAATAAGACCTTCAAGAGATCATTATTTGGCCACTCAGGGTAAGTGGCTGTCTGGCACATTCTCCACCCACCATCATATTAGAGACAGGTCAGAAGTGGGTGCAGAAGCGGGCCAGGCACCTCATGTAAAGACACCCCTTAAAACATGCCAGCTGAGGACCGTAAAATCCAGCCCATGCAACTTCTATAAATGAACATGGAGGGAGAAACATTTTGTCTTTTTGTTTGCAGTTGAGTTTTGATTGACAGTTCTATACTAGAAACTATCTGAATATGGGGAAAACATAGGGAGCTTTCTCTGAATCTTCTTATCAGATAAGGCCAGTTCACACAGTTTTACCAAATACAAAAATAATTCTAACAGTCCATTTAGCTCAGACGGAAATTACAAACCTGGTTTAAGAACAGAATGTTAAGTTTTAATTTCACCATGACTGTAAAAGTTCATTTTTCAAAGCAAAGTAAAAAAAACCATAAAAGCCCTTTTACTTGAGTGCTTCCAATGACTGAAATAGAGTCACAGAGTCAAAGTTATACAGCATGGAAACAGACCGAAACTGATCTAGTCCCATTTGCCAGCACTTGGCCCACATCCCTCTAAAGCCTTCTTAGTCATCTAAGGTACAAAAAAATTAAGAAATTAAGACTGAAATATTCTGTTCTTAAGCTGTCTAACCTGTTTAATAAACCAGGACTGTAATTTCAGTCTGAGCTAAATGGTCTGTTAGAATTATTTTTTCCAGCAATTGAGAAAGATCTGGTGCATATGTTGAGTACGCTGTATTGTTTCTGGGGCTCACTCCAATACTACAGAGTGCATTAACTTTCCCTTTAGTGTACTTACCCTTACGAGTTTAGTAGAATTCTTTGAGAAGTTAACAAGCAGGACGGATAAAGGTGAAGCAATATATGCAATATATTTGTATTTTCAGGAAGTGTTTGATAAGGTATCACACATTAGATTTCTTAATAAGACAAGAGCCCAGGTTTTAGTGGTACTATATTAGTATGGACAGGGGATTGGCTAACTAACAGGTCACCTTGTTATAGGAAGGATGTTATTAAACTGGAGAGGGTTCAAAAAAGATTTACCAGGATGTTGCTGGGAACGGACGACATGAGATATAAAAATAGGCTGCAAAGGCTGGGACCCTTTTCCACTAGAGATCGGGAGTTTGAGAGGTGAGGTTATTGAGGTTTATGAAATCATGAGGGGCGTGGATAAGTTGAACAAGTTTGCAGATGGCACCAGAACTGGAGGTATAGTGGACAGCAAGGAAGGTTACCCTATTGGGATCTTGATCAGATGGGCTGAGGAGTGGCAGATGGAGTTTAATTTAGATAAATGTGAGGTGCTGCGTTTTGGAAAGGTAAATCAGGGCTGGCCTTAATAGTAAGGTCCGAGGGAGAGTGGCTGAACAAAAAGACCTTAGAGTGCAGGTTCATAGTTCTTTGAAATTGGAGTCGCAGGTAGATAGGATAGCGAAGAAGGCGTTTCGTATGCTTACCTTTATTGGTCAATGCATTGAGAATAGGAGTTGAGATCATGTTGCAGCTGTACAGGGCATTGGTTCAGCGTCTTTTGGAGTAATGCATGAAATTCTCATCTCCCTCCTATAGGAAGTATGTTGTGAAACTGGAAAGGTTCAGAAAAGATTTACGACTGTGTTGTAAGGTTTGACCTATAGGGAGCAGCTGAACAGGCTGGGGCTATTTTCCCTGCAGTGTTGAAGGCTGAGGGGTGACCTTATAGAGGTTTATAAAATCGTGAAGGTCATGTATAGGGTAAATAGGCAAGGTCTTTTCCCCAGGGTGGGGGAGTCCAAAACTAGAGTGCATAGGTTTAAGGTGAAAGGGCAAAGATATATAAGGGGCAACCTTTTCAAGCAGAGCATGGTGCATATACGGAATGAGCTGCCAGAGGAAGTGGTGGAGGCTGGTATGATTACATTTAAAAGGCATCTGGATGGTTACATGAGTAGGAAGGGTTTAGAGGGAAATGGGCCACATGCTGGCGAATGGGACTAGATTTATATAGGATATTTGGTCGGCTTGAACGAGTTGGTCTGAAGGGTCTGTTTCTGTGCTGTATATCTCTATGACTCTATGAATGACAAAGGTCTCTTCTTTCGGGTGGGGGAGTTCAAAACTAGGGACATATTTTTAAGGTGAGAGGAGAAAGATTTCAAAAGGATATGAGGAGCAACTATTTTACAAAGAGAGAGTGGTTCATGTGTGGCATGAACTGCCAGAGAAAATGGTAGATGCAGGTACAGTTATAGTGTTGAAAAGACATTTGAATAAGTTCAGGAAAAGCTTGGAGGGATATGGGCCAAGCATAGGTAAGTGGGATTACATTTAGTTTGGGAACATGTTCGGCGTGGATTAGTTGGACTGAAGGGTCTGTTTCCATGCTAGATTACCTTATGACAGAGAATTGGGATGAGGAGGCCAATTTTAGGATGGCAATCTGTAATGAGTAGATCAGTAAAAGGGATAAATGCTGCGGTGACAATTATTTACAGTATATATTAATGACTTGAAGAAAGTGAATGTTTTACGGCCAAGTTTTCAGACGATATCGGAATAAAATGGGAAGGCAAGTGGTGAGGATGACTCAACAAGCCCGCAAATGGATACAAGCTAAGCAAGTAGGTAAAAACTTGGTAAATGAAATATAATGTGGGAAAATGTGAAGTTATGCACTTTGCCAGAAAGAATAGTGGAGCTGGATAGGATTTAAATGGAGAAAGTCTGCAGAAAGCTACAGAACAGGGAACAGGGACTCCTCATGCATGAATCACAATTACTTAGCATCCAAGTTCAGTGGGTAATGGGGAAAATACATGGAATATTGGTGCCTATTTCAAAGAGAATGGAATATAAAAGTAGAGACGTTTTGCTAAAATTATACAATGCACTAGTCAGACCACACAGCTCGAACACTGTGAATAGTTTTGGGCCTCAGGAAAGATATAATGGTTCTGGAGACAGTCTAGAGAAGTTCGCTAAGCAAGGACAGGTTGAGTCTGCATTCACCGGAATTTAGAAGAATGAAAGCAACCTTATCGAAACATAAAAGAATCTTAGGGAACTTGAAAGGATAAATAAAGAAAGATTGTTTCCCCTTGTGGGAGAGTCTAGGCGCAGAAGGCACAATTTCAGAATAAGTGTTGCACATTTAAGACAGAGATGAGGGGGAGTTTCTTTGCTCAGTGAATCTGCGGAATTATTAACTGCAAAACGTTGTCGAGGCTGGGTCGTTAAATATATTCAAAGCTGAGATAGATCTTTAATCACTAAAGGAAACAAGTGTTTTCGGGAAAAGGCAGGAAAAGGGAGTTGGGAATTATCAGTTCAGCTATGATCCCAAGAATTCTGAAGCAGACCTGATAAGCTGAATGGCCTACTTCTGCTCCTACACTTTATGGTGTTAACCACTTGCAAAAGTGCCACATCTATGTTAATGGAATTTTCTTTATCTAAGCTTATATACTAAATATTATAGTTTATATAAAAATCATTGCAGACTAAAAGAAAAAAAAATTGCTGTTTCACTTCCCGTTTCACATTCTCAAGACATCAGAAAGTGCTTCAATCAGGTACTTTCAAAGTGCAGTCAATGTTAGACTGGCAGCGGATTTGTGCATAGCATGTTTTTACAAAAAAAAAGAAATAAATGGCCTTCTTTGCCGGCTTTACTTGAGGAGCAAATGTTGCAAGAAGGAGAAGCCCGCTAATCTGTTTTGAATGCTGTCATGTGCTATTTTACATCCAACTGAAGAGGTAGGTGGGGCTTTAGTTTTAACTTCTCATTTGAAAGACAGCACCTCAGATACTGCAGTCCTCTCTCAACACTTAATTCAAGCATCAGTATGTGTGTCCTCATTTGAGCTCAAATGCTTGAGGGAGGGGAAACAATATAAATTAGCTCTGATTATTGTTACTTAACTTATTGTTTCAAAAATACTTTATATTGGCAAATTACAATACTAACTTCTTGTTTTGCTGTTTGTCACATAACATGAGCACATTGTAAACATCAGAACATATTTTGGCTCTTAATAAATTGAAACATTACAAATGTAGATATTAAATGAGTACATACCTAAAAGAAACTGTTTCATTGGCTCACTATGAGCCATCTTCAGAACCGTCTGACCTGAATAGGTAGCAAGGGTGGGATCTGCACCATATGACAGAAGAACATGGACAACATCCAGGTTATCATTCACGACAGCATCATGAATAGGTCTAAAAAAAAGATAAGTTGTATTTAAAATCAATTTGTAATGTCAATTTTAGCTCAAAATATTTAATAACTAATTAAAAAAAATCAGCAACAGGACAATACTACTGAACACAGTGAGCCAACAGGGGCTTATTTCAAATATACGATAAGATAGATCATAATACATTAAGATCACCTATCACAAAAATACTTCTTCATTTTTGAACAGAAAGCATCCTCAACCAGGGAATAAACTCAAGCATGTCCTGCTGGGAAAGTGACAGCCTGGCTGAACACTTGTGCTCAGTAATGTCTAGGAAGCTAATTTTGCCTTTTTCAACCAGGAAATCATGCTTGGTTTCTCTTTTCTGAGGAACTGCAGATGATTGAGGAGAAGGCTGCTGATGTTCTTGCAGATACTGATCCTGCACCTGTTAGTGTTATTGCTGCTGTTCTCACTCCTCATTGTAGGTCCCTGGTTGAGTTGTGTAAGCTGCTCCAATACTGCTGTGATGGATAACAGCTGGGAAGTGGAAGTCGAAGGCAAGAAACTTCATGGTTCCAGAAATAACCTTAAAAAAATTGGATATCACCTCCAAAGTAGTGAAGGCACACACTCTGAACATGCCCTGTGAGCAAAATCCTTTCACTTGGGCAGTTGTCAGACTTCAGGGTGAAAAGCCTTTGCTGTCTATTGATTGATTAGTTCTGATAATTCACACAGTCATTTTGCTTTGTTTTACTGGATGAGTTTCAGAAAGTCTAGGAGATCCAGAGTTACAGTCAGAGTCTGGGATTAAAATTCCACATAGAGAGCATTTAACATATTTAAATGGCAGACCTACCTATGCCATTGTGCAAGTTAAAGATGGAAAGTTAGAGAGTTCCGGCTGGTTTCTTCAAATGCCAGCAGTTCAGCTGACTAGGCCTGCTACATGCACGGACACCAAACTACCTTGACAGGTTAAAACTCCTCTTATGTTGCATCATTGCGTGATGATTACTTGTGTGATTACTTGTAATAAGACTGAGATAGGAACATAAGTTAAAATCGGTAGCCATGTTGGCCAATTCTTGAATATCCAGAATGAAGGGGGCGAACAAAGACTTGCATGGATCATTGCTGCTGAAGCAAGGTACAATTGGCCCAATTTAATTTAATGTTTTCAGTTCATGTGAATGATGGCATCAGTTCATCATAGCATAAAGGAATACAATTGCTCCATGCTGTGTTACACATTTACATGATTAGATGTTAAGCAGTACAGCAAACCTCTTGTCATGAGGATTATTTAATGGTGTGACCAACATCAATATATTTAACGATATTATCTAATGCAGATCCAAAATGAACAGACAGATTTGCAGGAAGCACCGAGGATTGTTCCACCTCTAAATATGCTATACCTGTATTGTAATTGCTTTTAGTGAATTCTGGGAAAGACTTCCCTTCTCCAATGTTATGTCATCACTGCAGAACGTACAACATTCACAACACCATAATTACTTATAGCATTCTAACCTGGTACCATCCTGTGCACTGCAATTTACATCTCCTCCATGCTCCAGGAGCCGTGTGACGATATCAAGCCAGCCACGTGCACAAGATTCATGCAATGCTGTATACCCAGCATTATCCCGGTGATTGACATCACAAATGGCGTTCTCCAAACAGTAGATAACTACATCCTACGTAAAAAGAGATTAAATACGCAGGATGTTATAAAGGTTTAAGAAAAAAAATCCACTTTGATAAGACAACAGGACAAACCCTGACCATTGCTTGTAACTTTGGATAATAAATGCAGATTCAAATCACACAAATTAATTAACAATTCACAAACAATGTGTCTCCTTAATGTGCTCAGTTATTTTGCTGAGATACTGACATATATTAGTTGGCTTTTATTCCCTGGCCCAAATGGCCATTCTTTCATGTGTTATCTTTCAATTCGAACATTTGGAGTTCAAGCCCTAAATATACAATCTGGGTTGACATTGCCTGAGAAATTGGTGCAATATTGATAGCACCACTTTTTGGATGAGATGCTAAATCAATGGTGTCTAAGGTGGTTGTAAAGAATCAAATAGCACAATTCAAACAAGTGTAATGGAGTTCTCCGGTTTTCCCCGTGAACATTTATTTCTCAAACAATAAAATCACTAAAACTGATCATGTGGTCATTTAACCTCCATATTTATTGTAATGTGGTGTCTACACTTCAGAAATACCTGATAACTGTGATGCATTTTGGGATGTCCTGAGCTCCCAAAACATGTCCTTTCATTGCAAATTCTCTTTGTTTATAGCTAGAAATGGTGAAAAGTATTACAGCTAAAATTTATCCTTTGCTTATTTGATGTCCACAATGGATTTTCCAGCAGGGCTGCTGAACAGTACTGAGACAAGGGAATACAGCTTGGTTTACTTTCCTTGCACCCCTCGGTGCTGATGCAAGTCATAGCACTCCGATCACATTAGTTAAATTAGCTAACTTTGCAGATAGTATACTGGAACCTAACATTTATGTTGTTGGAACATTGAGGAATTAAAAAAAAAGACTAATAGTGCATAACATATTATTTTCTTTTATGAAATTTGAACTTGATAATTCTGGGATAATACGTATGGAGTTAGGTAACAACACTGAGGTCAAATTCATGCAATGTTTCTTTGTACATCCAATTAACAAAATTGTAAGAATATTTCAAATTTGTAGAAAATTAACAACAGCTTTAACAAGCTAATCTTTTTGTCAATCCATCTACCTTCCTGTTATATCTCACAATTCTTTCTCACTGGGTTTCTTAAGCCTATTTGTACTGTTCACCTCAAAATCCTTACCTCCGAACTTATTTCACAACTCAAAGTAATTTAGTTAGATTTGTTTTTAAAAGCACCTTCACTTAGCTCAAAGTTCAGGAATGTATCTGTATTTGAGCAAAATGACCAGTGTAAGTTATTCCAGACTATTTTGAGGGAGGGTCACAGGACCTGAAACATTAACTCTGACTTCTCTTTACGGATGCTGCCAGACCTTCTGAGCTTTTCCAGCAACTTCTGCTTTTATTCCAGACTATTGTTTATTTAAAGCCAAGCTTCCTTACACCAGGTCTCTGCAGATAGCTTTAATTCTTTTTTCCCTTTTTGTCCAATTAGCTAGTCATGGGGCAGGTTGCTTCACCATGCAAAACTAATTTTTACAAACTGCCATTGATAAGAAATCTGTTGGATCATGGACAATAAACTCTAAAAGAAAACTGTGCTAGATATAATTAGTTTGTAGAAATTCCAAACTACAAAACATGGGGTATTTCAAGACTAAATCATATTGGAAATTTCACAACTAAAATTCAGGTGGAAAAGTAAGGAATACCTGAAGAATATTTGCTTACACAAAAAGCCCCTTAACTCTTTAACCCTGTGAATTAACATTACTGTACAGTTGTTAATCCAGTCCCAGTAGTATTCTGTGAGCTAAGCAATGTTCACCTTGTATTATTGATTCAGGGAAGGTAACTTACAAACAGGCTTATGTGGAACACTGCTTATCAAGCTCTAACTATGGCCAGTTTTTCACAATGATTTATTTGGAATAACGGAGCAGTCAGTTTTTTTTTCAGTTAGTTGAAATTAAATTGGAGTTTAATGCATGTTCTGCAAATCTAAGATACTCCATTTTGCAAGGTAAATACACACAAGCTCAGCTGCAACAAACTGCCTTGCATATAGTGACATCATCACTTCATGCCAGGAGTTGTATACCATACTTGTGGCATTGGCATGTTGAAGCAATGGTATCAAATGTAGGCCTCATTGGCAGTATTTTTCTTTTATTAATACTTAGTACACTGCTGCTGTTCTTTCAAGAATCTCTTTGAATAAATTCTTCTCACAGATGGGATTTTCTTGGTCTCTTTTTCCATGTAATAGAGTCGTTTTAGAATGATAACAGCATTGGAGGAGGCCATTTGGTCTGTCACGTCCTTGCAACATTTCTAACCTTTCCTACTTCTGATAAAAGTTCAATCTGGAAAATCAACTCTGTTCCTTTCTCCACAGAGTTGTTACCTAAACCACTTAGTATTTTCACTATTTTCTGCTTTTACATCATATGCTCAATGCCATTCAGCACATTGTGTTATGAGCTCAGTTAGAACATTAATTAAAGTTGTATTAGATCTGCATCAATAAAATGCCAAGAGTACTATTTCTCTGGGCTGAAATCAAAACCAAATGTTTGCTTTTTAGCTTCACCAGGTGTCAAAATTGTTGTGTCTGACAATGTGTTTATTCAAGCACACTGTCTTGGTCATATCTGCACTCTGAACCGATACTTTCATTTATCGCATTGCTGTGTCAATATGTGTTGCAGCACTTGCTTCCATAACATAGTGATACTCTTCATCATTACTTCATGAGCTCAGGAGTGCTTTGGAAAACTCTGATGATATGAAAATGTAATATATATTCAATAATCCATCTTTTCTTCAAAGAATGATGTATTTTGCAAAAGACTGACAAAAACAAGTGAAATCTTTTATAAATAAGACAGTGTCCTGTGATTCTCCACACCGTCACAATTTGGCAGATTGACTAATTCAGCTGCTTTACACCATTCTTCTCAAGTGTCCTTTTTTATTAGGACAACAGTATATGAAATCAAACAGCTGAGTTAAAGACGAAGCAGTACAGAACACACTGAAGCCAACAATTTATTTCCAATTATACTAAGACTGCGCAGCTGGCCAATTATAATTTGAGTTTTTGCCTTTTCTAACCCGTTGTGTACTGCAAAGCATTCTGCACAACGAAAAATGAAACTGTAGAAAAGGGCATTCCAGGTTAGAATTCACTGAGTGTTATTCAGACAAATAAAAACTTAGATGATAAAAAAACCTGATAACTTAATGTTGCTCAATGATTTAAGTTAGCAATTACTAAACTACTTGCATTTGCAACAGTGGTTTCCTGTAACAGTAAAAACCACTGCAAAAACTAGTTCATCATTCATCAATCGGTACCATATCTTAGGTGCCAGGTACCTTAGAAGCTACCATGATGCTGATACCTTTGAGAATGCTCATGTACCTGCTTCATTTCAAGGACTGGATGCCTTACAGGATGATTACTGGCTGCTGGCTCTGTTACAAACTCCCCCAACTGAAGGTGAGCATAGAAACAGTGGAGCCCATTCTTTGGCCAGGGATCATCATGGAGTAGATGCTAGGCCACCTGAAGATGAGGTTGCGTGGTGGTGGTGGCGGCAGCAGGGGTGGGGGGTGGAGGCAGTGAAATTGCAGCATAGTTCAGACAAGGATGTGCCACATAATTTTTGCATATTGGGTTCTGCACGACTGGAGCAGGCAAACAGCTTATGTGATGGAAACTGAAGAACTAGAACAACAGCAACAGTCTTCCACGGACAAAGATTAGGATGTTGAGCAGGAGGAACATCATCCTCGCCAAGACAGAACAGTGCAGTACTGGATGCAAATGGTCAGACAGAACTTTAATGACACCCACCTCCCATGGATGTGATTTGAGTGAAGTGATCATGCATTGACTGTATGTTTGTTGTTCCTGAAGGACTCTGTTTATTCACAGAAGCAAATGGAATTCCTTTCCCCCTTGGTTTTCTTGTTGTTCTATAAAAGCCAATGTCTTAAAACTACTTGAAAGTTTCCAACATGTGATAATCCCATATTGAAAAAAATGACAAAATGTTGTATTATGCTTGCTATTAGGGAAAGTTCCTTTCCATGGATTGTCACCTTGTTGTGGTAGACACACTTGAGTGTTCCATTGATCCCGAGAGTGAAGCCATCAGGAGTTCTCAACTCCTGGAAGGGCTACTCATGATGGCAAGGTTGGATGGGAAAAACCAGGCAATGCGCAATCCAAAACAAGTCTTCAATGACGTTCCAGGTGGAAGATATTCGTATGATAATCAATGGTTGTAATGCCAGATGAAGGCTCCGGCAGATGGGAGATGCCCAGTCATCAAAGTTTCCTTGTCACTAGAACTATCTTTTCTGTCAACGACCGTGTGTCTGCTGATTTGCAATAGCATTGTGATATTTAAAAAGACATTTCACACAAAAAGAATTCAACTCCCACCAGACACACACCATACAAGCCCTGCACTGGTCGGAAAAAGGTGACAGGGACAGGATGATGAGATCCGGAACCTCTAGCTTTGGACCGGTACACAGGCAATGGAGTTCACTCAGCTGTTTCATTCTTGAAATTGGAACACGAAAAAGTTTCAGCAGTTTTCTTCATGACTGAGCAGACTTCTTAGGATCTTTTCTAGTCACCATGTATAGGGAAGGGGGCTAGAAAAGGTACCCTGAAAACAGTTTGTTCCATTATCAACCTGGCTGGAGAACCGCATCTAGCAGGCTCATCTACCTATGGTCTGAAAACCAAAACCAAACTCAATTTTGGAAACTGGTATATTCAAACCTTAATGGATAATGAGCAAAATAATCATCCAGAAGGAAGAATTGCCCTCGCTGACTATGAACTCAGGTACTTCAACTTTGAGATCACATCCCTGCTGGAGACCAGAACAGCAAAACAGGGCAGCTGAGGGAAAAAGGTGGTGATGATGATCAACCCAGGGTGCATGGAATTGGATTTGCGATCAAGAACAAACTCATCAAGCTTTTAATCCACCCTGGACACCATACTTGCCAACATCCCTAAAGAAGATAAAATTACCATGCTCGAGGACTTCAATGCCAGGGTTAGAAAGGAACCATTGGAAAGGAACAAGTTGGGAATTCCAACTCTAATGGGATTTGTCTAACTATATGTGCAAAATGCCAGCTGGTCATCACCAACACACTGTTCTACCAAAAAGACATGTTTAAGACTTATTGGAAGCATCTGTGATCAAAGCACTGGCACATGATGGCCTACATCATTATTTGAACATAAGACCAAAAGGGGATGTGATAGCCTAGTGGTATTATCACTTGACTGTTAACCCAGAGACCCAGGTAACGTTCTGGGGACTCAGGTTCAAATCCCACCACATCGGACGGTGGAAATTAAATTCAATTTAAAAAAAAAAGTCTGGTATTAAGAGTGTAATGATGACTATGAATTAACTGTTGCTTGTTGGGAAAAACCCATCTGGTCCTCTCACCTCATGCCCAAAAACTAATTCAAATGGACTGAATTTGGTGACTTCATTTGGTCCATTCCTACCTTTATCCTAATCCTCTGGACAGTCTTCACTCTAAGCCCTCATCATGGTCTTTAAAGTTTAATGCCACCGTTCAAATGCTCCCTGCGATATTGCACAGTGGATCCAAATTGTTTTATTCATAAGTTATCCATTACTTTCCTGAATAATTTTGATATAAAATTTGACCCTTGATCCGATTGAATGTCTGTGGGCAGTCTGTATCTCGTGAAAAATTTGTGTAAGTCTTCTACAATCCTTTCAGCTGTGAAATTATATAATGGAATGGCCTCCGGAAATCTAGAGGACACATTCATTATGGTCAACAAATACTGATTGCCACTTTTTGTTTCAGGTAGGGGTCCTACACATCAATTAAGACCCTTGTAAATCGTTCCCCAAATGGGGGAATGGGTATTAAAGGTGCTGATTTTATCACCGCCTGAGGTTTTCCAATTACCTGACACTTGTGACAAGTCTGGCAAAATGCAACTACATCCTACACAGTCCAAGCCAGTGAAAATGTTTTTATATTTTGGCTTGAGTTTTCCTTACTCCCAAATGACCTTCTACTGGTAATTCATGTGCTACCTGCAACACTTCCTTTCTTTAATGGTAATACAACTTGATAAACTTAATTCATTTATCATCTGCCTGAATATGTGACGCTCTGCATTTCCTCATCAAGATATCATTTTTAAGATAGTAACATTCTGGGATATTCTTCTTCTGTGCATGCTTTTTGATACAACTGCTTCAGTTTTTCATCCTTCTGTTGTAACTTAATTAATTTCTCTTAACTAACAATATCCACTTTGTCCTCCACCTGTTTTTGTTTTTCTCAACTATTTGATCACACATGGTCTTTGATAATTGTACTTCAATTTCTTTTTTCTTTGATTTCTCCTCCTGCTTCAACCTGTGACTTTGTGACCTTGTCATCACACCACCAGGAAACGTCCCAGGATACACTTGTTGTAATACCTCAGTTGCCTGATTTTCCACTGGGTTTTCAATGACATTAGGCAGCACTCCCACCTGTGATCCAGCTATATCATTACCAAGGACAAATTGTATTCCTAGAGCTGAGAGTTCCTCCAGTACTCCTACCATCAATTTTCCAATTTTCAATGAACACTCCAACCTCACTTTATATAATACAGCACCTCTTGTCTCATCATGCATTACACATATTACCACCTTTTCTGGAAATGGTCCTTCTGAATTACATTTCTCCTCATCTCTCACCATCATCTCTCACACATGCTCCTGTATCTCTTAACATTGTAATTTCTTTACCCACTCCTTCTGGCATATGTGTATAAACCTTATCCCCATCAAGTAAATTGTTTAAGCAGATTTGGCACTTTCTTCTCAAATCAACCCCTGACCAGGTTGTACATTCTGGTGCAGCTTTTTAGCTTCCACTGTGCTTTCCTTTACAACTTCAACAAAATTCACTGGGTCATTCTGTTTTCCCACATCCGTCTTCCCAGTGCTTTTTCTAAACCACCAACAGTGTCACTTCATGTGGCCTACTTTATTACAGTGATAACACCTGAGCTTTTTTTTTAACTTCTTTTTCCTCCTCATGGGTTTCCTTTTTACCCTGTGGTAAACTATCTTTATTATCTTTAATGAGATCTTCTTTTCCCTTACCACTCCAATTTCTATCTGTCACAGATCGAAATTGATGTCAGAAACCAAACATTGATTTATGAACCAACTCATAATCAATTGGCCATTTCAGCTGTGAATCTTGCAGATTTAACTCTGTGCTCTTCCACACGAGTTCTCACTTCTTCAGAATTGAATTTTTGAACTCCTCCAAAATAATCGTCTCTTTAAGCACGTCGTATGTTTGATCTATTTTCAATGCCCTTATCCATCTATCAAAATTACTTATTTTGATCCTTTCAAATTCAAATGTATGTTTGACTAGGGTCCCCCCTTAAATTCCTGAAGCATTGTCTGTAGGCTTCTGGCACTAGTTCATATGCACTTAAGATGGCATTTTTCACCTCCTCATACTCCCAGACACCTCCTCTGATAGTGATGCAAATATTTCACTAGCTTTACCTACAAACTTTGTTTGGATCAACAATACCCTCATGGTCACCAACCATTTCATTTTTTTAGCTACTTTCTCAAATGAAGTGATAAAGGTTTCTACATCCTTCTTGTTGAATTTAGGCAAAGCTTGGACATATTTAAACAGATTCCCACCAGGCCTTTGGCTATGATGGGATTGCTATCCATCACAATCCTCCTCACTAAGCCAACCTTCTACCTTCACCTCTGCCCTTTAAGTCGACTCTCCTCTCTAAGTGTCAATATCTGAAGTTCAAACTCTCTCTCTTTCTGCTTTTCTTCTCTCTCTTTTTCTCTTTCTTCTGCTATGGCCTTCCTCTCCTTTTTATCGTAATTCAAACTGTTTCATTTGCCTTTCTCTTTCTTTTGTCTCTAATTCAAGCTGCTTCATTTGCAATTGAATTTTAGCCATTTCTAAAAATACCAATGGCATTTCCAGTAATTTTAAATGCTGCTCAATTGCACAGCTATCTCCCCTTTCCTTGCAGACACCAGCAACCCCAACACCAGTTTCTTTGCCAATTCCAACAGCTTTGTCTTGCTAAATTTTTGTACAACTTTCAAACTCACTTCTTCCCAGAAAACTTAGTGACTGAAAGAGCCATCACTACACAAGGCACACCCTGTTTAATCCAAATGAATTCAACACCAACAATTACCACTTGCAGATTTTGAGTCCAATAATCCTAAACCCAACATGGAATTGTAGATTTTGATCCCAACAAGAGCCCCCAGTTTGTTATGGATCAGACCAGATCTCGTCAAAATATTTTAAGAAGGTAGCCTAGACCCTAACTTTTTCTTATTTTAAAGGCAAGTGTAAAGTGTCTGTTCCCGATGCAATGCGACTGGTCAAACTATTTGACGTTAAGCAAAACGCAATTTATTTAAATACTGTAGTTAAAATACAGCCAAAGAAAGAGGAATTTGGAATAACAACTCCATTGGAAAATTAACAGAATAATAGATACAGTAACTATTACTAATTAACTGTTCCAATGTTGTAACATCCCATAAACACAAACCGTTGGCAAAAAGTAAAATTCAGACACAAATTCTTGCATGTAGTTCTCCAATCCAGCAGGAATAAACATCAATAGTAAATTCAGACAGAGTAGCAGCTAAGACACATTCACTGAAACTTCCAACTCTTTTGAGACCTCCAATAGCCTCTGCTTAAAGCTAAATCTAAGAACAACAAAAAAAAAAGAATGCCCGGTCTGCGAGAGCTGGCCGCACCAAGACTGCTTCCTTTGTTCCAACTTTAAAAAAAAATCCCCAAGGCCTCTCAAGCTGTTTATTCAAGCGGTCTTCAGTAGCCAGCTCTGTGCCTCTGCCATGTAACCTCTCTTCAAAAAAAAATGACAAAATAACCTCTTGAAAGCCACAGCATCGTCACATTGCTAATAACTATCATTTTTTATTGAAATAACTTTCAACAATAGTTCTGTAATGAACTGACTTTTTATCTTGTTTAAAGCATGAACACCACAAGGGCCTAGGAAAAAAGCTTATGTAAATTGTTAGTCTATGGACCACTCTGAGGACAAGTCTGGTGCATAGTCATAACAATACATAATTTATAAATATCAGAGTTACAAAGTGATCCCAAATTCTGTCAGAAATTAAATTTTGAAACTGCAAAATGTTATTTTGCTTAGTGAAGAAAATAATTGGGGCTAGCCATATTTTTAAGATAATACACGTTACAGCAAGTTTCATTACTATGAAATAAATGATGAATTTATGATTTGAATCTGATGAAAATGGATGGAATCGAACGAAAATGAATGCGGTAGACTTTTTGGTCCACTTTTATTTTTCCAAAATGTATCAAAATGTCATTAACCTAGAACATAGGACACCAATGTAATTTAGAGACAACTAGGTAGAGCATGTCACATGCAATTCATTCAGAGGTTCTAATAAAGATGTTAAAAATGAGTTTTGGAGGGTAGGGAAGACTCTGGAAAGAACAAGGTAGTCCTGAGAAGATAAATAAAATTAAAAAGATCGAGTACTATGTTATTACAACTTTTACCTCATAGCCTAATCGTGCTGCTTTCTGTAGCAGTGTTTCACCAGCATTCTTATTTACTATTAACTTTCGTGTTTCAGATTGCGACTGCTGGCCCGTGGATGTCTCTCCTTGAACACATGGTGACCGTGGCACTGTTGCATATTTTACAGGAGTAATTGAGGACGTCCGTTTTTTCCAGTGGGCTGAATGATCACATTGTTTCTTTGGTGATGGGCTCCAATCAGAATCGAGCACTAATGCTGAGCGTTTTACAGAGCGTTTTTGCCTTACTTTTATCTAGTAGAAGATAATTATTTAAAAGGTCAATGGGACAAAGAAAATGATTTAATACCACAATCTTATCAAACAACTCAACTGAATGTCTTCCTTTTCATTGTATATTTAACGCACAGGAAGATAGGGTATGGTGGATCAGGGGTTGACACTGCTGTCTCACAGCGCCAGGGACCCAAGTTTGATTCCAGCCTTGGGTGACTGTCTGTGTGCAGTTTGCACATTCTGGGTGCTTTGGTTTACTCCCACAGTCCAAAGATGTGTGGATTAGGTGTATTGGCTATACTAAATTTTCCCTTATTGTTTAGGGATCTGCAGGCTAGGTGGGTTATCCATGGTAAATGCAGAGTTGTGGGGCTGGGTCTGGATGGGATGCTTTTGGAAGGGTAGGTGCAACTTGATGGGCCAAATGGCCTCTTTCCTCACTGTAGGGATTGTATATGTGCCTCATGGAATAAATGCAATCAGTTATAACTGGCTTTAATACTGAATCTACCATCTGATGACTTTAAATAGCAGAATCATTACACAGATAACAATTAAAAAATACAAGTGCAATTAAAATTCAAGGTCAAATAATTACACACTAACATGCTTAACATTTGTACACCAAGACTGTCCAGCAATAACAGGTCAAGACATTAAAACAGTGTAGTTTTATTTTATTAAGATGAAAAATCTATTCTTCAAATCAAATAAATAATTTGAAATCCTCATCCATCCTTTGTGATTCAGACTAAACTATTTCTCATGCTCTACTGGTGTCTGCCAAAGTCTGTAAAATTCAGCCCACCTGCTGCCATATCCTATTTCAGATCAAGTGCAATCCATTCATTACCACTGTCCTCTCTCACATGCTTTGCTTCCAGGTTCCCAAACATTTTAGAATCAAAATTCTATCCTTTTGTTTACATTGCATCATGGCCTTGCTTCTTCCCATTCCTCTAACATTATTCAATCTAATAACCCAACTAACTCCCCATTTTTCTGACTCTGGTCTCTTATGCATTGCCTATGCCCTTTATCCCATCATTGTGGATCTTCCTTTAGTTGTTCTAATATCACTGTGGGATTCTGGGTGCTTTATACAGCTGAGAACTGTATAGTATAATTCCAATGCAAACTGAAGAATAAAAATGAGCTGTTTTCACAGGTGCAGAAAAATGCTACAGCAGGACTCAATTAGAACCTTCTTCACTCAAGTCCCAGTTCCATGTGATCTGACATTACTGAGATATAGTCTAGCTAACAGTATATTGCTATTAATCTTAGATAAAATATTAATTGCCTAGAACCAGAAGTTCTATAATTCCTTCCTTAAACCGCTCTAACTCTCCATGCCCCTTTAGGATTCTTTCCAGAATTCATATCTTTGACCAAGCTTTTGGTTTGCCTTCCTAATTGGCCCAGCATCCATTTTTACTGATTGAACATCTGTAAAGCAGTTTAAGGGATTTTTATCTACACTAGAAGCATCATACAATGAAAGTTGCTTTAAGTTTCTTACCTTGTGTCTTCCTTGGTTGCTTGCACCTTCTTCTGGGGACTGGGGTCCGCTAATATGCTTTGTTTTACATTTACGTTTTCCTGATGGTTTTTCTGACTGAAACTGGCTTGGAGATTCAGGTATGTGACTCAAGTTGAGAGACCCTGCGCTACAAGACTCTTTACGTTTTCGTAAACCTCCTGACACAGGAGTACTGTGTCTGACACTCGGATTCCAATCAGTACTGGGCAAATTGCCTGAAGGAGCAAGTCTCTTTCGCGGTGAAGTAGGAGGTGTCCACGTTCCTAAAATAAACACTTCAATATAGTTAGCTTGACTCAACTCCAGCTCTGTTCTACATCTGTAAGCTTCTAAGAAATTGTAATCTAGTGACGTTCCAGAATGCCTTAATTACAATACATGCTTGGCATCTGCATAACATGATTTTACATAGCACCAAATGTGCAGTGTTTTGCTGTACATCACAGAATCTCCCGAACATTTAAAATGATTACAATCACCCTCACAATCAACAGCACTGAGGACAAGCATTGGCCAATTGCACTACAGCAATTCATGAAGATTCCTGTGATGGAACTTTCCAAATACACTACCTCTACCATTTAGAGGGATAAGGGCAGCATGTGTATGAGAATGCTACCATTTGCGAGTTTCCCTCCAAATCATACAATATCTTGACCATATCCTGGAACTATACTACAATTCCTACAATATCACTGGATCAAAATCCTGGATATCTTCCCCAGGTGCCTCAACACGAGACTACAGTAATTCAAAGCAGCAGTTCACCAATATTTTCTAAACGGCAACTAGCGATTGACAACAATGCCACACCAAATGAAAGATTCTCTTTTTAAAAAAAGACCACTTACAAGGTTCATGCCACCATTCTTAGTTAATCTAAAAGATGTTTACAGGTAGTATCAAACTGCAAAGCAATATTCTCAATATAGTGGTCAAGTGACAATACACAGATATCATTACGTCACAACAGAAATCCCCACATCTTCCTCCAGCAGTTTCCACTCCACTACCTCCTCCTCAAGTTGGATATGGAAATTCTATCTGCCCTTCTGCAAAAGAACTACTTGACTAAGGCAACTCAGTCAAATGAATAGAACCTATAGGTGCCCCTGTACACAATACTGTTGTGGCTGAACCCTCAAAGTTTATGCTTGTAGTAATTTTGTGGCTTGAAGACAGGGATAGATGATTATTTGACCAAGTGGTGTGTCTGGGCATGTTTCATCAGGACAAATAAATTACAGCATGAGAGGAAGTGGGTGATAGCAATAGACTCTATAGGCACCTAAGAATGAAATAAGTAAAGTGAATGCTGATCCCCTAAAGGGTGGGAATGGGAAGTTAAATGGGTGATAAAGAAACGGTAGATGTAATAAATAAATATTTTGCTTCTGTTCTTCATGACAGAGGATACAAAAACATCCCAGCAACAGCTGTAAATTAGCAGGTTGAAGGGAGAGAAGAACATGGTGACATTATATTCACTCAGGAAACCATACCGAGCAAAATGATGGAGCTGCAGGTTAATAAGTCTCCCCCTCTTAACAGACCTCATCCTAGGATCTTAAAAAGAGGTGGCTGATGAGGTGATAATTGCGATGTGTGAATTTTCAAAAATTCATTGGATTCTGGAAAGGTACCGTCAGATTGGAAAATAACAATCAAAGCCCCCCTATTCAAGAAGAAAGGAAGCAGAAAACTGAAAACTATAAGCCAGTTAGCTCAACGTCTGTCATGGGAAAGATGTTAGAATTGATCATTAAGGAATTTATAATTAGATTATATTTAAATGTTGCATTTAGAAAATCTCAAGATAATCTTAGGAAGAGTTAGCCTGACTTTGTGAAAGGGAAATTGTATTGATTTAAAATTATTGCAATTCTTTACAGCAGTAACATCCACTTCGGAAAGTGGAGAGCCCATTGATGTATATTGTACTTTCTGGTAGGCGTTTGACAGGTTCCACATAAACGGTTATTGCACAAGTAGGAGCTTATGGTGTAGGGGCTAACATACTAGCATGGATAGTAGACTGGCTGGCAAAAAACAGAATATGCATAAAGCATCTTTTTCAGATTGGCAGGATGTGGTGAATGTGCTGGACTCTCAACAAGGGTACAGTCACTTGTAGTTCAGATAAGTGATTGGGCAAAAATCTGGAAGATGAAGTATAATGTGGAAAAATGTAAAATTGTTCTTTTTGAATGAACATGAATGTTTATTCAGTTAGATGAGTCCAGAACCAGGGGACACTTTTTTTTTAATATTAGGAGTCACCCTTTAAGGAGAGAGGTAAGGGAAATTGTTTTCTCTTAGAGGGTTGCACCCTACCTCCAGAGGTGAAGGCAGGATTACTGAATACTGTTAAGGCTGGGGTAAACTGATTCAATTTCCTAAAAGGAATCTAAGTCTAATGGGGGAGTAGACAGGAATATGGAATTTGGAACACAAACAAGATTATCCCTGATCTTTCTGAATGTTGGAGCAGATTTGAAGGGCCAAATAGCCTACTTTGGCTGATTCAGATGTTATCAAAACTGTGGATATAATAGAAGACAGAATCCTTCAAAATAATACTTTTTACTTTCTTGTATGAGAAACATGCTTATATCAGTGGTTTAATTTTAATTTGTTCCTGTTTTGATATCATTATTCAACCTACAGAAGTATTCGTTCTAGGACAAAATAATTTGTTTTAGGCAGCATCACATATTGAGTTGTATTTAATGAGATACCAAATTACCTGGAACCCTTGCTAAATGAATGGTGGCAAGCTGACCCTACAAACTGATGGCTGCATGAATTACTTTAAACAGTAGGAAATCCCACATACATGAGCTGCTAGCCAATTAGATGACTGGCAGCTCTGTAGTTCCAGCACAGTCCGATGGAAGTGTTAACCAGTACTAAGACTGCACTACAAGGGCCAGACTGGTAGGTATCTGCAGGGTGGTGAACTGTGTTGGAGACTGGGGTTTGACAAGTGGGAGGGAGAGAAGGTAATGTAACCTGGGGTGGAAGAGGTTGGCCTCCATGGGTTACAGGACACTAAACAGCCTCAACAGGTTCAAAGGCAGGCCACCCAACACCTCCATTGAACTTCCCCTCACAACATTTCAGACAGGTCAGGGTGGGCAAGTAGGTGGCAGGAAGGCCACTGCCAGATTTTACAATGCTAACCCCAGACTGCCTTCAAATCTGGCTGTGGGAAAGCTTAAAATGCCTGAATACCATGTGGCAAATAGACAACATTGTGTTTCCCCAAACTTCTACAGAACTACAGAGCCATACATCAAACTTAAATTTTGGGTCAATGCACATGGTTCATAAGTTCTCAAAATTTCCACTGCCGTATAATCTAACAAGTTGTGAAGTGCAACTGGCATATTTTGTGTGAATACTATTGAAACGTTTGCTGCAAACCTCACTTCTCTGCGAGCAGAGGGTGCCGAACTCCAAGATTTCTCTGTATGGAGAAATAACTGAGCTTCACATTTTTAGTAACTAGAATCATTTCACTGCCAAAAAGACATCACAATGAATTCCCATGCTGGGTTTTGAATGGACTACAGTGCGAGGAGTTGTTCACCAACAAAAGTTAGAAAACACAAGTTTTGAGAATTTGCCATCAGTCAGGATTAATGACATTCAAAACAGATTTTAAAACATACATTTCGTCAAGTGGTAAAACACAGAATGCTCAAAAGATATTGAACTTTACCTGTAGTAACAGCTTTCCGTGTCTTTATTCCTGTGCTATCTTGATTTTCCTCCCCTTTGTATAAAAGTACTTCAGAATCCTTCTCACTTTTGAATTTCTTCCTACTGGTTCTTATTTGTGTTTTGATGGCAGGGTTTCGTTTATTACTACTTTTACAATTCCCATCAATCTCTGTTATACAACTCGAGTCAGGTGATTCCAAACTATTCTGTTCACCCACTTCAGTTATCGAGTTGCCAGTCCTTCCCACCTCATTCTCTTCTTTGGTCCCTTTATTCTCCGTTGTAGACTGCTCCCAACTTCTTGAACTCTTCTTTGCTTTTACATCATCGTCCACTTCCTCATGCATAAGCTGACTTTCTTCCAATGTACTGTCCGTCTGGTCACAAGTCACATGTACTGATGAGACACAGAAACTTTCTGAAATACACAAATTAAAAACTCCTTGGTAATGTATAAAACAATGTTAATCTTCCAGGTGTTTTAGAATATGATATTGCTGTAATCTGCAGCTGCAATGTCCAAATCATTTTCCTGTGATTTTGATGGTGACTTTTTACTTTGACCATGTCAAATGCCCATTAGGACAGTGTTAGTAGCTCACTGCATTGTTCTTGTTAATTAGCTATTGCTGCAACTTTAAAACCAACATATAGACTTCACAGTGCTAATTTTCTCTCCTGCTGTCTGAACATGCCAGTTCTTGATCAGGTATGATTTCACAGGAAGCAGCAGCCTTCAAACACCTTTTTCCAAATGTCCATGTGAACTTGGAAAGTTAATGGCAGGTATAAGAAAAGGCAGAGGGAAACTGGTTCTCTTGGGGCAAGATTATCAACTACCTGTACTCTGGAGTTCGATTTGGCCCCAGTGGGAGTCAGGACCAAGCACTGTCTTTGGATTAGCAGCCACAGTACAACTGGACTAAGTTGTACAGACATAATCCAACTCTTAATTCAAAAGTCAAAAAGTCTGTCTTTTCCATTGGGTTCTCAGTATGTATGCTTACATTAGAAATTATTAATGTACATTTGTAACATTGTAGTTATGTCTTTGCAACAGTTTAACTTTCTAAAACATTACTATAAACAATGAATGTTGTAAATTGATTCAGTAATGTCACCATTGAGTAATGTCAAGGATGGATGTCAAGGACTGGTAAGTTGACTGTATGAGCCAACAATTAGTTGATTGACTCAAGCAGCATGTTCCTTTGGTTGTTGGTAACAGGCAGAAAACAGACTGTACTCAGTCATCCCTTACAGAATCCAAAACGAAACTGATTCTGCTATTGGGCTGAACAATCCAAAGTGCGCTAATAACCACACTAACAATCAATTTAAGATAATCAGCCAAGCTCATAACATGGTTCACTTACACTTGCTAGAAATGTCGTACTTTCGGATATTTCCTTTAGTTTGCAGAGATTATAAAAATGCTTGCACCTTTTTTTGAATTACCCGAAGAACCTATGGTTCTTTCTTCATTGCTTTTTTCATAGCAATGCTATGCTTCAGCCAATCAATCATTGATAAATCAATCAGCAGTCTGATCTCTTGTAGTACAAATTGCTGTGATTGTTTGATTTGTCATTCTTGCCTTTGTCCTCATTAATGCAAGATAAAATATTCCAGGAACATGTCATTCTTATCAGCAATATTCACGATGTTTTAGCTACACGTTTCAGTGATTACCATATTCAGACACCCCGCTCCCCACATTCAATAAAATCAGGTCAGTGGATAATTGCTACCTCATCTTGCATCCACAATGTAACCCTTAGTGTTTCCAAAGGTTAATCACCCTTGCTGAAATCTGTTTTCTTTACTGCTATAATTAAATATTTTAATTAGAATATTTCTCCTGGTCCTGCTCAGGTGTAGACTAGCCAGCTTGCACAGATACCACCTTCCCTAAAAGATGTCCCATTGACGCAGAAATCTGATGCCCACCCTGCTACACCAGCTACTCAGTCACATATTCAATCACTCAATTCTCCTCCTATCCTGCTTACAATCATAGAATACTTTAAAAAAAAGGGTGGTAGAAATAGACTAGAAAACTATAGACTGACCGGTGAGTTTAACATCAGTGGTAGGGAAATTATTGGAGAAAATCAATAGTGAAGGAGTAAATTTCCACTTAAAACAGCATGGTTTGATCAGGGATACACAGCATGGCCCTGTCAGAGGGAGACTATGCCTAACAAATCTGGTGCAATTTTTCAAGGAGGTAACCTCATGTTTGGATGAGGTTAGGGCATTTGACATGGTTTATATAGATTTCAGCAAGGCCTCTGACAAGGTCCCACTTGGGAACCTGATAAAGAAAGTATAAGCTCATGGGATCCAGGCTAACTTGTCAAGATAGATCCGAAACTGTCTTACTGACAGACGACAGGTGTTTGGCGAATCCTATGTTGGTGTGCCTGCAGATTCATTGGTGAGCTGGCTCAGGACTCAGGACTCATAGCAGAGGCAGCTGAATGAAGACAGACTCTTTCAGTTATATCTTTTTTATTCTTAGACTATTCAAAATGCCAGATTGTGGGGACATCTCAAGCTTTACACTGTACAGTACTGTATTATTCATTGTAAGATACAAGTGACAATAGATCATTCAATTCAATTCAAAGCTGTCTGTGTGACTGGAGCCCTGGTGTGTCGTGATGTACGAAAGGGATCAGTGCTGGCTCCCTTATTGTTTGTGATATTCAAAAATGATGTAGATGAGAATGTGGAAAGGATGCAAAGCAAGTTTGCAGATGACGCAAAGATTGGCTGGGTTGTTGACAGTGAAGAGGAAGGTGTTAGGTTACAGGAAGATATAAACAAATTGGTCAGATGAGCAGATCAGTGACAGATGCAATTCAACCCTGATAAATGTGAGATGATGCACTTTGGAAGAAGAAACAAGACAAGGGAGCACTCAGTGAATAGCAAGATATTAGGAGGTTCAGAGGAACATTAGGATCTTATGGTGCTTGTTCACAGATCACTGAAGGTGCAGACGGGTTAATAGGGTAGTAGTTAAGAAGGCAGCAGGGTTTTAATCAATCAGTCGAGGCGTAGATTTTAAGAGCAGGGAGGTCATGCTGGAGCTGTACAGAACTTTGGTTAGGCAACAGCTGCAGTACTGTGTGCAGTTCCAGTCACCACACTACAGGAAAGATGTGAATGCACTGGAGGGGGCGGAAAGGAGATTCAACAGGATGTTACCTGGGATAGAGCACTTTGGCTATGAAGAGAGGCTAGATAAGCTTAGGTTGTTTTCTTTGCAGCAGAGAAAGTTGAGGGGTCCTAATAGAGGTGTGTAAAATTACGAGGGGCACAGACAGACTGAATAGAAAACAGCTTAGTTCAAAGGTCAATAAAAGGGGGCATCTAGCCTGTCCAGTCTCATCAACATTTTGTGTTCCTAATGAGAAATCCCTCATTCTTCTAAATTCCAGTGTGTACAAGCTCAGTCAATCTAGTCTTTTTTCATAGGTCAGTCTTGTCATCCAGGGAATCAGTCCGGTCAGAAACCTATTCCCAATCCTACCTTAGCCATTGGCACTAACATGGAACACAACCTCTGGATGATTACCCTCTCCCAGAAGAACGTCCTGCAGCTACACTGTAATATCCTTTACCCTATCGCCAGGGAAGCAACATAGCATCTTGGAACCACGCTGATGGCTGCAGGAGTACCTGTTTGACCCGCTAATTATGGAATCCCCTAACACTATTGCTATTCCATTATTCTTCTCCTGTCTCCTCACCCATACGGCTGAGCTGCCCATAGTGCCACTAACTTTGCTCTGGATGCACTCTCCTGAGGAAACAATCGGGCTCACTAGTATCCAAAAAGAATAACAATTAACAAGCATGACTGACTCAAGGTACTCCTGCACTGCCTGCTTAGCTCTCTTCATTCCCTGCTGCCTGTACAGTTTTATCTTGTGATGTGACCACCTCCCTAAATATTCCATCCACATAGTCTCCTGCCTTGAGAATGCACAATACTGATTTGGGCCACTGCTCAAGTCCCAAAACCTTGAGCCCAAGTTTATGCAGCTGATGATGCTTCCTCACTTGCTCATCTGGGTCACACATTGTGACTATGACTTTACACATATGTAGAATGTACATTCCACTTGGCCGAACAACTAACATCCCATAATTTTAAAACTATTTATTACAATTAAAATACTAGAAAATCTTTTCAGTACTCACCAATCAGCTTCTTCCCCTGTACCAAATGAAAAGCTAACTACAGGAGGCTGTTCCAAGTGCAGACTCGCCTTGTGCACTGTTTTCAAACTCTTGGACTGCTCCCCTCTTGAGGCAATGCTGAATGCTGCCTTGGAGCCCTCACTGTGACTGCTCCTTTCCCACTTGTGTTGTAGTTTTTATTACAAGAACAAAGTGGTCCATCTCATTGCACCTGCTGAGGTATTCACATTTTCCTGTGAACATTTTAGCTAATATATATATCATGAGCATTCTGGTGGTTCTGACCTGGTCTTCCATGACTTCCAACTTGAAAAAAAGTTTACTCACCCGACTGACTACGAGTCCTAGTTTTCAACACCACTGGAATGAAGTCCTTAAAACTATTTTTGCCTTTTCTTAAAGAAAGATCTGAGAAAGAAGAAAACAAAAGCAAAAATTTAATTAAAGCAGAACCTTTTCATGTTTCATGTAATAATTGATCTCTTCAAGATTTATACATTCGAAAAATGGTTTTTGTGCTTATCAAGAAACGTTAGTACTGGGGCATAGAACATGTCCCATTTCATTATCCAAGCATCACTGCCCCTAGGCACGTATAGGATAGCCAAGTGCAGAGCAAAGCTGCTTTTGCTCTGTTTCAGAAATACATGCTAAAGACAAATTCAAGGTGAACTTTAAAGTAATTTTCTATTTGCACACCAGTGTTGTGGTGGTGACGAAAATGAGAAAGCAAACATTCTGACTGAAAATTATTTTTGCTGCAAAAATTAAAACTAGAGCTAAATTTACTTGATGCCATTTCTGATGAAGGGTCTAGGCCCGAAACGTCAGCCTTTCTGCTCCTATGATGCTGCTTGGCCTGCTGTGTTCATCCAGCTCTGCACCTTGTTTACTGGATGCCTAATGTTCTACTTGAAATTAAAATGCAAGACAAAGAGATGGGACTAAAACAAAATAATCTGTGGCATTTAAAGAACTCAAGCTTTGGTACAAATGTCGGAAACCGAAGCAGCCACATGATTTCTCAATTGTAATTCAAGCATCAGTTAATTATTTCTTTGTACTTTTTTTCCAAAGCTAAAAATAACATGTCCAAAAATCATAATGAAGACAACTGGGGAGATGGTGGCATAATGGTAATGTCAGTGGACTGGTATTCTGGAGGAATTTGAATTCATACAGTAAAACTGAATTGAAAACTAGTCCCGATAATGGTGACCATAAAACTGGTATCAACGGTTGTAAAAACCCAGCTGATTCACTAGTGTCCTTTGTTGTCTGCAACTGTTTTGGTAAATGTGACTACAAAACAACAGCAATATAATTGACTTTTAGCAGCCCTCTGAGATAGTCTAGCAAATCAATCAGTTCAAGGGCAATTAGGGATGGGCAATAATTGCTCCTTGCTCGTAACATGAAAGGGGAAACAGAAAAAGATGACAATTGAAGGCCAAAATACTTGTGACATTAAAATAAAACAGATGTTGGGTGAAAACAGTGCAGAAATCTAGCAACACACTGACAACCATGACGTACATGCAGTCAGCACTGTCAAATCATCTACATTTCAAGCATCTTGCACAGTGGCACTAATCAAGGACAGAAATGAAGTTACGGTTTGTTGGAAGTAGGATTTAGAGGATCTCCTCAACTGAGGCTTCTAAAATGCTTAAGTGGTCCACAGGAGCAAACAAAACTTGAGACTAAGTCACAAAAGGATGTATGAGGCCAGGTTACCAAAAGCTTCGTTGAGGACAAAGCTTTTAAGGAGCGTTTTAAAGAAGAGGTGGAGAATTATGTAACAGGAGATACTGGAAATTAGGTCCAGGCATTGGAGGCAGGTCATCAATGGTGGATCAACTAACACGGGGTATGCACAAAATGGCAGAACTGCAGAGATCTAATAAGTTTTCAGGGCGGGAGGAGATAAACAGCAGGGGTGAGGATGATCCCAACTCACAGAAAGTGGAAGGTGTAAAGCTGATCAGGAAAGCAGTGCAATTATCAAGTCCTGAGGTAACAAAGGCATGGGTGAAAATTTCTATAGCAGAAAAAGATTAGGAGTGAGAAAGCAACTAAGACATACATAAAAGTGAGACAGAGCAAGGGTAGGTGGTGAGATATCAGGAGTTAGATATGGAGAAATTAGAAAGGGGGGTGAGAGAGACAGTTGAGGGAAGTTGAGGCATTACGAGGACAAAGATCAATAAGGGAAGAGACTTAATTTGGGGAAAAGAGACTGAAACACAGTAAGGTCATGACTGAATTGGTAAGATAGAAAACTCCAATCATAAATGTTTTTGGAAATATGCATGCTTATTGCCTGCCTCACCTATAACAAATGCACAGATACATAAATACACAAGCTCTCTCTGAACAGCAGCTGAATGGTGTAATTTTCTGCATAAGGGGAAAACAAAAACTTCTAACTTTATAAGACCATCACTAAAAAGTCTTAGGAAAACTCAAAGGAACTTGCTCCTTTCTACTTTGTAAAGAATTCTGCAAAACTTCTACTAGAGTTATGCTGGGAGCTCAGCTGACAATACCTGGGCCCAAATGTCTTGATGTTCCAATAGTTTGGTTATGAATTGATAAAACTTCACTCAATCTCGCATCCTATACGCCCTGTAATAACCTCATCTTGGAAGCTTATGCAAGATAATTAAGTAGGAGAATTATCTTTTGGTCTAGTTTAGTTCAGTTAAGCAGATAAATCTTCACAGTGCCTGCAATATCGTCAATAAAAACAAGTGTTGGAGAAACACAGCAGGTCTTGGCAGCATTGGTTGAAAGAGAGTTAGCGCTTAGAGTCCAGCGACTCCTTTTTGGAATGTAATCAAATTGTTTTTCAGAATTATTTCAGGATTTTGCCTCCATTGTTCCATCCAAAAATCCACTGCAAATGTTGACTACACTTTTTGTGAAGAGAAACATTCTCAGATCAGATTTGAATTTCCATTCACAGCTTGACTCCTTACCTCCTTGCTTTACTTCTACTCTTCAGTTTATAGTAATCATACTTGGCTAAATGTTACAATCTTAAAGATCTGTGCAATATCATCTCTCATATTCCTACTTCATAGGTTGAAGTTGACAATTCTACTGTCTTTCCTCTTAACCCAAATGACACAGAAGGTATGCCTAGCAATTTTCTGTCCAATGTCTCCTGCATGTGACCAGAGCATTTTAAAGTTTGGTCATTACCATCTTTGACTATTATTCTACTGCCTTGGCTATGATGTTCAACATTCTTCTGGATTATTGCTCTGCACTGATTAAGCATACTTACTGACAAATATTCAACAACAACTAGAATCTTAATAAGCAACAGAATGACTAGGATGGACTTGGGCAAGAAGTGAAATTTCAAAAATCTCAAATCCAATTCTAGTCCACCACTTTCTGCTTTAATAGAAATAAAACAAGGCACAAAACAACCAAAACACTCCAAGAAGATGAATTGGTAACTTTAATACCTCGATGAGGCTGTCACCCTTTGAAATTGTCTATTCTCAGGTTTCACCCTGGCTGGCCTCAGGAGGCCAAGCAGCAAGGAAAACTTAGGGTGCAAGTTAAATGCTTTTCCCTAGTCCATGAAACTTCATCCATATCTACCAGCTCAGGGACTGAAAAACACTGCCATTCTGACAGTAGGACCTTGGATCAATCTTCAGACTCCTACTATCAATAAGAAAGTTAATTTGTCATAGTTCTACTGGACCACAGGCTCTGTCAGTACACAGAGAGAGAGACAGAGCGAGAGAGAGAGAGACACACACACACAGACAGAGGACTGGTGGTAATTTAACCTGAGGGTCACCACACTTCAGGTGACAGGAGAGTTTGAGTTTGAGAAGGAGGGTGCTTCATGGTTACCTCAGCTAGTGTGGGAATTGATCCAGTGCTGTTGGTTTCATCTTGCACTTTAAATCAGTCATATAGCTAACTGAGCTAACAAAGTAACTTAATGGAAGCTGCAACCTGCTCGAGAGAGCACCCCTACCTGATTGGCAGATACTGATCCAATCAGGCTGTCATGGGTTTCTCAACAGAGATTCCACTTTCTTGCCAACACAATAAATCCTATACAAATTGGTACAATATTGTGTTTTTTTTTTGGCTTCATTTTTAGCTATTCAAAATCCATATATTAAAGCAATTAACCTTTTTTTTAATATTGCATTGCTCAGTTCACTTATGTATTTCATCGAAATGTCTGAACTCAACTATATGCTATTTCCTGCATTCAACTGCTAGTCTGATACAATTGTGAATTCGGTTATCTGCATTAAGTTTCAGACACAACGTAAAGTAGAATTGTAGTGATTCCTTATTTCCTGAAGGCTTGGCATTACACTGACACCCTGCTTTGAGAATTCATTATTTCCAACATTTTACCCAGTTTATTATCTGTTCCTGGATTTTACGCTTAAATTTTCAAAGCTGCAAGTCGATTAAGTGCCTTTTGCATGGTACATATCTAATGCTCTCTGAGAGTCGAATGACACACGCCCATAAAGGTTCACCACAACTCAGCTGGGTTGTCACTTTTTCAAGGAACTTAAGGATCTTCTCCAATTGAATCCACCTTGACACTGTAAAAGAGGTTATCCTCCAATTTATTCCTGATAATTGAATCCATTAGTTTGAATGAAGTGGAAGACCAATAGTCAAGCATTTGTCAGGACCTGTTTTTAAATTTCAAGGAAGAGCCTCTATCCTGGAAACTTTCCACCTTGCCACAACTTTCTTGGTGAAATATACCCAATTTTTTTTCTACAGATGCAGGATAAAGTCAGGCCTGTAAATCTCTTGAGCAATGCACTGGCGTGGGCAGCCAAGTTCCACCGGTGTTGGTCAGAAGGCCAGGTTGGTTCTCAAGATATTCTTCGCTGTTGTTTTAGAATTTGATAGGCTCTCTCGCCCTTACCTACACCAAAACCTCAAAGCTATTTCAATGTAAATTCAAGCTCCAACCCTCCCCACCAACTTATTTCCCCCACAACCTCTCATGCCACCTACATAGCCACTCATCCAGTATCCACAACGGACAGATCTCAGGAGCCACGCGGGAATTAAATAAAATCTATGTCCAACAGTTTACTAATGTTTTATTCCAGATTTACAGCATTCACAATTCTTTCGGTTTTTATGAAATAATATTCTTGCTTTTTTATTCTATTAAAGTCAAAGTGTCCACCTCACAATTTTCCACTTCATACTCCATCTGTTAATTTACACCCATTCACTTAATTTATCCTTATCCCTTTGCAGACATTTTGTACCTTCCTCACAACTTCTTGCCTTACGCTCCTTCATGTTGCAGTCAAATTGGTTACAATACCATCTGTCTCCAAATCATTAATATAGATTGTAAATAATCTGATCTTTCAACTCTGCGCACTTCAGCAGTTAAATCTTGCCAACTTAAAAATGACTTCTTTATCCCGACTCCCTGTTTATGATTAACCAATCTATTGCTATTATCCCCAATACCATGAATTTTTATGGTGTTACTTTTTATCTACTACCTTATTGAATACCTTTAGAAAATCTAAAAGTAGTCAAATAATAAGATGATATCCCTTTCACAAAACAATGTTGAGCTGAATCTTACGGCTTTTTGGCTAAGTGTCAGTTTCACTGAGGATCATTACGGCTTTTTTGCTGCAAAGTTGAGCAAGATCTCTGACCCCATCTTACCAAACTTGGCATGTTAGCTATCTTGCCCAACCCTATGGCTGCATTCTACCAACGTGTATCCAGAACAACAACTAACCAGTCATCAAATATCCCCTCAGAATCATCACAGTATCTCCTCAATCCACTCACGGGATGTTTGAAGAGGTACTACGACATTTCCCCAGGGGCTGGCAATTATTGGATGCCAATGTTGTGGATGAGGGATGCGTGCAGCTGGTGTCTATGGGTCATACCCTGAGATGTTGTTGGGTGGTGAGAAACATGCAGGCTGTTTGCAACCAGCCATGAGCAGAAATCAGCAGGTACCTATTTTGACTTCCGTTGAGAATTCTCAGCACCTAGTTTGCTTGTGGTGGGTAGAAGGATAGGAAGCTGCATATGAATGAGGTGATATGTGCAATTAATAAAAAAGTGATAACCAAGCAATGTTCTCTCTTAACAGGCACCTAACTCCTCCTCAGTGAGAGGTTTGCCTCAATGGCCAGTCCTTAGTTAAAAGATACAGCAGGTTGATCCTAATCCGAGATAGGGCTCACCAGGCTTCTTGTGCTATTCTGCCAGATTTCTTGACATAGCTCACTTCCTTCAGGCCCCTACAAGATTTCCCCTGTTGACTTTGTCTTAAAGCATTATGACTCTATCAGCTACAACTCCAAAATAATGGATTCTAGTATTGTCCCCAGTGACAGATATTAGGCTAACTGGCCTGTACATTCCTGCATTTAATTCTCCTCCTTTCTTCAACAGTGGTGATACATTTGTTTTTTTTCAATCCACTGGTACCTTGCCAGAATCAATCAATAATCTAGGTAATATTGGAAGATTACAACCAATACATCCACCATCTCTGCAGTAATATCTAAGGACAACTCGAAAAATGGGATATAGACCCAAAACAAAAGATTTGACCACCCATACTTGAGGTTCCCTTTGTCAATTTTGAGTTACAGTCTCTCAAAATTCCCTACTCACATGACAGCATGAAGATGTGGCTGGCCTACATCATAAGGCTGTTATAGACATCACACCTAGATTGGTAGCATGGTAAATAAAACAGCAACAATCAATAATACCAATGTTTCAAGCTCCAGTCGGTTGGTGGGAAACCTTGTGACATTGCAGTTCCTCTCTGTGAATTAAAATTAACCTTCTCAAGTTTAGCCATAATGTGGAGTTGGTAGGGTGGACAAGGTCAGAAATCAGACAGCACCAGGTTATAGTCCAACAGGTTTACCTGACGAAGGGGCAACACTCTGAAAGCTTGTGATTTCAAATAAACTTGTTGAACTATAACCTGGTGCCATCTGATTTCTGACCTTCTCAAGTGTACATACCACAAGACAAGGTAATTTCTCTCTATCTTGTTAAGTTTTTAATTAACCTGTTCAGGACATGTTATGATAAGGACCCTGATTTTCTGGCCCAAAAGTAGAGACCATTGTCACTATGTTTCGAGAACCCCTTTTTGTAAAAAAACAGGGGACTTGAGACTTGGGACTCCAAGTAACAATACAGCATATCTCATTGGTATGAGCTCTCAGAATTTCATGAAACAAGCTAACAGCGAACTAACAATCTCGAATTTAAACATGTTTATTCGATTAGTATTCAAAGGGCTCAGCTTGGAACATTGTGTTCTCCTGTCTCTTTGAACAAATGGCTCCCAAACAGATAGATGACAATATCGCAATTTTTAAATCTGCATCCCATCATTACCCAAAAGGGCATGCAGTTAGTATTTTACAGATCAGTCCTACCTTTTTCTTGTATTGCTGTTCTAGAAGAGCATTCAGTCTTTGGTGTTCTCAGCCGTTTGCTTTTTCTTTCTCCATCGAGTCCTTTGGATGAACAGACATCATCTTCGCTATCTCTATGACTCACTTCGAGACTGCTTGACCGTCTTTTGGATCCCTGAAATTTACATTCAACTGAGTTCAAGTTTACTCTCTGTACAACTATTCTTTCAAGTACTGCAAACTGATGACTTCAAATTATTTGTAATCACTTGAAATTTACTTTTGCATTTAACCCCCCAAAAGTAAACAAAATGACGCATTAGCAATTCAAGACACAACAAATATGGCTAAGGTGGCAGCTTCCCCCTACCCTATTTACAATCATATTAAAGATTGAAGTTTTTGAAGTGATCAGATATTGGTTGCACCATTGAGGAAGTGGAGCACTATCTCTTACCATCGGTATTCATCAACTATGAATTCTGCCACCGGTTATCCTATTTCTCACCTTTTTCTTTATTCCCAGTTCCATGATGATGCTGACAAAAATAATTTCAATCAAGGGTTATATTTACAATATAAATTGACAAAAATGGTTCACTAAGAAAGAAGGAATTTGTGCTTTGTGTACTAAGAGTGCCATAAAAAAACACATCAGATCCACTGAATTTTCTGAAGGGCAAATGATGTTGTTGTGTAATCAACTGCAGCAGCTAATTTGCTTTTTTGATCATTTTCATTTGGAGGGAAATGTGATGACCAGGTGAATTCCTTGCTCTTCAAATATTGGACCTTTGGTGCGCATCTGAACAGTTTGGGGTTTTGGTTTAATACCGCATCCAAAAGTTATTGTTTGCAACAAACTAGTATTCCTTCAGTATAGTACCAAAGCGTCAACTTTCTCAGATATGTACTATAGCCTTGGAATAAATGTAGACCAATGGCTGTATGAGTCAGAGGTGAGATTTCTTCCCAGTGCCAAATGGCACTCAGTAGTTAAAATCATCAACTTGTCATCCTCAGAGATAGGTTACAAGGTAGGTTGCAAGGGTGGTTTTAAAGGGGGAATGAGAAGTGAAGAAACAGAAATTCCAGAGTATACGTGGTAGACAAATGAAACCATAGATGGGAAAGAGGGCTGGCAGATGCATGAGATTCCATTCTTAGAGGAATGCAGAATTCTTCACCGAAAGGTTGTAGGTCAATGATTATAGAAATAGGGAGGGATAAAGTAATGGAGGATGAGAATTTTAAAATTTAGGCTTTAATCAGCCAGGTATCAATGTAGGCTAGCAAACACAGGTTTGACAGTTGTGTGAGACTTGATGCAGTTTAGAACACCAGAGTTTAAGATGAGCTCACATGTATGAAAAAAAAGGATGTAGATCTGCCATTCAAATAGTTGATTACGGAGGAAACATATACATGGATGAGGGCTACAACAGCAGATAAACTCAAGTAAGGATAGAAATGGAAAATAATACCAAGGATATGGGGTCAGAAAGTTAATTCAAGATCAAACGGGATATCAAGATTGCAAACTATTTTGTTCAGCACAGGCAATGGCCAGGGCAAGGGACACTATCAATGGCTAGGGAACAGATCTTTTGTCAAGGCCAAAGACAATGTTTGCTAATCTTTAACCAAAGAAAACTGAAGCTCATCCATGACTGGTTTTGTAGAAAATAGTCCTACCATGCAAAGACATCTAACTGCTGGCAAGATGGGTGGTGCTGTAGGGCTGAGTACACACGTGGAATTTTTGTGTGGCGTCACAAGGCAACACATGTCGATAAGAAGTAGGAAGGGTCCAAGGATAGATCCTTGAGGCCCTACAGGGATGATGTCATGCTGACAATGTGGTAGGATAGGTTGGAATGGACAGTTGCATACATCTGAAGAAGTGAAATGGACTGGAGAGGGCTGTTGTGGTGAACCGATTTAAGGGATACACAGACTTCGAATAGGTCAAGGAGCCTCAGTCACAGAAGGTATAAATCAGGACTTTAATTAGGATCACTATAGTGCTGTTGAATGGTGCAAACCTATTTGGAGAGGTTCACATGTGAGCCTCAACCTAGATAAAGCCAGAGTTAAAATTCCACTTCTTTCACTTTCACTAGCAGTGGAAGACAATAGAACCTGGACTTTCTGATTCGCATTATAATATGCTGGCAGAGATAAATTTGTAATAAATGGGCTAAAATCTGTGATCCAATGTCCAATCAGAGAAATTTTACCTGTCAAAATAATACCTTTTGCAATCTCAGCTGTCCAGAATTAGTCCTACAATTTTCACACTATATAGTGTGTGAACCGGATAACATTTTAATAACTCAAGTTTAAAGAATGTGAAGGCTTCACACCTATAATGATAATACTGCAGTTCACCAAGGTACAGGATGCTAGTGCTGCAAAATGGAACTCTTTCCACTTCAGATGCAGTATCAGCATCAAACATTCCCATAGCAGGTAAGGAAGCTCCATAACCATTGACTAATAACATGCTTGAGCACTAACATTACACTGTAGTACACCTTTATACTCATGTCCTATTTCCTGGGCTCAGAATGAAATTGCAAATGTAGTACCACACATGAAGTAATTTTGCTTACTGTAAACCTGGATTAATGAATTTGATAAATCATTTATTGTAGGACCCATCAGGCTAACAAACACTGGAGCTGTTTTATCTAGATTTGAATCTAGTGTTTAAAGCAACAGTACTATCAGACCTCTTAACTATTAGCAATGTAATTGGATCATAGCATAATTTGAAATTTTCTGATATATTTGATGAATAACATGAGAGAAAATTATTATAATAGCAATTTACTTTGATGTGAAGGTGAATAAAGATTTGTTGCTGACGAACATAGTAAAAAATGATAAGTGATAGGCTCGGTAAGATAAATGTGAATAGAAAAATGTCAGTTCATCTAATTGTGACATTATTTCAAACAGCCAATGTTTTGAAGTATTGCCTACCTGCCCCTCATGGGTAGACCAGGTCTTATTTAAAAAGTTCACTATTTCTTATCCAAAGAGCAATAACACTTTGTTAATGACAAAACCCCTTTCAGCATATCAATTTGTTTACAGTAGTGCATCATCAGATTTTGGGACATTTTACACATATATATGACATTTCTGGACTTTCTTAACTTTGAGAAGTGAAACCTTATTTTATATAGCAAATCTGACCAATCTGAATATGGCAAATTTCATTCTATTATGATCAATGATGTCATATATTTAGTCCATTGGTACTATAAGCTGTTTTTAAAAAATTGAAAGTTGAAACTAACAAACATTCTTTAACACTATGTGTGTGATACCTAAATTATTGCTGCCACTATTGTCCGTGACAAAACTGTAATGTTCCCATTCTTCTTGTACAGCTTAAAATGCTCCCTCGACAAAAATCAAGTTTAAGCGCACAAGGTTGTCTAATTCAACTGCTTGCTGTTTTACAAATTTCAAGTAATCTCAATAGAAAAGTCCACCATCAAGTTTTACTGAAATCCCACTGTGCTATCATTTCTTGTTCAAACTCAGGGTGGCTGAATCAAAATTTTGACGACTGTTCATTCAACATTGAGCTTACAGGCAAGGGATTTGTTAAAAAAAAAAATCACTTTGTTCAAGTTTGAGACAAGTAGCTTTAACTTTATATTGCATTTACAGCAGCCAACCACTGCATGTTATTTTACTCATCTTAGGTCCAGATTTTATAGTAGTATGACAGTCCAACAGTCACTCAGTTTAAAATTGACAGCAATTTCTGGAATCTGCATTTATATAGTTAAATACAGATATGCACAAGCTGTCACTGATTCTAAGCTTCTCCATTTGTGCACAGTTGAAGTAATTACAATTAATGAACTGGCAAAACCCTGCTTGTTTACACTGTTGCTCTCATGGCAAAAGAAGCTTGAATGAAATAACATCTTGTTGAATGAGGTGTAACCATTCAGTATTTATATAACACCTTTAGCACAATAAAATATTCAAAGATAAAATATCCCCTTCATGGGGCGAACACAAAGAGATATTAAGGCAGGTGACGAAAGGTTTGGTTAAAGAGCTAAGTTTTAAGGAGTCTCTTAAAGGAGGGTAGTGAGGCAGTATTTCAAAGCTTAAACTCCTTTCAGCTGAAGAAACAGCTACCAATGGTGAAGTAATATAATTCAGGGATGCTTTAGGTGTCTGAATTAGAGAACTGCAGATATCTTGGAGGGTTAGGGGGCTGCAGGGTATTCCACTGATTAGGTGGGGTTATGTCAGGGAGGGATTTGAAAACCAGAATGAAAATTTTAAAACATGCATTTGTTGCCACGGTACTCACTGCCCATGCAATTTCAATGCCCATCACGTCACTGCCAGAGATGCTGAAGGGCTTGTATAATGGCTCCATACTTTGTTCAATGATCCAACCAGCCTGTTGCTCCAGAAACAAATTGCACAGCAGTTCAGTCAGAGGAGCTCTCAGAAAGACTGAAAACAAAAAAATGCTGGAAATCACAGCAGGTCAGGCAGCATCCGGGGAGAAAGAGCAAGCTAACGTTTTGAGTCTAGATGACTCTTCTTCAGAGCTCTGAAGAGGAGTCATCTGGACTTGAAACATTAGCTTGCTCTCTCCACGGATGCCGCCTGACCCACTGTGATTTCCAGCATTTTTTGTTTTCAGTACAGATTCCAGAATCTGCAGTAATGAGCTCTCAAGTCCTTGTTGCCTCACTCATCGACACTATCACAGGACATAGTGATGAACAAGTCAGTGAGGTGAGCCAAAGAGGGCAATAGAGGATAGTGTGGTGTGGACAGCAGCGAGTGGGTTAACAAGGGTGAAACAGCAATAATGAGTGCACAGTAATGATGTCAGTGACACCAACTGGCTGGATCCATATGGCAGAAACCCCACAATGATGTCAACTGCAGCAACTTCCTATTCCAAAGTATTGGCAGGAGATAGTCAATTCTAACAAGAGTTTAACAGTGTAAAAACATCATAATTACTGTTGAATAGCCTATAGTTCCTAAAAGCTAGTTTTATATTTGTTGAATGTACTTTTTATTTTACAAATAGTGATATTTATGTTTAAACGTTTTAGGAATTTATGATATTTCAGCTTCAATTTCAATCCCATATGTAGGTCTCAATTCTTTAAAATTGCACTCAAAAAATGTTTACTTCAAATTGATAAAGTCTGTGCATTTTAATTCTGAGTTTACCATATCAGAATTGTTCATTTTGATTTGCTATTTACCTTGCTTGCTGACGTTGATATTCAGAGATGAGAGCGGCCAGAGACAAAAAGTTCTGAACAGTTTTTATGACAAAGAACAACATATACATTAATAGCGCAAAGCAGCAAAGTCACTGCAGTATAAAAGGGCTGGAGAAGTATTGTATTTTTATCATCTGTGGTGAAATGCCATGCTTCTCAGCAACTCCAAATGGGTGGAATTGTAAAAGTACAGTGAGATGAATGAAATACAATAAAACCAAAATACTGTAAATGCTAGAACTCTGAAATAAGAAGAGTAGTGACAATACTGAGCAAGTCTGGCAGCATCTGTGGATTTATTACAGTTGCTAGGTTAGTTCTTTGTAGAAGTAAGGTACCCCCTATTGGTATGATCCTGGGACACATTTTCGGATGGTTAGGTATCCCTTAGACTTATTAATGGTAGAGAGGCTCGTGCCTTAAAACTGTAAGCTATCAAAGAAATATCTATCAAACTTGTCAAGATCTATCAAAAGGTGTTTTTATGAATAGAGTGTTTTTTCCAATAGAATGTAGTTTGTAATATAAAACATTATTTTTTTCCTCTTGTCTGCATGGATACTAGTTGATAGTAGGTGAGTTGACGTGGTAGGGGGAGAGGGTGCAATTATGGGTAGGCATAGGGGCTATGAGGGACCATGGGGATGGGTAGAGGGACATAAAATGACATGGGGAAGAAAATGATGTAAAGGGGTATGGTGAGACGGCATGTTAGGCAGGTGGATGATGAGGTATGACGAGTGAGGGTTGCAGCAGTGTTTCATATTCTATTTTATTATTGTAATTTTTGAACACAGTACTGGAGCCTGAAAGCATGCTTTCTGTTCAGCCTGTCTCAACAAATGACAACCTCCTCAGTCTTTCTGAGTCACCTGGCCTAGTTTTGAATCCAGCTTACCCTCTCAGACCAAAAGTGGTGAATGCAGGCAGCCATTTTCAAAGGTCAGGGCTGCACAGCTGGTTACTCTGTATACCCAACCCAGGAATGCAAATCCAGGCTTCTTCCTCTTCACTGTGAATTTTAATTCTTCAGTCACTTCATGCCGCTGTTCCAGCTCCTTAAATCAGAGGTTTCTTTTCTTCTGCCCTTGCTGATCCTCCAACTATGCATTCTCTCCATATAGGAACAGCAAGAACATGAAGGACAGAAACTGATTCTCCATTCACAGCATTGTCACAGCATTGTGGTCAGTTTATGGTCTCATGAACAAACAGCAGAGTTGCAAGCTTTTCCTTAAAACCCCCGTAAGTTGAATCAGCTCCAAAAGATTGGAATATCAATTTAATATAGCTGATTTCTAAGAAGCCAATGTCACAAATCTGCCAAAAAGAGGTAATTTCTCATTCCTGTATTATTGTGCTAAACACTTGGAAATGCCCAAGTTGGCACTATATTCAAACTGTAATTGGGAGAGGGGGTAATCCATGTCGCAGAGATCACAGGATAGTCTTCAAAAATCAGTGATGAGCACCATTGTTACATTGCTGACTGTACAATATAGCTCTTAAAATCCCAACCTATTCTGTGCTATCAAGTATATATTCAGCATTACATATTGAAAACATTTATCACTTTTCTTCCTTTGGCCAATGCAAATTTATTGGAACCAAATATCATAAAGTACATTCCTAGGATCACCAGAAAAAAATCATCTGGTTTCTTATCAAAACCTGAAGCTAATACAAACGTAAACAAAATGAAACTGCATCCTTATTATAAAAACAGGCATCACATAGCTGTGTTTAACATTCTATACACCATAATATTCATTAAGCAACAAAGCAAAAATTCTCGAACAAAGAAAAAAAGCAGGTTGAAAATTATAATTACCTGAATGGTCTGCTGTTCCCGATTTAATCTTTTGCAACTTACAATATCTTCCTTCTTAGTGCATTTGAACTTCTTTCCAATATAGCTAGATGGATTTGTACTGCATCTAACTGAATTAGGTCCTTTACATTTAGAAACTAGATTCTTCACTGAACCATCCTTCTTTTCTTTGGTAACAGTACATTTCACTGGTCCACAATGCTCTTTCTCATTACATATAGCTTTAGTCATTGATTCATCTGCATCTGTAGATAATTCCGAGGATGTTGTATTTCCACATGCCAACTCCTGAATGGTTGCTAGCTCTACCCTCTTGTCACTTTCTACAATAGGAAGATCTTTAATACTATGGCTATGATTAATTAAAGGCTGGTTGCTCAATGGCAAAGAAGTAATTATTCTTTGTCCTTTTTGCTCCTTATTTTGAAATTTTCCATCTTCTTCCATATCACCCGTTGAATTATTAGAATTTTCACTTGCAATTCCATTATTGGTTTTATCCATATTGTCTTTCTTGATTGTAGAAATCATATTTTGTTGATCTTTCTGACCATTTCTGCTTTCAGAAGGTAAATGGCTCAAGTCAACTGCACTACTGGAGGCTGATTGGTTCAAATCTTGAGAAGTACCTTCCTTATTTATTGCATTTGGAGTGAATGATTTAGGATTGTCTTTTTTATTTTCAATTGCAAATAGTTCCAAAGCCCGATTATGAACAATAGTCTCCAAGTTGGACAATGGCGATGCCATTATTTGTAGTTTGTCTTCTTTCGTTTTATTTCCACAATTCTGAGGTGTCCAAACAGCCCCCAGATGACGTGGGCTTTGAAATAAAGTATATTCACCTCTGGAAGATGCTAACCCATAAGGAATTCCTTGAGCTGGTGGTAGCTGTTGTGCTGAACAACTGCCATTAGTTAATAATGATGAATGATGAAATGGAGTTTTATCCTTTGCCAGATAAAGGTGGTTAATGACGAATGGGGGATATGCATTTGAATGAAATGATGCCACTTCACCGGGGGTGGATACAAAACAGCTATGCGATTGACTATTAGGTTTTTTTACACCTTGACCTTCACATGTACCTTTTCTGGCCTCCCCACTTTTGTCACCATTCGAAAGTGATAACTGGCAATCTCCCTGGTAAACAATTGAAATTGGCTCTTGCTTAGCAGCATTCTTAGATTCTTCATTACCAATCTGTAACATAGATGCAGGTATAGCACTGGCTACACCAACGAAAGTCCGTGGGTTATGGTTTACCAATTTACTGGAACCTTTTACCCAGGACCAAGCTGGGTTCGATGGCTGTAAAGTTAAAGGATCAATTGAATTCTTTTGAAGAGTAGCGCCATTTCTTATAGTATCTGGAAAAACCACAACAGGTGATGTTAAACCAAAGTTTCCTTTAATACTGCTGGCACTATAGATACTTTGAGGAATTTGTGATGAGATGCCATCATTTTTCGAGTGCAACAGAGAGAATGATCTATCTCCTTTAACAGGCGTCAATACTGGCATAGGTGGTGTTTTTCGCAGCTCAGGGAAAGAATTCTGTTTAACCCCTATACCATGACAGCTTGATTTTGCTGACAAATCTAGTGGCAAGTCATGGGATCCCTCTGGATATATCTGCTTCTCAAGTTGAGGTGGAGATCTAAATACTATGAATGGAGGGTGTGAATTTTCTGAAGGCCCAATTGAACGCTGATGAGTAGAACTGCACTCAGGAAGTTTAGGTAATTGGCAATTTGGGCTCTTTCGTCCCAAAGATAATTCACTGCCTGGGCTGAAATAAACGCGGGAAGTTGGTAGTGAAGCATGGGAAGCAGAGGCTAAAATCTGTTGTTGCGGAGATGATTCTGATTCAGTTTTACTTTTTGCAAACAGGGGCTGAGAGTAGTCAGCAGTATGTTTGATCTTGGATTCTGAAGTCAAAGATTTGTTGAGCATCACTGGATGAGAATATGAATGTAGATCAGGTGTTAGATTAGTGCTGCCTCCTTTACTTTGTAAAAATGACGGTATTGTCTGCACTGTAACCCCTAAAGTTGTTGGTAGAGATGGTGCAACATGGGGATGGACTAAGTTTGGAGGTAAGTACATCAAATGGGGACCCTGGTTAAACATGGGTGAAAAAAATGGTTGAGTAACAGTGTGTAAATTCTGGGATGATGATAAACCAGGTTTGTACAAGTTTAATGAGTTTGGTGCATCAAAAGGGCGGCAATTCCCTGATTTAGCACTGTCTATTTGTGGATCATTCCAGGGGAGTCCTTGATACTTAGCTTCAGTCCCAGGAATCACTTTTTGCTTTATAGTCTTTTCTGGTTCCCCAGTGTTTTCCTGAGTGCAAGTAGTTTTTGACAGAGTTTGTTGTGCTTTACGAGGCATGCCCGTACTCTCCAAATTTTTCATTTTCTTATCTCCACTTTCTGGCATTTCCCCATGCAGCAAGTTACTTTCCACATCTGTAACTTTGTCAGTCTTTAACTGTGTGTCTGAAGTGGTCATGAAGGTGACCTCCTCTTCTTTGCGAACAGATTTTTCAGGCTCATTATCCTTGCAATTTTGAAGTTCCTCCTGCAATAAGTTACTTTCATCCCACTCGACTTGATGGGCACCATTGCTCATTCGTTCAGTCGCCACCTAAAAAGATATGGCAATCAACAGAGATTTCAATAAGCCTAGGTTTCCTAAAGACACTAACACTACTTTACATCGCTACTAATAACTTTAAGTTGATTCACAGCTAAAGTAAGGATTTTAAAGAAAAATCTTGAAGTGTCTGAAATACAATTGTGCTTCTGGGAACCACTTGCAGGTATTTATACTTCAGTACTTTTTAAAGGAAATAGTTCATTTTCATCTTGCTTTCCTAAAGCCATTGACGCTTATTGGGTATGTCAGTAGTGCTCAAACCCAAGTACCTATTTTTTAGGTTGGAAGTTTTTACAAATTTGTTCTCGGGCTATGAGAAGTGTCAAAAGTCCACGTTTATTGCCTTTCCTTGACTGCCTTCGGAAGGATCAATGTCAAAACAACAATTATTTTAATAACTATATGGCTTGCAACTTTTTCAACAAATGTTAAATGTTTAAATTGTAATTGCGAGTAGAACACCAGCCAATGGGGGCAGAAGCAAATGGAGAATTATCCAGCTGGCTGCAGCTTGAAGTCCTGGAGTTTTAACTCTGAAAGGCTTATGCATATGAGCTCAGTCAGTTCCCACTCAAACCAGGAGGACCAGGAGCAACAGTAGCAAAAAAAAAGACTGATTTACAATAGTGACCATACAGAGCATGGACCTGATCAACGGCAGCAGCTTCAATGAAGTGAGAGACAGGGCCCCCTATCAATCAATGTGCAAATTTGAGAGATGGCCAAAAAAGAAGAGCCATTAGTGCTGAACAGTGCAAGACAGGGCCTCTGGATAGAGTGCAGACCTAAGTGGCAGCAATAGGAGGGGAAAGGGATGCCAGACAAGAGTGGACCAGAAGAGTGCAGGCATCCAAACAGAATATGGACCTGAGTAGTAGCAGGAATAGTAGTGGTTACAAACAACACAGAGCAGGAGAGGGCCCCCAGAAAAAAAGTGTGCAGATCTGAATGGCAGCAAAGCTGGCAAAAGAGAGAGGGGGCAGAGCCATTGAACAAAATGTAGGCAGAAAATTATAACAAAAAGAAAACAAACAGTTAAGTGTTGGCACAAGGTAGCTGTGGTAACTAATTATTACAATGTTTCTTTAAATCCCTCAGAGCTGGAGCAATTATTTAAACTAATAACTGGGGAGATCCATTTATTACTTTATTAAATTATTAAGTTAACATATAAACTAAAATAATCTAATTATATTTCTTCAGCATATCAATAACAGGTAAATTTAAAAAGAGAGACGAAAGGGCAGGCTATTTGCATATACAGTAACAAATATGAGTTTGTGGACAGCAATACAGAGTTAGATTTACAGACCTGCAGAAAATGACTCTGCCTTTGTAGTCACTGCAGCTCAGAATGAACAAGCTGCAGTGGGAGTTGGAGACGCTCTGAAACATGAAAGACAGGGAGGAACTTCTGAGTACTTTTATCTAGAATGCAAACACATCCCAGAGAAAAGCAGAAAATAAAAAATTTTTTCTGTTATAAAACAGGGTGTCAGGAACTTCGGAGAGGGAAAAAGAGGTTCTTCACGCAATGATCTGTAAAGAGAAAAAGAGAAGGACTGTAGCAAAGGCAGCCACAATGCAGATCCAGGCACCAAAGTTCAGAAGACGGTCCAAAGACGGAAGAAGCAGAATGGAAATGTACAGTGATAGGGGACTCCATAAATCAGGACAATAGGTAGCATCTTCTGTAGCCACAAACAAGCATCCTGAACATGTGTTGCCTACGTTGCCATTGAAAGGGATATTATACAATGACTACAGAAGAATTTGCATAAGGAAAAAGATAATCCCCAGTTGTTTCAATTCATATCAGAGCAATAATTAGGAAAAGGGAGGAAATCCATCTGGGGGAATATCAGGTGTTAAGATTAAATTACAGATTAGGTCTGTTGTCCTGTAGTAGTATCAACCTCTGGATTATTGTGCAAGAAGCATAAACTTTTACTTAAAAACAGTCAGAGCAGGAACACATGGCTAAGGAACTAATGTGGAAAAAGAGGTAATTATTTTAATGGAATATGTCAAAACCAAGATTATAATAAGAAATCAAGATGGATTTTAAAAGGATATGCCTTGCTTGATTAACATAGTTACATTTTTGAACAGGAGAGATAAGGGTCATGGAATAAATTGCTAGGTCAAAATCATGGAACGCCCTCTCCAACAGCATTGTGAGGGCAGCTACACCAAATGGACAACAACAATTCAAGAAAGCAGCTCAGTAACACATTCTCAGGGGCAACAGAGGATGGGAAATAAATGCTAGCCCAACCAGCGATGCCCACATCCAATGGAACAGAATGGATAGCTGGTTGGTTTCAACATAAAAGCAGACTGTAGGGTTAAGACACTATTATGGCAGTGGCGAAAAGTGGAAAGTGGCATTCCAAAAGGATTGCTGTTGAGACTATGGTGACCACAATTTAAGTTAATTTAGACTACTGAATGAAAACCATAATCTCTGACTTAAATTGATGGGCTGATAACAACCAAAGGAAAGAATGGGCTCCTGTGGTGCCATACAAGAGTACTGGTAGTATCCCTATCTTCAAGATCAAGAGCTCCAGGATCAAGTCTCACCTGCTGCACAGCTGTATAATAAATAACATCTCTGAACAAGCTGATTAGAAGTAACTAGCTGACGGACAGAGGACTGCAACAAATATTAACAGAACGAACATATGATTAGCTAAGTAATTTTAGCATAAAGAAAAAGAATTATTAAATTTTACCAAAATGAATTAAAGAATTTATATATTGCTTAGAATTAAGCATCTAAATAGAATGGAGGTGCAGCGAGATCTGAGAGTAAATATACAAATCACCACAAGCAGTGACATAGATAAAAAAAACTTTTAAGAAGCACCTTTAAGCAGAGATGGAGAGGGTGTAGGGCGAAGGAAGACTTAGGGAGAGAATTACATAATTCAGCATCTAGGCAGTTAAAATCACAGCCACCAATAATCAGGCTGATAGAAATCAGGAATGCACAAAGCATAGGAACTAGACAACCAGAAGGGCTATTGGAGGTTACTGAGATGAGGAGGGGTAAGCCCATGGAAGAACGAGAAATTGAAATGTAATAAATTGCTGGGATTGAGAGCCAATGTAAAGTCAGTGAGCACAGAGATGATGGTGAAATAAGACTGTTGTGCGTTAGGATACAGGCAATCAAATATTGGATGAGCTGAAGTTTAAGTAAGGTAGAAAATGAGAGGACAGTCAACAGACCGTTTTAATTGTCACGACTGGATGTCAGGATTTTGAACACCTCCTTCAAAATCTCTTCTTTAAAAGGTGAATAACTGCAGCTTCTTCAATCTGTGTGAGTGAAGCTCCCCATCCCTAGAACCATTCTCATAAGTGTTTTTTACACCTTCTCCTAAGTCTTCACATCCTCTTAAAATGGAAGGTGGACAAAATGGCTTGATTTTTTCCGATGGCCAGATGACTGTTTTTCCAGTGTAGATGGGAGTTGCACAAGGGGACCTTGTGGAATCCCCATCACAGTAGACTTGGAATGAACTGCCCAGGAAATTGAAAATTCCACTCGGCAATTCCCCTGCACTTGGATGAATCTGAAACTATCTATTTAAAGTCAAAGAATTCCAAAGGTCTGCTGCGGTTAAGTAAACATTACTCAGTAAAGGTTAGTCTATGAAATACCTAGTTTAAATCCGGAGTTAACTATAAAACTATAAAAGTTAACTATAAACCCTACCAACACACCACACACACCAGCAAATGCACCTCCCCCAGACTTCAAACATTATCCCAGACCCTATCAGATATTGACCCTCACCTCCAAGGACTGACAACTGTACACCACACCCCTCATCCCAGCTACTAGACCTGCACCCCCACCCTGGTGAACTCAACTCCCTTTTCCGCCACAAGACCTGACACCACTTCCTCAGCATGTAGAACCCAAGTTCTTACCCCATCACCAGACCAACCCCCTTTCACCATAACAAATACATTCCCCTGCCTGGCATCCTACTCCTTGCCCCTACCCATTTGGTACCCATCACTTCTGGGATCCTAACCTTACACTTACCTTATGTACTTACCATCTGACTGCAGCTGTCTGCAGTTGCCTGTGATTCTGGACCTTTAAATTTCAGAATACAGCAGTTGACTGCTGTGGAAAAAAGAACAGGCAATTGTTTGCTTCACCCTGACAGTTCTACACTATAAGGTACTCGTCAAAATGAAAGTGCACTCCATGTTTCTGAAGAAACCCCGATCAGAATCTCTTGTCAGAGAAGTGGAGCTCTTTCATTGTGTTTAGAGAAGGAGCAAAGATTGCCACTCGTTGAAAAATCTGCCTACTATTCCAACTGAGGCCAAACCGGTTGTTTTAGAGAAGTTTATCCTAACTTTCTGCTTTTGTACTTTGCGCCTTTCTAAAGCTAAGGATGCTATGTGCTATTTTAGTCACTCCTCAATCAGCAAAAACACCTTCAATGATTTGTAGGCATATAATCAAAGGTCTCTCTGCTCCTGCATCACCTTTTAAAAAAACTACACCATTTATATTTATATTATATCATTTCACACTCTCTGCATTACATTTCATTGGTTATGTGCCCATTCATTCTACCAACCTGACTATATTATCATCATTCTCCACATAACACTTCAAGTTTTGTGTCACATGAAAATTTTAAAGTTGTACTCTGTACATTCAGTCTAGGTTATTAATATGTATCAAGAAGAGCAATGATCTTAGCATCAAACCTACTGTATACTCTCCTTCAATCAGAAAAGCAGTCACTCACCACTGCTCAAGTTTGCTGAGTTTCAGGAAACTTATCTATGCTACCACTATCCCTTTCGTTCCAAAAGCTTCAACTTTGCCAACAACTACATCTCCACAACTCAACCCTCACACATTGTAGCAATCCACTTATCGTTGCCATTGCTCACAAGATTTAGCCCAATGAGTTTATCCCTGAACCTTTTTTGAACAGGCTGGAAGTTTTCAGTTCTCCAGTGTTGTGGCACACCACTATATATAAAATGTGAACGGGAAGTTTATGGTCAGCACTATAACATTATATTGAGGACTCAGTTATGCACAAAAAAAAATCTCTAGTCTCAATTATGATATCTCACATTATTCCCTCTCCTGTTATTCTCATACATACAGTCTTGCTTTTCCTAATGGACAAATGTTTGTTCCATGGTATTAGTGCTGCTGTTAATTGCTTTCCCCTCCTTCATTTGATTTTTGAATAACACATAAATGGACTGCCAATTTGTTATCAGCTATTTTGTGCTAGGGGCTAGTTGGCTCACTGGATGGCAAACATGTAGTTCAGAACAATGCCAATACAGATTCGATTTCTCTTCCAGCTAAATTAGCCTTGGGGTATGCATCCTCACCCTACTCCTGAGAATGGAAAGCAACAGCATACCACCTCTGAGAATCACTGTTTAGAAAATGGTTTAAGATGAAGCTTCAGCAGACATTGAGCCAAGGTCTGCTTTTGGATGAAGTAAACATTTCGTGATGATTTCCCAAGGGGTGAGGTTGTCGTTTGGTAGCACAAAATTAAGACCAACGCAGATTTAAACAGTCTAAAGAGGGCAAGGTGATAATTGAAGCATGCCAGGAAAGGCAAAACAAGGCAAGAGCAAGTGTGAGGAAAAGAAGGGGAGAAGATGGAAATGACAGAGTAGGTTGAAAATGCAAGGAGCAGAGTGAAGGGTAGGGGAGAGAGTGAAGAAAATGGATTGGTCATGGAAAAGAGCGCACAGGAGGACAGTAAAGGAATTTGAGGAGGGGAAAGGATGAAGAGGTGGGTGTCCGAAGAAAGAGAAGGAGCCAATGGGATCGATAAAGAGGGAAAGATCAGAAGAATATACTGGAAAACAAGAGGACTTTTTTTTGTTCTGAAGAAGTCATATCAGACTCCTAGAGCTGCCAAAAATGCTGAGTTTCTCCAACATTTTCTCTTTTTATTTCAGATCTCCAGCATTCACAATATTTTGCTTTTATTTAAGAAAGTAAGTTACCTTTGTAAAAGGCAGCAGATGATGAAACCTCCAGACCAGGTATGTTTTGCAAAAGACTGAGGATGTCTAAACCTCAATTGTGAGGTTTGCTGTGAGGGAAATCATGTCTCACTAACTTGACTGTTTTTTTTTGAAGAAGTGATAAAGAAGATTGAAGAAGACAGAGCCATGGACATTGTCTATATGAACTTTAGCAAGGCATTTGACAAGGTTCCACATGGTAGACTGATTAGCAAG
>NC_063345.1:42256444-42305683 GCF_021869965.1 Rhincodon typus
TTTAGATCCCATGGAATCCAGGGAGAGCTAGCCATTTGAATACAAAAATCGGCTTGAAGGTAGGAGACAGAAGATGGTGGTGCAAGGTTGCTTTTCAGGCCGAGGCCTGTGCCACAGGATCAGTGGTGGGTCCACTGCTTTTTGTCATTTACGTAAATGATTTGAATGTGAATATAGGAGGAATGTTAGTAAGTTTGCAGATGAGACCAAAATTGGTAGTGCAGTGGACAGTGAAGGTGGTTATCTCAGAGTACAATGGGACCATGATGAGATGGGCTGAGGAGTAGCGGATGGAGTTTAATTTAGATAAATGTGAGGTGTTGCATGTTGGTAAGGCAAATCAGGGCAGGACTTGTCCAGTTAATGGTAAGGTCTTGGGGAGTGTTGCTGAACAAAGAGACCTTGGAGTGCAGGTTCATAGTTCCTTCAAAGTGGAGTCGCAGGTAGTCAGGATAGTGAAGGCATTGGTACACTTGCCTTTATTGGACAGTGCATTGAGTATAGGAGTTAGGATGTCATGTTGCAGCTGTACAGGATGTTAGTTAGCCCATTTTGGAATACTGCATTCAATTCAGGTCTTCCTGCTACAGAAAAGACTTTGTTGAACTTGAAAGGGTGCAGAAAAGATTTACAAGGATATTGCTGGGGTTGGAGTGTTTGAGCTATACAGACAGGCTGAATAGGCTGGGGGTCTTTTCCCTGGAGCATCAAAGGCTGAGGAGTGACCTTATAGAGGTTTGTAAAATCATAGGGGGCATGGGCAGGGTGAATAGCCTTTTCCCCACGATAGGTGAGTCCAAAACTAGAGGGCACAGGTTTAAGGTGAGAGGGGTAAGATTCAAAAGAGATCTGAGGGGCAACCTTTTCACGCAGATGGTGGTGCATGAATGGAACGAGCTGCCAGAGGAGGCCGGTACAACTGCAACATTTAGAAAGGCATCTGGATAGGTACATGAATAAAAAGGGTTTAAGATGGATACGGGCCAAATACTGGCAAAAGGGGACTAGATTAATTTTGGATACTTGGTTGGCATGGAGAGTTGGACCAAAGGGTCTGTTTCCGTACTGTGCAACATTATGACTCTCATAGTTACTTCATTTATTTTAAAATACTATACTTAGGAGGAAACCTAATTGCTAAATTGGCACAAAGTCATAATGATGTAGGTGGGTCTAACATTATGTTTATTCCTGACAGCATTATTGCTGCAATCAGTGACTATAATGCTGAAAACCTGGGAAAATCTGAAAACTGATGAGGCAAAACCAAATGTAACCTTTTAATTTTCTTGCACTTTCCAAGCCTTGTTTGCAAAGTACAGGGCTAGTAATAATATTTGCCAAATAAAAAAGCAATCCAATGGGACAGTCTTGAATCAAACTGAAGAACAAAAGGTTTAGTGGTCCAGTATCAGGTCCAGATTTAAGAAAAGGTAGAATTCCAAGATGCGATTCTGCTGAAAAATCCCCATCTCTCAAATTTATAATCTAGGCCAATCATATAGAATACAAGATTTTCACTGTGTTTGGATGAGCTGATCAATCTTGCTTACTTCAGTGTGGCTGCTAATACAAGTACCATCCGTCCCTACTGGCTGTGGAACACTTTTCCTGGATTCTGCATCTGTGAGTGAAGATCTCCTATTAAAGAAAATGATTAGCCATTACTAGTAGATCTCTTCTGACACTGTCATGGGTAGTTCAAGGTCAGGACAACAGTTCCTGAAGCCTATTACATTTCCACAAGGTCTCTGATGAAGAGTCAAACTGTTGTTTCTGTTAATATACTGCATGCAGATTATATCTAGATTATTCATTCTTAAGTCAGCACCATTGTGCCTCCATGCTCAATGTCATTTTCCAGAGGGAAAGAAATGCCATGTGTTTCATTGACAACAGTGGCCCAAGTATACACAATCACAAATAACTGAGATGAGTCATAAATCAATTTTTTCTACAAGTATCATTCATTCTCCCTTATTCTTTTAAGGATTGATCTGTTCTATCAGTTCCCATAAATCTTATTCTCAAACATAAACAGAGACTTACCCTCCATATCCTGACTAAGCCTGGTCCAATTTACTGAAAACAATCTAATGCACTATCAGTTGTCATTGGTCAATGCGTTTACTAGCAAGTACTTGGACAGAAGAAACACCATTAATAAAAGAAGATTGCTGGAAACCAACAACCTTGTTTGTAAAGAATTTTTTCATTACTCTCAGTGGTAATTTTAAAAGAATATTATCATACCAAAGGAAACAGTATTGACCTACTTAGAAGTCAAAGAGTATACAGAATTTTAAAAACCACTCTTCCAATCTCATTTTAGCACCACTGCTTCAGTGGAGGAATGTTAATATTACAGTTTTACTTACAACTATGGTTTTCTACTCTTATCATCCTCAAAGACCCTATATTACATGTCCCTGTTTCTGTAACATCCTTTAACTAACTTCATATAGTGCTCCATTTGTGGCCAAACCAACATTTAATTATTTACTGGTCTATTTCATACTTCTATAGATAACTTGAAATCTTGTTGGTATTATTTATGACTTTATGGCACCTGCATTCAAACATTTTCAGGGAAGTTATGTATTGAACCCAGAGTTCGTTTACTCACATCCTTTAGCATCTTTCCATTGAGTGCATGCACCAATTCCTTACTTTACTGCCAAAGTCTAACAAACACACTGTAATCTTTTCAGACCAGAACTTCCAAATTCAGGAACACCAGTTTGTCTGAAATGTTTTCCAGCAGATCCTACAACTCGTGACCTGGTCAATCATGGCACTGCAACTATCCTGAACTCACTGTATTGATGCTGCCTTACAGCAAGAAATAGTTGTGAACCTTAAGGGAGAGGGAGGCATGCCATGTTTGTGTGCTGCCATGGCACAAGCCACGGCAGGCAAAGCGCAATTTAGTCAATGACATGAATTTAGTGCAAAAGAAACAGGGAGTTCATTCAGCTGAGCCAGAAAGTGAGTGGCAGCTTCAAACTTGGCTGCATACTTGTTCCTGACGATTGTACAGCTGCTCAACTTCATTGCTCGCAAGCTAGTGACTCTGACAACTAAATGAAAAGTCAGGGAAACTGATTACTATCGGTGTGTGTGTGGTGGGGGTTTGAGTGGGAATTGGGTGGGGGGGTATTGCTTATTACTGTGCTCAGAGTTAAAGTAAGCTGATACTGGTAAATGATTTTGACAACACTGGTAAAGTGAGTTCTGATTGACTAAGAACGTCAAATCAGTGCAATTGTCTTCAAATATAAATGATGAATACATTGGGCTTTAAAGAATACTTGTTGAAAGGAGGATATTGCTTAGTTTTTGTTGTTACTCCATTTTATTCTGGACCTAATTATAGTGAGATCCCCTTCTTGAAAGGGAAAAGGGATAAACAACTTTTAGAGAGGTTGAGAATCCATATTTTTTCAGAAGTATTTGAAAAAGTGCACTTTCATGTTGTAATGCTACCTTTGCTATGTTTCATCCCTCAGGTACCTATTTATATCAGCTCACACACATTACGTTAGACATGATAACGTTACTGTATAATGCAGAAAATTGGAATTTAAAAATGCTTTTTGTTAGGAACAACATAGTAATTCAAATTTAATTTATATTTTGTATTTGCGTGCATCTAAGAAGGGCTGAATATGGTTTTACTTTCAATTTTTCAAGAGTTGTTTTTGTGATATGATGCTAAGGAGTCTGTCTACTGTGATACAGGTTAATAATTTACGTTTTTTTTAAATACAGATTTTATTCTGTGTTAAAGTACTGGCATGTTTAAGGAGGAAATAAAATCACAGTCTACCAACCTGAAATCTGTCCAGTATTAACATGAAATGAGATTATGATATTATGAATGAAGACAATCCAGACTGGAGCGGTTACAGTAAGTATAATGGCATCAAGTGAACATAACATGGACTCCTAGTGTACATGCTTTCAATCTTCTCTAACATCAAATGTCCCCCACTAGCCATTTGTTGCTGTTTCATCCATATTGTGTCAACAAATATACAAACCAAAACAATGCAGATCCTGGGAAATGTGAAATCTATCAGATATTTCTAGAAATACTTAAATAATGAGGCTTCTGTACAGAAACCTGAAGCGTTAACATGGTTTCCATTGCTTAGGTTGTAATATTGAGAGTGGATTGTCCAACTTATAATGCCAACTTGATTCTCATTCTATTTAAACTTTTCAGTAATCTACTCCATCAGGTTAGCACCAAGGCAATAAAGTTAAAAACTAAACTGGAAATTTCAGATATTTTATCAAAAATTACTTATGAAACACATCGGAAGGGAGTAGGAATCGAAAAGCTCAAGAAGGACAATTACATAAGAGAAGGAAATATAGTGACCTTTACAATCCTATACACAAATTAAAAGTACACTCAAGAAAAAAATTGAGGCACACAGAGCATTTGTCCCAACTCATGCGCCAGAAATCAAACTACTACTCCTGGACTCGACACAAGTGTGAAAATTTACCTGACTGATGAACCGAGGTTAAAATAAAATGCTCATCAGATTTCTGTACGTAAGAAAACAGCCATTTATTACAAACAGATTTTTTTAACTAATGGAATAAAAGAAAACACAAATTACTAACTTACAATTCTCTGTAACTAAAATTCTACCACTTTCAAGAAACTCCCATACACATAAACAGACATCTGAACAGATAAGATTCAACTATTATGGGTGGCAAAGAAACAAAAATATGTTAGTGAGGCACAGTCTGGGACCAGTCCAGATTAGACACTTTTCCTTCAGTTCCACTCCAGCTCTTTTCCACTCATTGAGGAAGACATGAGTTATAGACACAGCAATTCTCAAACCTTCATTCACCAAGTGAGGCTCTGCTTTTCATTGTCTCTGAAGGTGATTTTTCCCTTTCAAGGGAATTTGGCTGATTGGAATATCATTTTAGCTCTCTTTCTGTACTGTGAATGGAGAAATATTTTTTCATTTACAGTCTGGATGTTTCTGCTGCATTGTCCAAACACAAAGCTGTAGCCCCTTGCCCATGAACAAAATCAAGAGGTTATTATACTTTGTACTCCTGAATAATAACCACTGGTCCTGGTAGAAAAACCAATCAAAAATATGTCACTGGGCTAATCTGCCTCTGCACACAAATCCACAGAGCCAAGATGTCTAACACCCTTGTCTACTTCAATAAGGTCACACAATGAGTTTGAGTAACAGAATTGAGTAACAGAAATTGCAACATCTTCTACAGTCCCTTGATTTAAAACAGTATCTGGTCCCATTTTTTAAGTCCACAGTTCAAGAAATATAAATAGTGATTACAATGTGAATAGTCAAAGCACTTTGGGGGAGATGATAGCTAAGGCAGTTCAAAAAATAAGTGTCAAAGCATACATGCCTAGTGGCCCAGGAACTGACACACAGGAACAGAGGGAAATATCATTACAGTCTGCATGTGTTTTCTTGTCACCCTTATTCAACTCTTTTTAAAACGTTGTTCTTCTGTAATTTCTACAATGAACATGTGTCGACAATTGAAACAAATATCTCCTCTGCAGATATTGATTAAATGCTGAATGTTTCGGTTTCTGTTTTTACTTCATATTTAAAATGACTACATTTCTTATATTACATTTCCCCCCAGCTCTTATTTGTGACCACAACAAGTTGCAGGTTTACAGGCTGACCCCACAACACAATAATATTAAACCATTGCAGTGCCGTGAAATCTGTCATAAGATTCACAAACATTACAAAACAGGGAAAGCCACTAACTGATTTTCTGATGAAGGGTCTAGGCCCGAAACGTCAGCCTTCCTGCTCCTATGATACTGCTTGGCCTACTGTGTTCATCCAGCTCTACACCTTGTTATGTCAGATTCTCCAGCATCTGCAGTTCCTACTATCTCTGATACAATTTTAACCCCACTGCGAAGCCTCTTCTAAGGATGCCTACCCTGAAGAAGTTACCCTCCTCCCTCCGGATTTTCTGATGAAGGGTCTAGGCCCGAAACGTCAGCCTTCCTGCTCCTATGATGCTGCTTGGACTGCTGTGTTCATCCAGCTCTACACCTGGTTATCTAAGCCACTAACATACTATCTGAATAGGTTTGTGATGTTTCAAATCAAAACAACCTGAGCATACTCGATTGATATCTTTGAACGTGGCTCAGTTTTCTCCCCTTAACAGGCAGATAATTTAAATATTATTTTATCACTCCAGTCAACTGATCTGCATTTAATTGTGGAATGTAAGTCAAATGGCAACTGCTTTCAAAGTAAAACTTTGCATACCATTTCAATGACGCAAGGTATTAGTCAAACAAACATGATCTGATCAAATTCATATCAGAACTAGCCTTATTAAACAAACTAGGTCACTTTTACTAAAATTAACACCAATCTTCAAACAATACTTGTTGCATATCCTTCAAAGATGACGACATGTTTAAAATGTAACCAACTGAATTTCATGTTCATTAACATATTGGCTTCTATAAAACGTATTTTACAATATCAAACATGACAGAAGTCTGTTTGCTTCTTTCACAACAATATAATTGACATTAACTGTCCTATGAACAATCTGGCAAGCCATTCAGTTACACCAAAACCACTACAAAACGAAAGAAAGGATCGAAACTCAACAGAGCACAGGCATTAACTTGAACACGAATCAACAAAGGCAAACCAAGCCATATTAATCCTGCAAAGTTCTCCCTAATAACATCTGGGGGCTTGTACCAAAAGTGAGAGAGCTATCCCATAAACTAGTCAAGCAACACTCTGAAATGTAATTTTTACAGAATCATACTTACAGACAATGGCTTAGACATCACTATCACCAACACCATTCCCAAGTGTGTCCTGACTCACTGGCAGGACAGACACACCAGACGTAGTGGCAGTACCATGAAATGTCATCTGCCCTGCAATTCCTCAACTTTACCGTGGATCTCTCATGGCATCAAGTCAAACATGGGCAAGGAAACTTCCTGCTGATTATCCCCCACCACCTCCTTTTGGATGATGAATTAGTACTTCACCGTGGTGAACACCATTTGAAGGATGCACTGAGGATTGCAAGGGCAGACAGAATGTATCATGGGTAGGAGACTTGGCCCAGCATTGCCACTGTTGACCAAGCTAACCGAGTCCTAAAGGACACAACTGCTAATCTGGCTCAGTGATAGATAACGAGGGAACCAACAAAATGAGGAAAAAACAACTTACTTGACCTCGTCCTCACCAATTACAGTATCAGTAGGAATGACAATTCAGGAGTGACAGTCTACTGTTCCCTCTAATTTTCTTTCTGGCTACGTTTTCTTTCTACCTCTGAGGCACATGTGTGACAGTGGTATTAGGAACTGAAAGCCAATGCTGCAATCACCAAGCATGGAACCTTGAGTGGCTGCACGCACATGCAGCCACACAGCTTTGAGGGAACACTGGTTTCGTAATCATGGAAATTAAGTCCTGTCTTCACATTGAGGATACCTCTGTTATGCTGTTGTTACACTACCACCATGATAACAGGAAAAACTTTAAATATATCTAGCAACTCAAAACTGGGCAAAGGCCATCAGCAGCTGAATTGTATTGAACCATGTTGTGTAAGCTCATGGCCGAGAATATTCCCCACTCTACCAACACCATCAAGCTAACAGATCAATCCTTGTAAAGACTTTTTTTTGTGCTTTTTAAAAACTACAGACTGAAATGAAAAAGAACTATTTTAAACCCAGGCATTAACATGAATGGCTACATATTTTGAAAGCAATGAATTTGATACCTATTGTAAATCTGTTTGTGTAACTGTGGGTTCCAGCAACAAGCAGAAGAAGTGAAGCACAGGGGCTGTTTACAAGTGAAGCTGACTGGTTTGTGTACTAGGGACCAATTATTAATAACATAAGTCCCCTGCTTGCCAACAATTATGTGATTGGTTTTCAGGTATTTGAACAGTGTGGGCTGTTAACAGAAAGGAGCTAGTTCGGACCAGAAGAGAAACAGATCTGCAGTGGTCCTCACTTATTTCTTTACAGTAAGCCACTTTAAAACTCAAGAAAACCAGCTCGTATTTTCTTCAGCAGATTTGCAATATCTGACTTTGGACCAAATAATTTAGAGAGCTTTGATAAATGAAGATCTCTTGCAGCCCAGTGGAAGATTTCAGAAAGAAGTTGAGGACAAATTTTCGGATGAGCGAGCATAAACCCAACAGATCGAGAACAAAGATCCATAACTGTTTTTCCAGTTTTCTTCCGATCATGTTTTTTTAAGCCTGTTTATCTCTGCCTGTCAGTGTGCGTGTATAAGGGGGAGTTTATAAGGGATTTAAGATTTTAATTTGTGGAGTTTAAACTACACTTAACTGTTTACCTGTAACTAGAATCTAAATGCCTGCAAGAAACAGCGATTCCTAGTAAGTACAGACAGACATTGGGTCCATTTCTATCAATCTGGATAGGATAAATCAGGTGGCTTAAGGATTTTGCACATTTCTTTTAAAAACTCGTGTGATGACTCCAGGAATACAGGGGTTTGATTTAATTGCGCTACCCCAGAGAGTCATGACATCTGGTTCAATGATATGTGCAGAAGGGCATTGCAGGAGCAGCATTGCTCACACCGAAAAATGAAGTGTGAACTTGTTGAAGCTACAAAACAGGACTACTTGCACCTCAAGCAGTGTAAGCAGAATGCAATAGACCAATGCAGAATCCAAGTGATTCTTCAACCAACAGATCAGATCTAAGCTCTGCAGTCCTGCCACATTCAGTTGTGAAAAGGTCATGGCAGCTGAAAAACATGAAGAATATTCCTCAGCACTGGGAGAGGCCAGTAAATCAAAAGAGAAAGCTGAAGCATTTGCACCTAAGTTAAGCAAAAGTGTTCAGTGGATGATTCATCTTGGCCTCCTCCCGAGGGTCCCAGCATCAGAGATGCCAGTAATCAGCTAATTAAATACACTCAACCTGACATCAAGAAACAGTTGAAGGCACTGAAGGGCTATACGTTTTCACAACCTTCTTGCAGTAGGACCAAAGACTTGTGCTCCAGAACTAGCCTCATCAGTAGTGAAGCTGCTCCAGCATAGCTACAACATTATCATCTGCCCAAAAATGAAAATTGCTTAGGAATGTCTGTTCATAAAAAAACAGTTAAATCAAAGATTGTCAATTACTATGATATTGGTCTATACTTGATCATCAGTAAAAAGATGAAAGGGGTCATTGCTATTAAGTGATCAAGCACATTTGTTTCAATGATCCTTGGCTGGAGTTCAAGGGTACCACATTGGTGTCATCAGCTCAGTCTTGAGCTATTAACCCCAGTTTTATGGGGGTCTCAAAAGATCTGTGGAGACCAGGAGTGGTAGTAGAATGTAGGCATCACAAGAGCTCTCTGGGTGAGCATACACAGAAGATAAGTTTCCTATAGTCGCACACCAATTGTGCCTTAATGCAGGCGTATATTTTCTGTTGATGGTGAATGATACAGGCTGGTCCAAAGTTGGCTTGATTCCCACATGTGTGCAACTTAAGTCCCTGCATTTGGAGGTCTCTTGAAATGGCCCAAAAGCTCAGTTAGTTCAGTCTGGGTCTCAGGGTCTATTCTGTATCAGACAAACTCTCCAGCCTTTTTAAACAGGGCACACTGTCACATCTGATGATGAATGGCTGCCTGGAGGATGCCACACAATTATCTGCTGAGTTCTGGAAGAAGCTTAACATGGCTGTCACTTTGAAGGCTACAGCATTAGGGCTCCTCTAAGTCCCAGGGCCTTCAGCAGTGCACACTGCATGGTGACAGTCTCTCAAAATGCCAATATTTATTGCAGATGTTGTTTTCAAGTATGTGCATGGAGTGGAGGTAAAACCTGGATACGCTGCATAACTTTATGGAGGTAGCAAAGGATCTTGGTTTCTCTGGCCTATCCTCGGCATTCGCAGCAGCAAACTGTGATAGTCTTCTGTCATTCATGCATCTGAACACAGTTCCAGCCTCTTTCTGTACCTCGTCTGCATCAGGGGGATCCTCATCCCTACCAGGGCTCCAGGAACACTGGCTGTTTGAGACTTCAGAAGTTCAAGTACAAAGAGCTTTAAATGTCACAAACAAATGCAGAAAATAATCAGGAAAGGGAATGGAATGCTGGCCTTTACAACAAGAAGACTGCAGTACAAGGATACCAAAGTTATATTGCCATTATGCAAAACCCTGACTAAACCCCACTTGGAGTACTGTGAGCAAATCTCAGCCCCTCATCTTAGGAAGTGTATACTGACCTTGAAATAAGTATAATGTAGGTTTACAAGAATGATACATGGACTTCAGGAGTTATGAGGAGAGATTATACAAATTGGGCCTGTTTTCTCTAGAATTTATAAGGTTAACTCTTCAAGATATTAACAAGAAAAGACAGGGCAGATAAACTATTTCCACTGATTGGGCATTCTAGAATTCTAGCATGAGTGTGAGAAGTACAGCCAGACCATTCAGGGAAATGTTAGGAAGCACTTCTACACACAAAGTGTGGCAGATGTTTGGAATTCTCTTCCACAAATGGCAGTAGATGCTGGATCGTTTTTTTTTTATTTTTTGCTTAGCAAAAGTATTAATGGATATGGGCCAAAGACAAATGTATGGAGTTAGGACACAAATCAGCCATAATCTCACTGAATGGTGGAACAGACTTGAGGGGCTGAATAGCCTACTCCTGTTCATATGTTGGCCTTTAAGAAGGATGTGAATATATTGGAAGTAATTCAGAGAAGGTTTACCCGACCAATACTTGGAATGGGATGGTTGACTTTATGGGGGGTGGGGGGTGCTTGCATCCATTTGCGGATTAGATTAGTAGGAGGTGACATGATTGAAACATTTATAATCTTGAGGGTGGGCAGGGTAGATGTGGACAGGATGGTTCCTTTTATTACTGGAATTTACTGTTTAGAAATCAGGACTCCCATAAAAACAAAAATTAAGCATTTTTTCTCTCTCAAAGAGGATCGTGGTCATTGGTACTCTCGTCCTGAAAAAGTGAAGGACACCTTTGGCAATGCAAACTCCAGGGACTGATTAGCCTATGCCCGTTTCCTAATTCTTATGTTTATATGTGAAGGCACTTGAGAGAGTGCAGGTGAAATGTATAGAATTATTCCAGGGATAAAGAATTTCAGTTATACAATTATCAAGATAGACTGGAAAAGTTAGGACTGTTGTTTTCCTTGGAGAAAAAGAGATCTAATAGAAGTATGCAAAACATGAGAGATTAAGAAACAGTAGTTAGGGAAAAAACATTTCATTTATGTAAAGATTAAGAATGAGAGACTGCAGATTTAAACTAATTGGCAAAAGCAATAGCAACAGGAAGAAAAACTTTTTCATGCAGCAGTGCTTAGTGTCTGAATTATGTCATCTGACAGTGCTGTGGAGGCAGATTCAATGATGGCATTCAAAAGGAAGTTAAAGCCATGTGGAAATGAACAGTGTGCAGGGTTATGTGGAGAAGGCAGGAGAATGGCACTAAGTAAAATGTTCATTCAGACATACAGCACTGGAACAATTAAGAGATTCTAGGAGGGATGGACAACACTTGTATTGACCCAAGTGTTCCGCAGATGTCAAGATCCTGGCAAGAACACGTTCAGCACTAGTTCCCTGGATTTTGAGAAACATCTGGCACTTGTTTGAGCTGCTGCTCCACAGACATCAAGCTCCTGTGGCCAGTTAAATCTGCCTATCCTCTTCAAAATTCCCCTCAACTGTCCTAAGATCACCCTTTCCTCCCAAAATCATCCTCCATCCAGTGATTCTCTTCTTCCCTCATGAGGAATCATAGGCTCCTCACATACCACTTCAAACACAATGACTGACTGGAGAGGTAGCTCTGAGTGACTCATCTTTTCTTGATACATTGAGTTAGCTGCACACCACTGACTTTAAACAGTCAGCATTAAATTCCAGCCCTGCTAGTGGCAGTTTCCTGACAATGACAATTGTCTGCACTGAGTTAGGTGCATTGTGTGAGTATGTCTTTGGAGTCTTACTCTGGCATGGCAGTCACTGCTTCACTTTCTACAAAGCAAGATTCAGGCTGAGAAAGTGAACAACTTGTTGGCTTGTTTTCTCTCAGTCCTCCTCTTGGCCAGTTGAGGTTTCATTTTTGTTTGCTTCTTCCAATGCCCTTGCAAACAGTCAGCTGCTAGAGATCACCATTATCAGCAACCATTTCCCAGTTTACCATTGTCAACGGCTGCCAAATTCTTGCAGGTGTCCTTGTAGCAAAGGTGTCACTGCCCATGAAGTTGTGACCTAACGGCCAGAACAAAGGTTTTCCAGGCCTGTGGGTAAGCAGCCATCATCCATCTGATCAACAAGACTGAGTCAATGTAGAATCCTAGATCATCCTCTTAAATAAGACTAAACTCCACATTTTTAATAATAAAACAAAAATTCTGTTATCCAATAGAACGTTCACCACACAATTGAATAAATGACATCTATAATGCCTGTAAAAAGTAATACACAATTTAAGCCCTATACTTAGTTCAGTACAAGTTCACCTTTAATGCAACTAGTTGAACACCACAATGATGAAAATAATTAAAACCAAATGCAAGATGACTTTCCATGATTATAGAAAGAAAATCTTAACTTATGGTCAACCAATCTGGTTACCGAGACAAGAGATGCTACTCATTTCGCTTGGCTGTCCATTATGGCATACTTTCCACAACTCAAAAACAACAGAAAAAGGTAAGATGATTTCAGATATTTTATAACACAATTTGTACTAATGGTATAGAATAAAAATTGGAGACAGAAAACTGATTTTGAATCATTGCTGTTATGGAAAACAGAAACCAACAGAAATGTTTGAAACTTTCCACTTTTCTGAAAACCTCAATGTTAACCTGTGGAAGCAAGTGTAACATAATCTTACTAAAATAATCAACATCAAACTTGTTGGATAGAAAAAGAAGCAGCTCTGCATTAAGAAATCAGTCAAATTAGTCAATATATTTCAAATAGTCATGAAAACAACAGGAGAATTTCGCAAAGCATGGAATTTAAAGGTGGTTATCCTTTCTCTTAAAGCAACCAGTTGGGGAACTCTGGGTGTAAGACATCAGAAAAGGAAGAAATGATATAGTGGAAGAAAAGAACTACCTAGGAATATTATGCACACCTGTGTAAATATATTTTTGTGGTTGCACACCAGCTGCACAGTGATGGAGTCTAAGCCCTTGTAATTGACCATCACTCCTCAGTTATCTGAACATGTCTTAATCACCAAGGCTCAGTGTTCTTGGGCCTCTGATAATGATTCATTTCTTTAATTAAGATTTTTTTTTGGTATGGAGCTGATCAGTTATAGGGCTGAATCTTAGCCAAAAAAAAGTCAGTCTGAATTTCATCAAGTCATTAGGAGGGTTTTTTGCTGCAAGGTCTAGCAGGTTTTCTCACTATATCTTACTGAACTCACCACATTAACTTCCCAATCCACCCTATAGCGTCCCCTCAACCGATATCTCGCCACATGCAATTCCAGGAATACCTCGTCACTGCCGGAATATCTCAGGATAGACCAGCATCCCTGGCAGCAGCCTAGACAAGCACTGTCAGTCTGGAACTGACTTTGGATTTTTGGCACCCTGCTTCGCAGGTTGGTACCTGGAAAGATCCTGTTGGACAATTTGGTGCACATGCAGGATGTCCCCTTCCCCCAAGACCAGATTGGAAGCCACGATATCAGCCCTTACAAGCCTGATCTAAGGTGCCATCCAGGTGTCAGCCATCTGGAGAAATGCACAGCAATACAGAGAGAAGGTCAATGACCCACGACTCCATCAGCATGTGTGGCACTATGTTCTCTACAACACCACACACTAATTCTACCTCTGCTATTGCAATCATCTCCTTCTAAGACTCATGATGTACCACTCTTACTATTGCCTGCAACATTTTCCATCACTCAATCTTAGCTACTTGAACTCCTGACACCACTAATCCTGCGTGACTTCTGCAGAGCCTACTCACTCACTTGGGGCATCTCCCCACTTGCACTAGAAGTAATAGCTGTACGCCCACTTTCATCTACCCAAACAGCTCAATTTCGCTCATCCCAGGAGGAAAACAGCTCCCAAACAAGGAGCTACAAATCCTACTTGCAGACATTACACCACAATGGGAAAGTTACCTAGGCACTTTGAAAAGAGGGTGGTCACACCCCTCAGATCAGGCAATTCAAAACCATTCTGTGACCACGGACAGGAGGATGTGACAGCAGATAAGGCAGGTATAAGAACCCAGGAGGGTTACAATTAAGGGGCCTCAGCCCCAGCCATTATCCAAGTTACGAGGCTCTTGCAAGATGTGGGGACATGCTGAAACCTGCAAGAAAGATGAGCAAACTGACTATGGCAACTTGGTACAGGGAACCAAATGGTGGTGGTGGTGGTGGGTGGAATTAGAAATTTTACTTTTGTTGTAGGAACAATATAATTAGGGAGACGTATATTGTTCTCTGCAGTCATTAATGGAAATCCAGAAGGCTGTGTTGCCTGCTCAGTGCGAGGATTAAGGAATCTCTACAGGTCTGGAGAAGAACTTCAGAGAGCAATGGGAGGGACCCAGTAGTCGTTGTCCACATTGGCACCGATAACATTGGTAGGTCTAGAGAGGAAGTCCTGCGGAAAGACTTTGAGCAGTTAGTAGTTAAAAAGCAGAACCTCCAACGTAATAATTTCAAGATTATTACTTGAGCCACAGGCAATCTGGCATAGGATAAATAAAGTCAGAGTTAAAACTTTGGCTTAAAGATTGGTGTATCTGAAGATGAGCAGAGTCTTGGCATTCCTGATGCTATGCCACATGGTGACAGAATCAAATTTTGCAGTCACATGACTCACAACATTCTTTTGTTAATTTCAACATTGACTTATCAATTTCTGACTCAGACAGTCCTAATTCATCATTTTTCATTTCCCACAGGCAGGAAGAGGATGAAGATATCTCAGAGGAAGTCAATTATTCTGAGGGGACACAATCGTAAGAATCATGCAGTAATTCATTTACATATGCCTTGGTAGAACTGCCAAGACAGATAGTTGGGTTTTCACATGATGTTGTCTCACACATCACTGGTGAGCAATAGCAGATGGTGGATACAGAGACAGCTGCATAGATTACCCATTGGAGGGCACATTATCCAGAGTGCTCAGATCAGCTGGCCTTGAGGCTGAACATGGCCAGTAATTCTGGAATAGCAACAACAGTACAAGAAAGGTTCCAGTAGCTTTTCCAGCTGCACTATTAAAATTTGGAGACAGATTAGAGAAAACTATCTCATGCAAGAGAGCCACGTGGTTGAAGGTCACATCAAAAGATGTCTACATTCCTGGAAAGAAAGCAGCAACCTGAAAGATTTATCAAATATGGAAGTCAAACAAGTGCGTGTTGACACTCAATAATGGTATACACATTTGCGGGACATTTTAAACAGGACAAAAACTTAGCCTTGGCTCTTCAGGGCATCGCTGATGGGCAGCACTCCACCGCATTAGTCACAGGGAAATGTGGGTGGGTAATAAAAGGAAAAGAGTAAAGAAACATGGAAATGCAGATTCCTCTCAAAAGGTGCAGAATGTAGTCCATGACAAAGCACTCACTCAGTCTTAAAAGCACAGAAGGATGTTGGCCAAGATCAGCTGTGTAGCCAAAGCAAGGATAGAAGCTATCCCTGTTAAAATCACAGGGTTGCACAACAAAGGAGCAGCAGGAAAAGGAGGGGTACAAATTCCTCATTGCCTAGTGCACATGTTTACTCATCTAGTTCACTTGACTGGATGCTGCCAATGTAGTGACTGCATGACAAGATAATGAGCATCCATTGGCCATCTATTGCCTGTGCATAGTGTATGACGATATTGCTTTCGGAAAGCTGAATTTTATGCTCATTGTCCCCTCTACTGTGCAGCAGTAGGCTGCTCCTTTTCATTTTGGTTCTCAATAAAACTATACAAGACACACCATGCTAAACTGATATTTAACAGATGGAAGATGTAAACATATAAAAATCCAATTAGTGAAGATGACTGAAGTATTGGAAGCCACCTCCGAAGTTGCCTAAGCACACTCTCAAAACAAGTCTCTTGGGAAAAAGTCTTTCATTTAGATAAAGAAGCACATGTGAAGTCTCAGTGTTTACAGGATTTTTTCTGTCTCCAATTTGTTCAGTCCCTTTAAGTCCATTGCCCTTTCACGTTGCTTTAAATCTGCAAAAGCTTGCAAAACCCATTACTCTAGAGTTAAATTTGAAAAGTACATTTCATACCAGTTGCTAATAGCCTTGTAAAATACTTAAATTAGTATCCTGCTTCTCCTGAGTGACAGTTTCTTATGTGAAGCTGAATATGCTGCAGATAAAAGTACAGTAGATGCAGCAAATTGCAGTCGGCTTCCTCCCAAATTGTTTAACCACCTCTGTTTTCAAACTCTTTTTTTTGTTAAAATTACCTCATTGTTTCTTGAGCAGAAAAAAATTTTAAGGTATGATGAAAGTTCAGATAGGTTTGATTGTGATCAGGCAAAAGTGGTTGGTTTGTTGGGTCCTATGGCCTTTTCAAGTTCTTTTAGTTTGTTTTTCTGCTATAATTCAGCATATTTGCAAATGTAAAGTAGATTGACAGGCCCAACCAGATAATAATCTTTCCAATGTTACTCACCTATCTTCCTTAATGCCACACATCCAGATTCGGTCAGAGTTTGTCCACTTGTGAACACTGTTGTACAGCGAGGCTGTGGCCAGCATGACAGGTGCAGACCGATATTAGAAAGTAGTTGCACTCTCTCACTGCTCCAATCTGCATATCAAAGGATAACCATTAGAAACCAAAGAGATATCTGTAGTACAGTCTTGCTCCAAAGTTTATAGTACAGTATTATAATATTACTATTCTAAAGTGAGGCATTTTTGGTAGAACTACAAAGCAGAATCTGACTGTCAAAATTCTGATAACTTGAAACTACTGTACAGGTCTGATGAAAACCTGAGGAAGAATATACTAGCTTTAAGGTGAATGCAACAGAGATTTACCAGAATTATAGACTCCACAGGTTATGTAACTAAGAGGAGATTTAGCGTAAGTGTTGTATTCCCTGGAATTTAGCAAGTTAGTGAGTGACATGAGTGAAATTTAAGGTCTTAAATCAGTTTGAGCAGAAACTATTTCCAGAGGATGGGGAGACTAAGACTGAGAGAATGGTCAAAATATTAGAGCTGGAATTAGAAAACATTGCAAACATGGAGATATTACAAGTTGGCCTTCACATCCAAATCTGACTTGTAGGTTATTGTGGCCTAATGGCACTGACCCTTGCAGACTCCATTGGCCACAGCATGTCAGCCTGCGAATGACCTATTTATTCCAACTCTTGGCTTTCTGTCTGTTAACCATTCCTCAATCCATGCTAGTATACTAGCCCAATTCCCATATGTTGTAATTTTGTTCATCAACCTCCTGTGTAGAACATAAAAAGCCCTTTGAAAATCCAAATATACCACATCCACTGTTTCCCCATTATTGACACTGCTAGTAAGATCCTCAAAGTATCAGATTTGTTAAACATGATATCATAAATCCATGTTGAATCTGCCTCATGAGACAATTATTTACTAAATATCTGTAATTACATTCTTTATAATAGAATCTGGTATTTTCTTTACTATTGACAGCTAGCTAACAGGTCCGTAGCTCCTATTTTCTCTCTCTCCAGCAGTAGGGTTATATTTGCAACCTTCCATTCTGCAGGCACTATTGCAAAAAATTAACAGAACTTAGAAAGATGATCACTAGTGTAGCCATCTCTTTCAACATTCTAGGGTGAAGATCACTGGGTCCTGGGGATTTGTCAACTTTCAGTCCCATTAAATTCTCCAAAACTACCTTTTCTAAAAAAAACTTTCACTTCCACACACTAACTAGATCCTTAAATCTTTACTTCCAAGGAGCCTTCATGGGTCCTCCTCTGTGAAGAGAGCATAAAATATTTATTTAATGTCTTTGTTATTTCTCATTATAAATACTCTGGTCTCTGCCTATAATTGACTCTCATTTTTCTTCGTTAATCGTTTCCTTTTTATATACCTACAGAAGCTTTTAGAATCTATTTTTACAATACTTGCTATTTTATATTTACGTGGTACACTTTATCAATTTCTTGGTTCTCCTTCACTGAATTCTAAAAACACACCCCAAACTTCAAGCTTAAAACTTTCGTTGGCAACTTTATAAGCATCTTCATTTAATGTAATGCTATATTAATCTATTGTCATCAGTTAAGGGTCTCTTGCTTTTCACTTTGACTATTTATGCATTAAAAGGAATGTATATTTTTTGAAATCCAAGCAATAATTCTTTTGATGCTAGCTGCTGATTTCTATCAAATCTTTTAATGCTTTTTAATCCACCACAGCCAACATCTTCCTCATAATTGCCCTGTTTAGGTAGAAGGCTCCGAGTTCAAATTGAATTGCATCTTTTTCAAATGGAAATGAAAAATTCTATCATATTATGATTACTATTCCCTAAAAGATTCTTCCGCAAATATATTTTAATTTGCCTTTTTCACCACATAATAGTAGATGTAAAAATGTCCTGCTTCCTATCTAGTTGTTCAACAGATTGCTCCAGAAGACTCTCTCAACATATTCCAGGAATTCTTCCTACTCATTAAATGCACCCATTCTATATGTAGGTTGAAGTCTCCCAAGGTTACTGCGTTCCCCTTGCTGCAGGTACCTCTGATTTCCTGATCTGTGTTGTTCCCAGCAGTACAACTAATGCTTAGTGGCCTATTAACCATTTCCACCAGTATTTGGTCACCTTATTGTTTCTTAGCTTGTCAAGTTCTGGTTCTGTCAACTGGCTTTCTAGTTTTAGCAGGTTGTTTGCACAGGGACCTTCCTTCACTTATTTGTCAAGATTACTTAAAATTGTCAGTCTTCTTCCTAACTAGCATCTTGAAGTCAACTATGTGTGTGAAGGCATAATCTGAAAGCTGAAGAGAAACAACATATTGACAGTAAAGAAGCAAGACACTTCACACAAAAGAAATTATTTAAATTAAATCAAAACATCGGAGTTAGACTTGAGAGAGAATAAAATATTTTCAGACTATGACCAATGTAGTTTGTGAATGCTGACCAATTAGTTTCAATGATGTGTAACTTCAAAAAGGAAGAAGTTATTTTTATTTTTGTGGACCATGTTGACAGGTAACAGGAATCATCATGATAAATAATTTGTCCACATTTCAGACTTACAATAAATTTAAAAGGATATATCTGTTGTGCCTGATAACACAATCACAATCACAAGCTTCAATTTCATTAGCACAAGAGCTGTAGTTCTAAATAAAATTTCAAGTGACATCATAATGTATAAACTTAAATCTCAAAAATACTAAGATAACTTTATTAGGTCCAATACAGATACTTGTTGTAGTCCCAGTCAAAGAGCAATTTTTTTTTCCTTACTAAACTTCAAAAGTTCCAATGAATCGCTTGCTGTTAGGAACAAGAAATCACTTCATAATCTTAAGCCTCAATGTCAGTGCTGAATGTACTGCATCGCAGCCAAACTTCAAGCAATCCTTGTGTCAATAATTTTAGTGATCTGTTACAACTGTGTATAAGCTTTATTTTTACTGGGAACTTTCTATAGCCAAAGACATGGAGATCTGTAATGGTCTTCTAATATTAGCAGCTTTTTACTTAATGATTCCTCAGTGAATTAACTTTTTTTTAATCTGCCATAAAATTAAGGAAGGTTCTGTAGATGTTCTAACAGATGCCACTTTTCCCTCTCATTTAATGTTGGAATAAAGCTGAGACATACACTTGGCAAGTAGAACAACACCATGACTGCTTCCAGCATGCTATAAATTCAAGTAACAGAAACTGGGCATATCAGCATGAATCAAACTGAACACAGAAAGAGGCCATTAAGCCAGAACGGTTTATGTCAATGTTAATGAGCCACCTCCATTCTAATTACTTCTTCTTACCCTGTTCTACAATGCTCTACCCACTTATCTCTCATGTATCTATCAAGCCTTATTTTGAATCAAACTACTGCTGTAAAACATTAATCAACTTGCATAGCTAAATAAAAGATATCATTACAGAACTTCAAACTATAAAATATAAATGTTTCAGATCAAATGTTTCAACAGTTGCACCATTTGTGTTCTTCATCTTAGCTGGAACCTGTGTCTTTTAAAAGATTCTTCCCACACTGAATTAACATATGCCAGACAATTAACCCAGATTATGGTAAACTGTTACTGAATAACAGATTGGATGTCCACTATATCTCCTGCTTTGGATGGCAAAACTAGTGTCTAGAATTACAAAGAAAATTAATTACACAAAAGCAAATGCAGCACATTCATTAACACTCATTACAAATCACTGAAGAGCCTCAGCTTCTTTTGCCAAACTTTTGGCAAGGTAATCTACAATCACAGCTACATTAGCATTGCCTACAGTCTCCACCTTCTATTATTACGTTTCAATAACAAAATGACATTGGGCCAGACAGGAATGGAAATTATGGACCTTGATGCTGCTTCCGGCTCAGACCCCCAGCCACTGACCAGAGCGCAGCAGTCCCATCCCTGATCCGAGCAATATCTCCTTGAGCCCCAGTTACATGGTCCTGTTGTAACACTGTCCTGGGTCATGTTTTCTTTAAAGCAACCTTCCTGAATTGAGAAAAACAATTTTTGATTTTGCGCCTTGCTCAGCAGATTATGTAAGTCCTTTATGCTTATTTACAGTCCAACATTTGAGCTTTTTCTTGGTCTATACACTTCATACTATAAATCTAAAAGCCATCCATACATTTTAATACTGTGAGAATTTGGCACTTTAAATATTATTACTCATTTTTTAAAAATAAACTAGGCATTTTAGAGCTTTTAGCCAACTGCATTTGAGCTATCATTTTTGTTCCCAAATATAGTAAACTTAGAGTGCGGTCAGTTAGGTTTCTTTTCCACATTATATCCACCATATTGCCTTTCTAGATTCGAGATCAGCCAGAGAAAGGAATTTTGAGCTATTTAAAAGGCTAATGCGAAGCAATGTTACAGGTCCACCAATGGTGATGGATATCAGACAACAATAACTGACAGTAATTCAGAACTTAAGAATTATATAACAACCTATGTGAATGATTGGATTCTTGGAACTTATGCGACTTTCCATAGTAAGTTAATAATGAAACATACCTGGTGACAAAATTTTACATAACACCCAAAGTAAATGTTTCACTGTATTCTTTTTAATTCGGAGATAATTACAATGCAGTTAAATTTTTCTCCCTCTTAAAAATGCTGACTTAGGCTTATATAATGTTCCATGGGCACGTCCAACCTTCCAGAACTTTACTCAGGTTCTTTATAATCCTTATGAATGAGTGTTGGTAAACTATTCAGTTGCAGGACCTATCATGGTCAACTTAATCTTGTCTTTATTCATGACTAATGTTTTATGATCCACACCGAAAAGTCTTATTCCTTCGGGAACGTAGAGGTCAATTATTGCCAATTCAGGCATTGATACCAAGGCCACCATGACTGCTTGACTCATATCATATATCTGTTGCCCTGTGCTCTGAGGTGTGAGAAGTCATGGATCAGGAAGGCACTGTTGAAGGAGTCTTGGGAGATCACTGTAGTGCATTTTGTAGATGGCTAAAGAAAATGCTGTAATTGTAGTGGACCGGTGATGGATGGAGTGAATACTGAAGATCTTAAGATAGAGTGCCAATCATGCGAGCTGCTTTGTTCTGAATGATGTCAAGCTTCTTATTGAAGAAATACTTATGCAGGTATGGGGAGAGTAGTCCATTATACCTGTGGCTTGTGCCTTGTAGATGATGAACAGGCTTTGAAGAGCCAGGTGCTAGTTACTTGATGCAGAATTCCCAGCTTCTGACCTGCTCTTCCAGCTGCAGTATTTATATAGTCTCAGTTTCTAGCTAACAGCAACCACCAGAATGTTAATGTTAATAACATGGAGTTTCAGTGATTGTAATGCTGTTAACTGTCAAGGGGCAATGGCTGGATACCCTCCTGTTGGAGAAGGTTACTGCCTGGCACTTAGGCAGCAAATGACACGTTCAGAAGGCTTTTGATAAGGGCCCAATAAGAGATTAGCATGTACAAGCTCATGAGTTTGGGGTAGTGTACTGACATGGATAGAGAGCGGTTGGCAGGCTAGAAATAGATAGAAGGAATAAACAGATCTTTTTCTGAATGGCAGCCAATGATTAGTGTGGTACCACAGGGATTAAAGCTTGGATTTCAGCTATTCACAATATAAATTGCTTGTGACGAGAGAACCAAATGCAATATATCCAAATTTGCAGACAATACAAGGCCAGGTGGGGATTGAACTGTGAGGAGGATGCAGCGATGCTTAAGTGTGATCTGGACAAATGGATGGCAGAAAATATAACTGTGAGATTATCCACTTTGGAAAAACAGGAAGACAAAGTTATACCTGTATGATGATAGATTGGAAAAATGGGTGGTGCAGCAAGGCGTAGGTAGCCATGAATACCGGTTGCTGGTGTTAAGTAAAACACATCACCTAAAGCCTGAATGTTGTCCAACTGCACAGACATCTTGAATATCTGTGGAAATGGTGCTGAACACTGTGCAGTCATCAACGATCAACCCGGCTTCTGTCCTTAGGATGGAATGTCATTAATAAAGCAACTGAAGCTCAACACAGGGTACTACTCCAAGAAACTTTCAATAATGACATTCTGTGACTGAGGTGACTGACCTCCAAAAATCACAATTATCTTCCTTTGTGCTAGATATGACGCCAACATACAGATGGTCCCCATCATCAATTCACAGAAACAAAGAAAACAGGAGCAAAATTAGGACATTGGTCCTTTCCAGCCTGTTCTGCCGGTCGATAGGATCATGGCTAATCATCCAATTCAGTACCCTGTTCCCATTTTCTCCCTATAACCTTTTGATCTCTTTAGCCCTTAGAATTCGATGTAACTCTGTCTTGAAAACATTCAATGTTTTGGCCTCAATCACTTATTGTGGCAAAAAAACTTCACAGGCTCATCATTCTCTATGGGAAGAAATTTCTCCTCAGCTTAGTGCTAAATGGCCTACCCATTAGGCTCTGAGCCCTGGTTCTGTACACTCCAGTCATCAGAAACATCCTCCTGCAGTTACCCTGTCTAGTTATGTTAGAAACCTATAGGGGTTCCTCCATATTTTACTAAACTCCAGTGGCTATAGTCCTAACCGATCCAGTCTCTCTTCATACATCAGTCCTACCATCCCAGGAATCTGCCTGGTAAAGTTTTGTTGCACTCCTTGCATAGCCCAATATCCTTCCTCAGATAGTATGATCAAACTTCACACAATACTTCAAATGTGGTCTCACTAAGTTGCTGTACAGGTGCAGCAAGACATCCCTTCTCCTGCACTGAAATCCTCTCACTATGGAGGCCAACAAGCCATTTTCCTTCTTCACTGCTTGGTGCATCTGCATGCTCACTTACAGCAACTAGTGTTCAAGGCTACCTACGCCTTGCTGCACCACCCATTTTTCCAATCTATCATCATACAGGTATAACTCTGTCTTCCTGTTTTTCCAAAGTGGATAATTTCACAGCTATACTTTCTGCCATCCATTTGTCCAGATCACACTTAAGCATCTCTGCATCCTCCTCGCAGTTCAATCCCCACCTGGCCTTGTATTGTCTGCAAACTTGGATATATTGCACTTGGTTCTCTCATCTAAAATAATTTATATTGTGAATAGCTGAAATCCAAGCTTTAATCCCTGTGGTGCCACACTAATCATTGGCTGCCACTCGAAAAAGATCTGTTTATTCCTTCAGAGATAGCAGGAACTGCAGATGCTGGAGAATCTGAGATAACAAGGTGTACAGCTGGATGAACACAGCAGGCCAAGCAGCATCAGAGGAGCAGGAAGGCTGACGTTTTGGGCCTAGGCCTTTCCATTTATTTCTTGTCTGCCAACCACTCTCCACCCATGTCAGTACACTACCCCAAACTCATGAGCTTGTATATGCTAGTCTCTTATTGGGCCCTTATCAAATACTTTCTGAAAGTCCAAGTAAATCACATCAACTGGCTACCCGTCATCAACTCCTTTAGTTGAATTCTCAAAAAATTCCAGCAGATTTGTCAAGCATGGTCTCCCTTTCGTAAATTCATGCAAGTCCTGTCCATTCTTGTCACCAATTTGCAAGTGCTCTGCTATCAAATCTTTTATAATGGACTGTAGCATTTGCACTACTACCAATGTCAGGCTAACGAGTCTATAATTTCCTGTTTTCTCTCTACCACCTTATTTTTCCTCCCAGAGTGGAGTTACATTAGCTATCCTCCATTCCATAGGAACTGTTCCAGAGTCATCAGAATCTTGAAAGATGACCATCAATGCATCTACTACTTCAAGGGCAATTTCTTTATGTGCTTTGAGATACAGATTTTCGGGCCCTTGAGATCTATCCTTTATTCCCATCAATTTTCCCAATTCCCATGAACTTTAATTTTGCTAGGCTCCTTCATGCTGCACTTGATCAAATGTTATCTTAATTGTCAAATGTAACCACTCTAATTTCCCCTAAGTATAGCTCTTTTGCAGCTTAGAGCAAATCTATAACGAGGTCAAGAGCTGAATGCCTGCAGAGGGACCCAAACCAAGCATCAGCAAACAGGTTATTGTTCATGAGGTATCAGTTGAAAGCACTATAACATCTTCCATCACCTTGCTGATAACAGAGTAGATTGATGGATGGTAATTGGCTAGGTGCGTCCTGCTCTATGTACAGGACATGCCTGGGAAATTTTCCATGTTTTCTGATAATTTTCCACTTTGCTGGAAAGGTGCCAGTATTGTAAAAGTACCAGTTTAGCTAGTTTCGCAGAACAAGTTAATATGTTTGCCAAAAAATTGTCAGAGCCTATTTATAGTGTTCAGTGCCTTCAGCCATTTCTTGTTAGGACGTGGAGTGAATGGAATTAACTAAAGTCTGGCATCTAAGACACTGGAACCACAGAAAACGGACCAAGACAGATTATCCTCATCACACCTATGGCTCAAGATGCTTGCAAATGTGTCAGCCTTCACCTTTGCACTGATATGCTGGGCCTCCATCATTATGAAGGAAGGTATTTATGAAGCCCTCTCCTTTAGTGAGTTGCTTAATTGTTCAACACTATTCAAACTAGACGTGACAGGCTTACAGTGCTTTGAACTGATTCATTGGTTGCGGAATCATTTGGCTGTCTACTGCATTCTGTTTACACTGCTTGGTACCGTGTTGTAGCTTTACCAGGTTTACAGCTCATTTTTAGGCATCCTGGTACTGCTCCATGCGTATCATCTTGAAATCCTGGTGTGCAGTCAGCAGGTTTCTTTCCTCACATTTGACCTAATGCCACGAGATATCGTGTGGCCCACTCAATATTGAGGACTTGCACAGCGACTCCTTCCTAGCTTTAAACCACTGTGCCACATCCTCTGGTGGGTCTGTACTCTTCGTGGAATAGTATAAACCCAGGAAATGTGATGGAGGTGTCTGGAATATTGTCTGTAAGATATAAACCTATGAGTGTGACTATGTCAGACAGTTGTTTGTCTAGCCTATGGGACAACTCCATTGATTTTGGAAAGCCCCCAGATGTTAGTACGGAGGACTTTGCAGGATTGACAGGGGGTTTATACTGTTGTCACTTCCAGAGCCTTGGTTAATGCTGGATGGTCCATCCAGTTTCGTTCCTTTCAAGAGGTTTTGTGGTGTTATAACAATTGAGTGGCTTGCTAGCCCATTTCAGATAGCAGTTAAGAGTCAACCACATTGCTGTGGGCCTGAAGTCACATGTAAGTGGACTTAGAATGGAAGATTTTCCTTCCATAAAAGACATTAATAAGTCAGACAGATTTTTATGACAACTGATAATGGTCACCTTTGAACTATTTTTTAATTCCAGACTTGATTTATTGATTGGATTCAAATATGGTGGCATTCAAACCCATGTCCCCAGAACATTAACTTGGGTCACTCGATTACTAGCCCAGTGACAATCATAGAATCCTTACAATGCTGAGAGGCCATTCAGCCCAAGTCAGCATTGACCCTCTGAACAACACCACATTCAAACACAGCCCACTATGCTAACCCCGTAACCCCACATTTACCATGGTTAATCCACCTTTTCTGCACATTTTTGGACAATGGGAGGAAACGGGAGCACCAAAACTCCCACAGTCACGGGGAGAATGTGTAAACTCCATGCATACAGCCACCCAAGGCTGGAATCAAACTGTTGTCCTTGGCACTGTGAGGCAGCAATGCAAACCACTGAGCCACCTTGCTCCCCCATTATACCATAATCTTTTAACATCCTAGTGATTTAACCTTGCAGCATTTACATTGTTCTTATTTGCTCTATATATTCAAGTGCTATTTCATTCCTGTCGAGTATCAGTAATTATTTAAGTCTGAGAAACTTTCAGTAACTGTAATTCTAATGCAGCTGTAAAGTTCTACAAACTAATTAACTATCCCTTCTGTGAAAATTACGGCAGTGTCTCTTCCCTTCTCCATCCGGGCTTCAAGCTTACTTCCTCATCACTACAATGATTATTCTCTTACTAGTAAAGGGCCAATGTTTTTTTTTAGTTTCTATTAAATTCATAATTATTTTGTTTGATGTTTTTCATTAATTTCAAGATCTACTGTACTTTCCTAGTTCTGCTCTGGCTGGTATGAACTAAATCAGCTTAGACAAAAAAAATTTTCAAAAGAGTGCCACCACAAGGGGGTGCTCCGCTCATCACAATTAAATGAAATATTTCCAAAGTTTTTAACAATGAAGCCACAGCATCAGAAAACAAGTTAATGTTGAACAAATAATTTGCTGTTCAGTGAAAATACTCATTTACTGTTCAAAAGCTATCAGAACACTGAAAATGAACTACTGCATTTCTGGCAAGTTGTGACACTATCAGGATTATTTAAATAATTTAGACTTTAATGTTCAGTTATCTATTGTGATTTCACCTAAATTGATTTGTATAGCTTTGCTTTAACCAATATAGTTATAATCTAAACTTTAGGTGCCAACCTGAACTCTGTGGTGCAACTATGACTGTGCTTCAAAACCACTCAACTGAATTTGAAATATTTGAATCATCCATTAAAATACACAAAAATAATTATCTGGTTACTTATTTCATTGCAGTTAGGGTCTTACTGTCTGCAAAATCTGTTTTCTACATTACAACAGCAACTAAGGGTTGAATTTTGCCAACCCTACAGCAGCGAAGTTATGACTGGGGTGGGATGGGAGGGGCTAGTCAGGGAAAATGGGTGGGATTGTATTGGGACAGCTTCTCAATGCGTTGTAATCACCAGGAAACATTTCTGGGACAGCCTGGGAATAGGACCAGCTGCCACTCCAGTAACAATGGTTAAGGTCCCAAGTTGGGCAATTTTGGTGCCAACCGTAACATCCTCCTATTGTGCCATTGTGGTCTCTCACCCACCTTAGTAGCACCCACCTCATTTAACAGACCTATCAAAATTTCTCTTTGCTTGGGCTTACAGGACCAGCTGACCTCCCACCCTGCTCAACTGAAAAGCAAGCATGGCAGCAGCTAATTTGCCAATTCAGAATCGTAGGTACATGCACCTCACTGGTGCAAGGATCCAATGCCCACAGGAAAATCTGACTCTAAATTCCTGGGAAATGCTTTGGTACATGTTATGTTACCAAAACAAAAAGCAAGTGCTCCCTACATTGTCAGAACTTGCACAAAATACTCACTTGCCCCATTATTATTTTCACACTTGTTTCCCCTTAAATAATATTTTAGAAATAAAAGTAAATAGTACAAATCTAAATAAAACCAAAAATGCTGGAAATGTATAGCAGGTCTGCCAACACTCAGAAGAGAAAGCAATATTCTGTTAAAAGTGTGAAGCATGCAAATATTTTTCCCAAACACACCTCATGTTTAATATCCCAAGTGTCCTATTGTATACCACATGCTTATAATCATTTCAAAACATTGTATTGTGTAACACTGAATAATTCTGGTTCATTTTCTCACATGCATTAACTACATACTTGAAGACCTTTAATAAAAGTTAGATTCAGAATTTTTGTACAAACAATATATATCGCATAATTTCATAGATTCTTGCAGTGCAGCAAAAGCCCTTTAGCTGATTGAGTCTGCACCTACATACCTACCAATAGTTGGGGCTGCACGGTGGCTAGCACTGCTGCCTCACAGCACCAGGGACCTGGGTTCAATTCCACCCTCAAGCGACCATCTGTGTGGAGTTTGCACATTCTCCCCATGTCTGCGTGGGTTTTCTCTGGGTGCTCTGGTTTCCTCCCACAATCCAAAGATATGCAGGTTAGGTGGCCTGGCCATGCTAAATTGTCCATAGTGTTCAGGGATGTGTAGATTAGATAGGTTATAGGGGATGGGTCTGGGTGGGATACTCCGAGGGGCGGTGTGGACTTGTTGGGCCAAAGGGCCTGTTTCCAATAGGAATCCGTAGGGATTCTGTGGAAAGTGCACTAATCCCAATTTCCTGCACTTGTCCCATATTCTTGAATATTATTATATTTGAAGTACTTATCCAAATATTTTTAAAGGTTCTAAGGTTTCCACCCTCCACTACCCAGTTAGTGCATTCGAGATTCCCACCACCTGCTGAATGAAAATGTTCTTTTCCCAAATCACCTCTGAATCTCCTATCTCTTACTCTAAAACTGTGTTCTGTTGTGATTGACCCCTCAACCAAGGCGAACAGCTGCTCTCTATTCACCCTGTCAATTTTTATATACCTCAATCATGCCCCCCAACTCAGACTTTTCTGCTGTGAAGAAAACAATCCAAGCCTACCTACTTTCTCCTTATACCTCAATTTTTCCATCGCAGGCAACACCCTGGTGCTATTACATCCTGCCTGCAAGGAGGTGACCAGAACTGTACACAGTACTCCAGTTGTGGCCTGGCCAATGCTCTGTACGACTCCAACATTATCTCCTTCTCTTATATTCTATGCCGCAACTGATAAAAGCAAATATCCCATATGCTTTCTTAACCATCCCATTCACAAACTCTGAGATAACAAGGTGTAGAGCTGGATGAACACAGCAGGCCAAGCAGCATCAGAGGAGCAGGAAGGCTGACGTTTCGGGCCTAGGCCTTCCTGCTCCTCTGATACTGCTTGGCCTAGTGTTCATCCAGCTCTACACCTTGTTATCTCAGATTCTCCAGCATCTGCAGTTCCTACTATCTCTCATTCACAAACTCTGACTTCAGTGATCTGTGAATAATTACCCCAAGATTTCTCTTTATCAACTTTGTAAAAATATGGAAAATTAACTATTCAAAACTACAAAAACACTGATTACAGTTCAAAGCATCTAGGCAATATCACATTGTATTGTGGACACTTGCTCTGCTTTCACAGTGGCTACCATGTTGCCTATTTTACAGCAGTACCTGCAGTTCAAATTGCACTCTACTGACTGTCAATATGCTTTGAACAACCGAAGGTTATGAAATGCACTGGACAAATGCAAGATGCTTCCTTTTAAAAGATAATCCCTCAGCATGATGTTCTTTAGAACTTCATAGGGATGTGAAAAGTTTTTTTCTTCCTTTTACGAAATTATGATTTAAGGTAGCAACTGAAGATTTTTTTTTATTGTTGATAGAATCATTACCCTTGTGCCTTTAACTACTGCAGTATGCAAATCTAGTAACATTTGGATCACAGCCCTCGCATATTTTGCTGTTTCTGGTTCGAGCATCTTCTGTTACCTCTAAGTTGACCTCTTATTTACTAAGGAGATATTAACCATCTCCAAAACACTACAGGGGAACCATAATGTATGATTGCTAAATGGATCCAATGCAGCGTTACTTTCACCCAGAATCGCTGGGTTATTGAACACCCAGAATCATTAGATAATACAGCATGGTCGACTATTCAACACATCGAAGTGTCACAGCGCAACAACCCCTCACCTCCATAAAGAGATATGAAAAAAAGAGACACGATCATCTCATTTTAAAAGGAGACAACGGAGTTATTTCAAACCTTGCGTTATTGACGCTGAAGTAGCCAACCTCTGGAACGCACACATGAGCAGCTAGTGCTGGTTCTTCCCCTTGACCACCGTCATTTAAGTGATGCCCTCCCTCTACCTCCTGACGCCCCTTACCTGACCTGGGCTCTAGCTGCCGGGCACCAACCCGCCCGTTTAAATCCCTGACAAAGAACCTCGCTCCTCGGCCAATCAGCGGCGCTCCCGGCAGGCCCCTCCCAAAAGGCGCCGCACGAGGCACAACGCTCGCGCCGACGGCCGCTAACGGCTCTGGCGGCACACGACGGCCAGCGGCCCGGGAGTGGGGTAGGGTAAGGCTCATCGCTCGACACTTTGCGGCGTTCGTTGAAGGACGACGGCACGAGAACGGGTATGCCATGTTGTAAAGTGGGCATGTATATAATCAGCTGCCATGGGAGGTGAACTGGTGCCTCGGTGTACACGTTAACGCCAAAGGAGCACACACCCAGAGATGGAGAGTAAGGCAATGTGCGTGAACACGTTCTGGATGTTGTAGTCCAGCTTCGGGATGTGAAGGAACGAGAACCGAAAGAAACTACTACTGCCAAAATCCGTCATCAAGCTGGACTTTACCTAAGCTGTCTGGCACAACTGGATACTTTGTTTCGGGGCATAAATGAACTTTCAGTCATTATTACAAGCTACATTTTTTTTAAAAAAAAAGTTTACACACAACAATTAAACCATTTTACAAGCACTATTCGTAAATGTTACTAAAAGGTGATCTGCAAGACACGACTGACTCCCGACAAGCTGCAAATAAAGTTGTTAGGTGCATTTTTCAGTTGTCCAGTAATTCGAGTTAAGCAACTTCGTGACTCCGCAGATACTGAAGCAGTCCACGGTCAAATGCAGCAAGACCTGGAAAACATACAGGTTCAGGCTGACAAATAATGAGCAACGTTCACACTGTCCTGGTATCAGGGAAATATCATCCCCAACAAAAAAACTAACCATCACCCCATGACATTCAATGGCAGTACCATTACTGAACACCCCACATCAACATTCTGGGCATTACCCTTGACCAGAAACTGACCAGCCATAGATATGCTGTGGCTATAAGAGCAGGTCAGAGGCTAGGAATCCTAGAGTGAGTAAATTCACGTTTTGACCCCTCAGAGCCTGTTCACCACCTACAAGATATAAAGCAGTAGTGTGATGGAATACTCCCCACTTGCCTGGATGAGAGCAGCTCCAACAACATTCAAGGATAAAACAGCACAGTTAACTGGCACCACATCTATAAATATTCATTCCCTCCACCACCTATACTCAGTGGTAGCAATATATATCTACAAAGATGCACTGCAGAAATTCACAAAGGCTCCAAACACAGACCCTTCCAAACCCATGACCGCTACCATCTAAAAGAACAATAGCAGCAGGTACATGGGAACACCACCACCTGCAAGTTCCCCTCCCATGCACTTAACATCCTGACTTGGAAACATATTGCCATTCCTTTTTTGCTGCTAGGTCAAAATTCTGGAATATCCCCCCCTAATGGCACTGTGGGCCTACCAATAGCACATGGACTGCAGTGGTTCAAGAAGGCAAATCATCAAAACCTCTCCAGGCTAAGCAGGGATGGGCAATAAATGCTGGCCAGACAGCAACATCTACATCCCACGAGTGAATAAAATATTTAATATTAAAACAGATCAGCAAATAGTTCCAACATGTTGCGACTAATCTTTCAACCCCGATCAAGATATCTTACATTTTTACTATTTTAAGGTATTTAAAATAAATTTTATATGTTGAAAGTCTCTAAGTTACAAAAATACATAAAAAATTCCAACTCCAGTATTTCAAAAATTATTTTGTTTCAGGGGAAAAAAAGCAACTGGTGAAATTAATTAGTGAACTTCTAAAATTGATACCATTTTAAAATAAATCCTAAATGCAATAAAATATTTTTTAGTATTGATAATAAAAGGTTTATTAAGACCCTTTCAAAAATGGCAATAATATGAATTATTCAACAAAATGGAATCAGTGTTAGGACTTCAATGTACATCACCAAAAATGACACAGTACAACTACAAGTAACCATACTGGCAGAAACCTGAAGGATGTATTTTCCGGTTTGAGCATGTAGCAGCAGGTCATGAGGGAGCCAACACGAGGCTAATAATGATTTGACCTGGTCCTCACAAATTTACCTACCACAAATGCATTCATCTGTGACTCCATGACATATATGATCAGTGCATAGCACTTATGGAGACACAGTCCTGTCTTCACATTGAGGAGACCTCCATTGTTATATAGAATTACCACTACGTCAAACAGGCTGGGTTCAGAAAAGATCTAGCATCTCAAAACTGAAACTTCAGATAGATGCCGTAGACCAGTAACAACTGAATCATGTTTCCCATACAAATCTCTAAGCTCATGGCCTGATACATTCTTCACTCTGTAAGTTACTATCAAGCTAGGGGAGTGCAGAAACATACAACAAAAGTGGGTGTAGCTGAAAATTAGGTACCAACCTGTTGAAGATACAACACAGGACTACATGCATGCTGGACAGTGGAAGCAGCATGTTGAAGATTAAAAGTAATTGATTCCATAACTAATGGATCATATTAGAACTTTACAGTCCTTCACATCCAATTGTAAGTGGTGGCAGACAATTTGGACTGCAGGGTGGGGGAGTCAATCAACATCTCATCTTAATTATGGTACAGCTTTTCAGGCGAGTGCAAAAATCACAGCTGAGACCTTTGCAAACTATCTTCAGTCAGACATACCAAGATGATAATACATTTCAGACTATTCCTAAAATTAGCACCATCATTTTTAGCCAATCAATATAACATGATATCAACAAATGGCTAAGCACACTACACAGCAACATCCTTTGGCTCTGTAAACATCCCAGCTACTGTCATGAGGATTTGTACTTCTGAACTAGCTGCATCTCTTGCCAAGTTGCTTTAATTCAGCCACAACATTGGCATCTATCCAACAACATTAAATTCCCCAGGTATATTCTACTTATAAAAATTAGAACATATCAAATCAGTCTATCAATCAGAAATTTTGAAAGGTGTCTTTGTCGATGCTATCAAGCAACACATATTAAAAACTGCTTACTGATGTTGTGTTTCGGTTCAACCAGATCACATCTCTAAAACTTATTGTAGATTTGGTATAAATATGGGAAGAAGAGCTGAATTACAGAGGTGAGATGTAACTGCTTGCCCTTGGCATCAAGAAGCCCTAAAAAAAAATTAAGGTGACTGGGAATCATGGAAAATTCACCACTGATTGAAAGCATATATAGCACAAAAGAAGATGGTTGCAGTTTTTGGAGACCAATCATCCCTTCTCCAGGACTTTGCAGCAGATGACCCAGAGCTGGTTTCCTAAGGCCAGCCCTCTTGAACTGTGTCATCAACGATCTTTCCATCATCATAACAAGTGGAGATGTTCACTGATGATTGCAATGTTCAATTCCATTACAACTCTTCATACAACAGTCTGTGCCTAAATGCATTAAAATTTGGACAACATTGAGGCCTGTTTAGATAACTGGCAAGGATCATACTCACAAGTTCAAGCAATGACTGTTTCCCACTAGAGAGGCCATAAACACTTTCCCTCAAACATGTAATAGCATTGCCATTATTGGCTTTTCACCCTCAACATTCCAGGAATTAGCACTGAACAGAAACTTCACTGAACCAGCCACATAAATACCATGGCTACAAACGCACACCTCTGAATTCCGCAAAGTTTTTCCACTTTCTCGATGATATAGGTCAGAAGTGTGATTGAATATTCCCCAACAACACTGGGGAGACAATGGCCTAGTGGTATTATGGCTGGACTGTTAATCCAGAGACTCAGGTTCAAATCACATCAATTCAACAAAAATCTGGAATTAAGAGTCTAATGATGCTCATGAATCCATTGCTGATTGTTGGGGGGAAAACCCATCCAGTCCACTAATGTCCCTTAGGGAAGGAGACTACCATCCTTACCTGGTCTGGCCTACTTGTGACTCCATACCCACAGAAATGTGGTTGACTCTTAACTGCCCTCTGGTTAGGCATTGGAAATAAATACTGACCTAGCCAGTAATGCCCTCATCCCATGAATAAATAAATTTAAAAGAAGGTTAACACCGTTCAGGATACCTGATTGGTGCCACATTCACAATCTGAAACATTTACCACCAGCATATCTAGAAACACAAGAGCAGCAGAAACACCTTAACCTTAAAATTTCTTTTCAATTCAAATACTCCAGACTTGGGAAATGGTGTGTCTTCACTTCTTCTCGAGTTCAATTAAAGAAAAAAAAAATTTGCATTTATGTAATACCCTTTATACCAGAGAACCTCTCAAACCCTTCACAACCAATAAATACTTTGAAGTATAGTCGCTGTCATAACATAAAATGCTGCAGCCAATTTATGATCAGCAAGCTCTTAAAAATTGCAGTATGAAAACAACCTGGTAATCTTTTAGCAGGAACACAGTTGCTGGAAAAGCTCAGCAGGTCTGGCTGCATCTGTGAAGAAATAAACAGAGTTAATGTTTCGGGTCCAGTGACCCTTCCTCAGAACTCAAGGATCACAGGGCCTGAAACGTTAACTCCAATTTTTTTCTTCACAGATGCTGCCAGACCTGCTGAGCTTTTCCAGCAACTTTGTTTTTGTTCTTGATTTACAGCATCTGCAGTTCTTTCAGTTTTTAATCTTTTAGCAGATGTTGGCCAGAACAATTCATTTTGGCCATTTGGCCACTGACTCCACATCCCATGAACAAAAAACAACTTTCATCATTTGCTCTTAATCTCTTTGCTCTTAAGGTGAAAAAGGCAAGTTTTTCAAGTCTCTCCAAATAACCTAAGCCCTGCATCCTGCTACCAGTTTAGTAAATTTCCTCTGCAGTGTCTTTTAATACTGCAACACTCATCCTAAAATGTGCTCAGAATTCAAGACAGTACTTCAGTAAAGGGTTTATCTATGTATTATACATGATTAGTGCAAGCTCCTTGCTGTCTCGTAAAGTCAAGGATCTGATTTTTTTAAAAAGAATTTGTAACTTACTTTATGTTGATACTCTCATTCATCGGATCTGTTTAGCATTTACTTCTTCATGACTTAGTTTCTCAGTGACTATTTTTTATTAGACGTTTGCTGATAGTTTTGCTAAATTCCCTTTGAACTTTTAGTATTTGGCTGTTTTTGTTTTTATATTCTCAGTAACCCTATCATCACTTAGACTCCCAGACATATACAAGAACATTTTTAAAAATCCACCTCGACAATAACAATGCTACTGTGACATCACAAAGTTCAGCTACAGTGATATAATGAATGAAAATTGCTGCCTCAAGTAAAGAACATAATTAAGCCTTCAGTGTTCATAAGTAGAATTTTCATCCAGTTACACATGTACTATATAAAAACCGAAAGAACTGCGGATGCTGTAAATCAGGAACAAAAACAAAGTTGCTGGAAAAGCTCAGCAGCTCTGGCAGATTTTGTGAAGAAGAAATCAGAGTTAACGTTAACAGTTCTGAGCAAGGGTCACCGGATCCAAAGGTTAATCTGATTTCTTCTTCACAGAATCTGCCAGACCTGCCGAGCTTTTCCAGCAATTTTGTTTTTGTACACATGTACTATATTGTGTAGGCGTGTTAAAAAATGTCACCGTAATTCAATTCTAAACAGGTTTCTCAAAGAACTGTATTTAAATCCAAAAACTATGTTTAGTCAGTTCATTTGAAACAGCCCAAAGATTTACCCAAATAATGAGTAAAACCTATTGAAGAGTCAGTTCAGTTCTTCTTAAGTATTAATTTGTTTATTGTACTCAATACTACATCATCTCTGTTTATCATCTCAGAATTATTTTACTTCCAAATAAATCTAAACAATAATACAACTTCCGCAAACAGAAACTTGATCTGCCTGCAGAAGCTGCTCTTGTATGATGCCATAGAGTCTTAATCATTTATGACACAGAAGGAGGCCAGTGTGCTGAGCCTATGTCAGTTATCCATAGAGCAATCTAGTCAAATCTACTGCCCAGCTCAGTCCTCACTGCCCTGCAAGTTGAATTTCCTTCAAGTAGCCAACCATTTTCCTTTTGAAATCATTGCTACTTTCCATATCCATTACCTTCATTGAGTTCCAAGTTATTATCAGTTGGTATATTAAAAAAAGTTTTTCCTCATACTTCACATGCACCTCTTCCCAAAAATCTTAAATGTTTCCCTAATCCTTGAACAGTTAGCTAATGGGAAGGAATTTTCCTTGTGTATCTTTTCTAAGCCTGCCATAGTCTTCTCTCAATCTCCTTTGCTCCAGAGAACCCCAGCCTTTCTGATCTAATATTATAACTGAAATTTTTCCCATCTCTGGAGGTATTCTAGTAGATCTCCTCTGAACACTCTCAAGGATCTCAGCATCTTGTCTAAAATGTAGAAACATAAAAAAACAAAAAAAAAATTGCTGGAGTAGAGCATTTAGCCTATCAGGCCTGCTCCACCATTAAATATAATTACGTGATAATGAAAACTGGACTTAATACTCGTGTTGGGGCCTAACCAGAGCTTTCTGCAGGTTCAGCATAACTTCCCTGCTTTTGTATGCAATTGTTCTATTTGCGAAGGTCAAGGTACTTTATACTTTCATAACCATTCTCTCAGTATGTCCTGCAAACTTCAAAAGATTGACGCACATGAGTGCCTGGTCCTGCTGCTCCTGCACACTTTTTAGAATTGTGCCATTAAGTCTACGTTGCTTCTTCTCATTTGTTCTACCAAACGTGTTAACTCACACTTGTCTACATTAAATTCCATGTGCTACTTTTGCCCATTGTGATAGCCTATCTATTCATATCCTGTTGCAAATTGTATCATCCTTATTGTTTTACTCCATCACATTCGATATCATTGGCAAATTTTGAAAGTTTAATCTGTATTCTAAGATCAAAGTAATTTAGATAAAGTAAAAAACAGTGGTGCAGGCTATGACTTTGCAGATTGTGTCTGCGTACATAACCACTGCTTCTAATAGTTCATTGTGCATTGTGGATTCCCAAACTTGATCTGCTAATTCTGTTTGAACTGTATCCCACTTAACACAGCAATAGTGTCAATGGGATTGTCCCTCAATGTGATGACAGGTTTTCGACTCCTGAAGTACTGTGTGGTATAGTGCAATGGAAGGTTATTCTGTCTGAGCATTGTACTGTTGTTGTATTGTCAGCCTGAACAACCTAAGAACACTAATGCCCATTTTCTTACCAGTTCCGAGATTCACACCTCCATTACTTGGTCTGCACTATGTCCCTCTTGCTCCCTGCGCAAAACATTTTCTGAAGACCTTTTCAAGGACTTTCCCTTTAAGTACTTTCATGGAGTCACCAAACCTCTCAGTTATCTCCTACATTCAAAATAACATTTTCCCTTTGACACCCTACCCTTGCTCTTGGTAGTCCATGAAAATTATCTCCTTTTCTCGTTCACTCAAAAGCTAAGCGTTTTCATTGAACCATTCATTCAGCCCCACTTCACACATTCATTCAAACTGTTTTTTGTTCTTCCTGCATTGTGTCAATTTAATTCCTTTATTGGTAAACACTTTGGGATGTTTTGCCAACATGAGAAGTATCTTAAAAAGCAAATGATTATTCCTCAATGTGCTGCAGTATTGAGATTCTGAGTTACCTGGATAGCTCCATTTCCAACATGGGAGGTATGAAAAGGTGCTGAAGGTCAGGTGACAACTAACTGTTCCACTTTTCTGAGCCATTAGCTCTAGTTCTTCCTAAAGTTGTTTCCAATCTCACTGCTTACATCATAATGTCTAAAATCAACTTACATTTATTCTTATTATCTATTTTCTTTCTATCCATCTATGCCAATATATTATTTACAATTCCATGTGCTCTAATTTTGTTTATTAACCTCCTTTGTAGGACTTTATTTGAAGCTTTCTGAAAATCCAAATACACCATATCCACTGGTTCTCCATTATCTACTCTGCTAGTTACATCCTCAAAAACACAGGTTTGTCAAACATTATTTCCCCTTCATAAATTCATGCTGACTCTGCTCAATTGGGTTATTGTTTTCTTTAACTGTCCAGCTATCATTTCCTTTATAATTGATTGTAGCATTTTTCTACTACTGATGTCAGGCTACAGTTAAATGGTTCCCCATTTTCTACTTCCCTCCATTTTTAAATAAACAGTGGGCTTATAACTGTAACCATCAACCTGCAGACACTATTTCAGTATTTACGGAATTTTGCAACATAATCATCAATGCATCCGTTATCTTCATAGCTACTTCTATGGAACAGTATCTTGTCTTTCTCCAGAGAATCATTTGAGCTGGTAAGCTATTCAGTATCTCACATGATGTCCTAGGTCAGTCAATAAAGATGAGGTAAAGACCTGTGCCTAACTACCCTTTGGAGAAATCCTCTACCACGTCAGTGGACTGCAGACATCTTGGCAAAAATGGGAAGTAACTAAACTTCTTATTGAACAGTCTTCTTGAACTTCTCTGATAATGTTGTGGCATGCGTTACGAACATACTAGGATGTGCTGACCTATAAGTAAGTCAGGATTTGATTATTCTGAACCACTAGCTATCATTCCTTACTCCAACTGCTTTTGATGTAGTATTAAAATTTAAAAAGAATTGTTGCAGCAGATGCCTATGATCAAACAATTGCAGATCACCACTTTCCTTGCAATCATGAAAAAATTGTGAGAGAAAACCCTGCACACAAACGTATGCACATTTAAAACTGAAGATGCAGTCTCTCTCTATTTACACTGCCACATGGGGAAGTAACGCTTTGATTGATGTAGATTTCCACTTCTGTAACCTTTGCAACTCCACCAACAGAACAGGAAGAGTCATCGACAAATCTCAGTGAGATAAAAATAACATAAGTAACAGCAAATAACCCAGACTTGGGATGGCTGGAAGGAGGGCAATTCTTGCAGAGGTGGCATGACAGTTATCACCATCCAGTTGCCAGATTCCTGTAAAGGATCCAACAATGAATACATTGGATTGAATACAAAACAGCAAAGTCTGAAACACCCACTCATCTTCCCAGCACCAATCCAGTACGTACAAAACTGTTGCAGCACCCCAAGTGTTTGAGTCTGAGAATTGCAGGACATGCCAGAAAAAAATCCAGCCAACTGGCATTTCCAGATTTCAGAGTTTCAGGCTGGAGAGGTTACTTTGCATGGACAGGGAGACCTTTCATTAAATATTTTGAATACTAGCATAACATTCCTCTTTTGCACTAAAGTCTTTCAAACTCTTTTTAGATCTTTGGAACTCTATTCTGCAAAGAGCAACTGATGCAAAATCAATTATTGGATCTTAATTTGATAACTTCTTGTTAAAAAAATGTATTGAAATACATGAGGTAAAGGGTGCAAATCAAATTATCTCATTGAATGACGGAACAGGTTCAAAGACCTAAATGGCCTGCCTACTCCTATTCTGATGTTCCTTTAACTGATATTTTAAATTTCCTGCATTTACAGTTTGTTTACTTTAATTCTTCCAATCCTTTGCTCTTACACTGATATCCTTCCCAAATCTTTGCACCATTTAATATATTTTGCACTTTTTTTAATATTTCAAAAATATACATTATTCGTAAAAAAATTATTACACACATACATCCATAGTGACAAATGCAGTTCGGTTCTGTACAGTAGCATATGAGGACACACACAAACCTTTGGAGTTTGACTCTCTCCAACAAACAAACCAAAGGCATCTCTTACTAATACAAAACTATATTTATGTGCATTTGAGCACCAATTTAAAGGTCCAATAACTGAATGGACGTCCACTTAACTTTGGCAGGAAGACCTCAGACTACTAACTCATTAAAATAATCTTTATCCACCAGTGACCAATTTTCAAGAAGTCTTTTAGATGGTCACCTAATGAATTAACCCCTCTGTTTTCTTTTTCTCCAATCATTTCAATCCAATTAAGAACCTTAAATACATTTTGGGTCCCAGTTCTCTTGAAGAACCTACAAGCAAATCATTAGCCTAACTTTTTTTTTGTCTTACTGATGCTGTGCAGATATTTTTTCAATTTCACACAGCATCCTGCAACTATTCAACCAGGTCAGAGGCAACAATTCTGGGTACTTCTTGCACTTCGTAATTTATACACTATTTCAATTTGAGATCAATGCAATTGCTGATTTAGCTGATATCAACAGGGAATGTAATTCTGAAGCTACAATTGGACCCATCATCCTAAGTTATGAGATTTCAATGCAAATACAAATATTATTTAGAAAGACCCCACTGCCTATTTTCTTGGAGCCCTGCAATGGAAAGGAAAAACACATCCAAAATCAGATGTATCCATCAAGAACAGAGATACCTCCATGTATTTTCCAAAGCCATAATATGACTTGTGCCAACCTCTGGTATAGGTTGATTACCTGGCACGGCACATAAATGGAATCAATATAGAAAACAGGAGTGTGCTTTCAGCACTTCAGCTGCTTTCAAAACCACTGGAAAGCAGACCACCTAACAAAGGTAAAAATAAATTTACACTGGAGCTTCTCTTCATCTTACCATCATGTTTCTAAACACCTTGAAGCTAAGGAGCATCCTTTTATCATTTTAGTATTTTATCAAAATATCATTTTAGCACACTGCCTCCATGAAAATATAGTTAGCCTAGGCCTACTGATATCCACCCAATACTTCCTAACATTTGTCCCAAGAGAATAAATATCCCTGCAAGCAAGAGTTAAAAAAAAGTTGATAAAGAAAGAGATTGCATTTCTACGTTTCCTCTTTAATGACTTTAGAAAATCCAAAAACTGCTTTACAGTCAATGAAGTATTTTTGAAATGTTTTAATGTAGGGAAACTAAGTGTGTTGGCAAGTCACACAAACAGAAATGAAATAAATGATCAGTAATCTGTTTTAGACTGGTGGTACTCTGATAGTTACCTATACTGTCCATTGTGCTGCAGAATGAAAAAAGTGAACCACTTCTACCAATTCCAGAGGTTCCCATTCTGGCCTGTGGCACCCATCTGGAAAAGTAGGCATTAATACTGTTTTATGTAGTTTTGGCAAACTGGGATATGTAGATATTGTATGCTGTAGCCTGGATGAAGCCTGTAGCAAAAACGATAAAAGTGGCACCCCTGAAGCAGTGGATCTTGCTGCAGAAGGCTGTGTGTATCAGTGACAGCCTCCCTAGTGAAATACAGCCTCCACTTGTGCTGTTCTTCTGAAATATTCATGGATGCGTCATTTTGCCTATCAACCCTTTAATACTCAGTAAGACATTCTATAAGTAGCTCCCTTCACATGTTGCTATTCATGCTGGATTTTCAGGATGCTGCTACTCCACCAAATATTTGTCCATCCAAAACAAAAACAGCATCCACGATAAATATCATATTCACTGTGTCACACAGATACTAATAGAATTATAGAATCCCTACAGTGCAAAAAGGGCCCATTGAATCTGCACTGACCCTCTGAAGAGCATCCCACTCAGATACACACTCACAACCTGCAATTACTATGGCTAATCCACCTAGACTGCAGATCCCTAGACACAATGGGACAATTTAGCATGGCCAATCCACCTAACCTGCACATCTTTGGACTGTGGGAGGAAATTGCAGCATCCGAAGGGTACCCACGCAGACACGGGGGGAATGTGCAAACTCCACACAGACATTCACCCAAGGCTGGAAATGAACCTGGGTCCCTGGCGCTGTGAGGCAGCACTAACTACTGTGCCACCCCTGGCCTCAGTGTGTCCAACTGTGTGTCCCTTTAACTGCAATTTGCAATCACATCTGATAATTTATGAAGCTAATGCCACTCAGGTTTTTTGCAACAAGCCAGCTGCTAGATGGGATTTCTGACCAGCACAGGGTTGATCTAACACTCTCATTGCTTGGGGGTCAATATGACATAACTGACCTATATTTGAATGTAATTCACAAGACAGACATGTCTTTTTACAGAAAGTGCTCCTGATCATGGTCATCTAGAAATGGTAGGCAGGCAGGCAGACAGGCAGACAACAGTGAGACAATAACACAATTTTCCCAGTTTTACCTACTCACCAACTCCACTCCTGCAGAGCAGATGGGTTAAAATCAGAGGTTTGGAATAATGTTTTGATTTTTGAAAGCAAAACTATTGGTGCATATTCATATTAAGGTGAAGCAGTAAGGTAAGTAAGGGAAAGCAAAATTGATCAATAACACAACACAGTTCTTCCATTTACAATACTATGAATTTAAAAACAACACAAAAATATCTTAACTACTTACAATACTTTCCCAAGCACAAGTCATTATTACAATCCCAAAGAATTTGTTCAATGTTTAACGTAGTAAAATTGCTAAACACTACGTAAAAATTGTGAGACTGAAAAGTTTATGCCGACGAAAACTGTATGAATTTACACTACCAGTAGGGGGACCCATGCACCAACTATATTATAAATGAGTAAAAAAAAGTATTACAATGAGTTAAAGTACGGACTGTCAGATACCACAGCCAATTTTTATTTTGGAAAAATAGATGTATCGGTTATAATAAAAGGGAAAGAAACAGATAACTTCAATTTTATGTTTGTTTTCAAACCAGTAATCAGATTCAATAATACAGCAACAGCAAAATTCTACTTTACTGACAAAATGTATACTATTTTTGAGTACCAGTTTAAAAAAAGCAAATTAACTAATTAAATAGAATATCCTCAATTGATCAATTAAGAACTCACTACCTTAACTGAGGAAGCCTTGATTATGAAATGATTCTCAACTGGCTGAAATAGACAATAATTTTCAATGTCTCATTCACATCTGGACAGAAAATTGTCCATCTATGGACACAGAGGACAGTATTTCATAGAAAGTCAAAAGATTTATAATTGCTTCAATTCTAATTATTGGCACTAACTGCTACAGCCTTGAATCTTTTGAACTGTCTTTCACTTGTGCTCTTGAATGTAACACTAGTGACCAGATTTTACAGAGGGGTGGGCTTGGGTAAAGGTGCATATGTTTCTGTGTGATCATAGTACATGGACACTGGGAGATAAGTTAGTTTCAAACTAATCAACTTGCAATAAGGCTGCTGCAATGATGACACAATCCAGCCAGCCTAAACAAGTTGAGAATTGGTCTTCCACCTCTCAGCGAGTGGAAGGACCATCAGGTTCCACTAATAGTGTGGTACTGGGACTGCAAGGAGACCACAGGATGAAGAAAACATTGCCACCGGACAGCATTAAGTCTAGGGTTTCGGATGGAGAGGAATCGGGGAGCTGGGGGAGGGGCGACAGGGTGTCAGTCTGCAGTTTTGAAAACCACCAGAGGCACATAACAGGAGTAAAATCTTAGGGTGGTACCCCTGATGTGTACTGAGCAATTCCCAATTATGCACCCTACTCTTCATGGCTTTCCAAAAAAATTATTTTAAACAAAATAACATTCTCAATTTTAACATCTGCCCAGCATATAATGGCTGTGAAGGTGGATTATTGGTCAAACAGGCCTTAGGGTAGACTGACAAGTGGGCACCTTATCTACCTTCTGAAATTTGGCAGCTTCTGGTTTTAAAAAATTAAACTTGAGTAATTTAAACTTGGTAGAATTGGTAGAAGCATACATTCATTTTCAGGGACCCAATAAAATATTCAAGCCTTGTGCCCTTTTTTTCACTTAGCCGGTAGCGTGGGGAGCTTTTGTTCCACATCACTTTCGCCATGGCAATGTGTTAGCTAATCAGCGTTAACTTACCAACTCTTGAAGTGTAAATTGAGAGTTAATTTGAAGTTTAGCATTCTCATATTTGCAAAAAACATCAAATAACATAAAGTCACCAAATGTCCAGAGGACCATAATGCTGCTCTCTCATTAGAAAGAAATGACTGGTTTAACCTAAAGGTCATCATGCCTCAGGCAAGGAGTGAGGTTGAGAAGGTAGTACTTTCATGGTGACCTTAGCTGGTGCTGGAGTTGAAACTATGCTGTTGTTAACGTTGCCCTGCATCGCAAACCAGCTATCCAGCCAACTGAGCTAACCGACACCCACTAAATTATACTAAAACTTTTCTAAAACATGCTAACAACATCAACTTAAATTTATACATAATCATTAAGTGATGAAACATCTGCAACAGTATTAATTCCTAATCTGGGCACCATCCTTTAAGAACATAAAATGTAGGAGGAGAAGTAAGCCACACAGGGCATAAAGAGAACAAAGAACTGTATAGCGCAAGAGCAGGTCCTTAAGTCCACCAAGCCTACACTGACATGTGACGACTTTCTAAACTAAAAATTCTTTGCCTCTACACAGTCCATATCCCTCAATCCTGTCTATTCATTTATCTATCAAGATGCCTCTTAAACATTGCTATTGTATCTGTTGCTACCAGTCACTTACACCTCTGTGTAAAAAAGCTGTTCTCACATCTCCTTTAAGCTGTCCGCTTTTACCCTAAACCTATATATCCTAGTAACTGATATTTCTACCTTGGGATAAAGTCTCTGACTATCCATGCCTCAAGGCTGGCTAATACAGAAGGTGAAGTCACATGGGATCCCTAGTGAGCTGTAATTTTCTATCAGGTTGCTTCTCAGCCTCTGACACTCATGTAAGAACAAACCATGTTTGTCCAATCTCCAAAGCCTTCACATTCTTCTAGTAGTGTGGTGTCGAGAACTGTATGCAATATTCCAAATTTAGCCTAAAGTTCTTTACAGCTGCAACATGACTTGTCAATTTTTATAATCTATGCCCGAACTGATGAAGGCAAGCATGCCATACACATTCTTGACCGCCCTATCAACTTGTGTTTTAGTGAATTGTGGACTTGTATGCCTAGATCCCTCTGAATGTTAATGCTTCTAAAGATTCTTCCATTTACTGTCTATTTGCCTCCTGCATTAGACCTTCCAAAATGCATCACCTCACATTTGGCTAGATTAAATTCCATCTTCCATTTCTCTGCCCAAGTGTCCAGCCTATCTGTATCCTGTTGGATCGTCTAGCAATCCTCTTCACTAACCACAGCTCCCCTAATCTTTGTGTTGACTGCAAACTTACTAATCAGACCACCTACATTCTCCTCAAAATCATCTGCAACAGGGGTCCCAGCACTGATCCTTGCAGACCACCAATGGTCACAGATATCCAGCCTGAAAGATACACTTCCACCACTACTCTCTGTCTTCTATGACTATGCCACATCTGTATCCACTTTACCAACTCACCAGATCCTATGTGACCTCACTTTCTGTATCAGCCTGCCTTGAGGGACTTGTCAAAGGCCTTGCTAAAGTCCATGTAGAGAATATCCATCACCCTGCTCTCAATCACATTTATCGCATCCTCAGAAAACTCAAATAAATTTGTGAGACATGACCTTCCCCCACAAAAGAACGTGCTGCCTATCGCTAATAAGTCGCTAGTTTTCCAAACATGAGTAAATCCTGTCCCTAAGAGTCTTCTCCAGTAATTTACCTACCACTGGCATACAGCTCACCGGTCTGTAATTTCCCGGATTATTTCTGTTTCCTTCTTAAACAAAGCAACAACATTCACTTTCTCCAGTCCTCTGGGATCTCTCCTGTGACTAAAGAGATTATAAACAATTTGTACAAGGCCCCAGCAATTTCCTCCTTTGCCTCCCAAAGTATTCTGGGATTGAACCCATCAGGTCCTGGGGACTTGTATACCTTAATGCTTTTCAAAACACCCAACACCTCCTTTCTTCTAATATCAACATATTCTAGAATATCAACATTCCCCTTTCTAGGCTTATCATCGACATTTCTTCTCCTTTGTGAATACCGATGTAAAGTATTCGGGAATACTATTTGGGAACAGACGGATATGAACCGCGTGAATGCAAAAGGCTTTTAGTTTAGAAAGGCACTATGTGTTGGTAGGCCAAAGGGCCTGTTCGTATGGTGTACGGTGCTCTGTTAAGAACTCTGGCTCCACACATAAATTCCCTCCTTTGTCCTTGCGAGGATCTACCCTTTCCCTTGCTACCTCTTGCTTCTTATATACGTATAAAGCACCTTGGAGTCTCACAGAATCCCTGCAGTGCAGAAAGAGGCCATTTGGCCCATTGAATCTGCACTGATTTTCTTAACACATCCCACCCAGACCTAGACCCCAACTCGATCCCCATAACCCCACATTTCCCATGACTAATCCACCTAGCCCACACATCCCTGGACACTATGGATAAGTTAGCATGGCCAATTCACCTAATTTGGACTGTGGGAGGAAACTCCCTGCTGCAGCACCTGGCAGAAACCCACACAGACATGTGGTGAATGTGCAAACTCAACACAGACAATCACTCGAGGCTGGAATCAAACCCCTGTTCCTGGCACTGTAAGACAGCAGAGCTAACTGTGAGCCACTGTACCACCTTAGTAAAAATATTTCTCTTTAATCTAATGCAAAAATGAAACTACACCAAATCTGACTTCTCCTCTAAACCTGGACATTAATATGAACTGGGCTGTTAGAAGAAAAATCTCTCCTCCCTGGTTATAAAGAAACATTTTCAAATCAGTTCCTAATGAGCCCAAAACTAGATGTAAAACTGTTGACAACGTTATCTGAACAAGTTTGGGAAATGAAAAATGTCACACTCTCGGGTGACATTCTTCTATTCTTTAATTAGCATAGTATTAGAGTGGCCTAGAAATTACAGTTGGAAATACGTGTTTGATTTTATGGTGTGTGCAAGAGTGAAAAACCTAGCTGATTGAATGACTTAATTAGACGGGAGCTTAAAATTCATTTATCCGGCAGTAGGTTCAAACTTGGAGATCATTTTGGAACATTTGTGGTAGATCAGGCCTCATGCTGTCCCGGGTGCAAGTACCTACTTGTAATATATTTGCATGCCATGAATTCCCATTACATTAAAACATTTTGGAATTATGTTCTACCATCATAATAAAGTTAGCAATGCATGAAAATATCGTGGCATTCCTTTTCATATTGATTAAAGATGGCATGCAATGGTCGGTTTGTGCAGTTGTGTTAGAAGTCACTGGTTTTCCTCGTTGAACTCTCTGACACAACAAAACGGCAGCTTGCAAGGAGACTTGGGACTGACAAGAGTAAGTCAGTGGTGGGAGGGTGTTGAGGAGTAGAAGAAGAAACCAAGGGAGGACAAAGGGTAGGTTCAGGGCATGGAGGGATGAAGTGGAAAAGGTTCATTATCCTCAGCATGGCGTGACCTGCCAATCAAAGAAAGAAAATGAGAGGCCTAAAGGCTGTATTATTATTGGCCACATCTCAGGGTATTGACTGACACAGTCCTTACACGGACTGAGTTTACGTAAAACATTTCAATTATCTCCACTGGGAGTGATCTTGGACAGTGTGGCATTATCAGCAGCTTTCACCAATGAAAACCGCTCCCATCCCTTTATTGCACATTTTTCACATGCATGCAGCAGCACTTTCAATTTTAATTGGAATTGCTTAGGAACCAGCAAGACAGTAGGGGTGGTATCCACTCCTGTTCTGCCAGCGTGAATGTGCTACACAGTTAAAATTCTACCCATTCATGGGTGTTGACAACACACTTTGTCCGTTATTCCAGTGAAAATACTAACATTATGTACAAAATTAAATGACCTACATTAAAATTGTGGTCAGAGAAATTTGATACAAATAGGTTCACCCTATTTGTATATTAGTAACATCTGACTAATTTTTAAGTTTCTATCATCTAATTGTGTTTGTCGTTTCCTGGTGCAATATACATTATTTGAGTGGTAACTCCAATTAAGCAGTAACCCACTTATCAGTGCCGTGTTTGGGTTCCAAGCAAACCACTCGAGACTTCTCAGTTCTAGAACTCATGACAGAATTGGTGCGAAGAAAGAAAAGAAATGAGGTGAGGGTGATTACCCTCAGAACCAAGGCAACATTTGACCAAATACGGCATCAGAGACCCCAAGTAAAATTATCACTGGGAATTGCAGAAAAGTTCTCCCCTAGCTGGAGTTATACTTTGCAGAAACAAAGATGGTTGTGACTGTCAGAGTCCAATCATCTCTGCAGGAATTCTGCAGGGTAAATATTTTCTAGTCAACCTGTTCAAAGATGGTTATTATGCAACTCTGGAGCAGGTGAGACTTGAATGAGAGCTATCTGGCTCAGAAGTCAAGATACCACCACTACACCACAAGAATCTCTTTGTTCCTTTAGGTTCTTCTAATCAACCTGTTCAGAGGTCTTACTACACACCTCTGGACCAGTTATGACTTGAATTCAGGCTTCCTTTACCAGAGGTAGGGACATTACCGCTGCACCACAAAAGCCCATAGTTCCTTTAGGGTACTGTCCTAGGGCATACCATCTTCGGCTGCTTCATCCATGACCTGCTCTCCATCATAAGGTCACAGTTGAGAATGCTTGCTAATGACTGCAAAAATGTTCAGCTCCATTCACAACTCCTCAGGTTAGGCTGCAGTCTGTGCTTATCTGAATAGCATACAGACTTGGCTAATTGTGCCAAATAGTGTTTGTGCTACACAAGCCACAAGCAATAGTTATCTCCAGTAAGACTGAATCTGATCACCTCTTATTGGCATTACCAATAACGAGTCCATCAAGAGCCTCGCATTCATCATTTTTAAAAAAGCTTCATTGGTCCAGCCATATAAATATTGTGGCTACAAGATCAGGTGAGAGGCTTGGAATTTTGTGGTGGGTAAATTATCTTCTGACTCCCCAAAGACTGTTCACCATCTGCAAGATAAAAGTTAGGAATGTATTGGAATACTTTCCTCTTGACTAGCTGACTGCAGCTCCAAAATGCACAAAAACCTCAAACCATTCAGGACAAAGCAGCCCACTTGATTGGCACTCCATCCATTATCTTAAACGTCCACTCCCTCCG
>NC_063345.1:42306183-42331183 GCF_021869965.1 Rhincodon typus
GGTGTGTTTATGGGATATTACTATATTGGAACAGTTACTGTTTAGTAGTAAAATAATCTACTATTCTGTTAGGTTTTCCAATAGAGTTAAGTCATACCAAGTTTATCTTTCTTTTGTTCTATTTTAACTATAGTGTTTGAATAAATTATGTTTTGCTTAACATTGAGGAGTTTGACCAATTGAATTGCATCTGGAACAGAGCATCTCACATTTACCTATAAAATATTTTTTAAAAATTAGGGCCTAGGCTACATTCTGAATGGGTTTTGAGGAGGTCTGATCTGGTCCATGACATGACAACCATTTAAGCAGATCATGAAGGAATTGCAACATTGAGCATTCCTGCCTGGCACAAAAGTAAAACAGGAAAGGCAGCCCGACCTTAGATAACAAGGGAAATTAGGGATTTCATTAGATCCAAGGAAGGGCTGTAAAAATTGTCCAATAAAAGCAGAAGAACTGAGAATTGGGACCAGTTTAGATTTCAGCGAGAAGGACCACGGGGTTGATTAAGAGGAGGAAAATAGAGTACAAGAGTAAGCTTGTGGGAATATACAAACTGATTGCAAAACCTTCTGTAGATATTTGAAAAGTAAAAGATTAGTGAAGACAAAACCTGGCTTTTATAGTCAGAAACAGTGGAAATTATAATGGGGACCAAAGGGATGGCAGATCGATTAAACACATACTTTGGTTCTGCCTTCACGAAGAATGACACAAATAACGTCTCAAAATGTTGGGGAACACGGGGAACACAGAGAGAAAAGAACTAAAGGAAATCAGTATTAGTTGGGAAATGGCATTGAGGAAACTGATGGGATTAAAGGCCAATAAATACCCAGGGCCTGATATTTTACATCTTAAGGGTATTTAAGGAATGACCCTAGAAATGCACTGGTGGTCATCTTTCAAGATTCTATGAACTCTGGAACACCTCCTATTAATTGGAAGATAACTAATGTACCCCACTATTTAAAAAAGGTGGTAGAGCAAAAAGTGGGAATTATACACCAGTTTGTCTTGCATCGGTAGCGAGAAAATGCAACCACCCATTATAAAAAAATTTAATAGCTGACCACTTAAAAACAGTGATAGGACAGAGTCAGCATAGATTTATGAAATGAAAATCATCCTTGACAAATCTACTGGAATTTTTCAAGGATGTAACTAATGGAGTTGATAAGAGGAGCTAAAGAATGTGGTTTATTTGGACTTTCAGAAAACTTTTGATAACCTGCATAAGAAATGATTATGCAAAATTAAAGCGCATAGGATAGGGGCGTAGTGTGCTGACATGGATAGAGAACTGGTTGGCAGACAGGAAACAAAGGCAGCACAATGGCTCAGTGGTTAGCATTCCAGCCTTGGGTGACTGTCTGTCTAGAGTTTGCATATTCTCCCCGTGTATGTGCGGGTTTCGTCTAGGACCTCCGTTTTCCTCCCACATCACAAAGATGCGCAGGTTAGGTGGATTGACCATTCTAAATTGCCCATAGTGATCAGGGATGTGTAGAATTGGTGGATTCGCCATGGGAAATGCAGGGTTAGACGGGTCGGGTGGGGTCAGGGTGAGTCTGGGTGGGATGCTCTTCAGAGAGTTGGTGTGGACCTGTTGGTCCAAATGGCCTGATTCCACACTGTAGGGAGGCTATGAAAGAGTAGCTAGACACAGTTCCTGCACGCATTGTCACCAAGGGCACTGGAAGTGCCCAGACTTACCACATAGCGCAGGACGAGAATACCATGGGTTTGAACTCTGCTTCTGTGAATTCTCTTTAGATTAAACTTGTTAGTTACTCCCTTTAAAGATGATCGACAGTTAGATTGTTTGATAGTTGAAATAATTGACAGTAGGTTTGATTGTAGACAGGATGATTGACTGTCAGGATGATTGACAGGAGAGATAATTAACAGACAGGTTGGTTAACAGTTGAGATAATTGACAATAGGATAGATTGATAGTCAGCATGTTTGAGTGCCAGGATGTTTGACAGTTGAGATGATCGACAGTTAGGATAATTGACAGTCAGGATGATTGATAGTTGGGATGATTGACAATAGGATTAATTGATGGTTGGTATGATTGACAGTTAGTGTGATCGACAAGTGAGGTGATTGACAGGCGACGTGATTTACAGTCAAGATGATTGGCTGTCAAGATGATTGTCAGTTGATGTGATTGACAGGATAATTAACGGGATAAGTTGACAGTCATGATAATTGTCAGTTAGGATGATTGCCAGTTGGCGTGATTGACAGCCAGAAAAGTTGACGGTCTGGATAAATTGACCGTCAGCCTGATCAGCAGTTAGGTTCACCTAGTGGAGAACGGAAGTGGTTATTAACTACGTCACTTCCGGACGCTGTGGCAGGACTAAAGTTGGTCTGCGCTCGCTCTGCCGGTGGAAACATGGCGGCGTCTTCGTCTCGACGTCTACAGACCAAGCCAGTCATCACCTGTCTCAAAACCTTCCTCATTGTCTTCAGTTTTATCTTTTGGGTGAGTGTGTAAGTCAGTTACCGGGGTGTCTTCCTGGGAGACCGAGCTCTTGTAGTCCCGGGGTAAGTGGAGCCTGAGTAGCGGCTACACAAAGAGAGCGGCAGCGGCCCCTGGCTGCAAGTTTGGGGGGGTGGTGGTGGTGTCAGAACGCTCCTCTATTACCTCTTGTTCTCTAAGAACAAACTCTCAGCTTCAAAGCCTCTCCCTCTCCCCCCTCCCTTCCGCTCGGTATCCCAGCGAGTTTCCTGGTGTCGGACTATAGGCTGCTCGATGTTGATCTTATTAAAATCTCTGGGGTGTTAAGAGTTCAGGATGGGGCGAGGAGGAAGTGGTGACCAAACAGGGTCTCAAAGAGCATCGGCGTTTAGGCTGAAAAAGTTTTATTTTTCTGAAAAAAACACTTTCAACTCACTTGAAGCCGTTTCGTTGTTTGAATCTGCACTTGAAATCTGGAAGGTAGTGGGCCGAAATGTGTAAACTATTTCGTAGTTAACCGTTTTGACAGCTGTTGGATGTCTTCCTTTCTCCCAGTTCGTGCGAACGTTAAACCAAAGTGCTTATTTCAGAAGCTCCTTTTGTTCAAAGTCGACTTGTTCCTGCCCTCAACCGTGTCTCCCACATCTCCCGCACCTCATCCCTCACACCCCGTCCACGCAATAAAAACCAAAAAAGAATCCCCCTCGTCCTCACGTACCACCCCACCAACCTCCGGATCCAACGCATCATCCTCCGACACTTCCGCCATCTGCAATCCGACCCCACCACCAAAGACATCTTTCCCTCCCCACCTTTATCTGCTTTCCGGAGGGACAACTCTCTCCGTGACTCCCTTGTCCGCTCCACACTCCCCTTCAGCTCCACCACACCCGGCACTTTTCCCTGCAACCGCAGGAAGTGCTACACCTGCCCCCATACCTCCTCCCTCACCCCCATCCCAGGCCCCAAGAAGACTTTCCACATCAAGCAGATGTTCACCTGCACATCTGCCAATGTGGTATACTGCATCCGCTGTACCCGGTGTGGCTTCCTCTGCATCGGGGAAACCAAGCGGAGACTCGGGGACCGCTTTGCAGAGCACTTACGCTCGGTTCGCAACAAACAACTGCACCTCCCAGTCGCGAACCATTTCAACTCCCCCTCCCATTCCTCAGACGGCGTGTCCATCCTGGGCCTCCTGCGGTGCCACAGCGGTGCCACCCGAGGGTTGCAGGAACGGCAACTCATATTCCGCTTGGGAACCCTGCAGCCCAATGGTATCAATGTGGATTTCACAAGTTTCAAAATCTCCCCTCCCCCCACCGCATCCCAAAACCAGTCCAACTCGTCCCTGCCTCCCTAACCTGTTCTTCCTCCCACCTATCCCCTCCTCCCACCTCAAGCCGCACCTCCATCTCCTACCGACCAACCTCATCCCGCCCCCTTGACCTGTCCGTCCTCCCTGGACTGACCTATCCCCTTCCTAACTCCCTACCTACACTCACCTTTCCTGGCCCCATCCCCGCCTCTTCGACCTGTTTGTTTCCTCTCCACCTATCCTCTCCTCTATCCCTCTTCTATCCGCCTCCCACTCTCTCCCTATTTATTTCAGAACCCCCTTCCCCTCCCCCTTTTCTGATGAAGGGTCTAGGCCCGAAACGTCAGCCTCTCTGCTCCTATGATGCTGCTTGGCCTGCTGTGTTCATCCAGCCCTGCACCTTGTTGTCTCTTGTTCCTGCTTTGTTTCGGATTTCCCGCTAGTGGCTGGTTTCAATGCCTCGAGGGAATGAGGAAATTCCTTGTCTACGGTAACTTTTTTGAAAAATCACTGCACCGTTTAATCTCGCGCAGCCAAATAAGACTGACTTGTCTCGTCCCTTAATGAAGGGTTATCTTGTCTTCGAGAAACTTTTTTCAGTTTCTTCCCATAAAGACTGAATATGCATGTCTCAGACTACAACTTTCAACGGAAAGTGATTTCTTAACACTTAGAACATGTCTGCATGGTATTGCATGGATCACCTTAAATCTTTTCATTGTGGCGAAAGATTTGCCATGTTGTAGTTATGGGCTGGTCTTAAACTGATCCTAATGCACTTTATTTCCTCCTAATTAAACATTCAGGTTCTGTGCTAGGTGCTGTTGAATTTGCTTTGATCATTCTGTGGTGGAGGTGGACTTGGAGTGAATCTGTTTATTACTTGGGTGTTGGAGCATGAAAGTTTGTTTTTTGTGCTCTGTTCTACCCCTGGAAATTGAAGTCATAAATGCTGTAGCCTGTGTGGTCTTGTACAAAGTTGTCAATACTACCAGAGATGGTAGGAACTGCAGTTGCTGGACAATCTGGGATAACAAGGTGTAGAGCTGGATGAACACAGTAGGCCAAGCAGCATCAGATGAGCAGTAGGGCCTAGGCCCAAAACATCGGCCTTCCTGCTCCTCTGCTGCTTGGCCTGCTGTGTTCATCTAGCTCTACACCTTGGTATCTCATCAATACTAGCTCCTAGTTTAAGAGCCTTTAGAATAAAATATTCTTCAAACCCCTGCATAACTTTGTTACAAGCCTCTTTCTGGTCATCTCCAGCTCTGATCTCTGCATGCTCATTCTGGTCTGAGTATTCCCTTGGTTCAACAGCACCACCATTGCCTGTATTTAGAGCTGGCTAAATATTTTGGCTCAAATATCTGGAATGCCCTGTTAACCTCTACTTTGCTCCCTTTAAGTCATTTGTTAAAATGTACGGCTTTGGTCCTGTACCTTGTATTGGTGTCCTTTTTAACAGGTGGGGGGGAAAAAAGTTGTTTAATGTTCTTGGTCTCCTGGAATATTATTCCAATGAAGTGACATGCTGTTGATGTGATTTGGGAGTGTCAGCTGTGAGCGTTGGTTGTACTCTTGCCTTGAGTCACAAGGTTCCAGGTTAAAGTCCCTCGCCAGAACAAAACTTAGACACTGCAGTGCATGGGGAATGCTGGACAAAGATCCACTTGCTTGTTTAGGTGGATGTCTTGATTTCTGGTGACAGTGAAATGTTAATACAAATTTTTGTTTTTTAACCTTGTTCCAGCTTCAGCAACATCCATTTATAAATGGAGATGAAAGGGTCATGCTTAAATGTTCTAGCTCAGTCATTTGATATTAGTTGAGTTAATTTGGATGTTTTCCATAACTTTCACCTGCTTGTGCCGCCTTTGCTTTGACAGTTTGGATGCAATAAAACCATGAATTATCTTGTTCTCAATAGCCTGTTTGAAATGTGAACAGTAGACTTGGTCAGTAATTCATGAGTCCTTTTTTTAGGAGAAAAGCACTGAATTACACAATTGCAGGAACCTTCCACTTTTAAAGGAATGTTTTTGATAAATCTGAACCTTGAATATATTGTTCCAAGCTGTTTAATGAACAATAAATCACTTCCATGCCACTTTATAATGCTGGATTCATCCTCCAGCATTATAACCTGCAACAAATGCAGGTACTTAGTTGTTTTTAAAAATCTGACTGACAAGACCATTCTTGCTGTCAACTGTACCTGTAGAGCCAATGCAAAAGTTCAGTGACATACATTCATGACCTCAGCAGCTGATGAAAACCTAGTACAATGGAAACTGTGGCTGGGATTGAGTATATTGGGAGACAGTAGTTGACAAAATGGTGGGAGGGAGCATGTAACGAAACATCTGCTTGTCAAAAGTATAGAAGTTCTGCAAAACCATCAAATTAAGGTGGGCTATTTCTGAAAGGATTCAAGATGAGCACCTTGACCTGCCTGGCAAGAATAGGAAGTGTTTAAGTGTCACTACTTTCTAAAAGTGCACAACTGGCTTGTAGATAATGGAGGATATGGCTGAACATGCTGTTGAAGTGGTATTGCCTCCCTTATAAAAGGGTGGAAATGGATATTGCCTTTTTTGAGGGGGGATGGGGACAGGAATGCAATTGTTCTAAATTAGATGAGTGAATATAGCAAACCTTAAAATTAGCATACCTATTCACTATCAATATAGTCTAGTCAACAGGTTGCTCTGAATGCCCCCACTGCTGTTCATGCTGAAAGCCTGGAGAGGTGTGGCCTTGTGTACTCTCTCCTCTGCAAACATCTAAGCCTGAGATGCTCATTTCCCTGACTGATCAGAATCTAGTTTATGGAAAAATAGGCAGGTGCATGGATGTGAGGAATGTCAGATCAACTATGATCTTATTGAATGATGGAGCAGGCTTGTGGAACCAAATGGCCTAATCTCATTTCTTTGTCTTGTGATCTAAGTTACCATAACTGTCATTCCCCTTTAACTTGTAGTGTCATTGAGATTTTTTCAGTTAAATTAAGCCTTGAGCTTGCTTTGCCAGTGGTTAGGATCATGATTTGTCCACTTCAATAAAATTTGCCTGCCTTTGTTTACACCTCTGCCTAACAAATTGTCTTGTCAATGGTGTCTTAGTATTTTCAACCTTTTGGGGTATGGGAAAAGACATGGGTCTGGTGAAATTTCTAGCTCTGAACTTGGCATTCTTTGGAAAAGTGCTTGATGTTACTGGGACACCATAGATCTGTTAAACTGATTTTGGGAAGAAATACTTGAAGTAATTGACTGACCTCCCAATCAATCCCCATTGAAGGGGAAACCAGAATTGACTGTCTTGATCACAGGGATTCAATGAATGTTTGTTTTCAGGAGACTTTCAATAAAATACTGTGCAAGAGGTTAGTAAACAACTGGTGCATGAGATTGAAGTAACATTGCACTAATGGCATGGTTAAGCAGTATATGAATGGGTAACTTTCAGGTTCAGAAGCTCTGGGCTATTGCCAAGCACTGATCCTTGCAACAACTACTTCAAATCTAAAGCAGTGATTTCCTTGTGAAAGCCAATTGTAGCATTTGCAGGCTATTCAAATTTAGCAGGAAGATTATCTTGTGCAAAGAAGATTTGGACTACCTGAATGAGTAGGCAAGACAATGGCAGGTAGAATTTAACTTCTGACAGGATGCAGAACAAAGATGCAAAGTATTTCTTAAATGGTGCAACTCTGGAAAGTGAGGTCCAAAGTGATCTGGTTCACAAGTCATTAATAACTAGCATGGTTTGCAGTCTCCATTCAAGAGAAATTGAACATGGGAGCAAACATCTTCAATTGTGCAAACACTAGTGGACAATAGTTCAGTGCAGTCTCTTCCCTAAAGAAATCTGACAGTGTAGACAAAGGTCACCTGTGACTCCCTGCCTCGTGGGTGTTCTCCATGAGATCTAGGAAATGAGGCTTGTATTAAGCATGGGAGGTGATTTTGCAAGTTCTTTAAGGATAGACATTCAAAGGATGTTGTCCTGATTCTAGAATAAAAACACCAGCCTGAGTAAAAGGCAAGCCACAAAGGACTGAAGCATATACCAGTGTGGTGAATCTTGGAACTTGCTACCTAGAAGACTGGTAGCATAGTCATTAATTGAATTTGCATGAAGTGAAGTATCTCTGACTTGTGGCTGAGGATACTAATGTGAACATGAAGGTAGATCAGCTTTAATTTAGAAGGCAGAATAGGGTGAGGGCTGATTAGGCACATGGTATAGGCCAAAGCCTGCTTGAGCTGCATGAACCGCAAGTTTCATTCACCTTCTCTAGAATGAGGTGCTTCCTGACCAAAAGCTTGATTTTTAAAAATTTGCTTCAATATTACGCACATGCATTTAGATGTGACATGCTGGTGGAGCAACCCCCCCACTGCAGTAATCTTGTGTTAACAAGTTATTACTGCACTTCTAATGTGTGGCTTTAAGTCAATATTCTAATTGTGCTCTGCACTGACAGCAGATGCTGTGGGGGGACCAGCCACCAAATACTTCCAGAGCTAAGCAGAGTCTTAAATGTGGTGTTAAGTTTTTAACCTGGTTGAATATGAACATTCTACAATGGAATTGATGTTTGTTATTCCTCTAGCTACATCACATGAATTGAGATAGTAAGAACTGCCAATGTTGGAATCGTCTGTTCCTCCAGCTCCACACTTCACAGCAGGCCAGGCAGCATCAGAGGAGCAGGAAAGTGGCATCTTTGGCCCAAAACATCAGCTTTCCTGTTCCTCTGCCTGGTCTGCTGTGGTCCTCCAGCTCCATACTGTTATCACATGAATTGAGGTCAGGGCTGCAACCTCTTTCTGGTTATTAGACATGGAACCATGTATTGTTTGCACCATATCTGACTAAATGAAACCTGTTGTCTTAAAGTTAACTGGCCACTTTGGGAGAAATGCTGAATCCTACTTCACTATCAAGGCAGCTGTTCTGTGTGGAGCAACTCCTTGAAGCAGAGCTGAAAGACCAATTTAGAATCATCTCAATACAGTTTGGGCACTTGGTTAGTGCTGAATAAAATAGCTTGCTCTAACAGTATGGATATAAAAGAAAAATACCATTACTATTTTCCAAATAACCCCACATGCTGTAATTTGTAATCTAAGGAAGCTTGATTGTACCTCAAGCCACCTACACCTTACACTTCTTTCTGGTTCTCTTGGTTTTATGGCTATTAAGGTTTTTTATAGTGCTGACTTGTCAAATCAAGCTGCTTCCCCATTGCTTATCTCTTGGTGGTTCATGTTTGTGATTTGAACCACAAAGGTGTTACTCAAGTGAGTGGACTTGGATTTATTTTGTATTAAATCAGTGGAATAGATGGTCTGTAATCAATCTCCTAGGGAACCTCCAACTGAATTGGCAGCCCTATTTTGAATACTACTAGTGTCCTGCCTTGATGGCTGGTTGTAAAACCAGATGTTCAACTTAACCTACTCCATGCACCCATATTTTCAGTGTGAAAGGTGTAATCTCCATGCTAGTGTTGCAACACAACATAAACTGAAGAACACATCCTACTGGCACTTATACTGCCCAAAGACCATGCAACCTTTTCTTTGAAGGTTTGCCTGATTGGCCAAGCAGGCAAAATGCTGAGGTCATCTTTTTGGATTGAACTGTTTCTGAAATGGCTTCAAATATGGTCTCTGCCTAAAGGTTCAATAGAGCTGTGGAACCAGTTAATTTTAGTTAGACAAAACAGGTTTTCTTTAGGTCTAAAGTTGGCTTTTAGCTGTAGATTTTTATCCTCCACTTATTTGAACTAAAAATTGCTTAACTGACCACTGCTTAGACTTTCAAGCTTGCTTTTTCAATTGTAACTGTTACAAGAAGTTTAAACATTGAAAGCGTTTTTAAAAAAAAACTAAATGTGGAAGTTTTTTTGTGCTGCCCTTGGTAATGGAGCCTAGATAAGTATTTAAGCATCAGTTTGCTGTTTATTGACTTAAATTGTGGCATGGCCTAGACTTTGTATATAAACAACTGCATTTAAAATGAGCTAAAGAATTGTTAGACTATATTGCAAGTCTCCACCCTGTTGCAGTTTCTTTTTATGTAACTAGGTTGCAAACATGAACACCATAATGGCACAGATTGTTTGTTTGTTTGCCACATGGGCTGCAGCAGTTCAACTTGACTGCTTTTGTAGCCATCCCCAAACAATTACCATGACAAGTGTAATTTGACCATTCTCAAACAGTGCAGGTTGGTTTAAATATCTTCTAACAATTGTATGCACACTTGTAAATTCATATCTGCAGTCCTAACCAGTGACTTTCATACAGGGTGTTAATTTGTCTCTACAATTCAATTGTTCATTCTTAGATTGCAGGTGGTGTGCTTTTGGCAGTGGGTGTATGGGGCAAAGTGAGTCTAGAAGAATATCTCTCTCTCTTGGCTGAGAAAAGTACAAATGCTCCCTATGTACTCATTGGAACTGGTGCAGCCATTGTCATATTTGGTTTCTTTGGCTGCTTTGCAACATGCCGAGGAAGTACATGGATGTTAAAACTGGTAAGATTTTAATTAATCTCTATGGCAACTTTTTTGTAGTGACCTTTAAAGTAAAGGAAGCTTGTGTAAGCCTTGAATGTTACCTCTGCTTGGTTTTACTAACTATAATTGAATTAAACAGTTACAATGTGTATCACAAACAGTCATGGAGTCTGTATCCCATGCAATCCCAACTTATCTAGTGAACAAGACCAATTTCAAGCTGTAATCTCAACAGATCACTTAATTACAAGGTTGCCTCTGAATTATGTTTAATTATGTAGGTCTTTGTCTTGATCCAAACTTATATTTAGAATCAACTGAGCAATCTGCATAAAGTAAAATTTTAAATACTGTAAAATTCCAGTTCCATCCCCTTTCAGGAGTCATCAGTTGCTTTGCTATCACATGTAGGCCTAAACTTTCTTCTGGTTACCAGGCTTTAAAATTTGATAGCTGTTGTCTTGATCAGCTGCAATACAGTTTAATCTATCTTGGCTTTATAACTCCTTCAGAATTCTACCAAGTACTTCAATTTTCAAATAAAAACTTACAAGTAACCTATTAAGTTTTGTAAACTAACACTTCTGGAGAAACTGCATAATACATCCCAAATCAACCAGGACTCCAGCAAACTGAAACAAAAGCATTCCAAGCTGTAGATTTAAAGAACAATCCTGATCATTGTATGTAGAAAACAAGCCAATGCACCTCATTTTGCCTATCTGGAAGGTTCTCCCATTGCAAACATTCCCACTACATTAGCTCCCCAATGTAACAATTTCAACCTCATCTTGGACCCAAACCCACATGCCCCCACTTCAAAATGCAAACTATAAAATACAATGTAGCAAAATGTATTGCATACTTTGCATCATACTTCTCTCCAAAAATGAAAATTGAGATTTTTCACTACCAAAAATTTTAACACTATTTCTAGGTCACACTCCATGTTCTCATTTGTGCACTTGATAGTGTTTGCTATAATGTTTTCATTTCTTGGCACATGACCAATTTTTAAACTATGCAGTTGGAGAATTAATCTCTACTGAAATATTAAATTGTCCAACTTTATTCCAAGAAATCAAGAATTAGTGTATAAACAATTTATTGTGCACTTGCAGATTATGTAGAGTCAATAACACCATCTTAATTTGTTTTTCTACCCCAGTATGCTATGATCCTGTCACTACTCTTCTTGGCACAGCTTGTAGCTGGAATTTCTGGGTTTGTCTTTCGACATGAGGTAGAGACAACTTTTTTGTGGAAAATATTGTGCCCTTAAGTTTGTATTCAAGTTAATTTCAAAAGTATTGCTGAATGTTGGGTGACTAAACTGCAAAGATTAAAGTGGCTTCCTTAAGTGCATCCTTGTGGATATGCATGAAGTGCTGAAAGCCTGATGAAGAAATAGTTCAACCCATCTATTCTAGACTAGAAGCTAGATCAACAGTAGGTATTTCCAACTTTATTAATTTCCTGCACTTTCCTTTGGAGGCCACAATAATAAAAGGAATGCCAATTGGCTAGCAGTCAGTGTCAAGAATCTCCTGTACTCAGAGGTTTGAACACCACTTTTGGTGTGGAAAGTTTTTAAGAATTTGTCTGCATATAGCTGATACATTCCAAGTCAATCGTGGCATGTGTCTTTGCAATAAGACACTACCTGATGTATCACAATTTGACTTGGCAACTGAAGTCCATTTGCTTACAGATGCAATTCAATGGTGCATAATTTTAATGTGACAATCTAAATGATTTTACCCACTAAGGCTATACTTCCCTCCCCACCCTTCAACTTTGAGAGGGACCACTCTCTTCTCAATGCCCTCATCCACTTCACACTCCCCACTAGCCCTGGCACCTTTCCCTGCAATGGCAGGAAGTGCTACACCTGCCCCGCACCTCCATCCCAGGCCCCAAACAAACCTTTCACATCAGACAGGTTCACCTGCTCATCTGCTAATGTGGTCTATAGCATCTGCTGCTCCTAACGTGGCTGCCTCTACATCAGTGAGACCGAGTGGACGCTTGGGGACCACTCTCTAGAGCACCTGCATTCTGTTTGTGACAAGCAACCACTTCAACTCCAGTCCCTGGACAACATGTCCATCTTGGGCCTCCTCCAGTGTCACAAAGACACTACCTGGAAACTGGAAGAGCAGCACCTCATTCTGCCTTGGGAGTCTACAACTCAATGTGGACTTTACTAGTGTCAAAATCTCCCCTCCCCAGCCTCCTCCCATGACCATCCCTACCTCATTGACCTGACCAATCCCCCACCACTGCCTACTTGCATTCACCTATTACCATCCCACCAACCTTTCCTAGTCCCCTCCTGACTTCTGAAGGGTCCTGACCCAAAGCATCAGCTTTCCTGCTCCTCTGCTGCCTGGCCTGGTGTTTCCTCCAGCTTGCTCTTTTGCACTGAAGCAAATTTTTACCCTTTAAATATTGCTTTCAGTTAACAATATTCCAAGCATGTGTTGAATACTTCAAATCTTGTACCTTGTTCAAAATTGTTGCTATGAAAATTGCATTTCAATTTTCATTGCACTTAAGATACAGAACCCTTTTTGCCAAATTATATTGTGAATTTAGCCCTTGTACAATAAGAACAAAATCATACCAGTGTCAGAATCCCTCTTGCCAGTACTTGAGCAGCTGCAAAATCTTGGCTTATTGCTATACAACTGTTGCATCAAGAGTTCCGGACTTGGTTCATTGCCTCTGCTTTTGTATTACTGTCACATTCACTTAATCGTGAGAACAAATTTTATCAGGCTTGGGTGTAAGGCTTAGATCATGTGCTAAGCTGTGATCTTTTTCTGATAAAAGCTTTACTGAGCTTTGTTTACAAATTATTTCATGTTCTAGATCAAGTCCACTTTAAAGGACTCCTTTAAAGATGCTGTGCGGAAATACAATACAACAGACTCACTAGTGGATTACACTCAGCAAAATGTAAGTAAGACTATAACTGGCATGTCACTGACGAGTTGGGTTTTCTTTCATTTGTAATCACCTTGATGTAGGGCACAGGATCCTTTTCCTACCCTTCATCTTTAATACCTTTCTGTCCTACCCTTATGTTTCTGTGATCTGTAGTTTCACCAACTCCAGTTTCAAATAGGTTCCAGCACAACGTTAATGCTGTACAAGGAAAGAAATGTAGCCACTTGAAGCTAATGTCTGTCTGAGTTTTGAATAATGAGCCAGCTTGGCAATCTGTTCAGGCCATCAAAACAGCAGCTTGCAATTTTAGCAGCTTCTCTCAATTAAATGAGAAGGTACTCTTCAGATCAATAGTGAAACAAAATTTGACATTTTGTAGGTGAGCAGCAACAAATGTATAGAGGATATGAAAATGCAGACACTATAGAGCTAACAAAACATCAAGCAGAATCTCTCTCATGCAATAGCTTCCATATTACATGCAATAGCATGCCAGAAATATCAGCAGATGACTGGCTGCTGCAAGAGGATGAGCTTTGGATTGGCATCTCATCTGGGGAAGATGCACCTGAATAAAACTAAGAGCAATGTCCTTGCAGGCTAGTTTGCTAACCCTATTGGGTAGGGTTCAAACTAATGTGGTGTGGGATTTGAGTAGAAAGTAATTTTTTTAAAAAAAAAAAAATCTCAGCAGCAAGGCAGGTAATACTTCAGCAGTAGTATCTACTGAGTAGGTTCAGTCACTGACAACATAAGATCTAAGTTGTTTAGTTTAATGTGAATGCACAGTGGCAAATTCAAGATGTAGGGTTCCATGCAGGAAGATGTGACTAGTACTTAATATTTCTGGATACCATATGTTAGAGAGGAGTAATAAGCAAAATCTCTTTTTAGCTGTAAAAGAGATGCCTTCATGTGAGCTGCAGTCAATAGGTGACTAACTATATATTGGGAAATAAACAAATTTTGGAACAATTTGGTGCAAAAAACTATGGAAGCGATAGCTTCATTCCCCTAAGTCCCATGTATTTTTCTCTGACACAGCTGTATTGAGAGGTTAGCTTTCAAACTATTGTGTACTGGCTATAAGTCATTACTTCTGTGGGGAATTCATACAAATCAAACTATATTGTAGGCAGCCATACAAGAACTGTGTAGTCTTAATAGACCATACACTGAAGTTTATGCCTTGTTTTCTAGTTGCATTGCTGTGGTGCTCAGAACTACACAGATTGGAATGACACTGCTTACTTCAAAATAAGTGGAATCCCAGTTAGCTGCTGTAGAAATAACTCTGACTGCAAGCCTGGTGATCTGAAAAACATGACTACAGCCAAAGACCGAGTCTTCAAACAGGTTTGACTATAGATGCTCCACTTCTAAGTTGATACAGTAGTGACCACCTTGCTCAAAGTCTGATCAAACTCAGCTTTAAAACGTGTAGGATTCTACTTGAATCCTGTTCTATGAAGTCACTTGCTCAAGACCAAGTTTGAGATTTCAAAATGTAGTCCAGATAAACTTGCAATTTGAGATTTATCTAGTCTGTTCTGTTTGGTTCATCTGTTTTGATTTTTCATGAATCTTTACTGCCCATGTCAGCATCTTCAATTGTTAACTACCAACTTCCTGTTGGTACCTCGTCAGTGCTTTTAGCATGCAAGCTTGATTTTCCCCTTCAACTTTGTAGAATTTTGTCATGATCCTTGATTCCTTTTTCTGGCTTCCTGATTTGGGCTATGCCATTGCTATATAGAATAGTTAAGAATGCACATTCTGAACCTGCTGAATTAATATTTGCTGTTTGAGGTTGACAGTTGACTCTATACCTTGGTTAAAAGTTTCACCAACTTTAATGTTGGTTACTTTTTTCAAAGGTTGTAAATTCATCTCTAGTCTGAGGAAGCTGAGCTTGTAAAGATAAGTCACTTTTAAATGCCTTTATTGCAGGGTTGTGGTGTACTGGTCATTGACTTCATGGAGAAAAACATAGGAATCATTGCTGGAATTGCTTTTGGAATTGGCTTTTTCCAGGTATGCCCTCTAACCAGCTCTAACTTGACTCTTGTCAAAGACTTTAGAATATAGGTCTTGAGCTACAAAAAATTGTGCTGATTAGCCTATAGCAAGCAACCCAGGTTTGACTAGATTCTATTGCATCTTTCTCAATTTGAGCAGAGTTTTAATTTTCAATATTAAAATGTTGTTGAATGCCATTTCAGAAGATCACTTTGTAGTGGGCATCAGTTTGATCATACTGTAGATTATGAGGAAACACTTTGACTTGAATTTAGTTTTGTTCTACTTGAAACTAAATCATAGCAAGACTCTTCCAGATAGGGTGAATCTCCAATGACCAATTTAACTAGGGCAGTTGACTAATTGTAACTACAGAGTTAATCTGTCTTGATCATTAACTGGACTGAATAGTCATCTGTCCAAGAACAAATTGGCAGTTATCTGCTTGTATTGCAGCATGGCCACAGACTTAGGCTGTGGCCAATGTTGACCATTAAATTAGTCCAGTCACTGAACTTTCACACTGAGCCCCATCTGATTTCGAGCAGTCTTAAATTCCATCAGTATAGATGACTTGTGCAATAACCTACTGCATTGCCTGACTAATGATCACAGGTTGATCATCTGCACACATCTGCCTACACCTATGAATCAAAGATTGGACACTTCTCCCAAATTGCAAGTATACTCAAACAGCCTGTCAAGTGAGGTTGTTGGCTTTTGCTTGCTGAGCTGGCTTGTTTTTGTTCAGATGTTTCATCACCATTGGAATTTATACTGTCTGGTCCATTATGGTGAGTTCCAAGCAGACTAGAATACATTGCTTCATTGGAAGCTCCAATGAAGCAACCTAGCATGGTGACAAAATGTCTGAACAAAAACAAGTCGTCAACCTCATCCACAACCCAAGGTACAGATGTTTGACAATACTTCAAGCCTGTCAAGTTTACAAATCCCTATAAACCTGTGTGCAACTTTTTGAACTCTACTATGTATTGTACCTTGTGTTAAGGAATCATGCAAACATCTTGTGTTTCAGCTATGTCTGAAAGTTACACTGAATTTTTTTCCCCTCTCTCCCTGCTGTATCTACTTCCCAGTTGATTGGCATCTTGCTGGCTTGTTGTCTGTCCAGATACATCACAAACAACCAATATGAAATGGTTTAACAGACCTAACCAGGTAATGAATTTGAAACCACTTGTGATTTCAGCAACCAGTTTTGTGTATTGTAGTAAAATTCCATGTATTTATAACAATGTCTGTCTGGTATGCATTTGATATTCCAGTTCCTGTTGGTGAGGAGAAACCCAGTCAGTTCCTTTCATGATACAAAAATCAGTACAGGATTTGCATGATTTAAGCAAAATCCAGCTGCCCAAGTATTATGCTTTCCTCCTCTCCAGGGTGGCTCTGGTTGGCAGAGTTGCCTCAGCACCAGCAATCTAGGCTTGATTTACATCCTGTGGCAACTATCTGTAGAGTTTGCAGATTCTTCCCATGTCTGGCTGGCATTCCTCCCACTGACCAAAGATGTGCAAGTTAGGTGGATTGACCTACCTAATATCCCCAGCATCTGGGGATATGTGGATTGGGTGCACTAACTGTGGAAATGCAGGGATAAGATGGGTTGTGGGTCTGGGTGGGATGCTTTGTAGAGGGTCTGTGTGGAGTTAATGGGCTGAATGACCTGCTTCTACACTATAGGATTCATTCTTTCTTTTTTCCCCACCCCCACAAAAAATTCCTGTTGGTCACTAAACCTGGAACCATGTCAGCAAAACTCTAAATGGCTTCAAGTGTAGCCTGTTCACATCTAGGTTAAGCTTTTTTAATAAACCTTACAGTAACATTTCAGACTGCAATTCACAATCTCTTTTATCTCCATCTCTAGGATGCCTGTATCAACTTGAACCTCAGTGCAGTTAAAAGGAACCAAGCCAGTGGAGTTACACCAAGCAAAACATTACAAATATTTTGCATTATGGTGTGATGGACTGCAGTAACTTTTTAAATTTTTCACATTTCTTTTCGGTATAGATTTGAAGGCTGTATTGGTTAGTAAGAAATGTAGACTTAAGTTGTAGTTGCGCTCAGTGCCATAAGTTTACTGTCTTGAATATTTTCAGCATTTAAGATTTTCTCACTTTGGATTTATGATCACTGTTTGCAAAATTCTCAATTTTTTACATTTTTACAACTTCCTTATAGAAGGAACAGAACACTAAAGCATATTTTTCTACAGTATAGTGGGTTTGAACTATTTTACAGACACTAATGCATTTTCTAAAGCAGAGCAATATTATTCTTAGATAACTTGTTTAATATCTTTATTCTCCCATGCATAAAGTATGGCCTACTTAAATTGGGATGACTTCAAACAAGGCATCTAAAATGCACTAATGCCATAAACTTAGTTGTATCTTGTGCACATATGGGTGACCAATGATGCAAATCTGTTATGGCCATTATTTTGATTTCCATATTTAATTTCATCACTTTAGTGTTCTAAAAGTGCACTTTTAATGCTAGACAGTCCATAAGATTGTAACTGTGACCAAAAGTGGATTAATTTGACTGCATAATGTAACACTTGAGTAAATGAGATTTGGCATTGAATAGAAAAACCTGAACCATGCTGCAAGTTACATCAACCTTTGCCAATGCAACCTTGGTAAACACTGAAGGTGATGAGCATAGACCTAGAGATGAGTACTAGTTTTCTCTACACAATGTAGTGTAGATTTTCTATTTATGCCTCCTTGTACTACCTTTCAACACTTGTTGGCACTGGACAATGTGTAGAGGTGTAAACCTCAGTGTAATGAAACATGTAATATCTTTCAGTAACTTCCTCTATGTAAACTACCTGATTTTAAAATAAATTGGAAGCTAGTCACTGATCTTTTCAACACCAATTTCTTTCAGGTCTGTTTACATGTGACCTTTCACACCACACCCCCATCTGGTGCTTTGTGCAACCTGTTTTTAATCCCCAATTGGCTTGGAAATTTGTTCCAATGTACAAACAATATTCTGCACAACCCTAGAGTTTCAATCCTATTGCATAGAAAAAGATAATTGGATTAAGGAAGTGTCCAGTAGGGACAAGTGGATGTGTGAATGTCCAGTTGTGACAACTTGTAGACATCAACTGTCATTACAGCATAAACAGACCCTTTAGTCCAACCAGTCCATGCTGAACATAATCCCAAACTAAACTAGGCCCAGCTGGCTACTCCTGGCCCACATCCCTCCCTGCCTTTTTTCTTATTCATGTATCCATCCAAATGTCTGCAACACTAATTGTACCTGCATTCACCACTTCATCAAGAAGTTCACCCCACACAAGAACTACCTTAAAATGCCTAATGTCTCAATCTCTCTCCTCACCTTAATGTGTCCCCCTAGTCTTGAAATTTTCCATCTTGGTGTGGGGGGGAGGAAGAGGGGGAGAGAAGAGACAACGATCCACTCTCTCTCCATACCACTATTAAACTTCCATCAGGTTACCGCTAAACCTCCTACACTCCAGTGAAGAGGTTCAGCCCCTCTAATTCAAACATTTCATTCCCAACAACATCTTGCTCAACCTCTTCCAAACCCCCTCCAGCTTGACAGTATCTTTCTGGCAAACTTCATGGCATTAGTTGAGTAGTGCAAGTTGACTTGATGTATTGTACTTGGGTACATGCAGCTACAATGAGAAGCTTTGTTTTGCAAGCAGATGATAGTAAACAAAGACATAGATCATAGTGCTTAGTGAGGTATACAAGGTTAAAACTGCAAAGCAAGATCTTCACTATTTTGACATTAAAGGTCCATTCAGCAGTCTAACAGCTCAAAAGCTATTCTGTAACCTGCTGGCACATGTGGTCAAGCTTCTGTATCTTAGAGGTTGGAAGAGAGCATTGCCAGATTGGGAGGGTTTTTTGCAGGAAGGCTGCCAGCAATGAAGTCTAATGGAGCCCAAGGATGGGAGGTTGGCTTCCAGACCAAAGTGATGTAAGGAGATAGCCTAAACCCTAACCTTTACACTTACATGATTCAATTAGTCTACTGCTTTTGTAGACAACACACTTTATTCATACAGGAATTGGCATAACTTTAACTCTATTGAAGTACAAGAATTACTTAACCACTAATCATCAACTGTTCTAACCAAGGCAGCATTCCATAAACATACCCTCTAGCAAAAATGCAATTCAACAAAAGTCATGGTTCTCAGATGCTGTCTCTTTCCAATCCAGAAGAAACAAAGGTGTTCCTTTTGAATTTAAGAGGAAGCTTTGCTGTCAGGACTTCAGTCTAGCAATGGGGGACTTGCACTTCTAGCTCAGCAGCCAGCAGAAACCTTGACTGACAAAGCAAAAGCCTTCCTAGGTCTGAGCCTTGACTCCTATTTCCTTGACTTTTTTTTTAAAAAAAAAAAAAAAATCACCCAGGGAGAACTCGAGCTATTTACCAACTGCCTGTTTGAAGGAGCTATGACAGCACCCATCTGCAAGAAAAACAGCACAGAACAGCTTTCTGTGAAAGACACAATCTTATCTCTGGCATAACTTTAAGGATTATGGGGCTTATCATAGAGGATGAAGCTTGTTTGAAACTCATGTAAAATATGACAGAGCAAGACTTGCTCTCTTTCTGAAATCTCTGCACAACACCCAATATTTCGCCTTAAGTCATGCCTTAATTTGTAGTAGTCCTGTTATGAACTCCTTTGTCAAATTTTAACCTAACTCATCTCAGCAAGAAGTGTCCACAAAGAAATACCCACTTAGCACCTCCAACTCATCAGCTCTGAAATTTGATAACCTTGTCAATCTGATGGAATTTAAGATGTAAATTAACAATTCTGATTGTAGTGATTTTGAACTATGAAAAGTTATAAAACATTTGCCATCAATGTTGCAGGATGAAAACTGAACAGCCTGTTTTGATGACTTTAATGAAATAAATATCCCAAAATAGAAATTGTCATACAATAAAGACACATGTTAGAGATCTGAAATAAAAACATGGTGGAAATTAGGAAGTCTGGCAGCATCTGTCTAGAAGTAATTTAACATTGAGTCTAACGTGTCCTCGGAACTGATGTGGTTTCTAAAGGTAACTCCTATTGGACTCAACATGTTTCTCTCTCCACATGTGCTGCTGGAGATGTTGAGTTTCTCCAGCACTTTGACCCAATTTTTGTACTCTGACTAATTTGTTGTCTGGTTTGCCCATTACTTGTGATTGCTGTTAATATTTATTGTTTGGACCACAAATCCATCCCAAATCTATTTTAATAGAATTCAATTTCCTCAAGCTAGATTTTATTTTACTGTGGAAAATCTCAGGATTGGAATAAGCTATTAATGTCTTGAATCTCTCAGTTAAGTTAATCATGGCTTATCTCTATCATTGTTTACCCACATTGAGTCCATATCACTTGGTGCCTTTGTCTAAATCATCCATATCAGTTTGACCTATCTTTAATTTTGAGATTTTTTTCTTCTCTGGACTCTGAATGAAATTTCCAATTGCATACCTTATCAAATCTTAAGATTGAATATTGAGTGTTTTCTGTTATGAATGCTGAATACTTAATGAACTGTTAGCTGTGTATAATCTTATACAGGGCAGGTGCACTTTTCACTTTCTTTAAAGTGTAGGGGCACATGTTAGGTGATTACTAATATACCCACTCCTAACAAGAATCCCACCAAATTTGCAATGATCAGCTCCTTAAGAGCTGATGGGTCGAGTATCTCACTATCACAGTCCTCAACACTGGTGACTTGGGTCACAATGCTGTACAGAACGTGTGCAGCTTTTGAGTAAGAAAACCTACATTTACTTTGGCAATAAATTGAAGTCTACAGTCTAATTTCTGTAATTGTCAGCCTTCAAGGTTTCTTTGATTTTTTTTTTTTTAGTTCCAGTAGAAAAACAGTAATGGTGAAAAAGCTGAAACTGGATCCTCACTAAATAGGTCAACCAAGCCTTTTGTGATAGGAGTATATGAATTTGGCTAGCAACTTTATTTTGACCTAGGACTGCATGCTGTTAAAGGGTAAGGTTAAATTTATGTACAAATTTGCCTTCATTTGTAGCTGGCATTAAAGTGAAATGTATAGTTTAAATTCTATAGCTGCCAGTCACAAGCTTTTCAAGGATTTTAGTGAAGAGCAATGTTTTAGAACCAGCTGAAACTGGTCCTCAATATGAAGTCCAATAGGCCTTTTTGTATTAGTGTATGTAACATAACTTAGTGTGACCTTTTTTATAATGTCAAATTTAATTCAGGGGAAGAAAGTAAAGCTGTTGTCTTTTGCTTTGGCCTAAACTTTCAACTGAGAAATTGATCCTTGCTCTGCTACAGGAGTGAAAAGTAACTGGTGAGTACATGGTAAGTGATTAAATTTAATGTAAAATTGCTTATTCCTAAAGGTTGAAACAATTGGCATTCATTTTAATGAAATATATTTAAGTTTGATACAATTATCTAACTCCTTTAGAACACATGAAGAATGATGTAACATAATGTTACAGTTGAAGCATGGAGTTCCTGGATACCAGTTTGGTCCAGAGCAAATACACCTATGGCAAGTGTTTAAGTTCAAGCAGCTTTGGCTCAGATTTTGAGCTGGACTACAGACTGCTTTTCCATGTGTTGCAGTTAAGTTACCTGCAGCCTTTGTACCAGGAGGCAGTCTTGTCTCTTGGGTGTGGCTCAATTTATATTAGTCTGAGTGAAGCAAATGACCAGAGATTCTTTCAGCTTCTGTGGATGAGGGCTGCAGGGGAATGAGCTAACTGACCATGGTACAGATCAGGGTGGAGTAAGAAAGAATAATAGTAGAGAGATGAACATGTGGATCAAATGGGGGGGAGAAGTGGCTTCTAGTTGGTGGGGTACTAGCATCAATAGTGAGGGAAAGAGGGATTTGTTCCAATGGACCATCTGACTGAAAAGTGCTGAGGCCAGTGTTCTTGCAAACGATGTACGAGGCAAGCAGAGAGCATTTTAAACTGAATTGTGGGAGCATGGGATTAAAATTTGGGAATGGTGGTAAATAAAGCTATATGGTCAAGACGAAGGTAAAGGTATTAATGCTGAAAATGATAGTGAATGTGACAGGGATCAAAAGTACAGACTCAATCAACTAAGGGCTAGAATTTGCACATGACAAAAACTGAAGGCTCTGTTTTGAATGTATGAAAGTCAAGACAAAACAGATGACTGTGATTGCAGATAGAAGTGAACAAGTACAATTTTATAGCTGTTACAGACTCACCAGTGAGTGTCTCTGGCTGGGGAAGTATTGGAAAGAATTCTTGGATAGGATTTATGCACATTTGGAAAAGTGTGGCCTAGTTGGGGACAGTCAGCATGGCTTTGAAGGACAAGTCATGTCTTACTAACTTGATTGAAATTTTTGAGGTCACAAGTGATTGAGCACAGCAGTAGATGTTTACGTGGATTTAATTTAAGGCTTTTGACAAGGTGCCTCAAGATCATCCAGAAGATTAAGATGCAAGGAATCCATGGTGACAGCAGTGTGGATTCAGAATTGGCTTGCCTATAGAAGGCAAAGGGTGTTTTTCAGGCTCCATATGACTTAGATGAAAATGTCAATGGGTAGATTAGTAAGTTTGGAGACTATTCAAAATTGGTTCAGTTGTGGATAGTGTAGAAGGTTGATGTAAGATACAGTGGAAAATAAATCATTTGCAAGTATGGGTGGGGAAATTGCAGATGAAGTTTAATCTGGGTAAGTGAGCTGCACTTTGGGAGATCAAATATTAAGGAAAAGTGTACAGTTAATGGCAGGACCCTGAACAGCATTGATGTACAGAAGGATCTTGGGGTTCAAGTACATAACTCCCTGAAAGTAGCCATGCAAGTAGATAGGATGGTAAAGAAGGCATATGGCATGCTTGCTTGCCTTTGCTTGAGGAATTGAATAAGAGTCAGGATGTCATGTTGCAGCCTCAAGACTTTGGATCACATTTTGAGTATTCATTCAATTCTGGTCACCACATTACAGGAAGGATATGGTGGCTTTGGAGAGGGTACAGTAGAGCTGAGGCTAGAAAAACTCAGGTTGTTTTCTCTTGAGCAACACCAGGCTGTGGGGAGACTTGGTTGAAGTTCATAAAATTATGAAACACATAGATAGGGTTGACAGTCAATCTCTGGGGAAAAGAGTTGAAATGTCTAATACTAGGGGCCATGTATTTAGGGTGAGATGGGATAAGGAGACTTGAGTGGCAAGCTTTTTTAGTGGTAGGAGTCTGGAACATACTGCCAAGATTAATGATTGGAGACAGATACAATAAGGGCACTTAAGGGACTTTTAGATAAGCACAAATATGCAAGGAATGGCAGGGTATGGACCAAGGGCAGGCAGAAGGGATTAATTTCATTTGGCATGTTCACCACAACATCCTGGGCTGAAGTTCCCATTCCTGACCTGAACAGTTCAATTTAAAAACCAAAAGAACTGCAGATCCTGTAAATCGGGAACAAAAACAAAGTTGCTGGAAAAGCTCAGCAGGTCTGGCAGCATCTGTGGCGGAGAAAACAGAGCTAATGTTTTGGGTCCAGTGACCCTTCCTCAGAACCGATGGCTGGGAAAACATCGGTTTAGATGCAGAAAGTAGGGAGTAACCAATAGGATAGAGCCCAAAGAGAAAGACAGTTGGACAAACAAAGGAGTTGCTAACTATCAGGCTGGGAGGGTGAGTAGTTGTTAATGGGGACTGTTAGTGACTAACAGGGGGTGTGTAGTGGCAGGCTGTGGTAACAAGGCCTAGTGTGTGGGATGGGGGCCTGGGACATGGAAGAGTTTAGGCCCTAAAATTGAACTCTAGTCCAGAGGGCTGTAGGGTCCCCAAGCGGAAAATGAGGTGTTCCTCCAGCTTGTGTTGGGCTTCACTGGAACACTAGCAAGCTGGAGACAGATGTTGGCCAGGGAGCAAGGTGGTGCATTGAAGTGGCAGGCAACAGGTAGTTCAGTCTTTTTTGCAAGCAGAATGTAGATGTTCCGCAAAGCGGTCACCAAGTCTATGCTTTGTTTCCCCCACATTGTGAGCAGTGAATGCAGTAGACTAGATTCTGGGAAGTGCAGGTGAGGTGTTGCTTCACCTAGAAGATATGTTTGGGCCCTTGGATACTGGAGAGGGAGGAGGTAAATGGGCAGGTGTTGCACCTTTGCCCATTACAGGGGAAGGTGCTGTGGGGAGGTGTTGGGGGTGAAGGAAGTGTGGACCAGGAGTTCCCAGAGGGAACAGTCCCTGCAGAAGGCAGATAAGGGAGGGGAGGGGAATATGTCTGGTGGTGGCATCTTGCTGGAGGTGGTGGAAATGGTATCTGATGATCTTCTGGATGTGGATGCTGGTGGGATGGTAGGTGAGGGTAAAGGGAACCCTATCCCTCTTGCAGGAGGGAAGAAATGGGTGAGGGCAGAAGTGTGGGAGATGGGTCAGACCCGATTGAGGGCCCTGTCGACAACAGAGCTGGGGAATCCTCTTGAGGAAGAATGTGGACATCTTGGAGGTTCCCTTGTCAAAGTTGGCCTCATCTGAACATAAGTGATGGAGATGGAGGAACTGAGAATGGGATGGCATCTTTTACAGGAAGTGGGATGTGAGGATGTATAGTCCAGGTAGCTGTGGGAGTTGGTGGGTTTGTAATGGATATTAGTGGC
>NC_063345.1:42331683-42381683 GCF_021869965.1 Rhincodon typus
AATAATTCAATGCTATATTGGTACATTTGGTCTTAATTTTCTGGATTTGGACAATAATAGTTACATTGACTTGAATCTTTAGTGTCTCAGTAAATAGTCAAACGATTTTATTTTCTCTTTGCCTCACCTCCTCCCCATGTCAGAGTAGACTTTTATGCCTAAAATTGAACTTCAGGCTCAATTTGAGTAAGTTACTGATGTCTCTTGTGCTTCCACAGTGAATTTCAGATTGTAAATAATTCCTGGGTAAAGGGTGATTAGGAAGGAATCTCTCCCCACTTCTCCTGGCACCACAGAATTGTATTAAGGAAAATAATTAAGGTACTTTTCAGACATCCTCGGGCACAGGATGTCAGGTTGATCCATCATGTGCCTGTTTTATACTGATAAAGACAGATCCTATTTCAACAAAAGGCTGTCTACCCAAAGTATTAACCCAACTTTTCTTGTTCCAGTCACTATTTTGGTTCCAATTTTTAGCATTTACAGGTTTCCTTAATAGGTGACAGAATTCTCTTTGTTAAATTTTTGTGTATGTGGGTTTCATTGGCAAGGCCACCATTTGTTGCCCATTCTTAATTGCCATTGAACTAAGTGGCTTGCAAGGTCATTTCAGAAGATGTTTGCTAGTCTCTTACATTGCTGTAGTCATATGTAGAGCTGACCAGTTAAGGATGGCAGATTTTCTTCATAAAGGATATTAGTGAACCAGATTGGTTTTAATGAATTGAATGAATAGATTCACAGTCACCCATAACAAGATTAGTTTTTGATTCCAGATGTTTGTATTAATTGAATTCAAGATCCACCAGCTGTCATAGTGGGATTTGAAGACATGTACACAAAGCAGTGGCCTGAGCCTCTGGTTTACTAGTCTGACGATATTACCTATATACCACCATCTTTTCCTTTTGGCAGGCACCGATTTGAATAGTTAAGTGCCATTTACGGTTTTACTGTAACAGAACTATTGACAATAGTAGCTCAAAACAAGAAATGTATGAAACTGTAAAATTTAGCTCATGCTTTGTTTCTAACTTTAAAGTTAAATCTTAATGAATTTCCACCAGCTTAGGAACTGAGCCACATAGATTTACAAGTTCTCAGCTTTGATTCCTGGGTCTGGATTTTGGGAACAATTAGATCGTCATTTCTTGATAGTGCAGTTCCAACGTCTGATTGAATCCATATATTCATGTTATTTCTACTCCTTTGGAGGGAAGCAGGTGAGAGTCAGGGCCACCTCATACAGATCCTAAGGTGGGAACAGAGGCAGGTAGCTTCTGTGGATGGCAGTTTAGAAAACCCATCTTTGTTGGCTGCTGTGAATTTATGCAGCCATCCTGATCAATTCCTGTCTTAAAAATAGCTCTTTGCCCTTGCACTCCCCAGTATTTAAACGCATAAAAATGTAAACACAGTCTCCAACTTAAGATAAACGAAACACCACTTTAAAAATGTGATACATTATAAATATGTAATAAACAACAAAACAAGGCTTACATCCACTCATTCCCGACCCCCCCCACCCCATACACAAACACACACACACACATTTATACAATTTTAACCCATTCGAACATTTTACATTTGGACCAGTGTATCCGCATTATATTACCTTCTGCTTTAACGTGCACAGTCTTTACATTAAATGGTTGTATCCATCTGAATAGTTTTGTGTTCTGATTTTTAACTTTTCAATGAAGGCTAATGGCTTTTGATCAGAATAAATTAGTGTTTCCAAGCTTCCGCTTCAGATATAGATTTCAAAGTGCTGAAGAGCGAACAACAATTCTAACATCTCTTTTTCTGTGATAGTGTACAACTTCTGATACTGGTTTAATTTCTTAGAGAAGTTCACTGCTTGCTTCTCTCTTCCTGACTCGTTATCCTGTAACAAGATAGCACCCAAATAATTAGCATCAGTTGCCATTTTGAAAGGTCTGGAAATATCAGGAGCAGCCAACTCTCATTTAATAAGATTTTCTTCAGCTTCATAATGCTTGCCGTTCTGCTGACCATACTACATTTGCTCATTTTCTTTAACAAATTTTTCACAGTACAGCTATTGTATTGAAATTACACGCAAATTTCTGATAAAATCCACACCTTCCTAAAAACCCTATGATTTCTGATTTGGTTTTATGAACAGAGAATTATATCAAAACTTTCATTTTTCACTGTCCTTGGCAATAGCTGTCCTTGTCCAATCACATGTCCCAAAAATATCACTCTCTTGTTTTCACAAATTCACTTTTTGTTCATCATTAAACTAGCCATATGTAATTGCTTAAACAGGCCTTCGACATGTCTTACATACTCTTCTGAAGTTTTACTATAAACTTCGTCTAAACACACAAACATGCTATGAACTCTAGCTATGACTTGATTGACAAGCCTCTGGAATGTGGCTGGGATGTTCATTAATCAAAATGGCATATCCTGATGTTGGTGCAATCCATTTGGCAGAAATTCTTTAGCTCTTGATCTTATTGGCACTTGCCAGCACCCCTTCTGTATACCTCTCTTAGGTTGGCAGTTCCTCATTTCTTTCTATCAATGCAATCTTCCAGTCATGGAATTGAGTACAAATCTGCTTTCATGACCATATTCACTTTTGTACAATCTAATCAAAGCCTAGTTGATCCATCCAGTTTAGGAACCAATGATTGGTGAACTCCAGCTGGTTTGACTAGGTTTGCCCAAATGGTTCTGTAGCATTTTCTGAATTTTTGTTTCTACTTGAGTTTGTTTTTCTGGGTTGAACAGATAAGGATGTTGTTTTATCAGTCCTGACTCTCCTACATCCACATCATGTCAAGCTAATGTAGTACATTTCAGGTGTACTTCTACAGATTATTTCACACATTCTCAGTAGTCTTACAAGATCCATGTCCTGTCTCTAAATATGAGTGCACAGTGTCAAACTGACCCAGTATTTCCATGTTAGCTAGTCGAATTGGACTGTGAAGTTCATTTTGATCAGCATCTGACATCTCTCCTACCTCATTATCTCCATCATATTCTATTACTTATGCCACTTGATACAATTGGTTCTCCTTATCCACTTCCCTACAATAATACCTTTACAGCATGTTTATTCAATATAACTAATTTTTCTTCCTACGATCAGGAGCATTTTTCAGAAAAATCACTTTACTAACGCTTTTAGCTGCTTTATATGGACCACTGACTTCCAGTTTCAGAGGTTCGTCTTGTAATGGCACCAGTACCAATATTTTATCTCCCACCTGAAACACTCCAGTTGATGGAAGCTTATTTACCCATTCTTTGGTTTTCACCTGTAACTTTTAAATGTTCTTGTACAACCTTACACATTCCTGTGAGTATTTCTAGAAACATGGACACTCGATGTAACATTGAAGACTCATCTTTCTCATTCCAGAACTTCTCCTTAATGGGTTATAATAGGCCCCTAATCTCATGACCATAAAACAATTCAAATGGGCTAAATCCGGTAGATTCATTTGGAGAATCTCTGGTAGCAAATAATAAAAAGTCTAATGCTTTGTCCCAATCCTATGAGTAATCATGACAATATTCCTTAATCATAGTTTTGAGAGTTTTATGATGTTCTCTAAAGTTTCCTGTGTTAGTGCTTGACTTCAGTTGTTTTATCCCCAAACTGCTGATAATTGCTTGGAAAACTTTAGACATGAATCCCTTCACCCTCAGCTTCAGTTGAGCTGTCTTTGCTAACTTACTTAACTCTGGATCTCCTGACTGAGCTTCAGTTAATGAAGACATGCCTTACATCACTTTTGAACTTTCCTCATTCTTAAGTAAGAGTTTGAATTGTTCTAGTGTTGACTTGCGTATTACTATGAGTTCTGATGATGGACTTTGTTTAGCTTGATCATTACATGCGATGGAAATATAACCAGAATCTGGCCCTGCATCTGTTCCATTTCTTTAGTCTCAGCTGGACTTCCTGTGATTATATGAAAAACTATGATTTTCACTTCTGCCAAGTAATGCCCTAGAAGTAAATTACTCTATCCATAGGTAATTTCTTTACTATCCCAACTACCATTAATCCAAGCAAGTCACTCCAATTGCCTCCACCTATCCCATTTACCAATGCTTTGACTTTTAATTAACTCTCTGGAGACAAAACTAAATTATTCTCCAGTTACTACTTCTTCAGTTTGAGTAGCTCTTTAGAATAGTTATGTGCTTGGATCCTTCCTTTGAAGGAAAAAGGGTGATCTTCCCTTGAGATAAAAACTGTTCACCATCTCTCATCTACCCTATGAATGCCTTATACTCTCATAGCACTGACTGGTCCAGTCTCTTAGTTGCAGTTAAAACTGTAATCTGATCTGTGGCCTTTTCTTTCTGGGTTTCCTTTTCAAACTAAGTCTTATAAACTCCAGTAAGTCCTCTGGGTTTCTCTTTCAACTTGCAGCATTTCAAACAAATGTATCTGTTCTTGATACAACAAAAACACCTTGACTTCCAATTTTCACTTCCATCTCAGTACTTCCTTTTCTGACCTGGTAGGAGTCCTTGGGCCATTCCAAACCTTGGTTACTTGCCTTCCTTTTACATTCCCAGTTTCTTTCCCCTTATAATATATGAAATTGATGGAAAAAAGGCTTGCTTAGTTTTATGGATTAACTCGTAATCGTCAGCCATTATTGCCACCTTTCTAGCAGCTGCAACCATTTGGCCCTTAACAAGCGTTCTTATTACAGAAGGTGGTGAGTTTTTAAATTCCTCGAAGAGAATAAAGTCTCTAAGAGCATCGCACATGATTTCACTTTCTAATGCTCTTATCCATTTATCAAAATTACTTTGCTTAATCCTTTCAGATTATATAGGCTTGCCTAGGCTTCTTCCTTAAATTCTGGAACCTTTGCCTATATGCCTCAGGCATCACCTTGAATGCACCCAATGTAGTTTTCTTCAGTGCATCATCATTATCCCTGACAATGAAACATAAATTTTCTGTGCTTTACTTGTCAACCTACTGTACATGGACAATGTCAAATCCTCTTAGCCATTTTCTGAAATGACATGAAGAATGCCATCACATACTTTTCCTCACATTTCAGTAAGGCCTGTACAAACTTAAATATTTCCTTACTAGACTTCCAATTAAGACTCCGATGCTCTGCACCAGAGCCTGATCAGCATCTAACATCTCCTGTTTCAACTGTGCCATTGTTGGGTTACAATCATGTTCTTTCTTATAGCTTTTCCTTCGCAATTCTAATTCTGTCATTTCCATTTTCAGCTTTCTTAATTCCAACTCCCATTTGTTACCTTTTTCTGCCTTGTTCTTCATGTTTCTGTGCCATCTCTAGTATTTTCATTCTGTCCTCATGAACCAGCCATTTCATCTGTAAGTTAATATCGCCCAATTCTGACATTTCACGATCTGAAGTACTTGGTCCTTTTTGTATTTCCTTTAAATCCAAGTGCTACCTTGTATCTCAATTATCTCTGCCTTTTTAGCTTGGTTAGGTAGTGTTGTCTCCAGTTTACCTGCCAAGTCAACTGACCTTGGTTTTGAAATTGCCTTTAAGTCTGTCAGTGACAATTCTGCTACCTGCAGGAAATCTTTTGTTTCAAATGCTACACCTTAAGTGCAGTACAGAACCTGGGAGTTTTCCATCACCTGCATTATTTACCGAACCACTCTCAAACCATATTTGCCTTGATTTCCAATCCAATCCAATTAAAATCCAGTCCATATCCCAGGCCACGAGCCCCTAAACTTTTTGACTCACTGTGGGGTAGCACACCATAAATTGAACTTCACTATTCCCAGAGTCGTACCAAATATTAACTTTTGTTAAGGTATGCACTGTACCCCAATTTACCTGACTTTCGGGCCATGGCTGATAGAAAGCACAGGCCAGGTTTCTGTACGAAACCAGAATTATTATTTATTATATATAGACTATAACTCAAGTAAATGTATAAAAAACTTGCATGTAACAGTACTTACTGAAACTCTGATCCCTTTATAAATTCCCCTTATGCACACAAACAAATGGGGAAAATACATTTTTGGTGGAGGTTGGAAAAATGGAAAGCCAGTTCAGTGATCTTGGCCTCCCAAATCGGATATTGAGATGATCCTGCTTCAGCTAGCCAGGCCGTTAGTGATCAGTTATCTTTGCCTGGAAGTTTCCACAGACTTGTAATAAGAACAGCTGATTCACTTGGAGACGTATCTCTGATTTAATGTCACAGCTTTCAGCAACAGCTCCAGAAAAGGTAACTAGTTTTCTTCAAGTTTAAACTAAGTGTTTTACTGTAGAGAACAGGCAGCTTTTGGTGTGTTTTTCTATGTGTCTGTGTGACTCACTGCCAGTTCCAACCTGCTTCATTAGCTAAAAACCGAACAGCTTCACATGTAAATGCCTGTAAACAACTCCTTGGCTCCTGGTTGTCTGCATATTACAGGAATTTATAGCCAAAGAAAATAGAGTTCACGATAGGTAAAATTATGCAGCCGTCCTGGTAAGTCCCGTGTTTTTTAAACACAGTTCATTTCTCCTTGCAATCAACAGATTTTAAAAACACAAAAATAAAAACACACCATTCCTGCAATGGGAATAATATGAGGAAGGTGGCATTGAGGTAGACAATTTGACATGATCTTGTTGAATGGTATCTGAAAGATCTTACTCTAGCTGCTATTTCACATAATTTACATATTTGGTATGCCAATTCCTTACTGTGCTCGAATCATTTATTGCCACTGTCCTTGGGTGGAGTCCTGTCTCAGTTAACTGCAGGTGTGTGAAATTGAAATATTTGTTCTCAAGCATCCAGTCAAACTGTTCAGGTAATTATTTGGCAGCTGCATTTTTTATGGACAAAGGTAGCTTTGAATTCTCTGTAGTTTGATGAAGTATAGATTCAATTTTTGTTATTAAGGGATATCTTTAAAGAAATTGAAACTGTAATTTGTGCAGCATTAGTTAAAGGTTGCACTTAGTTTAATGCCAGCAGAGTGTCTTTGTGAAAGTGTATTAATATCAGAAGTAAAGGAATCATGTTTAAGAATGAATAATTGTAAGGTATTGGTTTATACCACTGATTATCCACTGTCTTCTAAGATGAAAATTGTGAGTCAGAGGACCATTCCATGGATTTGAATGCCTAATTTATGATGACAGTCTCCTACAGCAGTGAATAAGTGCTGCAAAGGTGCTGTCTTTAACCTAAAGCAGTAAAATTAATTTCTTGGGTGATAGTAAATATAGCATAGTATATAGTACAAGGGGGAAGTTTTCCCAGTGCCTGAGTTCACCATTTATCTCTTAAAACAAAATTCGTGATGTTGCACACTCATGGGATGTGGATGTCACTGGCTAGAATGTTGGTCATTTATGTCATTGTCAGTCAGATTTGCCAATGTAACAATATGGTTCCATTTCAAAAGACCTTAAAAAAGAAGCATGTTAGGAGACCAAAAGGTTAACTGAGGAGAAATGGAAAGGAAAATTGGCTATGTGTAACAGGTGGTTAACTTGCTACTGTTCACTTTGTGCTTGAGACTTATGTAGAATTTCAGATAGGAGCTTACTACTGTTGATACAATGAATTTGTAATCTTGGGCAAACTATTAACAATAGATGCCTTTGAATACTATGACTTTAATACAATGTACTGAAAAAATTATAATTTATTAAGTGTGTTTTTTATAATAATAGGTACATTTTCAATTTTCAATTGTGTTTTTGTAGAATATTTTACTGACCTGAGGGGCCGGAGTGAGGATGATCCAGCCCTTCACTGGGAATTTTATGGAAGCTCTGCATGTGGTGAGTACGAAAATTTTATAGCTATTATAACTAAAGAATAAGAAACAAAAGGCACATTGGCTCATTTAAGCCCATTCTCTACATCAGTCATAAAAAAAGAATGCCCAGTTTTGGAGCCTACTCGTTTCACATTATGAAATTTTGAGATTTGAGGTCTATTGTCAACAAATTGAGCTAGATAACAATCCAGTTGAATGCACTTAGGATACATATTTGTTATAATCCAACATTACTATGACCTGGATTTTCTACTTCGTGTTAGTTCACAATTGGTATTACCCTGTCTAAAATAAACACTGGCATTAGAATGAAACTGATTGCAAAACCTAGTCTAATGTACATCATTTTATTCAAATTTTATTGCTTGTACGCAGCTAACCCCTGGTAAATGATTGTTACAGAAGTCTGAAAATCTAGTACTACACATTATACAAGTAACATTAAGCAAAGTTAATTGCACTTCACAACTGATTTAGTTTATTTGAGCAACTCAGTAAACCGTACAAGGCATGCCCATTGAAACCAAAATGCATTAAACATAATATGCAAAAAGTGGCAGCCGGGTGCGTCCATCAATGGGCCTGCTGTGGGACTGGCTCTGGGCCCCTGGACCTATCAGACAGTGCAAATCCATACACCTGAGACAGAATATCTTGCAGCGAGAGGTACATGATACTTCAGAGCTATCCCCATCTGGGGACTCAGCTACAAGAAATATGTTTATTATACCATTCTGTCTGTTATGGACCAGTTAGGTGGCGGCTGCATGAGGAGCTTGTCATTTTGAACTACTATTTGCAATAAAAGAAACATTATTTTTAGATACGCTAATGATGTGATAAGTTTGATGCATGAATTTAGTTGAGGGACTTTTATGCTATCTGTTAACAGTATGCTGTCATCCATTAAAGGCAATGTTGACCAGGAAACATTCACTTAGGGGAGGGCTTCCAGGTCTATGCCCTCCTGCTTAATATCATTACTCCCATTCTGTCTCCCTAAGACCAGTCAACTATTACTGTCCTATACTATACTGTTCTAGTGGCTACACATCTTTGGTGAGTGATTTCATACAAATGTAAGAACAATGAGTAGGAGTAGGCTAATCACCCCCTTGAGCCTGCTCTACCAGTCCACAAGCTCATGGTTGATCTGATTATAACCTCAAATCCTGATAATTTTTCATCCTCTTGCTTAACAAGAATCTATCCATCTTTGCCCTAAAATATCCAAGGTCTCTGCTTCCATCACCTCTTCCGAAAGAGAGTCCCAAAGACTTATAGCCCTCTGAGAAAAGTATTTTTTCTAAACACCAGCGGATGCAACTCTAGCCTGTCCAGTCTTTTCCAGTGAGACCATTCCCACCCCCAATCACGTCCTGTACGCCCATTCCGGGTATTAGCCTAGTAAAAAGTCTCTGAACTGCTCCAATGCATCACTCTATAAGGTGACCAAATGCGTGCACGTACTACAGATGTGGTCTCACCTGTGCTCTCTATATCATCCCTACTTTTATATTTAGTTCACCTTACAATAAATGTTAAGATTCTATTAATTTTCCTGATAACTTGCTGAACTTGCATGCTAATGTTTTATGATTCATGCACAAAGACGCTCGGATCCTTATCTATCGCAGAACTCTGCAGACTCTTACCATTTAGATAATACACTTTTTTTTTTACTCTTCCTGTATTTTTTTCAACCCTATTAGGGTAGCTGCTATCTGGTGGCACCTTTACTATGAAATTGTGAATTAATTCTCTCTGATTACAAAATAGCAGGGGTAATATATTTTCTCTGGTCAGGTCCAGAATATGCAGAGAATTTGATCTTTGAGATTTTGCTTCTTAATTTGTTGACTAGCTCCTCATACTGACAATAAAGAACGTCCTTCTTTGTCCTGCCAGTGTCCTTTGTGCCTACATAGATTACAGCAATTAGATCTTACCCCTCTCATTGCACATTCCTGTCCAGTAGTCAGAAGATTTCCTGAACCCTGGTACTGGGTCGGCAATAGAGCCTTCTCGACTCATACTCTTTGATGCAGGAAATAGTGTAAATCTCTTCACAATACTGTCCCCTACTACCACTACATTCCTTCTTACACTGCCTGTTGAAGGGCTTCCTGTACCATGTCTTCATGATTTAAGAATAATACAGCCCTTTGGCCCACCAAGGCAGCAACTACACATGATGCCTTTCTAAACTAAAAACCTTTTGTCTCTACACTGTCTGTATTCCTCTAGTCCGTGGCTATTCATATATCTTTCAAGATGTCTTTAAACAATGCTGTTATATCTGCCTTCACCACCTCCTCTGGCAGTGCGCTTAGCATCCTCTGTGTTTAAACAAAAAATGTTTCTCACATCTCCTTTAAACTTACCCCTTTTTAACCTTAAATCTATGTCCCCTAGTAATTGACATTTCTACTCTGGGAAAAAGACTTATGAGTATCCATTCTATCTGTGTCTCTCATACTTTTGTAAACATTTATCAGGCCGTCGCTCATCCTTCAATGTTCAAGTGAAAACAAACCAAGTTTCTCCAATCTCTCTCATAGCTAATACACTCCAAACCAGACAACGTCTTGGTAAACTGTTACTGCAACTCTCCAACACCTTAAACATCTTTCTGGTAGTCTGGCCACCCGAACTGTACAAAATATTCCCAATGTTGCCTAACCAAAGTTTTATACAGCTGCAACATGACTTGCCAATTTTTATACTCTGCCCAACCAATGAAGGCAAGCATGCCATATGCATTCTTGACCACTTTATCCACTTATGTTGCCATTTTCCGATAACTTTGGACCTGTACATCTAGATCCCTCTGTATGTTGATGCTACTAAGAGTTCTACCATTTGCTGTATACCCATCTCCTGCATTAGATCCTCTAAAATGCATCACCTTACATTTGTCTGGATTAAACTCCATCTGCCATTTCTCCTCTCCATCCTATCTATATCCTGCTGTATCCTTTCGCAATCGTCCTTACTGCCTATAGCTCCTACAATCTTCATGTCATCCACATACTTAGTAATCAGGCCACCTATATTCTCCTCCAAATTATTTATATATATTACAAAAACAGAGGTGCCAGCACTGATCCCTGCAGTATACCACTGGGCACAGATCTCCAATCTGAAAAACACCCTTCCACCGCTACTCTCCATCTTTTATGGCTGAGCCAATTCTGTATCCATCTTAGCAGCTCACTGTGGATCCCATATTCTTCATCTTTTGCATCATCTTTCCATGAGGGACCTTGTCAAAGACCTTGCTAAAGTCGATATATCTACCGCCCTGCCCTCATCAATCATCTTGTGTCACTTACCCAAAAAACTCCAGTTTGTGTCAAAGTTTATAAGACACAGCCTTTCCTGCACAAAGCCATGCTGTCTATCACTAATACCTCCATAGTTTTCCAATTGTGATAAACAAATTAGTCAGCCTCTCGCCCCTGAAGACCTGACTCCCATCTAAACAAACTGAAAGAAACTCAAAACGTGTTGGACATACGCAAAGTATGAAGATTTTCCACTCCCAACTTTTAGATTCCTTTACCTGCCTCACTTACAATCACACTTTCCTGTTGATGGACACTGTCCAAATCAGATGAACCAACCCAAGAAGTGTGATTACCTCCAGGTAACTTCCCCAACCTGTTGCATTGCAGTGTCTATAATTCACCCTCTTGTTGATAAACTCTGAGCTGAAACTGGTCAAACTTCAAACTGTTTGCCATAGATGTGTTTGGTCTGGAGCAAACTGACATCCCGGAACTCTTACATTTTATAACTGTGACATGTCACTGTCCTGCCACCCTTACTGTTTTAATCAATTTTTAAATTTTATTATTTACTTATTTATGTTACTTTTTGTATAATTTATTAGCTTCATAACCAATTTGTATACTATGTTAAACGTAAGAATAGAAAAGACCCTAACTTCTCAACCAAAATTCATCAAACTCTATTGCACTGAGGACCAATTCCAGTCAGCCACAGTGAATTTATCTTTATCTTTAACTGTTTATTGTAAGAACCTCATCTCATCGCACCTTTTAGGTGACGCTGATTGCTTATCCCGGGTCCTCATACTCGCATCTGTTCCAGTATCATGATGGATACAAATGCTAACATTTCCTCACTATGCACTCTCTCCCCAACAAGAAGAAATTATGAGTGTCACCTCAGATGAGCTTAGCTTCCCTCATTCATCGAGAGTGCCTATCCTGACTATAGAAATTGCAGACTTAGAGAAGACCATTGGCTTTTTCACCTCTAAGTTTCACTCACATCTTTGCATGACTTTCCCATGTGTGAGGCTCATAGGGTCATAGTCTCTGGTTCTATATTCTGCTGATGAATTCATGAGACAAATTGTGTGTCCCTGAATGGAACATTCGGAGCTTTCGTTCCACTGTCCAAATGCTAGCTCCATGGTTCTCAGAGGTACGTATTGCTAATGCAGTGAAACATTGAAAGGTGCCCTGAAAGACTGCATCTCCTTGTAATGAGGAAGGATTCTACACTGTTTTCACTTTAGACAACCATGCAGACTGTTAGTGGGAAATTAGATTACATGAAACTTTAGAACAATATAAGTGCATGTATATTTAGTTGTGTGAGATTTATTTGTATCAGTCAAACACCTGTGGCACCAAGGGGCCGTCAACAGGATTTCTTTCGCCTACCACTACGTTCGCCTGATATTTGAGGTTGTGGTGGAGGAGGTCTGCTGACTGGCACACCCTGGTGATTGTGAAAACTTCTGGAAGACATCTTCTTTGGCCTCAGGCCTTAGAGGGTCCTAAGCTTGTGAGAGTCTTCTTAATAGATACAAGTGTACTGTCCTTTGCTTGATCTGCTGCAGACAAAGGTGTCACTGCAGACATAATATGGATGGGCAGGACACCACTGGAATGTCCTGACATAAAACTCCTAGGTTGCTTGTCTGTCTTTCCTGCTCCTTGTGAGTGCTTGTCGGCATCACTCTGTCTCCTTGAGAAGGGGCACCTGGAGTGAGGTTATGATGCCTTGTTCCCCCTCTTGGCTTACTACTGATGCTGAGCACCCATGACTAGAGCAATAGAATGCAGATACAGCACATACTGTGTAGCCAATGAGCAGCCTCCTAGACTTGCATCTCTAAGGTGGCTGCTTTCCATGAAGGCATCCAAGCACTTTCATGCTAGAGCCACCAGAGTAATCAGAAGCTGGATGGAATCCCCAATTTTCCCTCCAGTCAAGTGAGTACTCTTGCATCTCTGCCTGAGGTTTTCTTACCTGTTTCTGAAGATTGAACCTGTCGGCCATTGCCAAGTATTGAGGAATATCTTTTGCATGAGGCTGACCAGGTAGCTGGTCTCTGGCCGTCCAGAGAACTCGGGTGATTTTATTCCCCCACTAGCTGTGGACATGTATCTGTGATATGCTCACTGGACTATGTTCCCAAGCCTACTGTAGCTGTGGATCCACCACTGTGACTGTCTCTGTACTGGTGGAGATTGAAGATGAATTCTTTGCCGAAGGGCTCCCTGTGGTACCCTGGCCCTATCCTCAATGGAGGTGGTGCTGGATATCTGCTTTGCACATTTCATTTCAATGTCTGTTGACTGTTTATAGCTGTGGAAGTGAAGATTAAGAATTAATCAGTGAAGAAGCACAATCCATATGTAGAGGAATGTATGAGAATGGCTGCACCTCTGAGAAGAACAGACAATAGTGGTGCATACTAGCTTCTGTCAATCCAGTCTCTCCATCAGGTTAGGACTGATATTGAGCTTCATCATCAGTTGGACCACACCTTCCTTGAATATGGTGAGGATCCAGAGATCAGGTGGTCCTCTGCCAATCAGAGTCGTCTCCTTCCTGTGTGCACGACCACGACCTGCACAGAGAGAACAAGAATGTTGAGTTTGATGGCAGTGGATACATGAGCATGATAAGCATGCATAATCCTGCCAGGTGATGAGACTGCCCCAATGAATAGAAAGCACACTGCAAAGGCAATGTTGGATTGTCAGAGTAAGGTGGGCGTGTGCCCTTCTGTGTACACCATGTGTTGGTGAAGTAGGTATGTCTATGTGATGTAGCTGTATTTGGATTTTAAATTAGAGACAGATGGATTTTAGTCACTTCTATGAATGGTGTTTTAAAAAAAATGTCAGAAATCTTTAGAAGCAGTGACCCAAATACAATATTTCCAAGGAGGCATCTAACTGTATTCAAGTGCAGGCAGTATACCCATGATATTAATGGATCAAACGTTTATACTGCTGAGTTTAGAAACTAAACTGAGACTACTAATTCCATTTTTGACTATAATTCAGAAGGGAAGACAGACTTTTTTTGCCTAGGCAGGGGAATCCAGCTTTAGTTCAGGGGAACCAGCCACCCTAGCTATAATTTTGTTAGTTCATGGAGCTTCCAAGTTGAGAGTGCTTGTGTAGAAATCTTTGAGCTTGTGGAACTGAGAAAGTTTAGGCCATCAGAATTGCAAGTGGTTCAAGCAAGCAAACTCAAGTCATAAAATTGTCTCAGCATTCCAAGGAAAAGAAATTGGAAACACTCAATTAATTAAAACAATTTGAAGAGTTGAGATAGGAGTGCTATTTCTGTGGAATTGAGTATCTAAAAGGATAGTATTGGGAACTAGGTTGATATTTCGATTTGCTTCTTTTGTTAAGATCTTTCTAACTGTATTAGATATATAGTTAAGTTTATTATGCAAAATGAAAAAATGTTCTGGTGTCAAACAACATCTGCAACCTTGGGTGGCAGTGTCTCCGTGATTACCCACTACATTAAAAACTGCAAAAATCAGCATGTAATCTATCAAGTCAGTGCTGTAGCTATATTTGAACAGCTTGGCTAGGGATATGGCAAGTTCTGAAGTGCAGAATATTATCAGAATGTTGCAATATCCACTGCCTTCAACTGTTTATTCATGTCAAGTGTAGTGAACCGAATTCACTAAGACTAGCACGTGTGATGTTGGGGACCTCTGGAGGAAGCCAAGATAGAGCATTCACTTGGCACATCTGGCTGAAGGGTGTTCTGAATGCTTCAACGTTATCTTTTGCATTGATGGGGTGGGTTCTTCCCTCATTGAGGTTGGAGATATTTGTGGAGCCTCCTCTCCAGTGAGGTTTTTTTTATTGTCCTCCACTATTCACAATCGGCTGTAGCAGGACTGCAGAGCTTGGATCTGATCTTTTGGTTTGTGGGATCACTTTGTCTATCTGTCGCTTGCTATTTATGCTGCTTCAACACTTCTATCAAATCTCTTAATTTTTCTAAAGAGAACAACGGTAGCTTCTTCAAGAAAATCCCCTAACTGAACTCCTTCATCCCTGGAATCATTCTCAAAATCTATTCTGCACACTTTCTAAAGTGTTCATATTCTACCAAAGGTGCCCAGAATTGAACACTGTTCCTGTTAAGGCTATACAAATATTTCATAAAGCTAATCATAACTTCCTTGCTTTTGTACTGTGTGCCTCTATTTATAAAACCCAGATTATCATATTCCTTTTTAATATCTTTTTCAATCTAAACTGCCACCTTCAGTGATTTGTACACACATACCCCAGGTGATTCATGTTATTAGTAATAATAATTAATTGTGATTTGTTGTTACAACCTAAATCCTTTGCTACATTTCTTTGCATTGTTTTATCAACTTATATTTGTTTGCAATATCCAGATAATTAATATATATTAGAATTACCAATGACCCCTCTGATACTTCACTCAGCAACCCTCTTTGAACTATTGGCGCCAATGTTGTCACAGCTAATCTTAATTTTGTATGTCAACCAAATTGATGTAGTTAGCAACAGGGGGACCAAGTACTCAATCCTGAGGAACTCTTCTTAACACTAATTCCCATTTTGACATTAACTTTCTAACATGCTCTACTTTCTTTTTAGTGAGCTACCTATCCAATCCCATTGCTTTAATAAGGATTTCAGTAGCTTTTACACCACTAAAAAGTAATGCAATCTTTTGAAAACAAATCCGACGAACTATGTCATAAGAGATGAGAGAAAGACCTAAGAGCGGCTACCCTGAATTGCCTTCTAAATTGCATTCATTCGTTAACTCAGGAAATAATATTTGGCTATTCAAATAATTATGGAGTTTTGTGGGTTACTTGTAAAGCCTCTTGTATATAATTGTCTTGACATAATAATTTTATTGAACTTTTCAGAACAGGACATGGAAACTTCTTGTAACATTTTGGCAAACCCTCCTGGCCTTGATGAAGAGGAAGATGATGATACCAATTATTTTGCATTTGAGTTTTCAGACAAACCTCTTCTTACATGTTACAATATACAAGCTTGCCTTTCTCATGGGTAAGAGTGGAATTCTAATTCAACATAATTCAGAATATAATGTTGGGGATTTAATCCATTGACATGTCAAATTTGGTGTACTTTGGATTTAAGCATTGATCTTTCGTCATTGGGACAGTTCTGAAAGGGTGGACAAGCCTGCTTAGGTTTAGGATTTGTTGGGGATGTACATCCTGGGATAGGTAAGCACCAGGGTTTCCATGTACTCTTTCTGACCCACCAGGAACCCTTAAAAGATGAAATAAAAACTTTCCACCTTGAGGCCAGGATCCAGCCTATCATAGGCTATATTTTAAAAAAAATAGAAAATAGGAGCAGCATTAAGCCATTCAGCCCTTTGAGCCTACACCACTATTAATATGATCATGGCTTTCATCTAACTGAGTACCTTGTTCCCACTTTCTCCCCATACCCTTTGATCTCTTTAGCCCCTAAGAATTATATCTAATTCCTTCTTGAAAACACTTAATGTTTTGACCTCAACTGCTCTGGCAGAGAATTCCACAGGTTCATGACTCTGGATGAAGAAATTTCTCCTCATCTGAGTCCTAAATGGTGTACCAAATATCCTTAGACTTTGACCCCTGATTTTGGACTCTATGGTCATCAGGAACATTTTGTATTTATCCTGTCTAGTCCTGCTGCAATTTTATACGTTTCTATGAGATCCTCCCTATTTCTTCTGAACTCCAGTAGATATAGCTTTATTTATCCATTCTCTCATCATGCATCAGTCCTGCCATCCTAAGGAATCATACAGTGAAACCTTTGTTACACTTTCACAGCCAGAACATCCTTTATCAGATAATGAGATCAAACTGCGCACAATACTCGAAATGTAGTTTCACCAAGACCACGTAACATTGCAACAAATCTTCCATTCTCCTCTACTCAAATCCTCTTGCTATGAAGGCCACCATACCATTTGCCTTCTTGACCACCTGCTGCACCTGTATGCTTACTTTCACTGACTGAGGTACATGGACACCCAGGTCTCACAGCAGCTACCTCTTTCCCAATTTATCACCATTTAGATAATAATGTGCCTTCCTGTTTTTGGTACCAACATGGGTAGCTTCATATTTATCCACATTATTCTTTATCTGTCTTGCATTTGCCTACTAACTCAACTTGTCCAAATCCTACTGAAGCATCTCTGCATCATCCCACCCAGTTGTCTAATTGAATACTGTAGGTTTTAATTGAGATTGCATTTAAAATGTTGTGTGTGATCACAACTACATTGTTGGGATACAACTTTGTCAGTTAAATCAGTTCCCACTACTCTACTGGAAGCACCTTTCACTTGCCTGAATTCAGGTGTTAAAACGAGAGGAAAGGAATGTGTAGTGAACAAAGGAGATGCGCACTTTATTCTGACTTCCCCCTCTACCATCTAATACCCTGCCTGCACCATTTCTGCTAAATTTGGGGAGGCCGGGGCTGGGGGATAAAACTTGCCTTCTTATTTGGTTTCTCCGTACAGTCTCTGACTACAGTTTTCTGAATAGGATTGTTAGAGTAAAAATACTGCATGTTGTTGTATCGGCTGTGTAACAAAATGATCATTTTGTGAATTCAGAAACAGACTTTGTTTGTTTGATTAACCTGTTTTTACCATGGGTTTAAAAATTGCACTGCCGCATCTCGGGAACATATCAAAACATTGCATATTTCTAGATCATGATTTACCATCCATTACTTTAGTCCATTACATTGCTGAATATAATTCAAGGGGTAACTAAGAGGAACTTCCAAAAATACGTCTTCTTGTTGATTTGTAAGATAAATGAAAGTTAAATTGTTTACATATAATTTAGTGTTAATTCTATGGAATGGCACTGTAGAGTTTTGGACCATTTGATATGGCTATCCTGCACAGTTGTAAATTATACTTTATTCAGTATTTGTTTTTGTTTGTACAGCCCTTGCAATTGGCTAGTGTTAGCCGAAGTTCTTCGAAGACTGAAAATGTCAGTCAGGATTTTCCAATCTCGCTTTCCTCACTTTGAAATAGCTACCATTACAGAGGTAGAATTTTACAAACAGGTGTCCACAAGCCAGGTCCATTTCCAACTTGGGAACCTTCAGTTCTGCTCCCTTGATGGCAGGATGTCTCTGGAACTGGTACGATGTGTGCCTGAGTTGTTGGACCTCCTTGGTTCTACGGTGGAACTATTAACTGAAGACTGTGAGAAAGTTATTACATTCACGAGGTGAACGAAAATCATGACTGATCGACAAACTATTCCCATTTTGAATAATAAGGAATGAGTTGAATGGGTACTAGCAGGTGTGTACAGTAAGCCAGCCACTACTTCTGTTGTTTCAAATCAGGCATGGACCAGCCACCCAAACAGAACAGAAAAAAAAGGTCAATTCTGACCTTTTAGTGCAACAGAATAAGGATTGCTGGGATGTTTAAAGGAAGTGTTAAAAATACTTTAACTAGGTTCATTAAAATATTTTCTACCCAACTAATTATGTTGAGTGCACCTAAGTTTGTGATCCACTAACCATGAAAAACAATTAGTACTGGATTAACCGATATCTTGTGAAATAATCAATATTTATTCCTGTTCCCAAGTTTTGGTTATCATTTATCCTTTATTCGCTTTTTAAATAAAGTATATAACTTCCTTTCTACCCAATTCACTCACTATCTTACACAACACTAGTTTCCGTTGAGAGCAAAGGCTGGTGGTCTATTCACAGGCATTTAAGAACTGAATTTTCAGACAGTTGCAAAGAGACAGCAGAAAAATCTAATGAAGAAGTGTATTTCTGATTTCTGCTCCCACTCTTCTTCATGGACTCTTCAAGTAGATGCCTTGATTAAATGATAGCTCTGCATATTAATGAATCTGAGATCAGGCATTCGGCAGAGTATAGATTAAACTTGTGTCCAAACTTTACAACACAATGCGCTCTTCTGTGTTAAAAGAAACACAGTTGTGCATGTGTACCTTTTTTAAAAAATAATTTGTATCTGACTTGCATACTAAGAGAACAAAATGGTATTGATTTTCATTAACTATGAATTCGGTAACATTTTTTCAAGATCAAGAAACAGGAATTCACCAGAATTATATCACCAGTGCCTGAAAGATCTGAGACATAAATATCTAAATGGAAACGCTTCAGTGTGTTAACTGAACACACATTCATTCCTAAGTTTGGCATTTCACACTGACAGAGGATATTTTAATAAACTTGTTCACAAAGTAAACAGTTTATCTCAAGCGATATCTAGAAATTGGATCCAGAATGTGTATCCTATAAGTAGGAATTCCAACTTTTCTGTCATATTTGTAAGTTTTGTTGGTGCTTATATTTTCATGATCAAAATTTATTTTCCAGTTTAAAACCAATCAAATTAGGTTGGTTACATGAAAATTGAATACTGGTATGCATGATGTTAATTGAAGTAAAAGCCAAATGGAGGTTTTGTTGGATACAGATAAATTTGAGCCCACATTACACATTTATACTACTCTCTGTGATGATGCACTTTACTTTGAATGCTTGTTGAGTTGCACTTATCACTGACTTGCTGTCCTGCTGGAGTAACATAAATTTAATTCAAAGCCACAACAAGATAGGGGACCTAATGACATGTGCAAGACATGAAAGCACTTACATTAAGTAAAGTAATACAAACAAGAAATGTGCAGTTCAGATTCTAAACTACTAATATTGATCTTCACTCCTTCAGCTATATTGCAAAGACAACCTAGGGTGACATATATTCAATTTTTGCCACATAAATTGGGATTTTGAGCCAGAATCTAAAAGCTTTATTTTGAACCTGCCCATCAACCAAACCTCAATTTAAATTGCGCATCAGAAGAGAATAATCTGAATCCAAAGGGTACTCGTGCTGTTTTCACATTAATATGAAGCAGTTGGGATGTGCAAATCTTCAGAAATGGCATTTTAACTCAGGAGTCAGATTGAAATGAGGTAACCTAACTGCCTGGGCTTCATGTCAAATGTTGGGTAACTCCAACTCAGAGTAAAATCAGATTTAAAGAATTATCTCTCTGACCACTGGATTCTTCTGACTGTATGTTCCCAAAATTTAATTTAAGTGAGCATGGCTTTGTTCACTCATGCTGGCTATGAAGTGTTCCTTTACTATGGCATATTGCGTTCAGTAGGTGTAATGAGATTGTAAATATTGGGCATTCATTTTGCCAACTTTAAATGCTCAGAAGTTCCATTTGCAGTTCTGCACCATTATTACCTCAGCTCTGTTACATGTTTGACAATGGTGTAGCACATTTCTTGGAAAAAGATATCAACTGTGTAGCATATTGCATGATTTTGCAGTTCGCTGTTAGTAGCAAACTTAGCTAAAAATATATAGCCTTGCACTGCTGCTCAGTACAGTTGTTTTTTTAAGATTCTGTGCAGGTGAAGATACACCATGCAGACAGGGAACATGTTCTGAGATGCAACAGTCCCTCAACAGATATACAATCAAGCAATATAAGTCTTTGCCTTCTTATATCACTGTACAGTATAATCTTATTTAATCTCATCCTTTTGTAGAAGCCAAATGATTGTAACATACTGTTTATACTAATCCTGAAGGTGGTGTTGTGGGTCAAATTAATATTATGCAAAAACCCAACCCAACTTGCAGTCATTTTCCACTGCCTGAAACTTGAATGAAAGTACCATGAGTGTTTCTGTTCCTTTGTGGGTCAAAACGTGTGAAGTTTTTCCTTAAACATTATTCTGCTGAATTGCTGAGTCACAAATGGACAGCTTCCATACTAAGGACAGCACTCTCCCAAAATCCCCCAGTGTTAATAATGTGATCACATGCCACTAACTTCTGCATCTCAGAACATGTGCCCTATCAGACATTGGCATGTGGCAAATACTAAGAGAATGAAGATCTCCATGAAACACAATGAGCTCTCCATTGTACTTGCAAGAGTACAACTTTACAACCCCAGCTCTCTTAGTACCATCCATGAATTAGAAGAGCAAGTACCATATTCCCAACCTGGGACAGGTTACCACATCTGCCACCATATTTGTTCCTCACATGTCCACCACAGTACAATATTGGCCAAGAACTCCGGTTGTTCCTCTTCCTACACCACCTTTGGAATATTTAGCAATTAAAACCCTTTACCAAATGAGTGTTGTTGACATTCCATTTGCCAAAGATCTCTTCCCCCCAACTGTGTAGAATTGATGCATGAGCAAATCTTTCTTGTCTTAATGAAGAACACTAGATCCACAAAATTTCCTCACCTAGCATTTTGAACATCGATTGGCTTCATATTCCTAATCTACATTTGAGCAGTAAAGGAAGAGAACTGCTTCCCCCTTAAGGATTATTCTGGTCTCTCTCAAACTTCCACTCCTCTCTACCCAAAATAAGCAATGCCTTGGCCAACAACCTACTTTCCTGCCTCTCTGCTTTCTATTCTATTTTTTCTGTCTCCTTAACAACTATCTGTTCACTTCCTCACCTCCTCTCTCCTGTTTCTTCTACATTTTCTCTGCATTTTATTTCTGTAACCCACACTTCTCCCTCCACCCTGTCTGTCAACCTACCCCTCACCACCTTCCCTATTTTGGGTTCAGTTATTTCTTTGTCTTTATTGTAAACCCTTTAATCCTCAGGGGAAGGCAGTTGACTAATGAGGGAACTCCAATAGGAGGGAGGAAGATGATGGAGTATCCATTGTCTACCCAAGGCCATTGAATTCTGTGAACAGCAAGAAAATGGAAGAGGGCTTTCCTGCCCAGTGACCAATTAAGGGCATCTTACCACTGCCACTGGTGTTTTACTAAACAAACTCTCTGGGCTCAGAAACGTGGACCTTCGTGATCAGACACACTGTAGCTCAAAAAGGGGTCTCCAGCAGTAGCCACCACCCCCAGTGACGCTACTTGGACTAAAGAGCTTCTGACCTTCTGATGGGAGCCCCAGCAGCAGCTTATTTGCTGCCTGATTCATAGAATCTGGTCCCATTCTAAAACCATCACTGCCAAACAAATTTCAGCCTCTTGAGTACACTGCTATTTCCTAACTCTGCTGCGGGCATGGTGTATAGAAATGTTCCCAATGCGAAGTACTGAACACATCATTTTTTTCCTGTAGGTGGTGCTATAATATTTACAGTATATGATTCATTATGTACAGTGGTCCTCAACTAATGTCATGCAGGAGCCCAACTTCATTAGCAGTGAACTATTTCTTTCCTTTGCCTGAAACTTAAATGAAAATAACTTGAGTGTTTAATTCCACAAATCAGTGGTGCCATTTACCCATTTGATACTAAATCCTACCTTCAGTCAGAGCCGGATTTGATATGAGTATTTTGTTACAAATGATAGTTTATTTAAGAGAAGTTTAAGCAAATATTTGTGCTTTTATTTTGAGAACTATGAAACTAAGTTGCTCCATGAGCTTTTGAATATACATAAGCACAAAAAAAGCACATTGCTCATTTTGACCGAATCACTAAGCAAAGGAAGAAAACCCTGTTGTTGGAGAAAAAAAGTAATTTAGTCTTTAATTCACAGTTTTCTTGTAAATTACATGATGTGAAGAATGCCTATGCTTGGTTTTATTTAGCTGAGAATATTTTTACTGTTTGGTGTTGGGGTTCAGTTTCAGTAATTCTGAATGGTTCACTGTTTTCTACTATACAATCAGAAAGTCAAAAGATGTAAGATTAGCACACAGTGTTCAACCCCCAGCTCCAACAGCCAGAAAAATTGACCTGGGGTAAGCACCAACACTAAACAGTCTTTAAGTATTGCCCACCTTGTTAAGTTTCAACCAACAGTGAAAATAATTTAAACAAAAGCCTGGCTCATTAGCAATAATTTTGCTTTAAACTTGGAATATATGTCAAATCTTAGATTTGACCACATAATCTAAACTTGAACTGTGCAGTACTAAGGAGGTGTTGCTTTGTTATAAGTGATGCATTTCAACTGTATTAAACTGGGCTGCATTTGCCTTTTGAGGTTATAGGGCACATCATTAAACTAGTTGGCAAAGAGTAGGTGTCTTGGCAATACTGATTTCAGATGTTTGGTCAGGTTTTTTTTAAACTTAATTCTAAATAAAATAAGCGACAAACAACTTTCAGTGCAAAATTTAAACAGTATGTTCATGTCAGAAATGTAGTTTTAATCAGCGAAGAAACATATAGTATTGTCAGTAAGTAATAAATGTAAATGCCTTTACAGAGTAGTTTGAAAAGGGTTTGAGATACACCAATAGCTACTATTTAGCACATCTTCTCCAGTCCATACTCTGCTACTAATGCATTTAATTTGGCCATCTATACATGATACAGGAAACTGAAAGTACTCAGTGCGTTCTCACACCAAACAAGAAAAGGGATTGTATGTGGCACACCAAGACTGTTATATGCCAAAATTCACATTTCTAGACTTCATTGGGTTTAGCCCTAAATTTGAAATTCATTTATCAATGCAGCTTTTCAGAATTAAATTAGTTCACCAAAATCAGCAGGCTTTTGTAAATTGTTAAATAAATAAAATGATAAGTAATAAACTTAACTAAGTTAGAAAGCAATTACATTAGACAATACAATAGAGCAACCACAATGGTGCCTTTCTCAATCTATTACAAACTGTTAATAAAATCACAGTTATTAAATAAAAATGTTTTAAGGCTCAGTCTGCCTGCCAATCAGCATCTAAAAGAGATAATACTAGGTTAATATTTCAGGGATGAAGGATCACATCTAATTTTTTTTACCTTTTAAACAGGTCCTTTCTCTGCTTTTGATCAAGTTGCAGAATTCCAGCATTTTCTGTGTTTGTTCAGCTTTAGCAAATCCCTTTTTATTTCTACTGTAAGCAATCAGTTTGAAGATTTTAAATTAAGGGGATTACTTCTGCCTACTACTTGTGTTGATATAAATTCATTCTAAATTTACCCATTGATACCGTTTTTTTTGTAATTTGACCAAGTGTTTGTTGTCACCTGGGAGTTCAAGGTCTGCTGTAATCTCAGTTTACGTCCCAGCATTCCTTCAAAGTAATGGCATTTCTATTCAATAAAACAATTAACTCAACCATGTGGAGATCAAATTCTGCTAGTTAACTGGATATGTTTTTATTGTAAAATCTCCAGTGAGGTAGCTGAATTTTGGTGCTGCAACTCTGCAAAGCATCTGTTGCAATGTATAGATAGAAGTATTTACCTGTTGCAAACTGCTGCAGTTATCTAAAATAAACTTCTGACAAACCAGATAAGGCTACACCTTCATGTACAAATCCTTCTTGAAAGTTTATAAGACTGTTCTATGTATATTTGTACAGTGTTTGATATTGCTAAAATGGAGTTGGAACCCTGTTGGTTAACTCTTAGTTTATATAAAGACGTCTACATTGTTTTGCTGGAAAGTAAACCAGCATTGATGGGTTTTTTGAATTCTTCATGTTTATACATTTGTTGTTTATATACACCAGAGTTTTTTTTCTGTTGAAAAAGTAAATTATTTAGTTGACGGCATATTTTCATTTTGAAGATTTAACAAATGTATTGTGTTGGTAATATAAACAATGAGGAACTTAGATGAATGTCTGTAGATTGGACTCTTCAGATTTATTTGTAAGGAGCGGATAGAGAGAACGCCTTGATGTTTTGTTTACAATAAGTTGGAATCTGGAATGAGTCAAACATCCATTTATACAGCTATCTGAAGTCAACTCCCATTAAACTTATTTGGATTCTTACCTTTTGATTCAGAGTTCATTTACTGTCATTTATTAACTTCTACGCTTTCTATTTAAAGAAATGTTTGCTAAAACCAAGTGTTTTGTCTATTCCTCATTAATAAGGTTCATGAAATGTTAAGGTCAAGGGCTTTCATAAACCATATTCATTTAGTGTATGGTAAATGCAATGGTACATAAGCATACACTTGCTTACAACTACGTCAGGCTTCGATAACTAGGAACCCTAATGAGTGACAATTCCAAGCTCAATGTTCAGGTTGAATGAAAGTTAAATCCAAATTTTTATGATGACTAGTTGCTTTTTATACTTTTTTCTATATTATCCCCTGCAAATGTCTTCTCGGCATGTCTTCATATCACATAGTTATGCTACAAGTTTTTAAAAAAAAACTCATCTCAAAGGAAATTAATAGACCTTATTATTAAATGTACAAACAGGGCTAATACTAGCCTAATCTGCCACCATTGATTTTAATGGGTGGAAAGTAAAATAATGCTGGTCTAAACCTGTGCTCTTCTTATTTGGTAGATTAGGCTAAAATTGCCATACTGCAGGTGTTATTCCAGAAAGCCAGCTGGCAAAGGAAAGAAGTGAAACCAGTCTTTATACACTTACAGAATTGCACGTTAAGATGCAACTTCTAACCCAACAAAGATTATTTTTAATCTATGTCTATTTACCCGGACTCAAATGAAATGACGACAGTTACTATCCACTGCCTGTAAACAATTATGTACAATATACAACTAACACTAAATTGTTTGTGAACAAGTTCTATTGCCATTGAGAGAACAAGATAAGTATAACTACTGTAGTCATTACATGTTTTCCATTATATTTATTGCTGAACAATGTAATTCTGTGTTTTTTTTTATTATATAAGTTATCCTCAACCCAATCTAATTCTTTCACAAAGTTTAATTTAAAAAGGGCATCAAAATTCTAGTGTGTAATACTTGTATTTTCAACACTAAGAGTTGCTATTTTGGGTGCAAAATTGTGTCCGACCTGTATAAACATTTATTATTAACATGGACACTGGAGTGTGTAGAATAGACAGATTGTGAGACAAAAATAAAAATTGCTGGAAAAACTCAGCAGGCCTGGCAGCATCTGTGGACAGAAACCAGAGTTAATGTTTCGGGTCAAGTGACCCTTCCTCAGAAGTGATGGTCGCTAGGCAAATGTTGGTTTATATGCAGAAGATAGTGTGGGGGAAGGGAATAAGGAATAAACGATATGTGGGAATAGAGTCCAAAGAGAGAGAAGAGCAGTTGGACAGACAAAGTGGATAATGATCTGGCTGTGAGAGTGAATAGCTATAAATGGGGACTGATACTGGCTAACAATGGGTGGTGTGTAATAGCAGACTATATGATGACAAGGCCTGGAGTGTGGGGGGGTTAGTGCAAGGACACTGGAGAGCTCGTGTCCTAAAGTTATTGAACTCAATATGGAGTCTGGAACGCTGCAGGGTCTCCAAGCTGAAAATGAGGTGCTGTCCTTTCAGCTTTCATTTAACTTTGCTGGAGCATTGCAGTAAGCCTGAGACAGAGATGTTGGCCAGAGAGCAGGGCGGTGTGTTGAAGTGGCAGGCAACTGGAAGTTCATAGAACATAGAACATTACAGCGCAGTACAGGCCCTTCGGCCCTCAATGTTGCGCCGACCTGTGAAACCAATCTGAAGCCCATCTAACCTAAACTATTCCATTATCATCCATATGTTTATCCAATGACCATTTAAATGCCCTTAAAGTTGGCGAGTCTACTATTTTTGCAGGCAGGGCATTCCACGCCCTTACTACTCTCTGAGTAAAGAACCTACCTCTGACATCTGTCCTATATCTATCACCCCTCAATTTAAAGCTATATCCCCTCGTGCTAGCCATCAGCATCCGAGGAAAAAGGCTCCCACTGTCCACCCTATCTAATCCTCTGATCATCTTGTATGTCTCTATCAAGTCACCTCTTAACCTTCTTCTCTCTAACGAAAACAGCCTCAAGACCCTCAGCCTTTCCTCATAAGACCTTCCCTCCATACCAGGCAACATCCTGGTAAATCTCCTCTGCACCCTTTCCAATGCTTCCACATCCTTCCTATAATGCGGTGACCAGAACTGTACGCAATACTCCAAGTGCGGCCGTACATGACCTCATGGCTCCGAAACTCAATCCCTCTACCAATAAAACCTAACATACGCCTTCTTAACAACGCTATCAACCTAGGTGGCAACTTTCAGTGATCTATGCACATGGGTCTTTTTTTGCGAACAGGACACAAGTGTTCTGTAAAGCGGTCACCCAGTCTACACCTCATTTCCCCAATGTAGAGGAGACCATATTGTGAGCAGTGAATGCAGACTAAATTGTGTTAAGTGCAGGTAAAGCGCTGCTTCAACTCGAAGGTGTGTTTGGGCCTTTGGATACTGAGGAGGGAGGAAGTAAATGGACAGGTGTTACACGTTCTGCAGTTGCAGTGGAAGGTGCCATGAGGCTGGGGGGAGGTGTTGGGAGTAAAGGCAGAGTGGACTAGGGTGTCCCGAAGGGAACAGTCCCTTTGGAAGGCTGACAAAGTAGGGGAGGGAATATGTGTCTGGTAGTGGCATCTTGCTGGAGGTGGCAGTTAATGATCTTCTGGATGTGGATGCTGGTGGGATGGTAGGTAAGGACAAAGGGAATACTACTGCTATTGAGGAACAGAAAAGAGGGTTAAGGGCTGAAGTGTGGGAGATGGGTTGAGCCTTGCTGAGGAATTCTCAGTTGAGGAAGAAGGTGGACGTTTCAGAGGTTCCCTTGTCGAAATTGGCATCATCAGAACAAATGCGCAGGAGATGGAGGAATTGAGAGAATAGAATGGAGGCTTTACAGGAAGCGGGTGCAAGGACGTATAGTCAAGGTAACTGTGGGAGTCAGGTTTATAGTGGATGTTGGTGGCCAGCCTATCCCCAGAAATGGAAACAGAGATGTCAAGGAAGGGAAAAGAGGAATCAGAGATGCACCAGGCGAAGGTGAGACTGAAGTGGAAATTGGAAACAAAATTGATAAACTTCTCCAATTCCAGACAGATTGTGAAGTTAGTATAATACAGATTTAACTATTTGTGCTATGATGCATCATGTTGTATAGTAAACATTTCCACCTTTGTGTATCAGTGTCAGAGGGCCTGAATTAAATTTGGATTGAGTGCTGATCAAGTGGGGCCGGTTCTGTCTTGAACCATGTTGAGCTTCTCAAGTGTTGTTCGAGTCACATTCATACAGTCAAAAGGAAACTATTCTTTAAATACCTGACTTGTAGATGGTAAGCAGACTTTGTAAAGTTAGGTGGTCAATTACTTAGCTTAGAATTCCTAGCCTCTAACCTGCTAAAACAATTACTGATTAAAATTCAAATGCAGTGGTCAGTTATACAGCTTTTTTGAGTTCAAAATTGGGCTCTAAGGCACTACTGAAACCAGTGCTGTGGAAGTTAGATGCTTTCCCAAGTGAAGCATGCAGCACCTCTATTTCGAATGCAACCCACGTGCATTCAAGATGACCAGAAGTTTAGTGGGTGTACCAAAAGCTTCCCAACTGGCCAGATTGTGACATTAAGTAGTCATAGCTGATTTAACAGATGATTTACAAACTTAGAGCATCATACCTGTAGATGGATTCACTTGTCACTCATCAAAGTAAATTCTTAGAGCTGCAAGAGAGACCCAGTAGTTGTGTTATCTATAGGACCAGGCATACAGCTTGGTGATTTGGCCTAATTTATGCTATTGAAAGATTTCCGGAAGGACTGAGGGGAGTTATTGGAAGTATTATGGCAATTTTCTGGGCTTGAAAGGGAATATTGCTGCATTGTTACAGGGAGAACAGGGGACTTGGTTACCTGTTCATGTGATGGGAAGAATCTTCTAGGCCACACAAAGGTTTTAGCAGACAGGGGAACTTAATTGGACAGAAAACAAAATTTCAGTTTGCCAGCAATGGGTTAAAATTTTCTGTTCTCACAACCTTATAGGCAGGCCAGTTTTACCAAACTTATTCATTGGGAACCTCTTTTTACTCATGAGCTCTCCTGAATACTCATTAACACCGCAGCCCACTGGTATTATTTTCACAGGTGCAATCATCTTAAGCAAAAATGGAAAATAAACATATTTGCAAACACACCTGTACATATCTCGCATAAACCTGACTTCTTGCTCCAAGATTGAGTACAGATTTCTTTAGTAAGTTAGCTGCTTCATAACCAAGCTGTTTCTTTGAGCAAATGGTGAAAATGCAACATGTCAACCAGTTCATGGGAAGTCACAGTCATATGCATCCTTGCTTGTAGCTCTTAAATGTTTACAATAAAGCTATGTCAGTTCAACAAACATGCCCAAGCAAGACAGGCACACTGGCTAATGGCAGCATAGCTAACTAGGGCTCAACTCAAAAGTTTCAGAGAAAGGTGGATTATATAGCAAGGAATGATAAACATTGGAACTTGAAAGATGTGGTTGTTGGGAATACTGGAAGGATCCTGGGGAATGGAAGGAGGAAACTGGAATGCAGAGAGGAAAATAACAGCCACACAGGTAAGAAAGAAATTGAATACAGGAGTTGGGATGTTATGTTACGGCTTTACAAGACATTGGTAAGGCTACATTTGGATTACTGTTTACAATTCTGGTAACCCTGCCAGAGGAAGAATGCTATTAAACTGGAAAGGATGCAAAAATGATTTACAAGGATGTAACCAAGACTGGCAGGTTTGAGTTATAAGGAGAGGCTGGATTGGCTGGGACTTTTTCCCTGGAGCACAGGAGGCTGAGGCACAGGAGACATCATAGAGATTTACAAAATCATGAGTGGCATAGACAAGGTCTTTTCCCCAGGCTAGGGGAGTTCCCAAAGCTAGGGAGCATAGGTTTAAGTTGACAGGAAAAAGACTTAAAAGGGTCCTGAGGGGCAACTTTTTCACACACAGGGTAGTGCATATATGGAACGAGTTGCCAGAGGAAGTGGTAGAGGTGGGTACAATAATAACATTTGAAAGACATTTGGATATGGGTGGGAAAGGGTTAGGGGGATATGGGCCAAATGCAGGCAAACAGGACTAGTTCAGTTTAGGAAACCTGGTCAGTAAGGACAAGTTCGGTCGAAGTGGCACACGTTTCCATGCTATATGAAAGTATGACAAGGAATGGTAGCAGATATATGTTTAGAGTAGTGAACACAGAGAGGTACTTAGGTGATCTATGGAAGGAGAAACAGCTGGTGAATAATGGGCAGTGTAAGGCTAAGGCTGGCATGTGGATCTGAAAGCAGAGAATAGCAGGGGAAGACTGGAGTGAGGCAAAGGGGTGACTGAGAATGAAGAGATCCATGGTTATATCATCAGCAACTAGCTCATCATGGCAGATAAGGAGTTGAGACAGGTGTTAGACAAGAAAATAACATCATTCTCAGTGCTCATGGTGATGCAAGACACCACAGCAATTCTGACAAATTGACCTAATGAAATGATTATAATTGCATTTGGTTGTTAAACACTCTTGGCTTTTTTCTGACTGTACCTTATCCCCACCTGCCAAAAAACTATCAATTTAAGGTAAATCTATGCTCAGTTTCCTTTACAAGTTCTCTAGGTTTACCAAATTAATCATGACCCCATATAATATCTAACTTTGACTGTTTGAATTTTATGATTTAGTCATAGGATGAATAGCTTAAAATATTATGGTTGAAAGTTCCCTTACAAACTCAATGTTTGCACTAAATTTAATCAGCCAATTTATCTATCTGTGCTTCTATCAACTCTTCTTCCTGTCTCTCATAAGGACTAGCACCAATCGTTCTCGTGCTTCAGGTTTTGAACCTTCAGTGGAGCATACTAGTATATTCTTTTCATGCGAATACATATGTCTATCTATTTTAAAACACCGTCCATTCTCATTGAACTTTCAGCCCTGCTGATAAAGAAGTGTTCAATATTCTTTGTGGTTTCCACCCCACAGTTCTCAACCCTTTGTGGAATCTTATTGAATCTTATTGGAATATGACCAAAATTAGTAACAGCTGCTTTTCTACAATGAATCCCAGCTCATTTTTACAACTGTCATATTTTCTGGTAGAAATTATAATAGAAGTACACACCAAGTGTAGGCACAGATATTTTAATAACACAATAATTATATGATGTATGTGGTATGTCTAATTTTTTGTCTTTCCTCATACTAAAGCCTGTAAATAATAGCCATATAAAGCAGGAATTCTGCATTGTTAGACACTAATCAGAAGGCATTACCTCTTTCAAAGGGGAACAACAGATAACTTTGAAAGTGCTCTGATTATTTTTAGGTTAGACAGATTTAGTGAGCATGCATTCAGTTTCTTCATCCAAATCACTTATAAACAATTGAGGAACTGTGACACCTTTGATATCTTGCTAATCCAAATTTGTCAACAGTGCATGTCTTTAGCTAACCAATCATTTATTCACACTAATATATCACTTCTATATAATGAGCTCTTATTTGGCACAGTCTTTATGATATTTGGAAATCTAAGTGCAGGACATCCGAAGGTTCTGTATTATTTATTTTGCTTGTTACTTCCTCAAATTCCAATACGCTGGTCAAAAATAATTTCCTTTAAACAAGACCATGTTATCACTGCCTGATTGTTGTTATGAAGCTTCATTATATATTGTTATTTAATACTAGAGTTATATAGTGGACTTTAACATTTTTCAGTTCTGTGAAGAGCTGACCAGTCTTCTCTCAAGGCCAGAGAGTTATTATGAACATTAAGTTCAAAACAACATTCCAAGAAATCATGTAATTTCAACTAAGCATTCAGCAAGACACCTGAGGAGATATGGCTAAAGTGTTTACTGACTTGAGATTTACCACCCGGAAAGAAATTGGAGCAGAAACAGTTTTGTGTATATAGAGCATGTCCGTAATAGGTTGCAATCTCTAATCCTCTCTGACAAGAAGTCTGAAGTTACTTAGAAGTCAGTGGTTGAAGCTACCACACTGAATGTTTTTAAGGCAAGGCTAGATAAATTTTTGAACAGTAAAGGAATTAAGGGTTATGGTGAGTGGGCTGAGTCTCAAAGATCAGCCATGATCTTATTAAATGGCGGGGCAGGCTCGAGGGGCCAGATGGCCTACTCCTGCTCCTAGTTCTTATGTTCAGTGAGCAGAAAGCTCCAGAAGCAGAAGGCCAGAGGGTTGTCAGAAAGAAAGACATCCTATAGGACTTTTGAAGTCATTAGTTTAGGGAACCTGTGGCAATTAATGAGTGAGCTTGGTTAGCAGTTTGTTTTAAAGGTCCCAAGGAGAGTCATTAACTGGAAAAATAAAACAGCATTGAGTGAATGCACAGGAATTTTTTTTTTGAAGTAAACTGATTGCAAATGTGCCAACTGAGTAAGAAGATTTTTCAAAGAGATAAGGGTGACTCTTCACTGAGGTTTGAATGTTTGTTAGGATATTGCTGGGGTAAGAAGGATGAAACATTTTTTCTGATGTTTGTAATAAGATCATTCCATTAGATCTTGTACAGTATGATAGGTTTTATCCTTTGTATAATAAACGTAAGTGTTGTTTAGTTAAAAGTACATCGTGAATATGTTCATTGACTGGCCTCCATGGGTATGCGAAGAGAAACTAAAACTTATGGTCTATTAAGCCATGTTTCACTCTGGGATCTGACTTGTTTAGTTTTACTATCAGCTAAGTGGAGGCTCTTTCAGTTTGACATCTTTGAATTTAAGAGGCATCTGTGAACCTTTTAAAAATGACTGTGGGAAGGTACTGAGCATAAAAAAAAGGTGTTGTGAAGTGTATTATATATGTTGGGACTTTAAAGTGGCTTTGACTTGTTAAGACTTACAATGGACTATTTGAAATCTTTGACTAAGGCTAAACTGAGAGAGTTAGCAAGTAAGTTGGAGGTAGAAATAAAAACAACATCTCATAAGGATGCGATACTTCAAGTGATTGCCCATTATTTAGTGTTAAAAAGAGGGCAACCTCAAACTGATGTGTCACACCTAGAATAAGCTAAGATTTAGTTAGAATTGGAAAAAAAATGATTAAAAGGAAAATGAAAGTGAAATGAAAAAACAGGAGAAAGAAATACAGTGAGAAATGGAAAGAGAAAAAGAATAAGAGAAATGGATAATAAAAAAACCCTAGATGTAAGAAAGCTTGAATTGGTAAGAGGAGAAAGGAAAAGGGAAATTGAATTTTAAAAAGCTTGAAATCTAAAGAGAGGGAGAACTCAAGACAATATGAAAAGAAGTTGAAAGTAAAGTAAGAAAGAAGAGAAAATAATTTAGAGGATGACTCTGGTTCCAAGAATGGATTTGAATTTACTCGTGTAGCAGCATCACGGCTGCTAAAACACAAATAGGTTGCCAACATGACCAAAGAACAAGGGATGCTGGGTGTGGGACACATTAGCCGAGTAAAACTCTGCAAATTGCAAACCCAGAAACCAGGCAGCATGCAAGAACAGCAACCAGTTGCTAATGACATTAACATAGTGTAAAAGGACACATATTGTCAGCAGTTCAACCAAACAAAAGGGGAAAGGCATATTTTATAGTAAAAACCAGACAAGGACGCAAAGAAGCCAACATTAGCAAGCCATCCAAACGATTGACAATGTTTTGATCCATTAAGTGAATCTCTATATTTTGCCAGGACTATAGAAAGTTCCAGAAAATCATCTAAAAAGATTTAGAACAGGGCTAAGCTGCAAATGGAGCTCTTGGAACTTCTGGTGACAAAGGAGATGAAACTGGCATGGCAAAGGCAAAGATTGACTGACAGTCTGGAGTATGAGACATGATGTGGAGGTGCCGGTATTGGACTGGGGTGGACAAGGTCAGAAATCACACAGTGCCAGGTTATAGTCCAACAGGTTTATTTGAAAACACGAGCTTTTGTAGCCTCACTCTTTCTTCAAGGGTGAGAGAAAGAGGACAATGACTTCACAAACCCGAATCAAATTACAAGAGACTCTGAAAAGTAATGATGAAGGGAATCCGGCAGGATTAGGAATAATATTGTTAGCATTAAAGTCTTACTGTTAGTTGTTCCTTTATAAAGTTGTGTCAGTTTGCACCGGTACCAAATTGTGTCTTAATGATTTGACAATTCCGATAAATTCATTTATAACCTATTGTTCAAAGTATCTGACAGGTTCTAAAGGGCTCAGACAACACTAGAAATCTTCATTTTGTGCCTCATGTTATAGAGGATGGAGTTAAAAAAATTTCACTTCATTTGAAAAGCTAGCTGTGAATTTAGGAGCAAATTACTGCAGATGCTGGAATCTCTGCTGAAAACACCAAATGCTGGAGATCACAGTGGGTCAGACAGCAACCATGGAGAGAGAGCAAGTTGATGTTTCAAGTCTAGATGACTCTTCATCAGAGCTGACATGAAGTGTGGAGGGGATAGCATTTATACTACAGTGTGGGGTGGGGATGAGTGGTGGTGGGTGTAGGGCTGGTGAAGAAAAGATGTTGATAGTTCAGGTTAAGTGATCGGAATATGAGAATGGCAGAACGATGGTGTGTCTACCTGTCAGACTGGACAGAACAGACAGTCCCACTGGGGTGTGGGGGAGGGGAGAGAGGCCATGATAACAGAGAATGTAACAAGTAAAGCTAAAAGAAAGAGAAAGAATGGGAGAATGTAACAAGTAAAGCTGAAAGAAAGGGAAGAATTGGAAGTTGGTTGAAGGTTGAACTCAATATTAAGTCCAGAAGGCTGTAAAGTGCCGAGTCTGAAGATGAGATGTAGTTCCTCCAGTTTGCGCTGTGATTCACTGGAACACTGCAGCATGCCAAGGACAGACACATGGGTATATGAGCAGGACGCTGTGTTAAAATGACAGGCTATGGGAAGGTCAGGGTTATGCTTGCACACAGACTGGAGGTGTTCTGCAAAGCGGTCACCCAGCCTGCATTTGGTTTCTCCAGTATAGAGTAGGCCACACTGGGTGTAGCCCATACAATAGTCAAGATTGGAGGAGGTACGGGTGAAATGCTGCTTCACCTGGAAAGACTGTTTAGGCCCTTGGATAGTGAGCAGGGAGGAGGTGAAGGGGCAGGTGTTGCACCTACTGCGGTTACATGGGAAGGTACCATTGGGAGGGTGGGGTTGTTGGTGGTTGTGGAATGGACTAGGCTGTCCTAGAGGGAGCAATCCTTGCAAAATGCAGACCAGGGTAGTGATTGAGATGTGTTTGGTAGTGGTGTTCTGCTGGAGTTGTCTGAAATGGCAGAGAATGATCCTTTGAATGCGGAGGCTGGTGGGATGAAAAGTGAGGACAAGGGGAACCCAATCACGCTGTTGTGAGTGATGGGACGGGGACAGGGTGGAAGCACGGGTGATCGGTCGGATGTGGTTGAGGGCCCTGTCAACCAGTCGTCGGGAAACCACGGTCATGGAAGAAGGAAGCCATGTCAGCAGCGCTGTTTTGGAAGGGGACATCATCTGAACAGAGACAACAAGGTGCAGAGCTGGATGAACACAGCAGGCCAAGCAGCATCATAGGAGCAGAAAGGCTGACGTTTCGGGCCTAGACCCTTCATCAGAAATGGGGGAGGGAAAGGGGGTTCTGAAATAAATAGGGAGAGAGGGGGAGGCGGATAGAAGATGGATAGAGGAGAAGATAGGTGGAGAGGAAACAGACAGGTCGAAGAGGCGGGGATGGAGCCAGTACCAACCTCCGGATCCAACGCATCATCCTCCGACACTTCCGCCATCTGCAGTCCGACCCCACCACCAAAGACATGTTTCCCTCCCCACCCTTATCTGCTTTCCGGAGGGACCACTCTCTCCGTGACTCCCTTGTCCGCTCCACACTCCCCTCCAGCCCCGCCACACCCGGCACTTTTCCCTGCAACCGCAGGAAGTGCTACACCTGCCCCCATACCTCCTCCCTCACCCCCATCCCAGGCCCCAAGAAGACTTTCCACATCAAGCAGATGTTCACCTGCACATCTGCCAATGTGGTATACTGCATCCGCTGTACCCGTTGTGGCCTCCTCTACATCAGGGAAACCAAGCGGAGGCTTGGGGACCACTTTGCAGAACACCTACGCTCGGTTCGCAATAAACAACTGCACCTCCCAGTTGCGAACCATTTCAACACCCCTGCCATTCCTCAGACGACATGTCCATCCTGGGCCTCCTGCAGTGCCACAACGATGCCACCCGAAGGTTGCAGGAACAGCAACTCATATTCTGCTTGGGAACTCTGCAGCCCAATGGTATCAATGTGGATTTCACAAGCTTCAAAATCTTCCCTCCCCCTGCTGCATCCCAAAACCAGCCCAGCTAGTCCCCGCCTCCCTAACCTGTTCTTCCTCCCACCTATCCCCTCGTCCCACCTCAGGCCGCACCCCCATCTCCTACCTACTAACTCATCCCGCCCCCTTGACATGTCCGACCTCCGTGGACTGACCTATCCCCTCCCTAACTCCCCACCTACACTCACCTTTACTGGCTCCATCCCCGCCTCTTCGACCTGTCTGTTTCCTCTCCACCTATCTTCTCCTCTATCCATCTTCTATCTGCCTCCCCCTCTCTCCCTATTTATTTCAGAACCCCCTTCCCCTCCCCCATTTCTGATGAAGGGTCTAGGCCCGAAATGTCAGCCTTTCTGCTCCTATGATGCTGCTTGGCCGGCTGTGTTCATCCAGCTCTGCACCTTGTTGTCTCTGGAGTTCTTGCAGGATGTGGGATGTAATGAGCTGTAGTAAAGGTAGCTATGGGAGTCAGTGGCTTTTTAGTGATGGCAGTGGACAATTTATTCCTCGAAATGGAGACAGAGCGGTCAAGGAAGGGAAGGGAGCTCATGAAATTCTATCTTCTTTTGCAGACCATTCGTGAATAAAGTTGTTTTAATATTTCTTTGCTCTTAAATGTTACCTGAGTAGTGTTGTGTTAACTTTAAAGGGTTGAAAGTTCTAATTCTGAATTATAGCTTAGATGTTAATTAGCTTTGCCACCATTTTAGAAATAAGTTTTGTTTCATAGTGAACAGTTTATTTTTGAGTTCATTAAAGAATGTCTCTTTCAGTCCAGATAGCAGTACCAAATGAGGAAAAATTGGAAATTTTGGTGATTGATTCAAAACGTTTACGCAAATCACATGACGTGTGGAGTAGTGGGGCTTAATTACCAATGCCTTCTTCCCATCCCAGTCTTGTAATAATGGAAATGTTAGATCAATTCCTTATAAAGGTATCTTTACTAAAGGAAGGTATCATCAGATGAAGTTTCAACTTTCATGTCACAAATGTACAATAAATAAGGAACTTTTTCTTGTAAAACAACATCTTCATATTATCATCCACAATCTCAAGGATCATTAGAAAGATATATCAAACTTTAAAAACTATGATTAGAGTTGAGTGTTAGGAAAGTCTTAATACTTGGGATAAATAGATTCCCTTTTCTGTGGTGTGCCATTGACGATGCTTGTAATGATTCCTCAGGATACAGTGTTCCCGGAATGAAAAATGCACTAGTAATCTTTCAAAACTTAACCAAAGTCATTGAAGGATTATACAACTATGTCAAAAATATTGGTGGTTTGGTTGTGTCCAGCCAAACCTGGCAGGAATATTTACAGCACTTGAATGAATTGTTTGATCAATTACAAAAAGCCAAATACAGCACAAAATTGTTCACAGGTGAATTTGTCAAAGCAAAAGTAACTCATTTTGGCCATACTGTGGGACAAGGCCAAGAAGAACTATGTAGAGAAGCAAAAATAAGGTTTCTAAGACAAAAGGAGGCATTTAACAGCTCTGAATCATGTTAAGCCATTTAAACTGGCTGTTGACACTACCAGAGTCAGTATTGGCATGGTTTCATTACACGAGAATAAATGAGGATTGAACAACCAGTCAGATATTTTTCAAAAGTAACTTAAAATTCATGTCATCAGAAACATTGATCTGTGGAAAAAGAAATACTAAGTTTGATATTCACCCTAAAATATTATGAAGCCCACAAATTCAGTAACTCTGCAGAGACCCTAATCCATTCACTTTCTTAGCAAGATTTAATATTAAAAATTTGAGATTGTTTTGGCGGAGTTTAATGCTGAAGAAACAATATCAAAATGGGTACTGTATCAAGACCAAATACAGAAGAAAACAAAACTTATGATATCAAACTTTAAAGATTATGATTAGAGTTGAGTGTTAGGAAAGTCTTAATTCTTGGGATAAAGAGATTCCCTTTTCTGCGGTTTTCCATTGACGATGCTTGTAATGATTCCACAGGATACAGTGTTCCTTAATTGATTGACGGCCAAGTGGTGAGAAGACCCATTGAACAATGCAAGAGAAATAATAAACTAAAGCTCAGAGACTATGCTTCTGTTCTATGCACCAAATGTACAGAAAGTTAACCAAAGTATGTGAATTGGCCAAAAAGCATTTGAAGATTGCTCAAAAAACATTAAAAGCTAGAATAGATAAAGAGGCCAAATCTCATTTTTTTTATCACTGGACAAAATGTGTTAGTATTGTTACCTGGCTCTGGGGGATCATTAAAATCATGATTCACTGGACTTTATCAAATCAAAAGGAACTTAATAATGTTAATAAGATAGTGATTATTCCTGACAGGAGAAAAAAATATTTAGCAAGTTAGAATTTTTTTAGTGGAGCATAGGAGGCTGAGCGGTGATGTTATAGAGGTTCATAAAATCATGAGAGGTGTAGATAAAGTGAAAAGCCAACGTCTTTTGCCCTAGGCAGAGGAGTCCAAAACTGAAGGGCATAAGTTTAAGGTTAGAGGGGAAATATTTAAAACAGCTGCTCAAGGAAGTGGTAGAGGCAAGTACAATTACAACGTTTAAAAGACATTTGGACAGGTACATGGATAGGAAAGGTTTAGAGGGACAAGGACCAAATGCAAGCAAATAGAACTAGAGTAGTTTAGGAATCCTGTTCGGCATAAATGATTTGGGCCAAAGGACCTGTTTCTGTGCTATGTGACACAGTGAAGCTATCACTCTATAAGTGATAGCTGTGACATGGAGGATAGTCTGAAGGAAAGTGTGTTTTCAGTGGCAAAAGAAGTAGGGAATCAAATAAAAAATCGGAGTGATTTGAAAAAATGAATCAGATATTGAAAATTCTAAGTTCGACCCCCCTGTAATCAGATTGGATAATAGGGTGGTTCTTGAAAGCTTAGGTTTAATGTAATCTCTAAGAAAGTTCTCAAGGTGACTTATGAAAGGTACTACAGAGTCAATCAATTTGTGTAAATAGGTATACATGAAGTTAACATAGGAATTTGTTACCCATAAATCAACTTCCTAACACCCAAGTTGAGAAAAGAAACCTAGTTCATGATAGAAAATTAAAATGAAACTCAGTCACAGTAACTGAAGATCTCCTATTGTGATGGTATCAAAACCATGTGGTTCAAGATGCTTGCTTATAGATTAAGACAAAGTTAATAAATAATGAAGGCAGTTACAATTCCAATTCCACGATGGAAGGTTTATGTTGAGGGGATTGAACAAGCACAATTCATTACAAAAGTTGATTTATTGCAGGGAAACCAGTATCACAACTCATTGGGGTGGTGTACGGCAAATCAAGTGCTATTATTCCTGAAATCATCACAAGTATCAAAATTTGATGAAATGACCAACATTCCCAGTCTTACCTAACTGGCTTAATGCAGGTTAAAATAATACATACAAAGGTTTTCAGTAACAGCAAACTATTTATTGTAATCAAACGTTTTTAACCAATAGCACAAAAGAAATGCAAATTGCCATAACTTAAAGAACACCCCTTTCCCATGCACTTACAAACAAACACACAAAGCGTCAAGACACAAGCAAGAACAGGTACAGAGGGGAAAAAAAATTAGAGAAGCATAGTCTAGCACCAATTTAGATCACAGACAGCAGTGTTTCTTTCAGTTCTTTCTGATTCTTTGCTAATGCTATGGTGATGTGAAACTTGTAGATACTCCAGTTCCCAGTCTTTCATCTACAGGTTGAGGATTCACCTTTTAAGTGCTTTTTCAGGTGTTTTCTCCCCACTTCCTTTGAACAAAGAAATTTTCAGACAGCGGTTTACAGGGAAATGGTAAGTGATAACAGCTAACAGGAGATTTTCTGTTACTTCTCCATGAGGGTAAGAAATTTAGGCACTTTCTCTTTGTATGCTCCAAGTTACTCCTGTATTGTCCATATGCAAGAATGAAGGCACTTGCTCAAGAGCCAGTCAAGAAGTTGCTATTATGCCAAGCACTCCTGACCCACAAAACTGATCCTGTTTGAAAAATGAATGAATAAACTGTCTCTGGGTAAAACTGCAGTGCCAATACACATAGCGCCAATATGTTTAGCATTTTCCCCTGCTGCTTGAGTAAAACAGCATCGTAGATACAACTCACAGTGAGATATAGTGACTAATTTTTTAAAACCACAGTCTAAGAAAAAAGTTGTCTTTACATTGGAAAGTTCCATTGACCAAAAGGGCCAAAGATATACCAGCTCTTATAACCTGAGATGGACTTTATTAATGCAAAATAATGTTGTTTGGAATGAAACATGCACTAGTAATTTCTCAAAACTTAACCAAAGTCATTGAAGGATTATACAACTATGTCAAAAATATTGGTGGTTTGGTTGTGTCCAGCCAAACCTGGCAGGAATATTTACAGCACTTGAATGAATTGTTTGATCAATTACAAAAAGCCAAATACAGCACAAAATTGTTCACAGGTGAATTTGTCAAAGCAAAAGTAACTCATTTTGGCCATACTGTGGGACAAGGCCAAGAAGAACTATGTAGAGAAGTAAAAATAAGGTTTCTAAGATAAAGGAGACATTTAACAGCTCTGAACCATGTTAAGCCATTTAAACTGGCTGTTGACACTACCAGAGTCAGTATTGGCACAGTTTCATTACAGGAGAATAAATGAGGATTGAACAACCAGTCAGATATTTTTCAAAAGTAACTTAAAATTCATGTCATCAGAAACATTGATCTGTGGAAAAAGAAATATTAAGTTTGATATTCACCCTAAAATATTATGAAGCCGACAAATTCAGTAGCTCTGCAGAGACCCTAATCCATTCACTTTCTTAGCAAGATTTAATATTAAGAATTTGAGATTGTTTTGGCGGAGTTTAATGCTGAAGAAACAATATCAAAATGGGTACTGTATCAAGACCAAATATGGAAGAAAACAAAACTTATGATATCAAAATAGATTTGTGTGGAATATGATTGCATATGGAAAGTCTTTTTGTATTTGATGTACATGCATTGTTACTTTGAAAGTGAAACTTATCTAAGTAAAATAAAATTAGTGGTAAGACAAAATTAAAATGCAAAATGACAATACTTCCTAAATATATCTTTTCAATTTTCTTTTCTTTGGAGAAACAGGATGTAGGTTTTATGTATTTGAGGGATTGGGTTCTGAGGAGGAGGAACAGGAGGAGAAGAGGAACCGGAGCGAAACCCTCCCCCTGCCCTGACCTCTCTCTGTCCGTCTATTGGAACTGGTCCACTTTGTGTGTTAATCCTGTTCCAGTTACATTATAGCACTCTGAACAAAACAGAAATCGGCTGTGTGTGACGTTAAGATATACTTTCACTCAAAAATCAATTGTAAAGTTCCCTTCTTTTGTCAACAGGATATCTGTCCAGATCACATTGCTAGGTAAAAGACTGCTAAGTGGCTAGCTCATCGATAGCCAGAGTAAGGCAGAAAACCAATAACGTAATCCGGGCTAGCAAGGCTGATGCAAATTTAAATTGGAACAAGGAATAAATGACATTAGATATACTTCCTTGAGCTGGTGCCAAAACACTCTGCTTCACTCCCAAAATAGCTGACTCTGGTAGCTACACTGACTCTGTGCTACATTGTCCTGATTAGCCAGAAGGTCACAGGCTATTGTGTCAAAATGCACTGAAACTTCTGCTGGCTAGGGTACAGTTCAAATATGATTATAAATGTAGAAACTAAAATGAACCAGCGTAATTTGGCAGTGTAATGGAATATAATTGTATCTTTGTTGCAGGAAGAGGTACTGCTTGATGCTTTAGGAGTGGTAACCTGCAGTCTTTCATCTCTCCAGACTTTCATCTGTAACTTGATTTCAATTCACTGAAAAGTACAGGAAGAAACAATATTGAATCATTTAATTGTTCTAACCACATTAGTTTCTCAATAAATTAAATATTTTCTGGTATGAAAAGAGTTTAAAACATTCTTACTAGTCCCTTTGTTTGTAAGATATGAGCACTGTTATAAGAGCGTTCCAAAAATGGGCTTGGCTGTTTGGAGGTTCATGGAAAATGCAAATGTAAGGCAAAACTTATGTTTAAATTTCCCAATTTTTGGGTAAGTGCAGTCAACTGCAATGACATCTGAGCATGTAAGAAAATGGAATCTCATATGTCAGCCATTTATGGAGTTTATTTCAGGCCATTTTCGAGATCTCTGTTCAAATAAGTTTCTGTAGATTACACACTCAATCAAAGCTTAACAGAAAATTTTCAAGAGATAATGGGTGATCAAAACAGAGAAGAGACATGACCCTATTTAAGCTTGCTTTTGCCACCGGAAAAATTATCTGTACAATACCCAGCGCAAAAAAAGAGTTGCAATGAGGAATGTACCTGGAGAATAATGATTTATTAGTTTGCCAGACATGATTGCATCGTATGTTGGTGATACACAGAAGTTGCTTTATTGGCAATGAGTCCTATTATTATAGAGGATATTTAGTAAATCCTTAAGTTTATCACGTAAAATAAAAATACCATCCTGTTCCGTCACAGGAAATAAAAATTATAACACAAGTTGTGCCTTTTTTTTCACAGCACCAGGGACCTGGGTTCGATTCCACCCTCGGGCCACTGTCTGTGTGGAGTTTGCACATTCTCCCCGTGTCTGCATGGGTTTCCTCTGGGTGCTCCAGTTTCCTTTCACAGTCCAAAGACGTGCAGGTTAGGTGGATTGGCCACGCTAAATTGTCCATAGTGTTCAGGGACGTGTAGATTAGGTGGGTTATAAGGGGATGGGTCTGGGTGGAATGCTCTGTGGGTCGGTGTGGACTTGTTGGGCCAAAGGGCTTGTTTCCACACTGTAGGGATTCTATGAATGAATGATAAATCCAAGTTTATCAGAAGTATAGTTTTGGTGTTAAATCATTTTGTAGGAAAGGTGGGTGACAGGGTTTCTAAACTGTAAACACCTGAGACTTAATTTGGTTTAAATAATGAGGAGGAATCACAAAAATATAAACTGTGTCAGATTAAAGACACTAAGACAACAATTTCTATTTTGATGCCAACCAGTAAAGTCCACTTTTTACCTTCCCAAGTCATTAATTCCTAGTTCCCTTGTATGCCAGTTGGTTACATGATTAGCTTGCAGTGTAAGGTTGGAGAGGACATTGTAAAGTCCATGTAAATAGTGATGAAATCATCTTTGAAGTATTCCACAGTCATCACCGTCTTCTCTGGCTTTTATGGACTGCAGATCAGATTTTATTTGTTCGTCCAGAATGCCCCACTCAATGTCATTTCTGATAGACTTCAGGAGCAGGTAGTTATCGTACATGTCCTTCCATTCAGAAACACTGCTTTTTACGTATCTCCACCTTCCACTGGGAGATCCTGCAGCAAACTTTGTACCATGATGGTTTCAACCATAACGGTGACAGATGTAATAAATCTATTTATAGCTTTGAACAAGGAATGGCAGTTGTTCTTGAAGTCTGGAATCTGCAACATTTGACACAATTTGCAAAAATGAAAATGAAAAGGAAAGAAACAAACAGGGGTCACTGAAGAAATGTGGGAAATGAATGGAAGTGGGAAATATAGTTCTCAGAGAACAATACTTCGGTAAAAGGTAATAAAACTAATTAGTCAGAATTTCAAGAAAGCAGGCAGAAAATGCCTAAGCCTAAAGAGCAGATTTTCAGTCATAAGTAAAAATCAAAAATACAAAAACCTGATCTCCTTTAATATATTAAATCAATCAACAGCACATCACGGAAACTCACTCAAACTAAACCGTAAGGAAAATGTATTTAGTTAGAACAAAGATATTCAAGCTCAGCTCCAGATGACTGTTCTCTCTGCAGACTTTGCTCAATGTGCAGTACTTTTCCAGTGCAATGGGTTCAGTACACTGTCCTTGGACGCTCTTGTGATTGATAAACTATGTTTAGGTGTCTCACCGACGACTGTCACCTTCACTAGTTAAGTATAGGCCAACAAGAACTAAGAATGCAGAAATTTATATTTACTTATATCAATGTATCAGCATCTGATAGGAGGAGTTGGAGATTAATAAATAAAATTCATCCATTTTCAATTCTGTGCCAATTTACACCAACTGTGGCCTGGTTGGCACAGAACACCTTGTAACCTGATGCACTTTATGATGTTCTATATGTCAATCTATGTAACATATGCAATAGAGTTGGCTTCTTGTTGAGTCAGAAATCTTCACGTTTATGCACAACACTAGTTATATGGCTGCAATACCAATGACTTACACATGTAGTTTGGATTCTGTGCTTACTGATGCTAATGTACAATACCATAAGTCTGTTGCAAAGTACCTATTCAGGTCCTCTGCCATTTCCTTGTTTCCCATTACTACTTTTCCAGCTTCATTTTCCAGCTGTCCAATGTCCGCTCCTGCATGTCTCTCATCTTTTATATATCTAAAAAAACTCTTGTGATCTAATAAGATAATGCAATATTACTAGCTAGATAATCTCATATTTCATCTTCTCACTCATTATTGCTTTTTATTGTCCTCTGCTGGTATTTAAAGACTTCCTAATCCTCTGATTTCTCACTAATCTTCACCACACTGTATGCTTTACCTTTGCTTTTATGCTGTCCCTGACTTCCCTTATCAGCCATAGTTCCCTCATCCTTCCCTAAGAACGTTTCTACCACCTTGAGATGAATTTCTGCTGCGCCTCCCAAAAAAACCCCAGAAATTCCTGCTATTGCTGCTCCACTGTCTTCCTTGCTAGGATCCCCTTCCAATCAACTCTGGCTAGCTCCTCCCTCATGTCTTTGTAGTTACCTTTACTCAATTGTAATATCATTACATCGGATTCCAGTTTATCCCTCTCAAACTGCGAGGTGAATTCTATCATATTGTGGTCACTTCCCCAGGGGTTCCTTCACTTTAAGATCCCTAATCAAGTCTGCCTCAGTACACATCAGCAATTCCAGAATTGCATGTTCCCTAATGGGGTCTACCACAAGCTGCTCCAAAAAACCATCTTAAAGATATTCCATGAATTCCTTTTCTAGGGATCGGCTATCTGCCTGATTTTCGCAGTCCACCACATATTGAAGTCACCCATGATTATTGTAATCGTGCCTTTCTATCATGCCTTTTCTACCTCCCGATTCATTTTCTCCCCCACCTTCTGACTATTGCTAAGAGGTCTGTACACACTCCCATCATGGTCTATTTTCCTTTGCAGTTCCTCAACTCTACCTAGACAGATTCTACACTTTCCAATGCTATATCATTTCTTGCTACTGATTTAAATTTTATTTTGTACTAAAAGGCAACACCTGCCCCTTTACCCATCTGCCTGTCATTTCAATAAGATGCATATCCTTGGATATTTAGTTCCCAACCCTGATTTCCTAGCAGCCACATCTCCGTGATACGCACAACATTGTATCTGCCAATTCCAGTCTATGCTACAAGCTCATTTACCTTGTTTTGTGTACTGTGTGTATGTGTACAACATCCTCAGTCCTGCATTGACTGTCCCCCTTCTCATAGTTGTCCCCTTATCTACTGTGCTGAAGTTAGATTCTTGATCCTTTCCATACTCATGGTAGACTTGCTCTGGAAACTTTAACAACCTCTACTGAGCCCTCCCCCAGTTTAACGTTTTATATAATTTTCCATGCAACTGAACCCACCCCAACTATTCAGTTTAAAGCCCTATCCTCAGTCCTAGTTATGCGATTCGCCAGGACTCTCATCCCAGCTTCATTCAGGTGGAGCCCATTCCATCAGAATAGCTCCCTCCTTCCCCAGGTCTGGTGCCAATGTCTCTCAAATTTGAACCTGTTTCTCCCACACCAATCCTTGAGCCACACGTTTACCTCTGCCAATTAGCTGGTGACTCAGGTAGTAATCTGGAGATTATTATTTTTGGTTCTGCATTTTAATTCAGCCCCTAGCTACTCATATTCCCTCAGCAGAACCTCTTTTGTCTTTCTACCTTTATCATTGGTACCTATACGAACAACGACAACTCAATCTTTCCCTTCCCACTCATCTACAACCCAGATGAGATATCCTGAACCCGAGTACCAGGCATGTAACACAGCTCTGAGGGACCCTCAATCCTGGCCACAGTAAACACTATCCAGAGAGCACTGTCTATTCCCCCGATTGTACTATCCCTGATTACAACTACGTTTCTCTTTTCTTCCCTTCCCCCCCTCTCAAATGGCTCCCAATACCACGGTGCTATGGTCAGTTTGCTCATGCTCCATATAGCTCCACACTCATGCACAGAGGGAGCAAGAATCTCAAATCGTTCAGAGAATCTTAAGGGCTGAGGCTCCTTCAGCACTACCTCCTAGATCCTTCTACCCGTTTTGTTCAGTTACACCCTACTGTCCTTGACCACTGACCAAATTTGAGGTACTTAATCTAAGGGGTGTGACTGCCTCCAAAACACATCTCTCCCTACCTTAGTTCAGAGCAATGTGGAACTCAAGATGAATACCTTGGTATTTGTGTGGGTTGGGTAATCTGCTCAGCATGTCAGATGTAATCACCCAGGTACCAAGCTTATTATTTTACTTCAAAGTCATACCCTTGCAGACCATTAACTGATTTGATTACATCAATTGTGGTCTGTTTTTGCAGAGCAGATGTGGTTTAAATCTCATGAATTGTTACTGTACCTAGATTTACATAGTGGTGGATCGCCACTACTAGACCATTGGTATCTCCCAGGCAGAAGGTTGGAGGAAGCCAAAATGAGCTTGTGTTAGTCTCAAACTGCAGACCTGTCTCTTGTACACCACAAGATGAATCGTTACTTGCTGAGGTATGTAATCCTGCTGGAAATGCAGTAGCAATAGGTTGGCAAGAGTTCCTGGGTGAAGTTTAGCTTTTAATGGGTGACACAAATCTTTAACAATCATGAATATCATATGCTCTGTAAAGATTCTGTCTTATACCATTGGTGTGTTGTCTGAAGATCACAATATGTAAAACTTAGTCATCTTTTGATATTTGTCCTTTATTTGGTTGACTCCAAATCTCATTGGCATATTTGCATTTGTACACCTTCACACTTTCCTTGCTGTCAGTGTTGTAGTGTTGTACCATCTCATTGGTCACCTGGGCTTTGCTGTGGTGTCTAGTTTAGCTTTTGCAGCCAGATGTCCCACATATGCCCAATGTCACTTGGCACTAGATATCAAGAAAAGCTGGACACCTTCAGAGACAGTCTGACAAACTGCAACTATTAAAAGATTTAATGTTGGTTGGTACAAATTACTGACTGCAGCAATTGCTACACTCAAAACAACTATCACTGCCCTGCCACTATGGCTTCGTACTTTTATCCATCCTTCAATTTCTTGTGCAAATGATCCTTCCTAAATGTTTAACTGGTATAGAGATAATCAACAAGCATGTTTGAAAGTTCAAGAAAAGCAACATTCATTCATACTTTTTACTGCAGCATCTTCCAATTTACTGGTCAATAGACTTTTGACTGATTTACATATGTCATAATAGAAGACTGTATATCTTGAAGTTATTTCTTAGCTTTGGCTGGTTTTTAAGAACAGTCCAGAGTTTCTGATCATCTGTGGATAGACCAGATGTTTTAAATCTGATGACAAGCAAGATTTGCAAAGCTCTTTGCTCAGGCCATTTAGAGCTTTAATCTGTAAACTATAACTACATACATTGTCTGAAATTGTCATAGTTCACCAACAATGACACTAAACACTGGTCACTACATTATGACCTTTCTGCTATCCATCATTGTACCTTAATTTTTCCACTGTCCACGTTAGGATATACATCCCTGCCTTGTGTCAGTACAAATTTAAACTGCTGTTTTCATTGGTCTTGGCCTCAGCCTCTTAAACTGCTGCTCCCTTGATAATACAGACTTGCAAATATTGTTATGATGTTATTTTCTATCAAGCATGTTCCTATAGCTGTCTGTAGGCATAGATATAAATTAAGAGCAGGATTTAGCCTGCTCTACCATTAAAGTTGTGGCTGATCTGATTGTAACCTCAAATCTGCATTCCTTCCCAATTCTGAACTTTTTCACCCACTTCCAAAATATTCAAGGACTCTTTTCCTGAAAAAGTGGTAGAAACAGTTCCAAATATTCACAACTCTCCTAGAAGGGAAAAAAATTGCCTCATCTGTACTTTGAATGGGTGACTGATTTCTAAACAGTGACCCCTAGATTCTCCCATTAAAAGGAACATCTCTATCTACCCTGTCAAGTCTTCAGGATTTTATCTTCCAACTAGTTACTTCTTGCTCCTTTAAACAATCAGATAGAACCTTCATGAGACAATCTGCTTCCAGCACATTTATGTCCTTCATTAAATAAGTTGACTAGTAGCATGCAAAGTAGTTCAAATATGGTCTCTCCAGTGCCCACCATAAGTGAAGCATAACCTCCCAACTTTGGTATTCAATTCCCCTTGTGATAAGTGATCACATTCAAACTAGCTTTCTAATTACTTGTTGTACTTGATTCATGCAAGTTGCTCATCATTTAAATAATCTGCTTTTAAAAAATGTCTTCATAACTTACTTTCCTACCTATCTGCATATACAGCAAGTTTAGCAATTGTACCTTTCATTCACAAATTGTAAATGTTTGTGGTTCCAGTACCAATCCCCATGGCACACCACTTGTTACATCTTTCCAATCTAAAGACATATGTACTCCTACTTTGTTAGCCAATATTACATCCAAACTAGTACCAGACCCCTGTACACCATAAGCTTTTCTTTTCTACCTGATGTGGTACTTCATCAAATGCCTTCTAGAAATCTAGTACAATACATCTACTAGTTCCCCTTTATCCATCACCCATATTACCTCCTCAAGTAAGTCCAACAGATTGGTCAAACATGATTTCATTTGAGAAAATGGTGTTGGCTCTGCCTGATTACCTTACATTTATCAAAGTGCCCTGCTTTAACTTATTTAAAGTCTTCTAATAGTCATTTGTAGCTTCAAGGAGTGGGCAGACAGAAGATATGAATAAATTGCTATTTACTATCTTCAATTCTAAAGTCCTTCCTGAGTCAAGGAGTTTTAGAAAATTAAATCTGATGCATCTCAGTAGCCACCTCTTCAGTCCCTAGAATGTAGTTTAGTGGGATTGGAGCACTTATCAGAATGCAACTCCACGTTCCACCTTCTCATTCCATTCCCTGGAATATCACTACTGTGGGGACATTACTTGTATCCTCTGAAGTGAAGAGCTGGTGCAAAACACTTGTTCAATTCATTTGCCATCTCATTTTCTATTGAGAATTATCCATTAGGTACAAATCACTTGCTGTTAACCTCTTTGATATTAAGTGCTAGTGTTTATAAAGCTACTGAATTTTATTAAAAATTCCACATTCTTTGCTCATTTTTTGAGCTACCCAGCTACTTGCCATCTGCCCTTACACAATTATGTTAAGTTTGATACTATATTTAAACACTTCTGGCTAACCATGGCTAGGGTTTTCTTCACTTGGAATGGCTGTTACTCAATAGAATGTATTTTTTTTAAAATATTAGAACATTGAACTGTTCCGGAACAGTTCAAAAGTAAGAGGGGTTGCCATAGGTACCTGCATGGGCCCTGGCTATGCCTGTCTCTTCATGGGTATGAAGAACATTCCTTGTTTGGCCCCCACCCACAACTCTTTCTCTGATAGATCAATGATATCACCCTGCCCTCACTTTCACCTGGCCTATCTGACTCCTCCCTTCCTTGACATTTCTGGGATAGACTG
>NC_063345.1:42382183-42407183 GCF_021869965.1 Rhincodon typus
TCTTTGTCTTCCCCAGATACAGGGAAGGTGCCAGACAACCACAAAGTTGCAAACATCATACCCAAAGAAGGTTGTAGGGATAAGCCGAACAACTATTGACTGGCCAGTTTTACGTCACTGGCGAGAAGCTTCTAGAAATAATTATTTGGGATAAAATTAGTGTTATATGGAGAATTATGTATTGATTAAGAAGAAGCAGTGAGGATTTTTAAAGAGGAAATCATGTTTAACTAACTTGCTGGAGATTTTCTGAACAGGTAACAAAAAGGATGAATGAGAACAATGCAGTTGATGCAGGATACACAGACTTGCAAAATGTGTTCAATAATTTGCCACTCAACAGACTTATGAGAAGAATTATAGTTCTAGTAGAAATATGGATACAAAGAGGCTGAGTGATAAGAAATATGGAGAAATGCTCAATCAATATTTCTTGAGGTGAAGGGACTTTTATAGTAAAGTACCCCAAAAAGGGATGATTATTTAAACAGAAACACGGGAATGGGGAAGATGAAAGAGAATGGCACTATGTCAAATGCTCATTTGGTGAGGAAATAACTGCACAGAGGCCCTTATCCCATCACCAAGTCACCCTTTATTTACTTGTGCCTAATACAATGGCTGTAACCAGCCAGCTCAGAGTCAGTCCCCTGGATTGAGAAGAGTCTAAATCCCCTGTTTATATTGGTCAGCCAGGGCTTCCTGATTGGCTCAGGTTAACAACTTCAATCAAGGCCTTGTAGTCAACAAGGTCCACCTGGTTCCAATCACTACATCCATCCCTCCCCCCACATGTTGGTGATGTTGGCCTGGTCTGTTGCTTATAGCTGTTTGTGATGTTTTCACCCCAGGTCTGATTTCTCTGTTTCAGACTGACACGGATGGCGTGTACTGAACCGTGGCCTGTCTCTTGCATCTGGAGCATCTCAGGAGGGTTTCCTCCTCTTCTTCCGGTAGCAATGGTATCGAGGCTGCATCCGTCTCAGACTCCAAAGTTTCCTCGACACTAGACGGAGGGGGAGAGCCTGCAGTTTCTGACAGGCCTTCTGGCTGTTCCGATGGGCCAGGTATGTTTTGCTCCTGCCCTGTTCGTGAGGTAACAGTTTTCAGGTGATCCACATGTTTATTCAGGACCGCCTCACCTACCTGAACTTTGTAAGTCACCGGACCTGTCCTCGTGACTACCTTTCCTTGTACCCATACAGGGCCATTTTCACGGTTCCAGCACCAAAATTTGTCCCTTGAATTAAATTGTCTCTCTTGCTTAGAGGAGGCGTATGGCCAGCATGGACGCTCCTGCTGCCATTTTACCCGCGCCCCCAAGTCTGGAAATATCAGGGTTAACCTCGTGTGAAGTCTTCTCCCCATCAGCAACTCTGCTTGAGCTTTCCCTGTTCTAGTGTGGGGGGTGGTCCTATAATCGAACAGGAATCAGGACTGTACGCTGCTTCTTTTAGCCTGTCTTCAACGTTTGCACTGCTCTTTCTGCCAGACCATTGAACAATGGATGATAGAGTTGTCCTTATGTGCCAAATGCCATTCGATTTCAGGAAATATTCAAATTCCCTGCTGGTAAATGACATCCCACTTTTGGGAGTCCATGTATCACAAAAGAAGCTTGCAGCTTCTCAATTTGTCAACCCTGAGTTTGCCAAACGGATTTTATGCACGTCCAACCACATTGAATGGACATCCATAATGGCCAGGAACATTGAGCCCATAAAAGGACCTGCACAGTCAACATGTAACCAAGTGCAGGTGTTACCCGGCCATTGCCATGAATGTGGGGCGATTTTTGTCCTTGTTGACACTCTGGGTACTGTCCCACCAATTTAGCCATGTTGGCATCCAACCCTGGCCACCAGATATAGCTTCTTGTCACCATCTTCATCTTGGAAACCCCTGGATGACCCTGATAGAGTTCAGCCAGTATCTGGCAGTGACCTTTGCTTGGGCTGACCACCCTTGTTCCCCACAGTAATATGCCATCCTCTACGGTGATCCGGTCTCACTGGATGGGTCCAGAAAGTTTTTGGTCCTGGTTGCGATGACCCTTCTGTCTCCCTCATTACCACCAGATGTTTAATTTTGCTGGAACAGGATCTTTAAGTGTCCACAGTCAGATATTTTCAGCAGTGACCAGAAGGATGTCCACATAGTTGAAAGCCAGAATGGACTGTTCCAGGGGATGCACCATCGGTGGAGCATCTGCCAGTGGGAAGCAGGTCAAGGCATCCGCATTAGCCATTTGGCTTCCTGGATGATGTTCTAACTTGTACTTGTATGTGCTGAGAATAGGGGTCCAGCGCTGAATTCTACCAGAAGCTATGGACAGCATTGTCCTGTCTTCCTTCAGTAACCCTAGCAGAGATTTGTGATCTGTTACTATGACAAATTCCCATCCATAGAGGTACTGGTGGAACTTCCATATACCAAAGATGACCGCCAAACCTTCCTTCTCTATTTGGGCATATTTGCATTCAGCATCAGCCAAAGTCCAGGAAGCATATGCTATTGGGCATTCCTATCCATTGGGTCACCATTGAGCCAACACTACCCCAATACCATACAGGGAGGCATCACATGTCAGCACTACTTCTCACTTCGGATTACGGTGGGCCAACACTTTAAATGACGATAGCTGCTTTTTCACTTCCCTAAAGGATACATGACCATTTCCAATGCTGACTATTTTTCAATAGCAGATGTAAGGGTGCCAAAATGGAAGCCAGGTCACATATGAATCTCACGTAATAATTTACTAACCCAAATTACTTAAGCTCCAGCACAGATGCAGGAGCTAGGGCCCCTTTGATCACCCTCACTCTATCTTCCAGTGGGTGTAAGTCGGTTTTGTTGACTCTAACACAAGTAGGTCACTTGGTGCACCTGAAACACACATTTTTCCTTTCTAAGGCTTACGTCCAACTTTGAAAAATGTTTAAGCACTATATCAAAGTTCTCCAAGTGCTCTTTATTGGTCTTCCCTGTTATTAGCAGGTCATCCAGATAAATGGTAACCTGGGATAGCCCTTGTAAAATATTTTCCATGGTCCACTGGAAAAGGGCACAAGCTAACGATACCCTAAATGGCAGTCTTGTATATTAGTATAAACCATTATGGGTGTTAATTATAGTGTACTTCTGGGACTCCTCATCCAGTCGCAATTGCAGGTAGGTGTGGCTTATGTCCAGCTTCATAAAGGACAGCACCCCCCCCACCCCCTGCCAACTTTGCATGCAAGCCCTCTACTAGGGATTGGGTATTTATCCAGCTGTGAGAAGTGGTCTTCCATTTGCTTAAATTCCCCATAAAGGTGATCTGAGCCATAAGTCTTCACAATCAGTACGACCGGTACTGCCCATTCTGCAAACTGTGTGGTTTAATGATTCCTTCACTCTCCAGCCTCCTGATTTCCACCTCTACTTTTACCCACAAGGCAAATAGCACCAGGTGGACCTTGCAAAATCATGGACTTGCTTCCTGGTCGACATGTAAAGTGGCTTTGTCCCCTTTGATTGTCCCAAGTCCTTTCTGAAAAGCTCCTGGGATTTCACTAGGACTTCACTGACGCAGCCATTTTCTAATGGAAAAATGTTGAGCTAAACCAGGTGAATCTTTCTCAACAATTCTACCCCAGTAGGCTTGGGCCCAAGCCTCTTACTACTATCAGTGGTAACTACACCAACTGCCTCTCATAAGAGACCGGAACTGAAGTGGTTCCCTTAATTTACAATGCTTCCCCAGTGTATGTTCAGTCTGACTGAGGTCTTGCCCAAACTTAAGGGTTGGAGACCCAAGAAAATCTTGTTAAAGACAGATTCTGCAACCACAGATACAGCTGCATGGGTATTGACCTCCATGGAAGCTGGGTTGACCACTTAACTAGACATTAATTTTAATCAGTTCCAATTTGGATGTCATAAGCAATTTAATTGTTCCAACCCATATGTAGGGGACTTTCTAGGGTGTACACTTTTCTGGGTACCGGCCTACAAATTCTCTTATTCAAGTCAGGCCTTGTAGGACTCCTTTGATGTCTCAAGTCCACATACTGGCAGCAGCTACAATGGCTTACCAGTCCAGATCCTGAAGAACATTTTAGCCACTTAGCCAAGGCGCAGCTTTGTTCTAGGGTCCCTCTGCTCAGGATATATTCTGTGTGAGGCTGATCCTTACACAAGTGGTATTCCCTAAGCTCAGTGGGACAGGTGAGGGAGTTCACTTCCATTGGGATTCCCTGTAGTTCCCATGTTCCACTTATCACATTTTCTAATGAGAAGGCCAGCTGCTGTGCCGGTTGAATTCCAGTTGGGCTTCAGCTAGCAGGCACTTCTGCGTGGTTACATCATTAATCTCACATCAAACCTCTCTCAGCATCTCATTCAGAGTTAACCCAAAATCACATGCCTCTGCCAGTTGTCTCAACCTCATCAAAAATCCCAGAAAGGATTCCTCCTGGTTTCTCTAACTGCCAAATAAAACCAACAGCATCTCAGGGTTAGAGGAGGCTTGGAGCTGTAATCTTCCAAGAGCTGACAGAGTTGGTAAAGGAACATTTTTATGTCTGGAGCCTCTGGGAAAGTTAAGCACCTTATAAATGAAAATGCTGCAAGTCTGCATGCAGTCAGAAGGATTATTCATTGCTTTTCATCTACCCCAATGTCATTTGCCCAGAAAAGCTACTGCATTCTTTCAACATACTGGGCCCAGTCTTCAACAGCAGGATCAAAAGAGTCAAGCTTCCCAAATAAAGGCATGATGCCAGAAATGCTTACCCCAACTCAAAGGTGACTGCTGCAAGCAAATGTTCTTCAGGCATGCACTGTTTTCTTTCATCACCACTGAAATAACTGCACAGAGGCAGAGATCCTGTCACCAAGTCACCCTTTATTTACTTGTGCACAGTAGATTGGCTGTGACCAGACAGCTCAGAGTCAGTCCCTGGACTGAGGAGACTCTAAATCCACTGTTTATACTTTTTCAGGAAAAGCCACCTATGCAGCCAAGGAACCAGTCACAAGCAAAGCCTGATAGCCACAATGCTTATGTGAAAGAAAAAATGAAGGTTAGAGTAGGGGTCAAATAAAAACAGAATTGGAGGGGAAAACAAAGCATTCCAGCCCCCACAGTGCCTACCTCTGCCTAAAAGCATCAAGAGTGTTGGTGGACACTGTGCTCCCTCTCCAAGAGCACCAAGCCTCAAACATAAACACAAGAGGGGCAGGCAGTCAGCATAAATGACCCCTTCCACAGCCCACTGTCTGGACCTGTTAATAGCCAGCCTGGCCAGACCCAGAAGCAGACCCACAAGGAGATCTTCCAACCTACCCATACCCTCCACACTGGGTGCCCAAAGATCAAGGGCATGAATTGAAGTGCAACCAAAAACAAAGAAGAAGGTCTTTGTGATAACTAAAAAGGAATTACAAACACCCACAACCAACATAGACATGGTCCAACAGAATCCACAGCACCGAATCCCCTATTTATTTTGGTCAGCCAGGGCTGACTGATTGGCTCGGGTTAACAACCTTCATCAAGGACCTTGTAGTCAACAAGGTCCACCTGGTTCCAATCACTACAGGACAGCTGCTGCAAGCACTGTGGGTTGAATAGCCTCCTTCTGGGCTGCAAACCATTGTGTTTCTCCCATTACATTTGCTTCTTTTGCAAATTACTTTAAATCTGTGTCCTTTCATCCGTGATCCTTTCTGCATAGGAACAATTTCTCCTCATGTTCTCAGTTCAGACACTTCATAGAGTCATATGGCATGGAAATAGACCCTTTGGCCCATATCATTCATGCCAAACAGATTTCCTAAACTCAACTAAACTGACCTGCATTTGGCCCATATCTCTCTAAACCTGTCTTATCCATGTACGTGTCTAAATGTCTTTTAAATGTTGCAATTGATCTCATATCTACCACTTCCTCTGGCAGCTTGTTCCATATACACCACTTTCTGTGTGAAAAAGTTGTGAAAAGGGTCTCTTTTTAAGCTTTCCCCACTCACCTTAAACCTATGCCCAATTTTGAAAATTTCCATCGAGTGTTCTCTTAGCCTTCTGTTGATGTCATAACACTTCCAATCTGTCTCATAACTGAAGTTTCTCATTTCTGGGACCATTCTCGTAAATGAAATCTGCAGTCTCTCCAACACATTCATATCTGTCCTAAAGTGTGGTTCTTAAAATTATACATAGTGTTCCAGCTGAGGTCTAACTTTTGTCTTATACTGGTTCAGGATCACCATGTTGCTTTCGTATTCTTTGCCCTCTGAATAAAGTCTAGGAAATTGAGTGATTTATTAACTGCTGTCTACACATCCCCTTCCTCTTTTGTTGACTTATACATCCAGGTATCTCTGCTCCTTTAGAGTAGTACACTTTATTTTATGCTATCTCTCCATATTCACAATATAGTTATCCTCATTGAAAATCATCTGCTACCCATAGAAACATAGAAAAGTTAAGGACTGAAAGAGACCATTCAACCCATCGTGCCTCCCTTTCTTACAATGAAAACAAACCACCCAACCATTCTAATCCTACCTTCTAACACCTGGTACATAGTCATGCAAGTTATAGCACTTTGGGTGTAGATCCAAGTACATTTAAATGAGTTGGCATTTTCTGCTTTTATCACCAAACTGAACAGTGAATTCCTGTCATCCACCACCCTCTGGCTGAAAAAGTTTTTCCTCAGGGTCCCACTAATCTTTCTACCAATCTTAAATCCATAATTGGCCTCTCCACCAGGAGAAACAGTTATTTCCTGTCTACTTTACCTAGGCCTATTCATAATTTTATATCAGATAAGTCTCTTCTGTTCTAAGGAAAACAACCTTAAACTATCCAATTCTTTCTTGCAGCTGCAATTTTCAAGCCATGTAAATCTCTATACTCTCTCCAGAGCAGTTATGTCCTTCCTATAATGCGGCGACCAGAACTGTACACAAAATTCATGCTGTGGCCTAACTAGTGTTTTATACAACTCCATTTCAACCTTCCTTTTTTAAATTCTATACTTCATCTATAAAGGGAACGCTTTCTGTACCACCTAGCTATCCGGGCTATCATCTTCAAGAAACTTTGGATATGTACTCTAAGATATCTCACTTGCTCTACCATACTCTCAACATCCTTCCATTTATTATGCATTCCCTAGTTTTGTTCGCTCTCCTGAAATATATTACTTCATTTTTCCACCCACTCAACCATGCCATTGATATAATTCTGGAGTCAACAGCTATTCTCTTCACTATCAATTACATGGCCAATATTTGTGCTGACTGCACATTTCCCAATCATGCCTCCCACATTCAAATGACCAGTTTGCTAAATCGGGCCTTGTCTGTTCTGAAGAAAGGTCACCAGACCCAAAATGTTAATTCTGCACGCACTCCATAGATGATGCTAGATCTGCTGAGTTTTTCCAAGAATTTCTGTTTTTGTTGTCCTTATCAAATACCTTGCAAAGACCCATGTGGTCCACATCCATTGCTTTCTCCTTATCAACCATCCTTGTTAATTCCACAAAGAAGTGAATTCAGTTAGTAAGACACAGCCTTCCTTAAAGAAAAGCACATTGACTATCTCTGATTAATCTATGCTTTCTAAGTGACAGTTCATCCGCCCATGCCACCTACTTGCCAATGTCCTTTTGAAGTTCTACACTGTCCTCCTCATTAGTTTATGATTTTCCAAGTTTTGAATATATATTAGGAAAAGCAAGGGTCCCAGTACCAACTCCACCACAAACTTTCCTCCAGCCCCAAAAAGTATCTGGTGCTTATTACTCTTTGTTTCCTATCACTCACCCAATTTGGTTTCCTCACTTGAGAAAGGATGTACAGGCACTGGAAGGGATGCAGAGGAGGTTCACTAGGTTGATTCTGGAATTGAGAGGGTTGGCTTATGAGGAGAGATTCAGTAGACTGATACTATACTCATTGGAATTTAGAAGAATGAGAGTGGGTCTTATAGCAACATACAAAATTATAAAGGAAATTTATAAGATAGAACAGGGAGGTTGTTTCCACTGGCAGGTGAAACTAGAACTAGGGGGCATAGCCTCAAAATAAGGGGGAGCAGATTTTGGACTGAATTAAGGAAAAACATCTTCACCCACAGGGTTGTGAGTATGTGGAATTCCCTCCCCAGTGAAGCAGCTGAGGCTACCTCATTGAATATTTTTAAGGCCAGATGACCTATACCTACTCCTATTTCTAAGGTTCTTAGGTATCCACAATGTTACTGTCCTTCTTATTCCACGTATTCTAACTTTGCTTACAAGTCTATTGTGCAACATTATCTCAAAAGCTTTTTGGAAGTCTGTGTATGTGACTAGTGGTGTCCCCCAGGGATCTGTGTTGGGGTCTGAATTATTTAACATATTTATTAATGACTTGGATAATGGCATAAAAGTCAAATATCCAAATTTGTTGATGACACAAAATTAGGTCGCATTGTAGACAGGACCGACAACAGCACAAAATTACAACAGAATATTGATAGACTAGGTGTGGAAGTGCTGGCATTGAACCAGGCAGGACAAAGTCAGAAGTACACAACACCAGGTTTTAGTCCAACAGGTTCATTTGAAATCGCAAGCTTGACACTTTTGATCTCCTGCAAAGACTTGTTATTCAGCCTGTGAACACTCCACTTACACTATTTATACTTATTTGTTGACACTTTTAATTACCTGGAATTATATTGCCACTATCTCTCCACCTATCTGTGCCTTTGTCCTTCCTGCCATTTCACCTGATGAAGGAGCAAGTGCTTCAAAAGCTTGTGATTTCAAATAAACCTGTTGGACCTGGTGTCAAGGTGTAGAGCTGGATGAACACAGCAGGCCAAGCAGCATCAGAGGAGCAGGAAGGCTGACGTTTCGGGCCTAGACCCTTCATGTGACTTCTGACTTTGATACTCTGGGTGAAAGGTCAAAGCTGTGGTAGATGGATTTTAGTATAAGCAAGTATGACGTTATCCATTTCAGACTGAGAAAGGATAATCAGGATACTTTTTAGACGCACAAAGTTAAATGTAGTTGATGTCCAACGAGATTTGGGGTTCACATGCATAGCTTTTTAAAATGTCATGAGCAGGTGCAGAAAATAGTTAAGAAGTCAAAAAGAATGCTGGCCTTTTTATCTAAAGACCTGGAGTATAATGATAGAAATGTATGGTGCAGTTGTATAAAATGCTGGAAAAGCTCAGCAGGTCCGGCGGTATCTGTGAAGAAAAAATCAGAGTTAACGTTTCGGGTCCAGTGACCCTTCCTCACATTAACTCTGATTTTTTTTCTTCACAGATGCTGCCAGACGTGCTGAGCTTTTCCAGCAACTTTGTTTTTGTTCCTGATTTATGGCATCTGCAGTTCTTTCGGTTTTTATATAAAATGCTAGTTAGACCCCACTTTCAGTACTGTGAGCAGATCTGGGCACCACACGTCAGGAAGGATGTTTTGGCCCTGGGGAGAGTTCAATGCAGTTTTACAAGGATGCTACCTGAACTTCAGGGGTTAAGTTATGAGGAGAGATTAGACAAATTAAGCCTTTATTCTCCAGAATTTAGAAGGTTAAAGGGCAATTTCATTGAGGTTTTCAGGATTTAAACAGAGAAAGACAAGGTATATAAAAATAAACTATTTCCACTGCTTGGACATTTTAGAAGCAGGGGCAGGGTCTAAGAATTAGGGACGGACCATTCAGGAGAGATATCAGAAATCACTTCTACATGCAAAGAGTATTGGAGGTTTGGAACTCTCTTCCTCAAATGGCAGTAGGTACTAATTCAATTGTTAAATTTAAATCTGAGATAAACACATTTTTATTGAGCAAGATTATCAAGGGTTATGAACCCAAGGCCAGCATATGGAGTTAGGCTATATATCAGCCATGATCTTATTGAATGGTGGAGTAGGCTGAAGGGCTGAATGGCCTATTCCTTTTCCAATGTACACAACATCAACAGCATTATCCCATTAGGACGAGATGAGGAGGGGTTACAGCTCCTCTCTTGTATAATCTTCTCTCAGGCAGTATTAACAAATTGTAAAGACCATGTCTTTTTAGTTTTCTGTATTTTTGATTGTGGATTGAAATAGGAAAATGACTGTTGTAGAAACCAAGGATTGTGAAAGGGGTTGTTGCACCTTTTAGAACCAAGCTACGAGCATTTAGTTTAAGTGCTGTTTATATGTGTGTATTGTGACATGTTTATAAAGGGATTAGGGTTGTGATTGGTAGAGTTATATGTAAACAGTACATAGTTGTTTATTTGTAGCTACAATCTATTTAGAATCATAAAATAATAGAATTTTACAGTACAGAAGGAGATCATTTGATCCATTGTCTCTGTACCAGATCCTGAAAGAGCTCCACAGCTGGTCCCAATCTCCAGCCCTTTCTCCATAGCCCTCAAAATATCTTTCAAATATTTTTACAGCTTTCCTTTGAAACCTTGTATGGAATCTGCCTCCACCACTCTCTCAGGCAGCGCATTCTAAATCCTAACAACTCTCTGAGTCAAGAGGTTTCTCCTCATCTCACTCCTAGCTCTCTCACTGACAATCTTGAAATTGTGACCCTGAGTTACTGACATACCAATCACTGGAAATATAATATCCTTCTTTTCCTTACCAACATTGTTCATAATTTTGAACAACTCAATGAAGTTACCTCTTAATTAATCTTCTCTACTGCAAGGAGAAGCCTAATTTCTCTAATCTTTCCATGTATCTAAAATCCCTCATTCCTGATAACATTCTAGTAAATCGCCTTTGCACTCTCTCTCAGGTTTTAGCATGCTTCCTTAAGGTACCCAGAACTGACATCAAACTCAAAATGTGGTCTGATCAATGAATTGTAGAGGTATAATATCACTTCCTTGTTTTTATACTCTATGCCTCCGTTTATGAATCCAAGGATTCTATTATCCTTCTTAACAACTGTTTCAGCTTGCCTGGTCACTTTCAAAGATTTATGCACTTGAACCCAAGGTCCCTCTTTCTGTACTTCCCATTGACCCTGTGTTGTCCCTCTGTGTTTCTTCCACCAAAATATCTTACCTCACATTTCTCAACATTGAAATTCGTCAGGCAGGTGCTGCCCATTTGGCCAACTTGTCAATGTCCCTCTGAATTCACTCAGCATCACCCTCATAGTTCACTAATCACCCTAGGTACAGGTAAATTGGGGAATTTTGCAAACTTTGATAAAATCTTCAACTTTTGTGATGTTGCAAAGGTTCGTAGAGTACTTTTGAATGGCAAGACAGGAGGTTAGAATTTGGTGTTTGTAAAATGTTTAGGGGGAAAGCGGTGTGTGGTCCCCTTAAAAGATGATGTGCTTTTTCTATGCCTAGAGATTCAAACAGGATGTCTGTGGGCAGCAGCTTGTGGCTTTGTAGGTGCTCAGAGAGCACTCGAATTGAAATATTTGTATCAAAGGCCATACAGTTAGCAGGCCAAGCAGCAGTTTTGCTTTGTGACTAAGATGACAAGTTTGGAATTTAGCCAATCAATTTGAATCAGGCACTTAGATACCAAAACCCAATTCAATTTAAATCTAATGGTTTTGACAACATAGGACCAATCCTGTTATAAGAAATTGATATGTCATCAAGGGTATACAAGAAGAAGGCAGTTGGACAAAGACAGGAGTTAACTGCCATTGCTAGTTAACAGCTCTCAGCTCTCAAGAAAGAATCACTGGCTCTCACAGTCTTCTCTAAGCGTTAGAGAAAGCACTCTCTAAATCCAAGGTACCAACAGCACAACTAGTTAATATTCCTGAAGGAGAATCGACAGAGAAGGCATTCCTGACAGAACATTCAATGGAAAAAGCACAGAGCATTCTGGAAGACACTTAATATGGCCGTAATTTTGAGATACTAAATTCAACTTCCTTTTTATTTTATGTAAGTGGGACTTGTATTTATTGGAAAAGTATTCTATTAGAGTTTTATTTTATTCGGGAATAGTTAATTGTTAGAAGGGATTTATTCAGTTTGTTAATAGTTTAGTTAGTTTGTCCACTGTTAGAGTTAGATGATAAATTGTTATTTATTGATTGTAAAATGAGTGTCGGGGTTATTTTATTTAACCACTAGAAGTTGCTGAAAGCCAGGTTACACCACTTTTCAAACTCCTTTTACAGATTATAGGGTGAGGTGCTCCTCTTTAGATGTTTCGGTTTTAGATCTCGGGAGGGTGGTGGGGTCAATCTCTGCTTTATAACAGTGACAACTCCATGAATAGCAGGCTTAAATTCCAGAATGCTACCCCAGTGAAGTGTGACAAAATATATTTCTTTTTTTTTTCCATCTTAGCGTGGAACTATCACAATTCAATTAGTTAACTGAAGGAGAACCAATTTCAAAGTTTTCTTTGAAACATCAAACACTGACCCAAAACACAGGTAAGAAGACTTACAAAGAAGGTCTGGGGTTGATGGTGGCTGAGGTGGAGGGGTATCTACTACAGACAAGCAGGTCGAGGCAGTTGTAGTTTATGGTTTTTTAAGGCTTAGTCTTAAAATATCTCTCACTAAATGTCATTTTTGTGGAGTTTCATGGAGGGCTTCTCTCTGGGAGGTGTGGTGTATTTTCTCATGCTTTTGTCTCTGACTTGGCTCATTAACTATATACCCCACCTATGGTAACCTCCCTCATCCAACACTAGCCGATTGTTTCACTCGCTGAAGCCGGAAGTACTCGCCACTGCCCAGGTATCCCAGGCATAAACCAGCATCCCTCCAGGTCCTGGTAGACGGGGTCTTTCAGAAGAGGGTCTGCCCTCTTCGCAGAGGACCACGTGAGAAGGCCACACCAACAGTCCAGTAGGTGCAGGAAGAAAGTTCAATGCCCTTCTCCACTCTATCAGGATAAGTGCCACCATATTCTTTTTGTTACTTCATGCTCACTCTATGTTCGCTACTGCACACACCAAGGCTCATGCTCTATCACTTTCACTATTTCATGCAACATCTTCCCTCACTCACTCTCACCTCTACAACCACTACTGTCCTCCCCTCCATAAACACATTACTAACTGTGCATGCTCTTGTCCGCACTCCCACTCTTTTCAACATTAAACAACCGTGAAAACCACCAAATACTTCTAGAAACTCAACAAACCAATGGACACATTTTGTGAGAACCAAAATGGCCAGTGTTCCATACCATCCTATGATGCTTGTGAGCTGTGATGCAGTTTCTGGAAATTATCCTCAAATCTAAAGGCCACCCTATGTATGTTTTCACTAGTTGGCAGACTGACAGAATGTACCATCATCCACAGACCTGAGCAGATTGATAACCATCCATTAGACAAATGACTACATTGAGAAATGTTTAAAACCACATAATTTATCAATTCACTATTTGCAATAAATAAAATTTCTTACTGTCACATAAATAATCTGCTTTACAAAAACATAACTGTGTTCAGAATCTGATAGGGGTCCGAGCAATGTGGACTATGGTGAGATGTTTATCAGAATTAAGCAACAAATGTACTGAGGCCCATTTTGATGTCGGGAACAACTCGCATCATCTTTATAAGTGTTTCGCAAGTAGTGTGATGAGATTCATGTTAGACAGTGGTGACATACCTCAACATATCTCATTAATATTCAGACTGTCAACTTATCGATTTCGCTAAATTAGCTTTACGTCAGAAAAACAGCTAGATAACCAAAATGAGTATCTGATGGATTTGGTTTGTCACTTGCTCCAAATGGCCTCCATGTTGAACACTGGCAACAGTATTTCAGGGCATGATCCACCGGCACCAGCCCCATGCACACCTCATCCACAGGCATTGACATCTGACATCTGCCAACCCATCATGACGATCATGGCACCTCTCTGATTGGGCATAAACTGATTGTCCATCCTTAGGGTGACATAGAGCAAGGAGGTTGTGTCAAATATTTATAAACTATTTGTTAGATCTCAGCAGATGTATTGTGTTCAGTTCAGTGCATCACACTTTAAAAATGACAGCAAGGCATCACCGTGGGTGCAGAAGGAACTTACTAATTTGTTTCCAAAGATGTGGTAATTCAGTATGCTGTGATTGGAGATTCTGGGATTTTCTCCATAAAGCACAGAAGGTGAAGACTAGCTTTGATAAAGATATTCAAACTCATTAATAGTTTTGATTGAGTAAGTAAGGAGAAACCCGTTTCAGAAGAAGTCAACCAGAGGACATTGATTTAAAGTAAGTGACAAAAGAACCAAGAGACGACGTGAGGAAACTCTTTTATACAATCAGATCTTGTGATCTAAAATGAACTGCCTGAAAAGGAAAGTGGAAGCAGATGTAATTGTAGCATTCAAAAGAGAATTGAATAAATATTTGAAGGGAATAGATTTACAGGGCTGTAAGGAAAGCATAAATGACTTCAGACCATAAGGCCATAAGATATAGGAGCAGAATTAGGCAATTTGGCCCATCGAGTTTGCTCCACCATTCAATCATGGCTGATATGTTTCTGAACCCCATTCTTTTGCCTTCTGCCCATGACTGTTGATCCCATTACGAATCTATCACTGTCTTAAAGGTGCTCAATGAATTGGCCTCCCTAGCCTTCTGCAACAATGAATTCCACAGATTCAACACCCTTTGATTGAAGAAATTCCTCCTTGTCTCAGTTCTAAAGGGTCATCCCTTCACTCTGATGCTTTGCCGTCAGGTCCTAGTCTCTCCTACGAGTGGAAGCATCTTCTCCACATCCATACCATTTAGTGCCTTTCAGTATTCTTTAAGTTTCAATGAGATTCCCCCCTAATCCTTCTAAATGACATTCAGTACAGACCTAGATTAAATAGATTACCCTACAAAAGAGCCTGCAGAGGCATGTAATAACTTTCTATGGTACCATGAAAGAGCCACCTTATCTTACTAAAATTATCAATTTTGGCAGGAAGAATAAAAAAAGAAACATTAGCTAAATGGTAGCCATTGCAGATCTCTAGGATGCAGAGGGATCTGGGTGTCCTAGTGCATGAATCACAAATATTTAGTATGCAAATACCCAAGAGTTGAAAGAAAGAAAGGAAATTATGCTTCAGTTATATACAGGGCACTGATGAGACCACATCTGGAGTACAGTGTACAGTACTGGTCAACTTATTTAAGGAAGAATGTTAAATGCATTGGAAACGGTTTACCTAAACTAAGACCTGGAATGGATGGGTTGTCATATTAGAAAAGATTAGATAGTCTTAGCTTATATCTGCTAGAGTTTAGAAGAGTAAGGATCAATGACTGAAACATACAAAATCCCAAGCAACGTGAAGAGGATGTTTTCTCTTATCGGAGAATCAAGAACTGGGATCACTGTTTAAAAACCTGTGGTCACCTTTTTAAGACAATTGATGAGGTGAAATTCTTTCTCTGACAATTGAGAGTCATTGGAATTGTCATCCTGAAAAGGTGGTGGAAGCAAAGTCCTTTACTATTAATAAGACAGAGGTGGATAAATGCTTGTTAAGCAAGGCAGTGAAAAGTTATCAGAGTTGATGGGAATGTGGATTTGAGGTTACAATCAGATCAATTCTGATCTTACTGAATGGTAGAGGAGCCTCAAGAGTCCCAGTGGCCTACTCCTTCTCGTTGTTGATATTTTCGTATGTTACAAATTACTACTGATCACAACTATCAATGTTAGTCACCTGTAATAGGATAACGGACTAAATGTATAACGAAGAGCCTTAGTTTTGTTCACCTAACCATTTCATAGTATTTGTTTCAGCTACTGACTCATATTGTTTTGCTGCTTTTACTAAAAACATGTATTTACAGAACATAATCCAAACAATTTTCAGGACATTCGCCCGAGAATAGAAAAGGACTTGGTTTCAATTGATCAATTGATTTATAACTGATACAGTCATTCCTCCATATCCGCACGGGTTCCGTTCCTGAGAATCCCAACAAATGATGAAATTCACTAGTGCGGATCTTGTTTAAAAAATAGGTTAAAAATCACAGACACGTGATCTTTTGCCCACAGATGTTGATTTTTGTTGATATTTATTTTTTGGCACCGATAGGAGAATTTGTGATTTGTGATTTCACAGATACAGAGGATTTATTGTACACTTTAACTTCAACAATTGTAAAAAGAAATGGTACACTGTGGCAAATATTTGCTGAGTGATGTAACAGTTGGTAAACATGGTATTATTGCAGTTTTAACCAATGACCTGTTCAAGGGAGGTTTAAGTGATAAATATTGCTAAACCTCAACTAATCACACAGCACAAATGGATGTCATGGACAGAATGTGCTCTCTTATTGCTCACAATCAATATGTTTTGTATGGAAAGAGGTCTGTTTCCTCTTAGGTTGGGACTGTATATTCTAACAAAATAATTCAATAGCAAGATTTGTGAGTTTTCAAAAAGGTTATTGATTCTCAAACATTTACCAAAATTAATGCAACATCACGTATCCAATCTCATATACACAGTAACAATTGATATTGTTCAAAATACTTCAGTACTTTAATACTTTTACAGATTGCAGCTGATTCAGTCATTGACTGATGATCTGCAGAGTTCCACATGGCAGGTCTATAGTTTCTTGAATGGATTTGATGATTGAAGTTGAATCAGGGATCTTGTAAAGCGAAAGGTTCATAGCAGGTTGTGAAAGTTCTCGTAGTTGAACATCTAAGACATTGATTCTCAAATGAACTTTGAAACTGAAACAGCTTATATACCTTGGCTGCATGACAATTTGCTTGCAGCTAGTTTCAACATCTAGTTCTGAGATTACCTGAAGAATGATAGTTCAGATGGATATGGTGGGCCTTGGAGAAATAAGGATGCATGCAGTCCCCGAGCCCAATTTAAATCACATGATCACTGGGTTAACACTTCTGTGAGCTGCCCAGTCTTTGTTGAGAAGGGAAAGTCATTGTGGTGGGAAGTTGCTAGTGATCACGGAGTTTTAAACTTCCTATTATCCAGTCTGGATCTATCTATGGAGAAAAATCATGGTCTTTCTGAACTGGAAACTTCATATTTGTTATCTATTGGCCCACCTTTAAACAATGAGATGGGTGAGTTTTTGCTGTTGGCTGTGAGGTACTTTTGGCTACATACCAATTTAGTTAAATATTCACCAAAAACTTGATATTGCCTATTGTCTAAATACCAAAAATCACATGATTTCCAGCAACCATCTTAAAAGCTTCAAAATATTGACCGAAAGTTCACAATATGACATGCGTCTCTAGGGTATGATACAAGCATTCTGAAGAAGAGTCACTGGACTCAAAACATTAACTCTGCTTTCTGTCTACAGGTGCTGCCAGGCCTTCTGAGTTTCTCCAGCAATTTCTGCTTTAGTTCCAAATCATTGTTAACATGTTTCTTTCCAACAAATTTTTCCTCTTTTCACTTTGTCAAGGCACTGACATCTATCATTGGATATGTTTGCCGAGGACAATAGCAACATAAAAATTTATTATTCTTTGCAAGTGTCTTCATTTGTCATTTCACCATATATGACATTGATCTCAGTTAAATTGTCCTTCAAACTCTAAACATCCCAGGTGGAGCCTCAATTCCTTTATTCACATAAGAGTTAGACCTGAAATTTCATCCAATCACACTTTTACTACACCCAAGTTCCATGCACAGTTTCCACCCAAAAGACATGACTTTCTGGATCCATACCAGCTTTGCCCATGGAACTAGCTTTTTTGGTCTCTTTCTCCAGTTGCACCATAATGTTCTACTTTGGCCATTTCAAGCACAGACAGCTACTTACAGACAGCCCAAACTGTTCTCCTCTTACTGAAAAACCTGAACTACAACAGGCCTATGCTGGTTCTAACAACCACTGAAAAACTAAACTCACAACCTTGTGTCTGTTCTGGTCACTAACTGAAATTTGCCTCTAAACTTTGTGTTTTCACTTTCCAACCAGGTCCCAATTCCCTCATAATCTAAGCCATGGGCTGAGTGCTCAGAAGTCTAATGTCACACCCAGGAATTCCAGTTTCCAAACTGTTCCCAGAAGTGAGAACATTTGATTTCTAAAATACTAATTGTTCTAAATGTCTTTCTGACTGAATTGCAGGTTTAATTCTATCAAGTCCACCACTTGGCAGCTCTCCTTCATTGAATACTGATTTCAGCATTTAACAATCATCACTCACTTCAAGTAAGACTCATTTATTTGAACCTTAATTTTAATTTTAAAAGTAAAAATAACTCCATTGTTAAATGCGATCTATCTCACTGTCTTTAATTATAAATCTCATTCCTAACATACTCCTGATGCTGACAGCTCTGCTACTACTTCCAAATGACAAGCAGTTACAGAACTCAGCCAATACTCAGCTGCCTGTTCATCTCTTTGCATTTTGGGTTTAATTTGAAAGATTTCCCATTCCACAGTCTTATATTCATTTCCAGATATGTACCAGAGTTTCCCCAAGCTATTGGAAGCACTGAATCATTTCTGTCAATCATAATCAAAGGCCCTAATCTTGCATTGTGACAGGGTGAGCTCATGGTACATGCACAAAGATCAGTAATGAAACTTTTGATATACAGTTCATTCACAGCAGCAAACAACATACACAGCCCAAAATATGACAGACTAAATCTTACATTGTTTTAACTAAATCTTGGTTGCATGGAATTTTTTAGAGGGTTCTTTGTCACAATTTCTCTCGGCCTATCTTACCAAATTAAGAAGTGGTGGGAGGGAGAGAAAAGAAGAAAATGTATTGGTGTCATCTTGGTAGCATAGGTAAAGAAGGACTTTTGTAAATAGAACTGTGTGCATCATATGTTGATGATTTTAATTTTCATGTATCTGATTTTGAGTTTCTCCATGCAGGTGTTCAATGCATCTCCACACCAGCTGGCAGCAGTTCAGGTTTAATGGAGAAAGGTCTGCACAGACAGCCTACTGCAGTATCTGTAAATAGGGGGAACAATGTGTACATTTGGGATTAGGTGCTGCTGTCACTATGGCCTTCCTGGTTCAACATCACTAAGGCTATCTCTCTCTATGCACAAAGGTACAGCTGTGATTTGACCTGAGAGATTTCGCCAACAGTGACTGTGCCAGGGAGGTGCCATGTATGTAGAGGATTAATGTTGTAGGATGGCCAGGGAGGAGGTAGCTTCCATACCTGCGTGCTGCACCATGCTTGGCCTGTGACCTATGTTGTTCCCCCTTTTAAAGCCCTTCGTGCAGTCATTGCCGCAGATTCCTCCCTCACAGGTCAAGTCACTTATCCCACCCATTCTATGTGTATTTGCAGCCATTTTCTTCTCATTGTGCACTTTTGAATTCCAACACAATGGGAGGTGACAGTGAGTGCCCCTCTTCTAGCCTCAGCCTGACCATGTCGTTGAGCATCTAAATATCCCAAACCTCATTCCTAGTAACCCATCCGGTCAATTCCATTGGATTCACATTTTCCAATGCTCCCACCCAGCCCAACTACATTCACTTACAGATGCCTACCCAAGCCACCAGGGTGACGACGGCTGGAGTGGTCATTTACTAAACCTCTTTTATGCCAGGGTGCTTATGACTAATGTTCAAACCCCCAACACATTGCAATCTTCCCAGCCTTGCATTACAGTATCATTCCCTTCAAAATTGCTGCTGCCTCTTCACAATTCTATAGTGCCCTTCCCAAAAGCCTGTAGCTCCAGGCTCTAAGATTAAACATCACAGGCTTAGTGCTCCATCTGGAGCCACACTTCCACACACCCCAACTTCCTCCTTCCTTCTTATCTTCTGTGGGTGGACCTGATAGACTGACTGCAGCTCATCCCTTGACTAACATGACAGCTCCAGGCAAGACATGCCCAGACCCCTGACTGATGCATGTAGATCTATCTGACTGCATTAGCCTTATCAACCCCCTACTGCAGATTTGTCACTATAGAGACAATGGACTGACTGTGGCACATTCCCTGGATTGCAGAGGCAAGGCTCCCTGACTGAGAACACAACACTCCACCCCAAGGTGTCTTGCTAAGGACTAGAACAGACACCTGACTGTGGGCAATTCCCTTCACCGGTATAGGAGACTGCCCTTGACTTACTGTGCCAGCTCCCCCCGATCGATGGGTGCCTACATGTTCCTCATTGAGGATTACACCCTTTAGTGTAGGACACATAGCTGCCTGCTTGTGGAACATATCGTGTGTCTGCCACATATATTGCTGGCACATGGAGCAAGTGTGAGATTGACATAACAGTCTGCATGCAGTAAAATGTGGGCACCCAAGCCTGAGGTTTAGCCGAAAGGCAAGCTGTCTGTTGTGTAATGGCATGGCAAGGCTGGGCAAAACAGGAATTTTGTGATCAAGACGATAGGCACTAAGTTAGAAAGTGTTAAGAGAGCAAATGAACAACCCTGTGATGCAGTGTAGGGGTCATAAGCACCCTGGCATAAAAGAGATTTAGTAAATGACCACTCCAGCTGTCGTCACCCTGGGTGGCATGGGTAGGCAGTTGTAGGCGAATGTGGTTGGGCTGGGTGGGGTCATTGGAAAATGTGAATCCTATGAAATTGACCGGATGGGTTACTAGGAACGAAGTTTGGGATATTTAGATGTTCAACGACATGAAATCTGTGTAGGGGTGCCTGTCCCTCTGTGTAAAGCGTTCCTACTACAGCTTTTCAATATAAGTGTTTGAGGTGTCCTGCAATGCAGTCTGTGCTCCCAGAGCACAATGCCAATGCATAGTAGAAATGCCAGGAAGGTTGTGATGGATTAGTGGATGCAAACCTCCATAAAGGAGAAGTGCATTTGGCTGATTCCCAAGGATTGTGCCCTGAAATGTTGTTGGCCAGTGATCAACATGAAATGGTTCAGAACAGCAGCAGGTTGAATCTGCGAGGTACACCTTGCCAATTTTTCCCGATGTTTAGTTTGTTCGACAAAGCATTAACAAAGCATTTAACAAGCAATAATGACTGTCAAATGGTATCTCACTGTTGGTATCTCCAGCAAGAACCTCACCAGTCAGCTTGTAAAAAGCATAAAAGATGGAGCAAGATGATCTCAACGTCAAGATGGGCCTTACTACATTTGTTGCCTGATTCTCCCACTTATTTCATCTTAACCACGTCACTCAGACCCTCAGGAAATTTCACCCAGCGTTTTTCTTGCAAATGTATATTTATGCTATTGTTCCAGTGTTGCAATGGTTACAGGGAAGTCCATCTGCAATAAAATAATAAGAATCAAAATTCTTGAAGACAACAGTAGCCAACGAAGGGCATATTGCCCAAAACCAAATTAAACTAATACTGTGATAACAAGGTGTAGAACTGGATGAACACAGCAGGCCAAGCAGCATCAGAGGAGCAGGAAAGCTGATGTTTCGGGCCTAGACCCTTCTTCAGAAAATGCACTTTCTGATGAAGGGTCTAGGCCCGAAACGTCAGCCTTCCTGCTCCTATGATACTGCTTGGCCTACTGTGTTCATCCAGCTCTACACCTTGTTATCTCAGATTCTCCAGCATCTGCAGTTCCTACTATCAACTAATACTGTCACTGGACATACCATATAATTATTTACCATTCACTGATATTACCACACACAAACCATGATTTAAAAGAAAGAATTTGCATACATGTAACACCCAAACAGGCTTTACACAACATTTGAAATGTTACTTTTTGAAATGTGATCAATGTTAGGTAGATAAGAGTGACAGGCAATCTGAAAACAGCAAAGTCTCAAAAATAGCAGTCAAAGAATGACTAATTGATCAGTTTAGTGATGTTCCTTAGGGGATGCTACCAAGAGAAAGCATTGCATCAGTACTGCACTGAAGTAATATTACAGATTAATTAAAAACCAAAAGAACTGCGGATGCTGTAAATCAGAAACAAAACCAGAAGTTGTTGGAAAAACTCAGCAGGTCTGGCAGCATCTGTGAAGAGAAATCAGAGTTAATGTTTCAGGTCCAGTTCTGAGGAAGGGTCACCAAACCCAAAACATTAACTCTGATTTCTCTTCACAGATGCTGCCAGATCTGCTGAGCTTTTCCAGCAACTTTTGTTTTTGATATCACAGATTATTTACTCATCCTGTACTGTGGATTTAGTTCACAGACTCAAGAAAGAAGACACTTACCACTGAACTAATCTAGCACCTAATATTCACAATGGACATAATAATCTACAACCCATGAATAAAACAGTTGTTGTTTCTCTAATTTTGTAGATATTAAAAAAAGTTTTTCATTAAAATGACAACAATGTTGTTATTAAGTTTTTAAAAATTTGTTCATTGAATGGGATGTCACCGATTCGCCCTGTTTATTTATTGCCTATCCCAAATTGTCAGAGAGTAGATGGTGGTAAGCTGCCTTCTTGAACCCTTGCAGTCCTTTGGATGTGTGCTGTCAGGAAGGGAGTTCCCAGCAATAATGGAGGAATGGCGATAAAGTTCCAAGTCAGGATAGTATGTGATTTGCAAGGGAATTTGCAGAGGGTGGTGTTCCAATGTACCTGTTGCCCTCATCTTTCTAGCTGGTAGAGGTTGTGAGTTTTAAAGTTTCTATCAGAGGAACCAGGAGTTATTGAGCAGGATTTTTCAGAAAAATATTTTCAGAGTTTCCCACTTCACCGCCTGAAGACTTGAGATCTTGACTAAGAGGTACCAATGTGAAAATACAGTAAATAAGGAAGACACCCCCTTATTGTCCAGGGCGGATTAACCAGGTATACTTCCCCCACCACCATTTCAGGGCTTCAATTGTTAGAGGTGTGCAGTCTTGCCTGCCCTATGTAACATTGCACACAATTCAAGAGTTTGTGAAAGAGTGAGTGAATGACCACAGGCCCACCAGCCGCAATCCCAACAGATGGGGACCATAAAATGTTTCCTTTAGTGTATTGCTATAAACACATTATAAGAACAAGGCCACATTTAAGCCTATACACTTTAACTTTTTTGATATATCACTGATGCAGTACTGAAATTTTATCCATTATGCACTGAGAAGCCTCTAGTATCATTATATCCTTTAAATTGCACTCTCTAGATCTGTTTTCAAGGCTGAAATTATTGCTGGTTATGATGACTTTGTTTGATGGCAAGACAGGAAATTACAGTGTTTCATGCAATAAATCTTGCTTCAGTCAGAAGTCAATGTTCTGATCGGATGTTTCCTTTAGTAAACAGTTGAGAAGAGAACAGCTAATTAAACTATTTTTGTTCTATCTACCAGTCAACGTATTTAACAGCATTATACTTGCCAATCCCATCACTTGTGTACTTTTTTGAGATCAAATAAGTTGCAGAATATCTGAACCCATCTTGTGAAATACTCAAGCTGCATTTGGAGAAATTTAAACATTTAAAAATGTCTATGTCAATTGAAAGAATTAAAACACTTATGTAAATGTATAAATTAGCAAGAAAATTGGCCTTAGTAAAGTTGTGCTAAGAGGCACCGGTGCTGAAGATAATTTTGCATAGGGATTTTGGCAGGCCCGAAACGTCAGCCTCTCTGCTCCTATGATGCTGCTTGGCCTGCTGTGTTCATCCAGCCCTGCACCTTGTTGTCATTGTTCTTTGTTCATTTTGAACTTTAAAGAAGACCTAGAAACACAGTTACAGCCAGTGGCCCCCATATTTCTCTCCTTCCTGAGACCCTAACATCCTGATCAGAGTTCTGATCAGGCACAGGGCACCTAATGGGATGCTGTGATTTTGCCAGGGTTTGTAGATGTGTTTATTAGTATGACTTCAATATGCCCAAGGAAGAGGCCAGTCCCTGTCCATGAGATGCTTGGTAAACAGATAAAATATTGAAATATTTGGAGACCAGGCCTGTACCCTCAATATGGGCATGACAGCAGCTAATGTTAAACTGATACACCGTGCTTTCACTCAGTGTACCAAACTGCTGATACCCTGACAAACCAGGAAAGGGAGTCCCCTCCGTCATTCATGCCCCATCTCATGTCACTAAACTTGGTTGAAGTGGATGCAAGTTCCTCCCCTACCAATGCAGCGCAGTGCAAATGGGTCCCAGTCTAACTGATAGCACAGCCATCTTCTCCTTTTGAAGAAGTATTCCTAGAGGACCATAGATTTTCAACCAAATATTTAAATCTCATCATCATTTTATTGTGGTTAATTTTAATTGCTTTTTCATTTAATATTGTGCTTACTACATCTTGCATATGCTGTCTTGTTTTTGTACTTTTTTTTGGTAGATAAATCTGAAAGAGTAATTAGGAGTAATTAATAATGTAGAATCTATATGGGTAAAAATAAGAAACACCAAGGTGAAGAAAATGATTTTGGTGTTGTCTGTAAACCCTCCAACTTTAGTGGTAATGTTGTAGAGGACATTAAACAGGAAATTATAAATGCAAGCAATAAAGGTACAGCTGTAATTATGAATAACTTTAATCTGTATATAGCTTGGGCAACCAGTAACAATACTACAGAAAACTAATTCCTGAAGTGTGTATGAGATGGTTTTCTGGATGAATACGTTGAGGAACCAATGAATAAACAGGCCATCCAAGACATGAAGGGTGACCATAATATGATAGAATTCTTCATTAAGATGAAGAGCGATGTTGTTGATTCTGAGATTAGGTCCTGAATCTAAAGAAAGGAAACTATGATGGTATGAGGTGCATGTTGGCTGTGATAAATTGGAAGACTTTATTTCAAGGGATGATGGTAGATATGCAATGACTATAATGATGCTGTGGCTTTAAGAAGTGTATTTTGTCCAGGTTTCATTTAGAGACAGACTGCAGTCTATGAGAAGGTAAACAACTCGTGAAGCCTTGGGTATTTTTGTTGTTGCTGCGGTTCTCAGCAGGGTTGAAAGTCAGTGAATCTCTCCCAGCTGCTGCACTGTCTCTCTGAGATTTTGCTAAATGTTTTTCCTCCTGGGCTGCTGGATTTGCATGTGAGACAATTCTGTTTTCCTGAATTTGCCTTTTACCAAG
>NC_063345.1:42407683-42426360 GCF_021869965.1 Rhincodon typus
TCCAATTCTACTCTGAGATAACCTTCTTCACTGTCCACTACACCACCACGTTTGGTGTCACCTGTAAACTTACGAACCATACCTCCCATATTCACATCGAATCATTATATAAATGACAAAAAGCAGAGGACCCAGCACTGATCCTTGTGGCACACCATTGGTCACAGGCCTCCTGTCCAAAAAAACAACCCTCCACCACCACCCTCTGTCTCCTACTTACAAGCCAATTTTGTATTCAATTGGCTAGCTCCCCCTGGATTCCATGTGATCTAACTTCGCTAACCAGTCTACCATGTGGAATCTTGTTGAATGCCTTACTGAAGTCCATACAGACAATGTCTACCGCTCTGCCTTCATCAATCTTGTTTGTCACCTCTTCAAAAAAAACTCAATCAAGTTAGTGAGACATGATTTCCCACGCACAAAGCCATGCTGACTATCCCTAAACAGCCCTTGCCTTTAAATATGCATGTAAATCCTGTCCCTCAGAATCCCCCCCAACAACTTATCCACCACTGATGTCAGGCTCAGTGGACTATTGTTCCCTGGCTTTTCCTTACCACCTTCTTAAATAATGGCACCACTTTAGCCAACTTCCAGTCTTCCGTCACATCACCCATGGCTGTTGATGATACGAATATCTCAGCAAGGGGCCCAGCTACCTCTTGCCTAGCTTCCCAAGAAATTCTGGGATACACCTGATCAAGTCCTGGGGATTTATCTACCTTTATGTGTTTTAAAACCTCTGGCACTTCCTTTTCTGTCATATGGACACTTTTCAAGACATCACTATTTATTTACCCCGTCCCCTAGCTTTCCCATCCTCTTCTACAGTAAATACAGACGTGAAATGTTCATTTTAGTATTTCACCCATCTCCTGTAGTTCCATGCATAGATGGCCTTGTTGATCTTTAAGGAACCCTATTCTCTCCCTGGCTACTCTTTTGCCCTTATTGTAGAATCTCTTTAGGTTCTCCTATTTGCAAAGCTATCTCACATTCCATTTTTGCCCTCTTGAATTACCTGTTAAGTATACTCCTACTGCCCTTATACTCCTCTAGGGATTCACTCAATCCCAGCTGTCTAAACCTGACATATGCTTCCTTTTTCATGACCGGAGCCTCAATTTTTCTAGTCATCCAGCATTCCCTACCAGCTTACCAGCTACACATACCTGCCTTGCCCTTCACACTAATAGAAACATACTGTCTCCGAACTGTTGTTATCTCATTTTTGTAGGCCTCCCACTTTCTGATAGATATTTATCTGATAGATACTCCAGATCACAGCAAGAAGAATTTTTTATGTCCCATAAGCATCTTAAAGCAATATCATCAGAGAGAGGAAGGTAAGAAAGAGCAAATTTGTCCATTGGAGGTAGTGGAGGGTGACAGACAGTAAGCATGAGGTAGAAAGAGAGTTAGACAGTTTACAATGTGAATCTACAATTAGCCAATAATGACATACTGGGACAGTTAGGCAATGCATTTTCACACTTCGAGGGAGAACAAGGGCAAGATCTAGTAAAGTCATTTAGGAAATTAAATGAAATCTATGCCCCTGGCCCTCTGAGTGGAAAATAAATAACACTCTCAGACTTTGCAAAAAGAACGAACTGTGAACTTAAGCCAAGATCTGGGTGTAACTGACTGTCAATTTGCCAACTGAATTGATGGTTGCTGCAATGTGATAGCATCTCTAAAAATCTGTGAGAAAGTAATCTCATTTCCCTTTTGAGCTTTGGACTCTGATCCACAGACTGTGTCTTTTTACCTATATTTTCCACCGACAATATTGCTGCAAAGCTGTTTGTCTGGCCTGATCTGTTCATCTGATATGAATAAACATGTGTATTTGGATTTGGCGGGTTTCATGTTAATAATTTTTTGCCACATTTTTGAGGATAAGTTTGTAATGATTTTTTGTTTCCAGAGCACTGTTCCCACTGTGATCATGAAACCGTATTTTCTGGGATGAGGTCAGGAGCTGAGTGGTTCTGGTGGAACCCAAACTGAGCATCTGTGAGCGGGTTATTGCTAAGCAATTGCTGCTTGATAGCACTATTGATGACACCTTCCATCGTTTTACTGATGATCAAGAGTAGACTGGAGTGGTCACTGTCTGGGTGGATTTGTTCAGCATTTTATGGACAGTATGTATTTGGGTAATTTTCCACATTTCTGGGTTGATGTCAGTTTTGTTCCCCCACTGGAGTAGCTTGTCTAGGAGCGCGGCACTTTCTGGAATGCAAGTCTTCAGTACTACTGCCAGACATTGTCAGAACCCATAGCCTTTGCAATGATCAGTGCCTTCAGCCATTTCTTGATATCATGTGAAGTGAATAGAATTGGCAGAAGACTGACATCTGTGACGCTGGGAACCTCAGGAGGAGTCTGATTTGGAACGTCTACTGCTTTGTAATCAGTCCTGATGAGTACAAGATGTGAAGCCTCAAATTTTGGGTTTGATTTTTTTTTTTAGCAATGCTTAAATAATAAACCATTGTTATGTTCCTATGAGTACCAAGAGCTATTTTACCCCCTTTTTTAAATTTGGACTTGGCATAAGGTGATGAAGAGGACATTACTGTTAACCAAGCGAGATCAGTGTTGGGTTTAAATACATAGATTTAAAAGTGTGTCGTAATTGTGCTATACTAGTGAAATTAAAGTGTGTGTGGGTGTGTGGAATTTTCAACTCTCTGTGTAGTGACAGTAATGGTGAGAAACCTGACAAAATACAGTGAACATAAAATATCAGATTCTCAATGTCAAGATAGACCATGCTCCTGGAGCCTTTATCCATGCAAGTTGGCATTCTTTATGCCAGCTCTCGCACCAACTCAGCCACCATTCAGCCCCTCAACACTTTATTTTGGAGCTCAGGGACACCGATGCTTCCGCCAGGTCGCTTTGGTTGCAGGGACAGACAAGGATCTCATGCATCTGCACAGGCTGTTTTTCCACTTGACATTGATACCTTCATCTTATGACTCTTAGTTTGCTTTCTTAGCACTTAGTCACTTTTTACAAATTACTTCAGGCTTCCAGCCTCTATGTGCGTCACTTTGCTTCGCAATGTACAAAGCCTATAGTGATCAGATGCAGGCAATCAGCCTCTGTGGTATGCATGTTAAAGCACAGGGAGGGATAGACAGCTTATGACAAAGATAGGGAGTACTGAACAGGCAATAGGCCAGATATAAGGTGAACATGATATTCTACTACATCAATGTCAGAGCTGCAGCATGTACCAGCAGTTTAATTGGTAACACTTTCTGCGCTGCAAGGAAATGGTGATGTGTGAAAGTCAAAGGGGAGTGCTTCTTTGTGGGTTAAGTGGGACTCAGTCAGTCAGAGATACAATCACAGTCAGCAAAGAGCCTCAACTGATTCAAGTCCCTGGGGTTGACCATGACCATTGAAGCAATTTAATCCTGTAAGCATCCAGAAATCCATCTGTTTGCAGTTGAGAGATTGAGGCTCAATCAAGCAGAGAGAGAGTTTAGTTGGTGAGTTGGGCTATTGTTGAGACATCAGTTGGCACTTTGCTGCTAATCAGTCTGGGGACTGGGTCATATTCAATCCTGGGGCTTTCTCAATGATGGTCAGGGAATTTAAAAACATGCAGTTAGTGGAGTCCTGTGAAAAACAAGCAACTGAAGTCTAGGGATGGGCTTCATTGTCTCTGACGAAATGTTCACTGTGATAGGGGGCAGTTGGAAATAGTGGGATGGGACATCAGATAGTCAACTGGGTGGGACTAGATGCTTTGAAAAGGAGGATCATACAAGTCATGGCAACCTGGGGCTCAAAATGGGGAGGTTGTAGAATGATTAGAAGTGTGCGAATTGCAGAGTTATGGCCTCTATTAAAATGATACAAAGGGGCTCAAAAAACTGGGGGAATATCTAAAAGGCTATTGGGATCATTGGAATAGCAACTGAGAAAAGGAGCATAACGGGAAAATTGTGGGTCATGTGAATTCAATAAGTCACTCACATGAAGACAAAGTTGCGACCTCACCATTCCCAATCGAAAGTCAAAAGGTGCTTTATGATATAAAATGGCAGCAACCACATACAAATTAGGAGGTCTAAGGTACTGTATTTTTCTTCTGGGGAGGAGGAAAAATCTTGGATTTGCAGTAATTACACATTCACTGATGTAATGCTATTCATAAGGCTTTAATTTGCATTTCTTCATCAGGCCATTCATTATCCAGGAATATAGACTTCAAATTAAGGCCACGAGCAATCAGTGGATTGCGTAACGTGATGTGCACTAGTTGCCTCCTTGTCATGTAACAAGGAACTTAAAAGTAGTGCCTGAAATTTCCAATTCATAACCACGTTCCACAGTACGTTCTAGAAGAGAATATTTTGCAGTAGTCAGATTCTCTCATTGAAATGTAAGCATTGCAAGGAAGGGCTCGTGATGTGAAAGGGTGCCTTTTCATTGGGAGGAGACTGAATGGTGGCTTACTTGTAGAATTTATTCCCCAGTTTGGAATGAAAACTTTGGTAGGGCCAATATCCACATCTATTTATTCCCAGTATCCTGTGTGGTTGTGCCTGGCAGGTGCAAGACATTCCATTGCCTCTCACAAGGTCTCCAGTGAAATATCAAAAAAGCCTGGAACCTCCTGTCTCCTTTAGTTTGTCATTATTCACTTTTTGCCTGGTCAGATTAATTCCACCGGCCACAATGCACCTCACTGGCCAGAAAAGGTGCTTGCAAGTCCCAGTTCTGGGCCCCCTGCAGATGCATGCAGGCAGCAAACATGCAACCACTGTTGCCTGTGTATAATGATTGTTTGAATTCATTGCATTGAGCAAACATCGGTAAATGAAATATCCCTGTGCATGTTTATATACTTGTGCCTGCATATTTCAATCTTATTTTGTTTCAGGACCCGATTCTTGATTGCTTTGTTCACAGAAATCCCCAATAGCGGGTGTCATGCCTAATTCGTGGAAACCTCCACCGTGAAACCTCCAAGTCTGTTGGTAGTTATCAGTGAGTTAAATTGAGAATGCTGTTCCTTTTGCTGTTGCGAAAAGTATCTGGGCTGCCAATTTGCTATCTCATTGATTCTGACAAGATGTTCTTATCCATGCATCACTTCAGAGTTTCTTTGTTTAATCATCAACGCCCACTTCAAAGCAATTCACTACATATGAAGTGCTTTGAGATGCCCCTAAGAACCAGCATCTCTTATCTTTTCATTTTCCTAGATTTCTTTCCTACCTTTGTCCTTCCTTTATATAAACCATATGTTTTCAAACAGAGTTGTTCCTTTTACATTTTTCGTGTTTTAGAAATTGTTATTCCAGGCAGTTAAGCTCCTGAATCATGAAGAATGAAGTATTTGTTTGTGACAGACTCTGAATCTGCAAAGGAAACCAGTGTATTTACTCGTTTGCTGAATGATTCAAGAGTTCCTGTCTCGTCTCATGTTGGGAAGTAGATGCTGCTTAATTTCAATGGCATTATTTTAGAGTGAATCAGAGCAATAGTTTAAATGCAAAGCCAAGTGAGTAAATCTTACTTTTTCCATGAAATTAATTTAAAACACCCAAACATATGTGGTCCCCTTTAGGATTACAGTTCCCTAGTGAGAGAATATATTTTCTGACAATTACATGTTCTCGACGGATATCTTTTGATTTGTCTGCCAACAGGATTGGCTTCACTGTTTCTAAATACTGTTGATTATTTATGTATTCTTTTACAAAAAACAAGAAAGATGAACTCCATCCTGTCTTCACGTGGGTCTATCTCTGCACATTTTCCAATAGAGGCTCTTGTTGAGCAATCTAGAGTTGAAGCTCTGGCATTTTCTTCATCCTCCCCCTCAATGAATGTATTTGGAGGCTGCTGTAATGTCTGAACCATCACTGATTGAGATCAACTTACTCAGCACTGACTGGAGGGCAAACTTGGAATTGTCTGTATTACTTAGTACCATATTTGGTAAGGAAACTGTGTAGATAATGCATTGAAGCAATTGTATTTCACTATGTACATCTGATATAAACAGAAACCAGAAAATCTAAATCACCAAAACACATTAGTTGAAGAGTTTAAAAACTATTGTTTTGTTTGCAGAACTTATTTAAATGAAACAAATTATTTTATAACATTATCAAATTTACTAACTATTCTTTAATAAACATGCAGGATTGTGGAAACAGATGACCCATCCCATTAATCTACCTCTTAGTCTTTAAATAGTTGAAACATTTTTTTTAACATCAATGACTTGATACAATCATTTTGCATCAATGTATTAGCCTGAATTATTATGTGATATACTTGAACATGCAAAGTTTTTTTAGTTTATAAGTAATTTTTAGTAACTAATAAAGATCAGTCATTCTAACAACCATATTTACCAATAACCTTTCGTTATTAATAACATCATTACTCTTGCAAAAAAACTCTCAGTACTCTCAAGAAACAAAAAAGAACAGTGGATTCCAGGCTATGATGGGAGTGTTAGGAAATGTCACTGAAAGTTTGGTCAGCTAGGTTTTTAAAGATGCAGAGGGAAGAGTATTTTTCAATTCATTAAGGAGATATGGGCATTGCTGGCTGGCACAGCATTTATTGCCCAACCCAAATTGCCCTTGGGAATGTGGCCTTTTTACTGCAGTTCATTTGGAGTAGGTACTGCACAATTCTGTTGAGGAATGAGTTCATGACTTTGACCCAGTGACACTGAAGAAATGGTGATATATTTCTTCAGTCATTTGCTGCTACCACGTCGATGGTGGAGGGAGTGGATATTTGTGGATAATATGTCATTCAAGGAGGCAGCTTTCTCCTGAATGGTGTCAAGGTCCTTGTATTATTGAAGCTGCAGTCATCCAGGCAAGTGAAGAGTATTCCTGACTTGTGCCTGGGAGATGTTGGATAGGCCGTGGAAGTCAGAAGGTGAATTACTCACTGCAGGATTCTTGGCCTCTGACCTGCTCTTGTAGCCCACTAATTTTTATAGATGGTCCAGTTCAGTTTCTAGTCATTAGTAAATGGTAACCCCTGTGGTTTTAATAATGGGGCCTAAGTGACAGTATTGCAATTTAAGGAGCAATGGTTATATTCTTTCTTGTTGGGGATGGTGATTGCCTGGCACTTGTGTGTCTTGAATGTTATTTGTCACTTGTCAGTGCAAGCCTGGATATTGTCCAGGTCTTGCTGCATTTGGGCCTGGACTACTTCATTGTATGAGGAGTTGCAAATGATGCTGAACATTATGCAATTATCAGCAAACATCTCCACTTCTCACCTTGATGAAGCAACTGGAGAGATGGTTGAGCCTTACCCTAAGGGATTGACATATCCTTGAGCTGAGATGACTGAGTTCCAACTAGTACTTCCTTTGTGCTAGTATAATACCAATAGTGCAGATTTTCCCTCCATTTCCATTGACATTAGGTCTAGCATTTTTGATTCTGTACTTGGTCAAATGCAATCTTGATGCCAAGAGTAGTCATTCTCACCTCAGTTCTTCAATCAGTTTTAGCCCAATGCTATATGAAGTCAGAAGCTGAGTTCAGGAAGAGGTTCAAGAGAGTCAAGGCACCTGAACCCCAAGGCATCAAAGATGGAACCAGGATAGTGTGGGAGAAAACTCATGAGGATGGGAATAGAGAATAACATTGCAGCAATTTTTTTTTAAGATATGGAATGATGAAAAGAACTTTTTAAATGAATATGTGATGTCCTATGTATTGTTGAACAGGAGGCCAGTGAGAATGGAAATTTCTGTACAAGCGGGGCTTCAAATAGAGAAAATAAGGCCAATTAGTTATGGACAATGTGGAAGAAGTAAAAAAGAACACTACGGTTTTGCAGTCTCATTTGTCTTACGCATTTAGTTGGAGGGCAGAATACAGTTCATGCTAAGAGATGAGCACTTTTGATAGGCCTGTAAACTATAGTTTTGTTTCTCCTGAGAATTGGAAAAAAACCTTTGAATACATGACTTGATGTAATTTAGGCATTTTGCCAGCAGTGATGTGAGAGGTTGAATACTGCAGTGGAGTCCCGTCACACAGACGGCGACAGATTATAGTTATATGGCATCTTTAAATTCTCTCTGCTCTGTGGGGAGTATAAGCAAACAATATTTAATACTCGACTACACAAGGAGATATTAAAAACAGGTGAGCTAAAGCATAGTGAAAGAAAGATATTTGAAAAGAAATCTGAAGTGAGGAGGGAGAATTGAGAGTTGTGGGGAGTGAAATTGAGCTTAGCACCTAGACAGCTGGCATGACCATCAACACATACAGAGGCTGATCCCATGTCTATGAATGGTACCATGATGAAATCCCTTCCTCTTTCTGTACCACCAATAAAACATACTACTACCCTGTCCAAATACACACCTGCTTGCTGTGGAAACTATTTATTGTTTCCTCTTTAGTCAGCCCTCATACATTTTATTTTATTCTGCTTTATATAACTAAATGCTTCATCTCCTGAAGGAAAGTTAACATTAAAACAAGGAGAGCAGTGAAACAATATAACAGAGCGCAGCGTCAAGGATAATTGGGGAGCCGAATATCATGAAACATGACAGATGGGAGAATTATGGAGGGTGATGAAGCAGAGATTTAAATAGGAGTTTGATTTCTATTTCTGAACCAAATACTTGACCTTTATTCTGTTGAAGCAGCTTTTGTTTTGTTAATTCTAGAAGCCGGAATTAAAAGTTTATGGTGAGTACATCAATCAAATCACTGCTGAAAAATTAATTTTTATAGTTTTCTGTGAATATACTCTTTCCATAACATTGTCTCACTCATTACAGCTGGAAAATTTCTTGAGGCAAAGTTTTCCGATTTTGCCTGAGAGAGAAGGATAGCTGGCTGTGTGACTGTAACAATTCACCACAAATAACTGTTAAAAACAGGCTCATTAAACAAGAGTTTTGACATCCCTCTTTCATTATTGAATATAATGATGTATTTCACTCTGAGAGGGCATGACCTAGCACATGTGAAACATTCTATCACCTGCAGTGATTGAAATGGACCCAATGAAGCAGTAAAAATCTGTTACTGTTGATCTGTACTTAAAGAAGGTGGGGAAAAGCTAGAACAGATAAATAACATTAAAAATTTAGGTCATTATCTGATTGATGATCATTGCAGATTGAGGGGTACCTCAGAAACATTAAACTTTTCTGAAATCATACATATTGTGGTGTATCTTCAGTTTTTCCTGTTTTTATTTCTGTTTTCCAGCAGAAGGCAGATTAGGAATAATGGGCAGGGCCTCTGCCCCAGTGTGACTGCTGATGGATCTGTAAGGGTCTGTGCTGGAACCTCAGTGATTCCCTGTATTTATTAACTATACTATATTTGCTTATATGGGATGTGGGAGTGAGCTGCCTTTTTGAACTGCAGCAATCCATTTGGTCTGGGGGTACCCATAATGCCATTAGGAAGAGAGTTCCAGCAATTGCCAAAGTTCTCCCACTGGTAGTCAGGAAAGAGTTGTCAAAGCTTGAAACTTACTCCGAGTTAAAATCCCCCTAGTGTTCCTATTTTAAAATGTATGTATCTTTACTATGTGATTAGGTTGAATGATTTGACACTTCGTAGAATCATTTTTTTCATATTCACAAAATCTGTCACTCTCCTTGCTGAAAACCCAGAATGCATCATTTACCAACATGTCATTTCATCTAACAGCACTGATTCATGTTGGTATCACGACTGTTACTTCATTGAGACTTGACAAGCAAGTTGTTTGAAATTTTTTAAATTATGAAGGGAATCAGTAAATTTATAAAAGTCGGTTTAATTATTGTGAGAAGGGGCTCGAATATGCAGGTATTGGTTTTAAATTAGGAGACTGGCAGAGGGAAGGGAAGTCGGTAACGTTTTTTGTGCATAAGTTAGTAAAGTTCCCAGTTAAGGTTATTGCAGGAGTTGGCATAAGTTATGTAAATAACTTTTAGATACCTTTGCAGATAAAGTTGAAATTGCAAGATGGGAGAAGTATTAGTTGAGAACATACTTGTTCAGCTCAAAGCTTTTTCCAGTTCTTAAGACAGTTTTTTTTTTCTTTTAATTCTCCTCCATCCCAAACTTCCCCTTTGTACTTCCTGTGGCTATGGCTCCCTGCTGTGGAGTTCTGCGGATGCAATGATTTTCCCCCTCTTGCCTTACACCAACGGCCATATTTTAATGTGAAAACTAACTTTGGTTGGCTATTGACCTGCAGGGAGCATCATAATCAAATTTAATTCTATGTTTTCCTAATATTTATATATATACTTTTCCAGGAGAGGGCCTGTCTTGTGAATCAACTGATCACCAAATCCAAGGTGCTGAAATTAATTGCAGTAGACTTACCATGATTCCAGCTGAATTAAAATTAGATCTTCAATGACTATAGGTTTACCGACTTAGAGGAGAAAATATTTGTAGTACAAAATTGAAGAACTGAAGTTTCGTTGCCATGCTGCTTGTTATGTTGCCTCTGATTGGTGATATCAATTCTGGAGACGCAGTATCAATAAGATTTGTGATCCACAGAAGACTGATTGCAGATCCAGTGATTGAGATTTTACAGGGCCTTCAGGCATGGGCTTGAAGGCATGAAGGTTGGCATAATGGCATAGAATGGTATTGGGCAGCTAATTAAGGACCTTTTCCCACCTCTGACATTTCACCAGTTGTGGCAACCCTCCACTACGTAAGGAGATTGTGTCATTATTTGTCCTTAGTGATATCTCCCCACCTTGCAGGAGCCTGCCTATGTAGCCTTGGCGTTGTAAAGCTCCACCTAACCTGACCTTGAGGATGCATGCCCATCGATGCACCTGCTTCCTCAAGGTGCACTCCCGGAATGGCCACCACAAGTAATGGGGTTGCTGAGCTATCAGCCCTTTGATTGCGATGATGGTTTTTTGGGCTGGGCTGCTGCCCCCTGGTAAAATGCAATCTGAGAATGTGCCCCTGACCCCTCCAGTCCACTTTCAACCTTGGCCGCAGGATTACTGACATCTTTGGAAAATCCATTCAAACATATTGAGGGAATGTGGAGATGAAAGAATTTTTCTGTGTGTATTAATTGTAATAACATAATAAACATTTTCAAAATAATTTGTTTCCAGTTTTAACAAAGAAGAATCTTGCCTTCAGTGATTGGTGCCAGATATTTTAAAGCAGGTTCAATCTTAACGAAAATTTAAGGTTTACTATAAATTAATTAAATGCATTGAATTTGAAATGTCCTCAAAAAACCTTTCTGTCCTTGCCCTCTTTGTTTGATTTAAAATTAGGAGAATGACTCTGTGAGCCATTGTATTCCTTTTGGATTTGTCCTCTTGCCAGCCTCCAGGCTAAATGGAGCCCCTTGTATAATATGGAAACTTGGATGTGGTAGAATAAAATGAGGCAGCCTAAACTTTTTACCTTAATTCGGTGAAAGGCATTTATTTTGATGACAATTGCATAGTTACACATTTTCTACAATGCAGTCTGTTTCAAGCAAGTTACATTGTTAGTACTTATGGTGCAGTTAATAGAACTGTTAGCCCATAAAGGGCAACTGGATTAGAATTTGCCCCAGTATGTTTGCCAAGAAAGTTACCAGTAAACAAAAAAACTATAGTTACTTTTTTCAAAAATGTTTTGAATCAGTAACCTCTCTACATTAATGTTGTTGCTGATGAACGTTAACACTGGTAGTAGTGTTGTCCAGTGAATAAAGGGTTGCTACTGCCCTGATGCCAGGAATCAAAATCACTGCTGGTGATGTCAGTGTTTGTTTTCTCCCTGTGCCTGTGGAAGGGGTGATTGAACATTCAACCTGATCATTTAACTGCTGAACTTTCTTGACAACCTTGTGGACATTCCCAGTTGGATTTGTTTTCCAAACAACTTATTACGCCTCACTGGAATACGTTGCTGGAAATCAGGCCCGGCTATTCCTGGAGTTGGCACAAAAGTTAACAGTTTTAAATAGTACATAGAATTCTCCAATTTAGCTGTCTTTTAGACCCAGGTTGACATAAAGCACAGACTAGGTTTCTGCGCATAACAAGAATTGCTATTTATTGCAATAAAAACAGATTCTACCTACAGATAAACAACTAAGAAACATTGATATTTATTTCTACTAATTAAAACTCTACCCCATTTGATGTCTACAAGTGTACAGACATGCACAAAAAACGTGTGTTATAGGAGGAGAGAAACATAAAATAGGGACAGGAACAGGCCATTTGGCCCTTGGAGCCTACTCCACCATGCAATATGATCATGGCTGATCATCCAATTTGGAAGCCTGTTCCAGAAAGGGCCAAATGGCCTCCTCCTGCTCCTATATTCTATGTTTCTATGACTTTCTCTCCATACCCTTTGATCTGTTTAGCCCTAAGAACTATGCCTACTCCTTCTTGAAAACATTCAATGCTTTGGCTACAACCACGTTCTGTGGCAGAGAATTCCAAAGGCTTACCACTCTCTAGGTGAAGAAATGTCTTCTCATCTCAGTTCTAAATGGCCTACTTCATATCATTAGACTGTGACTCCTAGTTCTGGACTCCCCAGTCATCAGAAACATCCTTTCTGCATTTACTCTGTCTAGTCCTTTTAGAATTTTATAGGTTTCTGTGAGACTTCCCTAGTTCCCCTAAACTGCGGTGAATATAGTTGTAACCTATCGATGTCAGTTCCTGCCATTCCAGGTCCGTCTGGTAAAATAACTAGGGAAGTAACTCTGTGGTCCTTGTCCAGAAGGTCTGCTGAGATGATCCTTTTCCTGATCAGAACACTGCTTCTCAATCTTATTCAGGTATTCTTGCTTGTGTGCAGGAGGTATAGAGTGACTGGTTCACATTAATTAAAAGTCACAGGCTTCAGGATTGAGATACTTGATATTGCAGAGCAGAAACAGAACTCCTTCCTGTCTCTGCCTAAACATTTACGCCCACAAATTCTTTAGCCAGTTGGGAGACAACCACACAGCTGTTGGCAGGCAGGAGACTTTTTTCATTGATATTGGGTCACTAGTCCACAGTGCTACTTGTTGTCACTTGAATCTGCATTCATATGCAGTTCCCTGGCTCCTGTAATCTGTAATGAGGCTTCCACTACTGCTTGAACTACTCCCAATGTGTGCCTGGTTATTTGACTTTAATAAGTGCAACAGTCCTTCAACAATGCTTAGCTTTTAAATCAGTTTTTTTTTCAGTATGCAAACAAAAATACTGAAACACAAAACATATGGACTTTACCCAAATTATGTATATGTGTGTTGTGAAATTCTCCTCTCAAATGTAATCGGGATAGTTTCTCTCGTGGTTCCATGAATAAGTTCCACTGTAGGTTTTGTGCATAAATATCAAGTCTAACACTCCAGTACAGTACTTAGACTGTGATAACAAGGTGTGGAGCTGGATGAACACAGCAGACCAGGCAGTATTGGAGGAACAGGAAAGCTGACGTTTCGGGTCTGGACCCTTCTTCAGAAATTGGGGAGGGGAAGGAGGCTCTGAAATAAATAGAGAGAGGGGGAGGCGATGATAGAAGGTGGATAGAGGAGCACATAGGTGGAGAGAAGACAGACAGGTCAAGGAGGCAGGGATGAGGTCAGTACAGGTGAGTGTAGGTAGGGAGTTGGGATGGGGGTTGGTCAGTGTGGAGCGGAAGAGGGAGTGGCGGAGAGAGCGGTCCCTCCGGAAGGCAGATAAGGGTGGGGAGGGAAATATATCCTTCCGGAGGGACCGCTCTCTCTGCCACTCCCTCGTCCGCTCCACGCTCCCCACTAGCCCCACCACCCCCGGCACTTTTCCCTGCAACTGCAGGAGGTGCCACACCTGCCCCTACACCTCACTCCTCACCTTCATCCCAGGCCCCACGAAAACCTTCCACATTAAACAGATGTTCACCTGCACATCCGCTAATGTGGTATATTGTATCTGCTGTTCCCAATGTGGCCTCCTCTACATTGGGGAAGCCAAGAGGAGGCTTGGAGACCACTTTGTGGAACACCTACGCTCGGTTCGTGACAAATGACAATACCTCCTAGTCGCGAACCACTTCAACTCCTCTTCCCACTCCTTGGACGACATGTCCATCCTAGGCCTTCTCCAGTGCCACAATGATGCCACCCAAAGGCTGGAGGAACAGCACCTCATATTCCGCCTGGGAACCCTGCAGCCCAATGGTCTCAATGTGGACTTTACAAGCTTCAAAATCTCCCGACCTCATCCCAAGACCAGCCCATCTCGTCCCTGCCTCCTTGACCTGTCCATCTTTTCTCCCACCTATCTGCTCCTCCCACCTCACTGACCAACTCCCACCCCCACTTCCTACCTACTAGCCTCATCCCCGCCTCCTTGACCTGTCCGTTTTCCTTCCCACCTACCCACCCCTCCCTCCTCACTGTCCAACCCCCATCCCAACTCCCTACCTACACTCACCTGTACTGGCTTCATCCCCGCCTCCTTGACCTGTCTGTCTTCTCTCCACCTATCCGCTCCTCTAACCGCCCTCTATCATCGCCTCCCCCCTCTCTATTCATTTCAGAGCCCCCTTCCCCTCCCCCATTTCTGAAGAAGGGTCCAGACCTGAAACGTCAGCTTTCCTGCTCCTCTGATGCTGCCTGGCCCGCTGTGTTCATCCAGCTCCTTGTTACCGCAGACTCCAGCATCGGCAGTTCCTACTATCTCCCAGTACTCAGACGGTGTTGCACTGGCAGAGGTACCATCGTTTGACTAAGATATTGAACTGAGGCTCCATCTTGGAAGTTTATTGTGCAGAAGTTGACTGCTATGTTTTATACATTACAACAGTGACTGTCCTTTGAAACTGCTTTAGTGGGTGTACAGCATTGAAATTTGCTATGTAAATATGGTTTTGCTTTTTTAAAGACTTCTTCTAAATATCTTTTTTCGGATAATTAGGATGCTTTGCAACATGGAAGCTATCTGCATACTTCATGTGTAGATATATTTTTTGGATCTAACTAGCTAAGTTTAGTTGTGTAGAACATTGAGAAACTTAATGCTGCTTCAGCTCAGTTCACCTTGGTGCATTAGCCTGCCAACACTCTCATGGATGCTAGCCAATCCTTCTATACCTGTCCTAAGTGACTAATCCACACATCTAGCTTCAGCAGCACAATATAGCAGGTTAGCTGGTTGCTCATCAGCTGGAGTACTGCAGATCTATGTGGATCGTATGTCACTTTACAGAATATCCCATGAATTGAGTCAATTCTAATCATTCGTTCCCCTTTCCTGCCTTATTGGAGCCAATAAGACCAGAAAGGGATTTGCATTTTATTTTTAAATCAGTAGACATTACTGGCAAAGTACAGGTGGAATAAATATGGTGGAGAGTTGAACAGAATAGAGTCAAGAGAAAAATGAGACAAACCACTATGTCAATCGCATTGTTCCTTGTTTTTCAGGGTCTGGATATTCTTATGCTGGGAGCCATGATGTCGATTACAGTGTTCAATATACAGGAAGCAGCTACTATTTAGATTATAAAGGTAAATTTCTTATTTATAGACACATACCTGTAATATTGTCACAGTTTCCAACTGCACTATCAAGTAAAGTTATTTTAACATTAATTAAAATATTCTGGCAATTCTATTCATAAAATCTAAAATTGGTGTTCTTGCATTTATTTTAGGTGAATCTCACGAATATGTGAAGATAGGTTAGCCACAAATAGATCACTGTATTTCAAGTGTTATTGTTTAAAGGCTGCCATGAGCTACGCACAAAAGGATTTACAATAGAGCCTGAGGTCATAAGCCAGCTAGTACACAAAGTAAAATAGCTTTCTCCAAGCATTTCCCCATTTCATGGAAGATATTGCATGTACTATCAATTGTAGGTACAAGTTACTCAGGTTCTCCAATATACATGGTATTCATGAAGTGGATATGCTTTTATGACAAGGTGATAATTTCAGTAAAGGTGAACATGAAACTAGGTTATAATTTCAAATCTACGAATGAATTGATTTTTTACGTTTTACCATCTGCCATCATAAGATTTGAACCTGTGTCCCGAGAACTTGGTGTCTAGATTAGTGAACAATAACATTAACACTATACCACCATCCCACTAATTGCTACATGTTGCAGACAGACACACTGGAAAGCATGCCTTTAGCCTATTCTCTAACCTCTCCTTATTATTATTTGCACTATTTTAAATAGCTTCGATGACTTACTAAAAAATGTTTTTAATATTTGCTAGAAACAGAAAACAAAAAATATTCCCAATATGCAGCCATTATTATAAATGGAGACTGGATAGCTATGTTTGAGAAAGATGCAAAACGACTTTGTGCCTTCAGAAACAAAAAGATATTTAATAAAGTTCTTTTTTAATTAGTTTGATGTGGTGTTGAAGTTTTTGATGTATTCAAATTTCAGTAGATTTTCTTTAGTAGCAAAGAGAACACCAAATCTTATGCATGATCATAGCAGCTGCTCCGCTCCTTCAGGTTTCTATCTAATTTTGAACTTTGCAAATGGGACACAACACTGACAGCATTATAGGACCATTGCTGAGTGAGGCGGATATAATGGTGCCTCGCTGATGCCAGAGAGTTTACATGTCAGATGGCATTGAGGCTCTAGTCCTCCAAAGCTACTTTTACAAATGTACTTGCACAAAGTATTTGAAATCGTAACACTAAATAATGAGGTACTGCAGTAAACTCTGCATTATATTATCATGTATTGATCAGGAGTGTTCATTTTAGTGCCAGACTACAGCATGTGTTTTATATCAGTGGACATTCTTAAGTTTAATATGGTTTTTATTTTACATGTCTATTATAATGCTAGATTACGTTTCCAAAGGGAGCCTCTAGCTTTTAAATGCATGAGTGTCTGACCGCAAAATTGATTTTGATCAACTGCAAAAGACATTACACACATGCAATGACTTTAGTACTATAAATGTCTTTCATCAAAATTCACCTATTAAAGGACCACTTTTGGGCTAATATCAGTAAGTTCATATGGAGGAGGATCAATGTTTGGAATTAATTTTTGGACACTGATGGAGACAACAGTCCAAATGCATTTATAAAGCAATTGTGCATCATGATAGTATTTTTGAGGACATTTGGATAGCACAGCTGTTGTAGGCAAAAATGTCATCCATATTGCTTATTATTTAACGATCTTCTGATCAGCAGTATTATAGAAACACATTGTTGTAAATACATAAAAAGCAAATTTTACTTTGCTAATAGTTAAATTTGTATTTTTAAAAAAACCCTCAAATTGAGTTTGGGGCCTTCTAGGTCCATTTAATACCATAGAAGAGTTCTTAATATCCAAATTCAAAGCATATAGGATTGTGGGAGTATACTGGCATGGATGGAGAACTGGTCAGCATGTGGGAAACCGAGTGGAAATGAATATGTCCTTTTTGGGTAGAAAATGCTGTCTGGTAGGGTACTGCAAGGCCCTTAGCTCTTCACAATATATATCAATAACTGGACAAAAAAATCAAATGCACTATTTCAGAGTTTTCAAACAATATAAAGCTAGGTTGGATTGTGAATGATGAAAAGGATAAAAAGAGGTTTCAAGGCAATTTACACAGTTTTTGTTTTAATTCACTCATGGGATGTTGATACTGCTGACTAGGCCAGCATTTATTTTATGTCCTTGGTTGCTCTTGAGAAGATGGTGGTGAGCTGCTTCTTGAACCATTCCAGTCCATGTGCTGTTTGTAGACCCACAATGCCGTTAAGGAGAGAATTCCAGGATTCTGACTCAGTGACACTGAAGGAATGATGACATATCCCCAAGTCAGGATGGTGAGTGGCTTGGAGGTGAGCTTGAATGTGGCAGTGTTCCTTTATATCTGGTGATCTTGTCCTTCTAGATGGAAGTGGTCATGGGTTTGGAAGCTGCTGTCCAAGGAGCCTTGCTGAATTTCTGTAGTGTATGTTGTAGATGGTATATACTGCTGCTATTGAGCATTGGTGATGGAGGGAATGAATACTTGTGGACCTGGTGCCAATCAAGCAGCTGCTTTGTTCTGGATAGTATCAAGCTTCTTGAGTGTTTTTGGAGCTACTCTCGTCCAGGCAAATGGGGAGTATTCCATCATACTCCTGACTTGTGCCTTGCAAATGGTGGCAGGCTTTGGTGAGTCAGGAGATGAATTACCAATTGCAGGGTTCCTGGTTTCTGATCTTGTAGCCACTATGAGCTGCTAGGGATTCTAATTTCTATGCTTTCTATGGTAACCATCAGAATGTTGATAGTGGGGAATTCAGTGTCGGTAATGGCATTGAATGTCAAGAGGTTATGGTTAGATTCTCTCTTGTTGGAGATGGTCATTTGTATTGTGTGAATATTACTTGCCACTCGTCAGCCCAAGTCTGGATATTGTCCAGGCCTTACTGCAATTGGCCATGGGAAATGTCATTACCTGAGGAAGTGAAAGAGTGGGCAATAACATGATAAATTCAGTACAACATTGATAAGTCAAGCAGCATCATAGGAGCAGAGAGACTGACGTTTCGGGCCTAGACCCTTCATCAGAAAAGGGGGAGGGGAAGGGGGTTTTGAAATAAATAGGGAGAGAGTGGGAGGCGGATAGAAGAGGGGTAGAGGAGAGGATAGGTGGAGAGGAAACAAACAGGTCGAAGAGGCGG
>NC_063345.1:42426760-42471207 GCF_021869965.1 Rhincodon typus
CCGCCTCTTCGACCTGTTTGTTTCCTCTCCACCTATCCTCTCCTCTATCCCTCTTCTATCCGCCTCCCACTCTCTCCCTATTTATTTCAAAACCCCCTTCCCCTCCCCCTTTTCTGATGAAGGGTCTAGGCCCGAAACGTCAGTCTCTCTGCTCCTATGATGCTGCTTGGCCTGCTGTGTTCATCCAGCCCTGCACCTTGTTGTCTCGGATTCTCCAGCATCTGCAGTTCCTACTATCTCTGATTCAACATTGATAAGTGTTGATTATCCACTTTGGAAGGAAAAACAGAAAGGCAGATTATTATTTATATAATAATAGACTGGGAAATGTTGAGGTCGAAAGTGCCCTTACATCAATCATTGAAAGCAAGCATGCAGGTGCAGCAGCAGTTAAAAAATGCAAATAGTATGCTAGCCTTCATTGCAAGATGGTTTGAGTACAAGAGTGAGGATGTCTTGCTGCAGCTCGGAGATGACCTCTGGAGTGTAGTTTGCAGTTTTGGCCTCTTTGCCTAAGAAAGGATCTCGACTCATTCCTATAATGGTAGGCTTATCATATGAAGAGAGCTTGGGTCCGTTAGTCCTGTATTCACTGGACTTCAGAAGAAGAGAAGAGGTCTCATTGAACTGTATAAAATTCTGACTGGACTGGACAGACCGGATTCAAGGATCTTGTAACACCAGGCTGAAGGGTCTAGAACAAGGGGTCACAGTCTCAGGATACAGACTAGGCTATTTCAGAATGAGATGAAGATAAACTTCTTCACTTAGGATGGTGCACCTGTGGTATTGACATAAGACTGTGGAGCCCCAGCCGGTCCCGACCCGAAACGTCAGCTTTCCTGCTCCTCTGATGCTGCCTGGCCTGCTGTGTTCCTCCAGGTCCGCACTGTGTTATATCAGAGCCCCAGTCGCCGAATATTTAAGAAACAAGTAGATAGATTTCTAGACACTAAAAGCATCGAGAGTATTGGGAGAGTGTGGGAGTATGGCACTGAAATAGAGGATCAGCCATGGCCATATTGAATGATGGACTAGGTTCAATGAGCCAAATGGCCTATTCATACACTCCATTTTGTATGATTCTACACAGTACACTTTTTTGCGTAGCTGGAAGGTTTCAGCTACATTGGCCACAGGTGCACTGGAATTGCTTCCTGAGTTTCAAAGAGAGGGTAAAAAAGAATCAATTTTCTTCACCCTATTAGCTCCAAATCCAACACTCACCAGGAATAAGAACAAATGTAGTGACATTCATTGGCGCTGTTGTTCTGCCCTCTGGTATTTAATTGATTTACTGATACATATTACATTGGCTGATATAATGAATGGTGATATGAGTTGTGTACTGAAGGACAACTCTACTTCAGAATCTTTTCTCAGTAAGCACCTTCCAGAGAAAGGACAGCAAGTGGATGGAGAAAAAAAATATACATGCCATAAGTACTTGACTCTGTCACTGACTGCACTAACCAGCAAGCTATTCCTAAATCCAGTTTTGCATTTCTCATCAGCATTCGGTCCTGGTCAGGTTAGTTATGGTCAGTTGACAAGCTTTAAACTAGAAAAATGGATCATATCAAGGAGTTTGAACTGGTGGAGAAATGGAAAAGAAATTGGTTCTTTCAGACGTTATAACAATCAGATTGTCATCTTAAACATTATTGTACATTTTACTGGGCTTTAATTAAAATCTGTAAAATGCTGTTCGCCCAGCTGGATGCCCTGTGGTGTCCTGTAAGCCACACATCTTTAATCCCAGCAGAATGGGCAATACTATAATTTGTCTTGGTTTTTCTAAGAAAATATTGTCAAACTACACAAGCTCCCAACCAGCATTCCATTTCTGATTGCAGCCTTCCATGCTTTGTGGAAATCAAGTGAGAATAGCTTCAGCCCTGATTGACTATTTGGTGAGGTGTTACAAGATACTAATGCCCATGGAAACATTCCCCAACTTGAATTGATACCTCCAAGAGAAATGGGGTAGGAAATCTCAATGTTCAACTCTACTGAACCTGAACATATCTTTTCTCAGAGCCAAGATGGTGCTATCCGTTGAGTGTAGAAAATGGTGACGTAGAATGTCGCTCACCAAGGGGTGCAAACTACAGAAGCACACTTGGAACACGATGTCGAATACTTTGTGATAGAGGATACCGGTTGCTAGGCCGAAGGCATGTCGAATGTACAGTGACCAGGTACTGGTCTGGTATAAGCCGATGTAAAGGTGGGTCTCTGGAAAAAAATAGTTACCTTAAACCTGAGTTATCATCAAGATCATTAGTGAGTAAATTTTGCTGTAAAAAGTGCCTTTATGAATGCTTAGTGAGGGAAAGATCAGGCCCAGCTGCGTTGTCTAAGCTGAATGAACTGCTGATATTCTCCTGGGAGTACCCGCAGTTGAAAGTACATGTTTGGGTGAAGTAGTGGACAGTGACCAGCTGCTTTGGAACCAAACCCAGTATCATTAAATTCCTTCAGAATTGTGGAAAATGGAAAGAACTAAGAATCTGGTGTTAATTAACTTATGCTTACTGATTGCTTGTCCACTGTCTATAAAGCCATAAGAAAGGCTTCTATCATTTTGGATTGTATGAACAAAAGTGTGACGTATAGGGGTTAAACAATGCTCAAAATGTACAACAAATTGGATGGGTGGCAATTAAAGTGTTGGGTGGAGGTGGAAAAATACAATTCTGAGCAAAGAAACCAGATTTTACATCAAGTTGTTACAGCACAGAATGTTTTTCCATTTGGAGCGATGGAGACAGAGACCACTGAGTGTATCAAGGGGTAACTGGACCATTAATTGAAACAATGCCAGATGCAGAGCTGCTTGGGGAATGTGACATAGGGAATAATTTTGTGTAAGTCGAGCAAAGCAAGATCATGGACACAATCCCTTGCTGTAATGGAGCAGGCTGTAATGGGGGCACTAAATGGCCTGCTTCAGTTACCATGAAAACATTTTGTAGTTTTTTTTTATAGTGGCCAAATATTGTCTCTGCACACAAGAGAAAAATTCCCCAAAACATTTGCAAGTCTGGGAGTGTTCAGTCTTTATTTGCACATGTTTTATGTGTTCCTTCTGTTTATGAAAACCGTTCTCTCACATTAGTTACAGTGAATGATAAATTTGCATCTGGCTGCCTTTAATTGGTACAAGTTTTTATGAAATTTTCCCTTGCTCTTGCCTACATCTTTTTGTTAAAGTTGAAACTTACTACCATTCGCCCCTTGCACTTCATGATCTCTGACTTGTATTACTTGGGAGAAACATTGAGAAATATTCTTTCGTTTTGTTCATTGTCTTACAAAATGAGACAAGAATATAATTTGATTTGCACATTATTGCATAATCTTTGGATGATTCTCAAAACTGCAATTTGAAACTTCCTCAATGCAAGCTCCAGTGCAGCAGAACAATAGAGGCCATTCACTACGGCCAGACAGTGTGAATATGTTCCAGGAGCAATTTGATGGTGTAAGGAAAAATTCGAGAATACAAACGCTGCGCAACAGTGGGGAGAATTTTTTGTGCTATTTTTGTTTGCAATGGAACTAATAAATTTAACCATTACACATCTACATAGAAAACCGGTGAAGCCTTATCACAATCTGTATTGATCTGTGAATATGTATAATGAAAAGTTATAATATACCATGTGACGATAACTTAATGACAGAAAATTCTAATCTGTCATTGTTTATAAGGACAAATGTAACGTTTCACTAAAAACACTTCAGAAATGAAATGGCTTCATACTAGCTTGCATCTATCACTGCCCATTGGACACAATGGAAAGGTATAGTGAAAGAATCCAAATTCTTCAACTGTGATGTTACAACGCCTCAGTTACCATTATATTAACTATGCTGGCCCTTCAATATCATGATCTTGTACTACTGAGATAAACACCCTTTTGGAGAGGATATCAGATATTTGAGGTATACATGTATTCCAACATCAATTTTAATAGCTTCAAAATATGATCAATTTTAAATTTATTATTGAGACCCATGACACAGAACATCAACGAATTTTTTAAAATATTGCAAATCAAGCAATCCATTGGTTAGTAATAACAGTCTTGATTTGAAAGGTTGTTACATTTCTGTAATTATGAAAGTGGGTTCATGACTAATTGTATGTAGGATTAAATTAGCATTCAGCTAGCAGGATTTCCAGGGCTATCTCTGTTGATATTTTATTTCCTACATGCTTAGTTTCTTTTCCTCATGGTTTTTCTTGTATTCTTCATTCTTGGGAGGTGTCAGTTAAATCCAGTATTTATTGCCCACACTAATAATCCTTGAGAAGATGATAGTGAATTGTCCATCTGGTGTAGATATATCCACAATGCTGTTAGGAAGGTAGTTTCAGAATTTTAAGGGAAATGCAATTTAATTCCAAGTCTGGATGGTGTGTGGCTTTGAGGGGAGCTTACAGGTGGTGGTGTTCTCATGAATCTGTTGTGCATACCTTCCTAGGTGGTGGAGATTGATGTTTTGGAAGATACTGTTGAAGGGCCCTGGTAGAGTTACTGCAGTGCATCTTGTAGGTGAAACACACTGGTGTCACTCTGCATTAGTGTTGGAAGGAGACAACACAGTATGGAGCTGGACAAACACAGCAGGCCAGACAGCAGCAGAGGAGCAGGAACGTTGACATTTCGGGTCAGGACCCTTCTTCAGAAATGGGAAGAGACAATGGAGCTGAGAAATAAATAGAGGAGGGATGGCACCTTCCCCAGTCCCACCCCTCCTCTCTATTTATTTCCCAGCTCCCTCCCCAGGAGGTACGGCAGGTAGTTACTGATCAGTTTGGGATGATGTGGTAAGAAATTTTGCCGTGTCTCACAGAGAAACCCTCTATGAAACTTGACTCAATTAACACTTAGCCAAAATATGACAATATTCAGCCCAAGGGAATTCCCATATCTCAATGACTATGACCCAATCCCTGATCAACTTGGAAGGATGGTCCTTACTAATGAGTAACTAGTCCCCTGACTGATATCCATGCAGTTCCCTTACTAACATATTGCTAATTTCCTTACCGATTGCATTGGATTAGCAGTATTCAATATGACCCTCTCTATAGGTGGTAATAAAATGAAACCTGTGACCCTGACTACCCTGAAAGGCCAACTGACCATGTCCAAGTCCCTGGACTGAGATCACATGCTGCCCTTGATTGACTGTGACAGGATCCTGGATTTGACCAAGGAGTATTCCATTGAAGACTTTGAGGCATCACCAATTGGTTGAAGCACATGTGTAAGCTGCGGAGACACAATGCAGCATGATATCGCACAGAAACTTGTCCACTCCCATCACTGATCTCTGCTGATGACCATTACAAACTGCCTTTCTACAATGAAAGATGCCAGTGCACCCCAAAGTATATCATTAAAGTGGTTCACTGTATTTATGGTGAGTCAGAGCCATGATGATATAATGAGGGTAGTGTGTCCCTGCTGCCAGCCTCTATAGAAAAGGTGTTTGGGTAGTCACCACCAATGGAGCGTACCCTGAGATGGCAGGCACTGTTGACCAAAATGGAAATTCTGAGGAGCAAGTGGCAAATGGGAGCTGCCAGGTACCTGCTCAGACTTCCATGTTAGGAATTGTCACAGTCTAGTTTCTGGGCAGTATGTGCAAGGATAACAAACTGTATATAAATAAGGCAAGAATAAGATAATAATGAGAAGTTAGTGCATGCAAACTAGCCCATCTGCCACTCACTAATGAGTTATTTGTCTCACTATTCAAACCTTGCATGGAAAATTGGACATTTTCCCCCTGACATAGAGAATCTCATTTTTCTAATCTTGCCATACTTTCCCAATAGACTTACCATTGCCCACCTCATTCAAAGGCTGGGAACATTAAATCCTAGCGTCAAACATGGCACTTATTTCTTTCCATCCCTGATTTGACATCTCCATCTTTTACTTCCTATAGTGTTGTGCTCACAAAACTAATCTGTCTTGTATTTGAAAATATTCTAACTAATATATGTGCTTCATTCTGTTTTGAGCTTTTGTTTCATAGCATTTTTTTTCTACTTCAATTAATTATTCCTGTGTGCTGCAGAAACCTAAATCCTCTGGTTTCTTGGTGGCTTGCTTGAAAATATGATTCTGCACTATACTAGCTATACTCAATGAGGTTTCCAAGTTTCTTTGAAACTGAAAGGTCTACCTTCATGTGCAGGCTTGTTTGCCCCACCTGATACAGGAGTGGTGATGCTCTATGTTTCTGCAGCGGCCTAAATGTTTATACTGATTATAACCTGATAAGTGCAACTCAGCAATTTTAAAATGGGTTTCCAGGAGCAGGATTTGTGGAGTAAACTGTGCACAATTGCTAAATTAATAACTTTAGGTTACCAGTTCCTTTACCCCAAGATCTTATTAGGTTTTTTGATAACATTACTGATAAGTAGAAGCATCAATAATGATTTAAATTTTTTTGGCATTTCCTGAATCAAGCAAGGATTGTTCATAAATGTTAAGTATTGATATAAACGATTTCTCACCTGTGTTGACATTGTAGGCAGAATGAACAGGATAAGAAATCCCTCAAATTCGTCAACCTGGTATGTGATTGAGTTAAATTTATGTACAGTTTAAGTGGAATATATTATGACTCTCAGCATGAGTGTTAATGATCCAATTAATAATGACTGTTTCCTTCTCAGAGGTGCGTTGTTATTCACTTCCTGCATTTCCATATGGATCATATGTGTGCTCCAAGGGGACACGCGTGGATTCCCAGTGTGAATACATATGTGAGCAAGGATACCAACTGGAAGGAGATAGAATGAGAGTGTGCCTGGAGAATGGCCAGTGGAGTGGAAGTGAACCTATGTGTGTTGGTAAATTGGACTGTAATCCATTTAGCTTTGTACTTATTAAATCTTATTAAATCCTTGAACCTTTGGAAAAAAAAGAAATGAGTTTTAATTTCAGTTTGGATCATCTAACCTTATGCTTCAGACAATGTTCCTTAACACTCTACCTTACACAAATATTTTAGTTCGAAGTCTGTAATGAAAATGTTGTTGTCAAAAGATACCAAAAATCCAGTGAGGTTTCTCAGTGTTGGTGTTTTATTTTCACCATAGAAATCTCTGCAACCATATTGTATGTTTTCAGTATTTCCTCCTTGCATTTGGAGCTTCTTACTGGTATTACTTCTGTGAAAATTGTTGCTAATGTTAGCAGTTGAATGCTTAAACTACTTGCATGGTATTTCTTGGCTGCTATTTTATGACAGGTGTTACCCTATTTCAAATAATTGATTAACCTTTCTATTAAAATAATTAGTGCACTCAGTAATATGGCTAAGAGTAACTTCTAACATTTTTTTCTTAGTTTAAACAGGTTTTGCACCTGTGCTAGCTGAGGTGAGGGATCCGATTGTGGATCTTTTAATTAACCGGCACCAGCATCAAATTAAAACGTTTCCTCAATTTTAGCATTCATTAATGTACTGGTGCAAATGTTCCTATCATTTGTGTACCCTTTTAGAATGTGCATGTTCCTGTCTCCATTGGGAATTAGGTTGAAATTGGCTAAGGCAATGGAATGTCTCATGGTCTCAGCAGGGCTGAAGTAGAATCCACCAAGAGCAGAGAGAACCTGTTGAGACAGCAGGGACTTTTAACCATTACTTCAAGTTGGCTTCACCAGAAAGCCTAGAGATTACATAAATTTATGTATTAGAAACAAAATTGACTTCGTGTTCTCAGGCCAGGATGTATATATCTTAAAAATATTTTACAGGGAACCTAATTGAACTACATATATCCAAAGTTACCTGGCTTGATCCATGGTATGTGCTCACTTGGTGTTCTCTGCGATATAAAGATGGAGCTGTTGCAATTAATTAACATTAGCGCTCCAGAGCTAGTGAAGCAAAGAGTCAGCTGAGCTTTATATACCTGATGACTATTCATAAACTTTGTTCTAAATGTGTTTATAGAATCTTGTCAGCTGAGAACAGTATCAATGCTGCTTCTGATTCTCCCCTCTATCCACACATTATTCATAGCCAAAGACCACGCATGGGAATTAAACACATGGGCGTGCAACTCTAGAACAGCTGTTAACTTTAAAACAATATCCCAGCAACAGGACAGTTGGGATTCAAGGACACAATTGGAATGTAAAACAATACTAATTGACAATTTCTTGATTTTAATAGATTATGAACCTCCAAGGATAAAATGCCCAGGGTCCAGGGAGAAGGTGGCTGAACCGGGGCAGCTGACTACACGTGTATATTGGGACTCACCGCGCATAAAAGATGTAGCTGATAAACACAGTACTAAGTTAGTGTGAAACATCAGATCTCTGCTTTTCATTTTATTTTTATAACTATTTGATCTTGGGGAGACAAACTCTCGTGTCCTGTTCAGGTCAACGAAAATGGAAGTAATTGGAACCAAATAAGCAATGGCATCAAGGCAGGAACTGTATAGGAGGGAGATGGGAGGGAATAGGAGAGGAAGAGGGGCTAAGGACGGTGAGGTAAAGTGAATTGGAGGAGAGAGAGAAAGGGAGGGGGAGATTAGGATGAAGAGGATAGTTACTGATAGGGGCATACAGTAGTAGCTTCCTGGATCCAAGGGGAGGCAATGGCCTAGGGGTATTATTGCTGGACTGTTAATCCAGAGACCCAGGTAACGTTCTGGGGATCCAGGTTTGAATCCTGCCACAGCAGATGTTGGAATTTGAATTCCATAAATATCTGGAATTAAGAGTCTAATAATGACCATGCATCTATTGCCGATTGTTGGAACGGCCCATCTGGTTCAGTACTGTCCTTTAGGGAAGGAAACTGCCATCTTTACCCAGTCTGCATGTGACTCCAGACCCACAATGATATGGTTGACTCTGAACTGCCCCCTGGGCAATTAGGGATGGGTAATAAATGCTGGCCTGGCCAGCGATCCCCTGATCCCGTGAATGAATTTAAAAATAATTTAGAATCTCTGGAGGACGGCTGAGCATTGAATTAGCAACATTGCTCAGTGAAGTGATATGGATTTTCTGCAAGGGGTCAAGGGTAAACGAAGGGAAAATCTTCCAGCAGAATTGGGTGGAAGCATGTGTAGGAGAACATTTGATAATCTCACAGGTTTTTAATTACATTTTAGATAAGCATGTGTATATGTTATTTATCTCCTTTGTTATCTATTCAAAATATTTACTAGCTGTGGCCAAGGCTGCCCCGTGGTGACATCTTGTGGTCAGAGACCATGTTTGCATGCAGACCCGATCTGCGTTTCTACGTTAAGTATTATCATGCCACAAAAGGTGGTTTAAATAACTGCTTCCATTTAATATTGAATGCTGCTATAAATGCAGCAGCACAAATACTTAAATGGTATTTCATTGCTTTCAAACATCAATGCGTTACAGCTGGCAAAATTTACTTTTCTCGGGACTGGGAGTACTAATGCCAGTTGTACTTCCCTGCTCCTGGCTGCAGATTAAACTTCCCAGGATTTGGTAATCTGGTGTGTCGCACGTCCATCCTAACAGCTGCAGCATTTGAACATAAAAACATCACATTAGATTCTGTGTTCCTTCACTGGTGAGTTTGAAGGCACAGGGCATGTAAAATCCAGTGGATGATCTCCCTGCCACATACCATGTGCTCTGACCTGCCAGTAATCAAACATAGGGAAGAGGCATCAGGCTGCCTACTTGCCCTTAGGCTTGTTTGAGCCTCTTATGGTGCCAATTAATCACCACGTAAAGATCTCATCTGCCCTCCTGGCATTTACCCATTTTGATGGAAGGCCCAAGCAATTTGGGAAATTTGGAAGGGTTAGCGTGTGGGCTGGTATCAGGGGTGACCAAGTCCTCAGGGACCATTGGAGGTTCTCGCCCAATCTGACATCCCCTTTAAGGTTACCCCCTCACGACATCTTGAACCTGGCACTACACCTTCTCTCCTTTGCTGAGACCCCAAGTGCAGACTTACCTGGGCTCCTCCTGTGGTGGGACTGCCCGTAGTGCCAGCTGTAGTCACTGTTTGGTGCTATGAGGATGGAGAGCTGTCCATCATCCGATTGGCTGGCAACATTCTAAGGCAGGAGATCGTCTTGAGAGACGTAGGTTCTCCGTAAAGCAATTAATGTTGCTCCTAGCATTAAATTATGGTGGGGAAGGCATCTAAAGCATGAGCAAGCTCTCTCCAACAGTTTAGCTGGGATGGTTGGGGGTAGAAGATTGGGAACCTGTAAAATCTAACCCAGGATATCTAGTACCAATCCAGCAACTTGGCAAGATAATGCAGCTATGATTTACATCTGATATAGTAGGAACTGCCGATGCTGGAGAACCTGAGATAACAAGGTGTAGAGCTGGATGAACACAGTAGGCCAAGCAGCATCAGAAGAAGGGTCTCGACCCGAAACGTCAGCTTTCCTGCTCCTCTGATGCTGCTTGGCCTGCTGTGTTCATCCAGCTGTACACCTTTTTATCTATGATTTACATCTTATGCTTTGATGCTGTGAGCATATAAATTTACAGAATTCTTCAGCAGTGATTTGTCAAATATTCAGATCTGACTGTCAGATAATAAACCTCTCCTGTCTCCTGATGTTCTTTCACAGAATAGTTCTGAGAGGACCACCCTCAGGTTCTGAATTTGGAAAGGGGGAACATATTATTCGCTATGTGGCGTATGACAGAGAGAGGAACAAAGCCTCCTGCAAGTTTACTGTCACAGTTCATGGTGGGTCACCTACCACATAGCTTGCATCTTTTCTGTTTAACACCTTCAGAGATGTATGATAGCATGGTACCAACAGTTAAAATGACATTCATATGAATTGTTCAGTTCAAATAAACCATCAGAGAAACAACCATTTGGAATAAGAAATATAAAATGATTTCAATGAATAATAAGAAAGAAATGTGAGTGGCTGAGCTTTTGTGTAAGTAATGAAAATAGATTGGAAGACAGGAAAAGCATTAAATAAGTGAAAATAAGTTAGAAATGTTGTCAAGTAATGGAGGTCAGGGAAAGCTGAAACTCCACTGCCTCAGTTCACTGGCACAAATGAAATGGAACAGGACTCTTAATCACTCAATTTCCATCCCCACAGATCCATATCTCAAACCTTGGGCTTTGGGTAATTTACCTGGTAGGAATATCTTTAGAAGCTTGAGGCATACAAGGACTGAGTATCACTAGTTCAATATTTACTCCCATAAATTAGAGCTGAGCTCTGTCTACTTCTATCAGTACCAAACCCCATGTGATTTTATATCATCATGACACACCTGCCCATGTACTTGCTCAGCAGCTATTATCACAGTATTGACACAGTTAAGCCCTGTATTCTATAATTCTCCCATCCCACCCCCACAAACCCAAGTGGTTAAATTCCCAAGGATAGGTGGAACACTTACAGACACAAAACAAAGTTGTGGAGGGCAGTAGGTGGAAAACGTATTTCTGAGGTTTATACCGATGAAGTAAAGCCATTGTTTTTGAGTAAGGAACTGCTTTCTGATGGATGAAGCTTGAATATAAGTAAGATTAGGGTTCAAGGTTAGTGCATTTCAGTTTGGAGATATTTTGAAGCAGTTATTTGTGTGATATTTAGGAAATTTATTGTCATAAATGGTAGAAGCCCATGTTATCCCTCCAATTTTGTTTGCCTTTTGTCTCTGTGCTCGCACTGCATTGGGACTACACAGACTTTGGTTGTTGTACAAATTCTCACTCAAGAGGCTATTCCTCATATGTGAACCTACGCAGAGGTGACAGCAGGATAGTTTGATCAATAAGGCTGTCACTAGTCCTAATCCTGCACTCACCTGATGTCCACACGATTTACATTCAGCATACATCAATCAGCAACAATCTGGAGTCAAAAGCCTTTTTAATTCCAGCACTGGGTATTTGGGCCAATTGTAGTGACCACTTAACTGCCTTGGAAGGCATTAGGTAGTTTATTGTAGATAATCATCATCTCATGTATGGCTTAGTAGAACATGACAGGATATTTATCCACTACGCCATTAGGTCGCCTTACTGTGCAGTGAAGTTAATATAAAGTTGGAAATTATTGACTATTTCAGAGGATGAATTCTTAACCTGTTTGTATGATAGCCTCTTGTTTAAATGAACTTGTTAATGCTTCTGAAGATATGTTAGAGGAATGTCATAAAGCTAAGAATTTGACCATAACATTGCCAACAACAATCCCTCTATTTGAATAAATAGCTTACTCTTTTTTTATTATTGTGGAGTGAATGAGACCTGTGGGAGATCCTACTGCAGTATTCAAGATAATTGCACTCTAGTGATGTATATGATATGATTACCAAGTTTATAATAAGGGGACATGATTTCAGGCTGAGAATAGCAGGCTGTTTGGATTTGACTGTTTAACTGTGGGTGGTAAATAATGGGACAGCTGCCAGGCAGCGAATGGAGGCAAATAGTCTTCTAGAGATATTAGAGAGTCCAAGAGGCAATTACTAAAAATTTAGGTCAAACAGATCCCAATTCTTTATATCCATTTAACTCTATTATTTGTCGGTGTTCCTCTCTCTACAATTTGAATAGTGATCACAGATCACAGTGGTCACAGATGATTGAGCTTTAAAACCAAAATCTCTCCTGTTCTCATGACTTGTTTACAAGCAGATTGTGATTTTGTATTTCCCCCTTTGTTTTTTCATAAAAGAGAAAATAGCGGAATATTTCCCCTACTTCCTTTGTTTGTGAGCTCTGACTTTGCAAGAACTGTAGCTGCACTATGATAGTTAAGTTTCAGAAGTAGGGTTATTTCACACACTCTTGGACCCTGGGGTGGCAGATGTTGGGTAATACTTCACAATGTAGGCTCTGATACAAACATTCAAGGAGAGAGGTAATAGAACAAAAATATTCCATTAGTGAAAATTTAAGTATGAATAACAATTTCTTTGCTTTTTAAGATCGAGTCCAACAGGCTAAAATTAGTGTCAGTAATCCAGAATGCTTCTTGGGGATGGTTGGTTGGCTAGCCAGAAGCTTGGTAGTTGTAGGAAATTTCTTCTCCTCAAAAATCTTAAGAATTTCTTTTCAGGGTGTAACGTGTTGATGAAAGAAAATTTTACTTGCAGATGTCAAATCCGAATTGTTAGTTGTTTTTTTTTTATTTCTTATACAGATTAGAGGCTTTTTCATTGTAGCTTACAGTAAGGGGCATTGAATGAGTAGATGTGAATGGAGTAGCTCTCATCTCTTACCTGACTGCTTTTTTTCTTTCAAAATTGTGAATTCAAAAACAGTTGGTTCAATACTGTGGAAGTCATGTGAGCAAACTTCTTTGTGCAGGGAGGAGAAACAGTTACAAAAGTTTGCATTGCTACTCCAAGGGTTAAGTGGAAAGTCACTAACACTATTCCATTATGTAAAGGTTTCTCATGGACACAATCATTCCTGTATCAGATTATAACACAGTAGTGAGTGTTCTGGACCCATTAGGACAGATGTAGGTGTTAATTAGTTGTCATTGACTTGAGGGGGTTCCAGAAGGTTATTGCCACGTGATTATAAAAGTGGATTCTTCACTCTGTCTGAAAAACAGTCTCGAAATATGTAGCTATGCATCAACATTTTTTCCTCTCTGTTCCTGACATTACCAGTTAGAAGATGCCCTGTCCTGAAGCCGCCTGTCCATGGTTACATCACTTGTACATCGGCTGGTAATAACTATGGGGCAACCTGTACTTACACATGTGAGGGAGGCTATGAGCGACAGGGAATCTCCAAAAGGGTGTGTCTGTTCAATCGAAGCTGGTCTGGAGTGGCGCCATCTTGTGTACGTAAGTGAATTAAGTTGAATATTGGGAATGTGGCACTGTAATCTTCTCCATGGGAAATGAGCATTCAGATCTGTATGATGCTGGTGCTGCTGCCGCATCTTGCTTTGTAAATGGGATAAATGGGACTGTATCGCTCACATATTTAGTGTAGATAATCTGAGTTCTGTTTACAGCACAACAATCAGTAGCCATCTCAAAAACAAATGTTGTTGCTAATGTTAAACTTTGATTACTCATCAATATTATGGCTGTTATCAGTTAAACATGCGACATTATGTACTCCTGGGTGTGTTTATGGGGTTGGGCATGACAGGGTTGATGGTAGATTGCCACTTTCCTATCTGCTCCCTGTTGACTCCCACAATAAAGGGAATGAGTGACCTCTAAACTTGGAAGCCCATATAAATGCATAACTAACAGTCAATTAAAACCATAATGCAGTTGGTGTGGATAGCTGAACAGAAGTGGGTAACTCTCTTTTTACCAAAGTATATCAAGAGAAAGAGAAGGAACTTGGTTACTACCCTCAGGAAGACTCTTACACATGGGACACATAGGGGAAATCCATCCTGGAAGATAGTCCCACTTCCTTCCTTTTGTTTAAAGTATACTCCAAAAACTCTCCCACTGTCCTCTGTGCCTTCCACCCTGCCACCCACTATCCTTGGGTAAAACACAGATGCATTCAGTCTTCTTTGTGGGCCTGTCTGTGGCTATAGCTCGAAGATCTGAGTCTGACATCTGAGTTTGTTGTCTGATAGAAAGCAGTTTGCATTCTTCACAAATGCAACTATTTTAGCTACTGTCAGCTAATGTCCTTTTCTTTGAAAAGTGTCTTGCCAAAAATTACATGATCTATATCTGGCTGATGGCAAATTAATATTTCAGATATTACATCTTCATAACAAAGTGAACAGCTTTGGTTTCTACAAATTTGTATTTGCATTGTAATGATTCCAACCAAAACCTTCCCTGAATTATCAAAGACAAGAGAAAATATAAAATGTACCCATGTCCTGAAGCAAAACAATAATCCAAATGCTGTTGGAGGAAGGCCTGCGAGATCAAAGAGGTACAAAGAACGCATAAATTATACTGAAAAAATGTTTCAGAATAAAACATTAACAACAAGTAGGAATTGACCAAGAGAAGAGGAAGCTATAAATTGTGAGTGGAATTGGTACGGGGTTGACCTCTGGAACACAGATACCAACTGAAGGCCAGGCACTTTCCCACAAGGTGAGAGAGAAGTGCTGTTTTGCTTTTCACCTTAGACATGTATTGCTTTCTCATTTGCAATTGACAATTCAAGGGAGGTAGAAAGATATATATTTCAATCAATCAATGCAAAGTGTGGTAACTATAGATGGGTAACATCAATGGCCTTTCGCTATCAGCATATGAAGAAACCTTGTTGGTGTGCTCTTGGTCGTTTGTTGCTGAGTCTTCACAATCGTGTGAACTTGATGAATTTAGCATAAGTAATGTCAGCACAAAGCTGCTATGTTGCATAACTGGACATCAGTTAGGGAGTACTTTGGCCCCTTCTTCACTCCCCTCCAATGGCTGTATCTCTATATGCAGGCTACCAAGTAGGTTTTCTGTAAAGAGAAACATGTCATGTATGCAATGTGATGGTAACACCTTTCTCTTATATAATTGCAGTAATCGAAATTAACGTTGACGTGAATTCAGTGGCTGCTCTCATGGACCAGTTTTATGAGATGCAGCGTCTCTTCATCATATCCTCTCCAAGTCCATCTGATATGTACTACAACCTACAAATAAGCATGCTACAGGTTCGTAAATAGGATCTGGTAGTCAATACTGATGAGCAGAGGTAAAATCCTCAAATTATATTTCTGCCTATTTCTCACTGGCAACGGACCATCATAACAAGAATTTATGATGAATGGTAATATAGGAATTTGTCTCACTAGGATTTAAAATGGATTACTGCATTCATTCATCATTTTGATCATCGATAAATTGAGACTTTTCTCAAATGAACAACTCACTGAACAACTTTTCACAAAGAGATGTCTAGGAAATTTTGTGACAGTTGAAAGGAAGAAGCCACTTTGGATTTGGTGCTTGGCAATGAACCAGGCCAAGTGTTAGACCTGTTGGTAGGAGAGCATTTTGGCGGTAGCGATCATAACTCGGTTACTTTTACAATTGTCATGGAAAAGGATAGGTACATACAGTAGGGTAAGGTTTATAATTGGGGGAAGGGTAATTATAATTCTGTTAGGCAAGAACTGGATAACATAAATTGGGAACAGATGCTGTCAGGGAAGAGCACTATAGTAAAGTGGAGATTGTTTAAGGAATGCATACCGCGTGTGCTCAATATGTTTGTCCCTAGCAGGCAGGGAAGATGCAGTCGAGTGAGGGAGCTTTGGTTCTCAAGAGAGTTCAAATGACTGGTTAAGAGGAAGGAGGATGCTTATATTTAGGAAACAAGGATCGGAAAAGTCTCTAGAGGGATACAAGTTAGCCAGGAAGGAGCTAAAGAAAGGGCTTAAGAGAGCTAGAAGGGGGCATGAGAAAACCTTGACAGATATGATCAAGGAAAACTCCAAGGCTTTTTACAGGTACGTGAGGAATAAGAGAATGACCAGAGAAAGGGTAGGGCCGATCAAGGATTGTAAAGGGAATTTGTGCACGGAGCCTAAAGAGATAGGAGAGGTCCTTAATGAATATTTTTCTTCGGTATTCACAACTGAGAGGGACCTAGTTATAGGGGAGGACAGTGTGAAACAGGCTGGTAGGCTAGTGGAGGTAGATGTTAGGAAGATGTACTAGCAATTTTGAGGGACTTGAAGATAGATAAGTTCCCCGGGCCTGATGGGATTTATCCAAGGATTCTATGGGAAGCAAGGGAAGAGATCGCAGGGCCTTTGGCGATGATCTTTTCACTATCCACGGATATAGTGCCGGAAGATTGGAGAGAGGCAAACATCATTCCCTTGTTCAAAAAAGGGAACAGGGATAATACTGGAAATTACAGGCTAGTTAGTCTTACTTCAGTGTTGGGCAAGTTATTGGAAAGGGCTCTGAGAGATAGGATTTATGATCACTTGGATAGGCACAGTTTGATTCGTGATAGTCAGCATGGATTTGTGAGGGGTAGATCATACCTCACAAACCTTATTGAATTCTTTGAATAAGTGACCAAACACATGGATGAAGGTAGAGCAGTGGATGTGGTATCCATGGATTTAAGTAGGGCGTTTGATAAGGTTCCCCATGGTAGGCTCATACACAAAGTAAGGAGGCATTGGATAGGGGGAAATGTCGCAGATTGGATTCAGAATTAGCTGACCCTTAGAAGACAAAAGGTGGTAGTGGACGGAAAATATTCAACATGGTGCTCAGTTAAGAGTGGTGTGCCACAAGGATCTGTTCTGGGTCCCCTTCTATTTGTGATTTTTGTAAATGATTTGGATGAAGGAGTGGAAGGGTGGATTAGTAAGTTCACGGACGATACGAAGGTAGGTCGAGTTGTGGATAGTGCATAGGGCTATTCTAGGTTACAGAGGGACATTGATAGGATGCAGAGCTGGGCTGAGAAGTGGCAGATGGAGTTTAACCCTGAAAAGTGTGAAGTGATTCATTTTAGAAGGACAAACTTGAAAGCAGAATACAGGGTTAACGGAAAGATTCTTGGCAGTGTGGAGGAGCAGAGGGATCTTGGGGTTCATGTTCACAGTTCCCTGAAAGCTGCCACCCAGGTGGATAGAGTTGTTAAGAAGGCGTATGGTGTGTTAGCTTTCATTAAAAGAGGGATTGAGTTCAAGAGCCGTGAAGTTATGCTCCAGCTATAGAAAACACTGGTTCAGCCACATCTGGAGTATTGTGTCCAGTTCTGGTCGCCTCATTACAGGAAAGATGTGGAAGCATTGGAAAAGGTGCAGAGGAGATTTACCAGGAATGTTGCCTGGAATGGACAGAAGGTCTTACAAGGAAAGGTTGAGAGAGCTAGAGCTTTTCTCTGTACAACGATGAAGGATGAGAGGTGACTTGATAGAGGTGTACAAAATGATCAGAGGTATAAATAGAGTGGACAGCCAGAGACTTTTTCCTCGGGTGGAGGTAGCTATTATGAGGGGCCATAGTTTTAAAGTGAGTGGAGGTAGATATAGGGGAGACATCAGAGGTAGGTTCTTTACTCAGAGAATGGTAGGGGCATGGAATGCATTGCTGGAGAGGGTAAGTGGAGTCGGCCTCCTTAGGGGCATTTAAGCAGCTATTAAATAGGCATATGGATGATAGCACAAGGTAGAGATGGAGATTAGATAGACCTTAGATTTAGGGCAAAAGTTCGGCACAACATCGTGGACCGAAGGGCTTGTACTGTGCTGTACTGTTCTATGTTCTATGAAGCCCCTTGCTGTCTATCTCATCACTGGTAAAATGTAACAAATGAGTACTCTAAGCCAAACTTTTTAAATGAACTTTTAGTCAAATATTGGCCCAGGTATCCTAGTAACCAGATAGTCATTGGAGCAGTACAAAATGGAGTTGCATGTTGGGACTCCGCAGAGTTCCACAAACAACAGACTCCAAGGGACTTGCTCGGGAAATTGAAGATTCTGATGGGCAATTCCCCTTCATCTAGAACTCTCTGAAACAAGAACACTTAGATTGGAGGGTTCACAAGGTTCTTCTTTCATTAAGTTAATTGTTACTCAGGAAAACTTAGACAATTGAAAATGTAATCCTACTTCTGTTAGCTGACCCCCTAACTTAACTTATCCCCTCCCCAAACTATGCATTGCATGACCCCTTACATCTCTTGGACCCCTGAAAACCATTCCCCCCTCCCCAACCCAAACTTTTTCCATCACCCCACCCAGCAGTGACAAATCAGGAGGGGTGTAGGAGGCAGTGCCCTTGGTAAAAGATGTAGGAAGAGGAATTTTCTAGGAAGTAATGGATCATGACATTAGAGTCCGAACCCTCACCAGGCATCATGCACTTACGGAGGATTCTATTTGAGCTGTAGTAACTATTAAGGCATGAATCTCAAGTACAGAAATTTCCAAATACTTGACAAGTGACAGATTCCAGCTTGGATTGGAGCTGCAGCAATAAGTGATGATAATGAGGGAAGGGAGCTTGAGCAGTTGCATTGGAGCCTCCAGCTGTTGTCAACATTGAGGGAGATCACTGGGAATGGTAGCTGGGATAGTTGAACTGACCCCAAAAGACACAATTCCCTTTAGAGGTTAAGAAGGCCTGATGGGAATGAGGAAACACTCAAAGGATTTCCTTAATGAAATCTAAACCATAGGCTTTATTCCATGTAAATTTTTAAATCTTAATTTCCCTTCATGTTTATAATGACCTTATGCCAATAGAACAAATAATCCCTGCTTCATTAATTTTTGACCATTGTATATTCAAGTCTCATGTTCCAGGCTAGTGAAGTAGGAGCTGCTGTAAAAAGGTAGGGAGCCAGCAAAGTTTATTGAGGAGGGATTTCATTCAGAAGGAATGAGCTGACAGATGAATGGGATGGTGTTCTGAGACAAAGAGGTGTCGGGATGATTCCAGACTTGGGAAATAGGCAAACTCAACTGTTTGAGTGACAAATGACATTGAAAATTATAATTTCTTATGTTTTTCTCTAGAAACTGAAAATGGTCATATGACTAATTAATAGAGATCTCTAACCATGATTTTTTAAAATTTCTAATCTTCCTATTTTATAAAATATAATTATATTTGGTATCTTTAAAGAATAAAGACCGTCAATAGAATATTGCTTACATGGAGAGTAAGGAATATGTGTTGAACGACAAAGCTGCAAGATATTTTTCGTGAATGTTGTTACTAACTAATCTCTCTCACTGAAGCGTATTGTTTCTATCCCTATTAGGAAGCTGCCTGTGGTCTGGAACTGAGACAAGTAACAATAATAGAATTGGTTGGAAATCCACCAAGAGTAATGGGACGTATAAAGGAACAGGAGCTTTCTTCAGAAATTGTTGATCAACTCAGGTAAAAGGCTAATATGAATTAACTTTCAAATGTGGGCTGAATTTATGATTTTGCTATAAACTGAAGTCAGCTTGGAGGTGAGGTAAGAGTGACTGTCGTTGACATCAATGTTGCATTTGAATGCTTGTGGCATCAAGGAGCCCTACCAAAACTGGAGTTAATGGGAATGAGGGGAGGGGGTGAGTTCTCTGCTGGTCGGAGTTATACCTGGCAAAGGAAGTTGGCCATTGTGGTTGGAGGTCAGTCCTCTCAGATCCAGGAAGTCTTTGCAGGAATTCCTCAAGATGGTATCCTTGGCACAACCATTTTCAACTACTTTATCAATGACCTTCCATCCAACATAATGTCAGAAGGAGGGATGTTCGCTGAAGACTGCACAATGTTCAGCACCATTCTTTAGTTCTCAGCTGCTGAAACAGTCCATGCCCAAATGCAACATGACCTGGATAATTTCGAGGCTTGGGATGATAAGTGGAATGTAACATTTGTGCCGGACAATTGCCAGGCAATGACCATCCCCAGCAAAATAGAATCTAACCATCACCCCTTGATGTTCAATGATATCCCTATTACTGAATTCCTCAACTTTTCAACATCCTGGGAGGGCCATTGACCAAAAACCGAACAGGACTAACCATATAAATATTGTGGCTGTAAGACCAGGTTAACGGCTAGGAATTTTGCAGTGAGTAACTCACCTCTTGACTCCCCACAGCCTGTCCGTTATCTACAAGGCATAAGTCAGGTATGTGATTTAATACTTCCTATTGGCCTGGATGGGTGCAGCTTCAACAAAACTGAAAAGGCTTTATACCTATATCAGCTCACTTCATTCGCACCACAACCACAAACATTCACTCCCTCTACCATTGATGCTCAGTAGTAGTAATATGCACTGCAGAATTTCACCGAGGCTCCTAACATCTTCCAAACCTATGATCACTACCATCTAGTGGGACAAGATACATGGGAACACCACTGTCTGCAAGTGCCCTTTCAAGTTATTCACCGTGCTGACTTGGAAGTATCTTAGTGTTCCTTTAGTGTCACTGGATCAAAATCCTGGAATCCCTTTCCTAACAACTTTGTGGGTCTACCTACACCAAATGGACTGCAATAGTTCAAGAAGACAGCTCACCACTACTTACTCAGGGCAACCAAGGATGGGCTACAAATGCTGACGCAGCCAGGGGCACCCACACCTTGTGAATGAATTTTTAAAATAAGTGCTGAGCTGAATGGTACAAATGAGGTACACTGCTTTCAGTACTCCTTTCTAAATCGATCTATTTGAGTGAATAAGGAACATAATGGAAGTTTTGATCATCAGGCTATTTGAAATAGAGTGTTTACTAAGTTTTCCCCTAATCCTAAATAGCAGGAAGCAGATTCTGGTTTCTTGTGGACATTTCTTGTCACCATACTCCATGAACTGAATTTTACTTGCCAACCAAGGTAGGAAAACAAGCAGGATCTGTAAATTAGGGAATTGTACCATTAGTAGCATACCCACTGCCAGTCCATCTATCCCACAATGATGTTGCAGATGATGAGGTGGTTGCCTGCCCATAACCCAGAGAGACTCTTAAGTGGGCAGTTAATGCCCAATTAAACACTTCATCTTGGCCTTGCTCTGACGTAAGGGGCAGTGAGGAAGTTCATGAAAGAAGGAATACCTCCTCCTCTGGACTCCAGTGTCAATTGGACAGCTCCCCAAATTCCCACATCCATCTGTCTCATTCAGCAGGCATCCTCCCCCATCGCACCTTACATCTATCAAAAGAAATGTTCATGTCAAAATGGCTTTGTGCAGGGGAGATCTTGTCTCAAATTTGGTTGCGTTTTGTGAAGAAGTGACAAAGGTGATCGATGAGATTAGGGCAGTGGATATTGCCTATATAGACTTTAAAGCATTTGACAAGTTCCCTCAAGGTAGGCTGGTCCAGAAGATTAAGCCACAAGGGATCCACACTGAGTTGATAAAGTGGATATAAAATTGACTTGGTCTTAGATGACAGGTGCTGTTTCTGGAGGGGTGTTCTTCAGACTGGGGGTCCGTGACCAGTGATGTGCTGCAAGGATTACTAATGTTGGGACCTCTGTTATTTATAATATATGTCAATGATTTGGATGAAAATGTAGATGGTTTGATTAGTAAGTTTGCAGATGACATGAAGGAGTGATAGGTATGTAAAGTAGTTCCATGTGTTAAGTATGAAAAGGGAGAAAATAAGTCCACTGTGGTAAGAGTGAAACGAACAAGATATGGGGGGGTTGGGGGCGGGGAGGTGTGTCGGGGAGAGAAAGAGATGTAAGAGAAATGGAGTACAGAGATTATAAAAACTGAAACAACCGCGGATGCAGTAAATCAGAAACAAAATAGAAATTGCTGGAGGGGCTCAGTGGGTCTGGCAGCATCTGTGGAGAAAGGTCAGAGTTGACGTTTGACCCTTCCTTGGAACTCGGTGGGGGAGGGAGGGGTGTTGACATTGGACCCAGGGCGTTGCCTATGGTTTCTTTCCACAGATGCTGCCACATATGCTTAGCTTTTCCAGCAATTTCTATTTTCTTTTACAGGCTTATACTCTGAAGTTGTGGAACTCCAATTTTGAGTCCTTGAGGTTGTAAAGTGCCTCAGTGGTAAAGGAATTGTTGTGCCTCCGGCTTGTGTTGACCTTTATTGTAATACTGTAGCTAGCCAAAGATGGAAATGTCAACATATGAGCGAGGTGGTTATTGAAGTGACAAGCCTCTAGAAAGTTGGGTTATAATCTGCAAAAGGAAAACACAAATACAGCAGCAAATCCAGTAGACTAAATTGAAAGGAGTACAAATAAAACACTGCTTCACTTGGAGTGTGTATTTTGGGCTTTGGATGGTAAGGATTTGAATGGGCAGGTGTTGTACCTTCTGCAGTTGTATGGGCAGGTACTGTGGGGGTATGAGGGAGCGTTCAGAGTAATGGAAGAGTGGATCAGAGTGTCATGGAGAGAATTATTTCTACAGGATGCTGACAGTGAAGGGAAGGGGAAGATGCTTTTTTGTTGGTGGCTGGAGGTGGCAGAAATAGAGGAAGATGAACCTTTGAATGGAGAAACTAGTGGAGTGGAAAATGAGGGCATGGGAAATCCTAAAGTTGTATTGGGAGGAAGTGAAGTGGTGAGGGCAGAGATGCGAGAGATGTGTCAAACATAGTTAAATGTCTTATCTACCATGTTGGGGGGTGATTCTCACTTGGGTAAAGAGGGGGACTTGTCACAGGTACCCTGTTGGAAGGTGGCATCATTGGAACTGATAGGACAGGAATGGAGAAACTTGGTAAACAGAATTGAATCCTTGCTAGAAGTAGGATGTGAGGAAGTGTGGTCAAGGTAGCAGTGGGAGTCAGTGAGTTTGTAGTGTGTATTGGTGGATAGGCCATCTTCAGAAATGGAAACAGTGATGTCAAGGAAAGGAAGAGCTGGAGACGGACCAGGTGAAGGTGAGAGACAGATGGAAATTGGAAGCTAAATTCATGAACTTTTACAAATCTGGATGAGAGGAGGAGGATGGATTAAAGAAAGAGATGTGGGTAGGGGCCAGGTAGGACCAGAACAAATAATATTCTACATACCCCGCAAAACGATGAGCATATCTGGGACCCAAACTGATACCCTTAACCGTACATTTGACTTGGAGAAAGTTAGACCAGTTAAAGGAAAATTTGTCCAAAGTGAGAATAAGCTCAACTGGATGAAGGAAGGTGTCAGTGCATTTGAACTATTCAGGCTTGTCTTCAAGCAAAAGCAGAGAGTCTTCAGGTGATCCTGATGGGGAACGGATGTGCAAAGAGATTGCACATCGACAGTGAAGAGAACGAAGCTAGGGCCAGAAACTGGAAATTGTGAAACCAATATAAAGTGTCAGAAGAATCACAAATGTAAGTAGAAAGTGACTGGATGAGACTGGGGAAGAGGTGGGACTTGTATTTCGAATCAAGTTGGGAGAAATATGTTCATGTGGGGCCAGGACAGTTTGAAATGATGGGTTTGCCAGTGCAGTCCCTTTTGGATTTTGTGATGGAGGTAGACAAGGGCTGTGTGTTATTGGGGGATTATGAGGTGGGAACTTGTGGTCAGTGACAGTCCTAGAAATAACCATTTGATGTTCTGTGGTAGGTTAATGATCCAGGGGAGATTGGAGGAAGTATTTGACAGTGCCAACTCAGCACCTGCAGGGTAATGGTCAGCATACCAGGCAATAATAGCTCTAGTAGCAGGTTTGATAACAAAGTCAAGGTTAGACCAGAGAGAATAGAGTGTAGCAGTCCGAAGGGAGATTCATTAGAGTGGGCGAGTGAGCAAGGAAATTAAGGCAACTGATGTGATGTCACGAGTTCTTGAAGACATAAAATGCAACTAAAAGGCTAGAAGCAGGAGTCCAGGTGGAGGGGGAGTATTGAAGATGGGTGAAAAGATCCGTAGAGCTGAGAGCAGACTTCTGTCTGAATGTGAATATAGGAGGTATGGTTAGTAAGTTAGCTTATGTAACCAAAATTGGAGGTGTAGTGGACAGCAAAGAAGCTTACCTCAGAGTAAAATGGGACCTTGATCAGATGGGCCAAGGAATGGCAGATGGTGTTTAATTTTTAGATAAATGAGAAGTGCTGCATTGTGGAAAGGCAAATCAGGACAGCACTTATATGTTTAATGGTAAAGTCCTGTGGAGTGTTGCTGAACAAAGAGGCCTTGGAGTGCAAGTTCATAGTTCCTTAAAGTGGAGTCCCACCTAAATAGGATAGTGAAGATGGGGTTTAGTATGCTTGCCTTTATTGGTCATTGCATTGAGCGTAGGAGTTGGGAGGTCATGTTGTGGCTGTACAGGACATTGATTAGGCCACTTTTGGAATACTGAGTGCATTTCTGGTCTCCCTACTATAGGAAGGATATTGTGAAACTTGGAAGGGTTCAAAAAAGATTTACAAGGATATTAGATAACAAGGTGCAGAGCTGGATGAACACAGCAGGCCAAGCAGCATCAGAGGAGCAGGATAGCTGATGTTTCGGGCCTAGACCATTCTTCAGAAATGGGATATTTCCAGGGTTGGAGGATTTGAGCTATAGGGAGAAGCTGAACAGGTTGAGGCTATTTTTCCACGACCATCAGAGCTGAGAGCTGACCTTATAGAAGTTTATACAATCTTGAGGGGCATGGATAGTGTGAATAGCCAAGGTCTTTTCCCTGGGGTGGGGGAGTCCAAAACTAGAGGGCATAGGTTTAAGATGAGGGGGGAAATACTTAAAAGGGACTTAAGGGGCAACTTTTTCATGCAGAGGGTGGTGTGAGTATGGAATGAGCTGCCAGAGGAAGTTGTGGAGGCTGGTACAATTACAGCATTTAAAGAAGTCATCTGGATAGGTATATGAAAAGGAAGGGTTAAGAAGGATATGGGCCAAATGCTGGCGAATGAGACTAGATTAATTTAGGATATCTGTTCAGCATGGACAAGTTAGACTAAAGGGTCTGTTTCCATGCTGTACAGCTTTATGACTCTGAAAATTGACAAAGTTGTAAATAGTGAAGAAGGTCATTAAATGATGCAGCAGGATATAGATCCATTGGAAATGTGTCTGGAGAAATGACAGATGAGTTTAATCTGCACAAGTGTGTGATGTATTTTGGAAGGCTAGATGCAAGAGGAAAATGTAAGTAAATGGCAGCACCCTTAGGAGCATTGATATATAGTGGGATCATGCGGTGCGTGCCAACAGTGGTAAAGAAGGCATATGGCATGCTTGAGTATAATTATTGGCATGCCATGCCATTGTATATAAAGCTCTAACTAGGTCACATTGGGAGTATTGTATGCAGTTCTAGTCACCACACTGTAGGTAGGATGTGGAGACTTTGGAGAATGTGCAAAAGAGGTTTACTGGGATGTTCCCTGGATTGGACTGCCTTAGCTGTAAGGAGATGGTGGGTAATCTTGGTTTGTTTTTACCAGAATGTCAGAGGCTGAGGGGGGTGACCTGATGAAAGAATAAAAAGATTACGAGAAACGTGCACAGATTGTTGGAGTCTTTTTCCCAGGGTGGAAACATCAACTACCAGGGGGCATAGGTTTAAGGTATGAGGGGAAAAGTTCAAAGGAGATGTGCGAGGCAAGTTTTTAACAAAGAGGGTGGTAGATGCCTGGGACACTCTGCCAGGGGAAGTGGTAGAAGCAGATACAGTTACAACTTTTAAGAGGCTTTTGGACTGACACATGAACAGATAGGGAATAGAGGGATACAGACCATATACAGGCAGACAGGATTAGTTTAGAATGGCATCATGGTCAGTATGGGCATGATGGGCCGAAGAACCTGTTCTATGCTGTACTGTTCTATGTTACATGTTCCATTGTTAATACTACCATCAACCCTTCTTGCAGTACCAGCAGCTGCCACTGCCTCTGCTTGGCGCTGTTGGTCTTCAATTGCCTGGGAGCTCTGAGACACGTCTTCCTCCTAGAGGTGGAAGGGCAAACTGACTAACCAGAGGTACACTCACCACTTAAACTTGGTGTGGTGTGAGATGCACACCCTTGATGTAAAAGAATAATTTGAGGCTTGTTGGTAGAAAAGGTTTTATTAGATTTTTTTGATGATGCATACTGACTTGTACTAGTGGGCAGCTGGAGCCAGATGTGAAATGGCTGGATTTTCGGCTGATATTGTTGGTACAAGCTGCTGAGAGATTGGTTGACAGCAAAATATAAAACCTCAGCTTACCTAATTGAGTTTTACCTTACCTAATTGAAAGACTGTCAGATTTGTGTGGAATGAGGGTGTTGGAGTTAAAGCATTTGCAACATTATAGACTGAATTTTAACAGTTTTCTGGTGGGATGTGGGATCTGGGTGGAGAAGGGGGGAGTTGGCATTACTGCTTCCCACCCCCCACCCCCCACCCACCCCTCATACACCCCTCTCTCTCACACACACACACACACACCTGCATCCTCACACAACAGGGAGTATCGGGATACCAGATTACCATCTGAAGCAGTCCACCCTACAACAATCACACACTGTCAGTAGCCTTAAGTTGGTGAGTGTAGGACTTCAATCCATCAATGAGAGGAATTCCTTGAAAGCTGCCAGTAGATTTGACACTACTGAGACTGCAACTACGCCTTGGGATGAAGACAGCCATTGTGATTGGATCCAGGGAAGTCAAGGGTTTCAGATGGGAGGGATTGGATAGTCTAGGAGGGAGCAAGGAGTATAGGGGAAGGAGGCTTTGGTGGCCAAGCAGGGAGTGACAATGGCTGGGTAACATTTTGGGAGTGGGGTCGGGAAAGGTTTATTTCTGATGTGCACAAGGCACCCCGATATGTATCCAACTTCATCCTGCTTTTTAAAATGACTGGCACAAGAAGCAGGCCTATTTATTCCAGCCTGCCTTACTGTTAACAGCATGCACTGCGAGTCTTTAGGTGAATTGACTTATTACCCAGCTGAATTTCTCATTAGTTATATTTTTCCAGAAGTGGTTGGGTTACCAATTTTGGGGTGTACACTTCTACCCTATAATAGGAAGTGGGTTGAGGATGGTGGGAAGACAGTGGACTATCCACCAGTCATACTTTATGCGTTCTCTGAAAATACACCTAGTGGGACTTAAAATCCAGCTCTGTGAGAATTAACTCCATGGCACTCTGTCGAGTTTAATGTACTTTTGTTCCAGTGATTTCTGGGACTTTTAGTTGGAAGATGGAGTGGGGAGAAGAAGTCACTCTGGACCAGTGCCTACAATACGGAATGCCCATTCCACAGATGTAAATGAGTGCAATACTTAGGTACCTAACTTCTTTTCTGGAACCTGCTTGCTGGCCCCACCACAGAGCCACCCAGTGAAGCGTGATGCTTGCCTCAGGATCGAGCAACTGGATGGTCAGTCAGGGTCCCAAATGAAGGCCGAGGATCTAACAAAACATGGGATGCAATTCTAATCACACTCGGGTGTTGTAACATTTTGGGGCAGTACACAATTGCATGTCAGAGAACAATACAATTACTTGTAGCTACTGTTCAGGCATGAAGATGAATCAAGAGACAGAAGTATGACCGAGAGATTTGAGAAAGAAAAATGTACATTGATAGGTAAAATATTTTGCAGTATGTTATTTTTCATATTAGTTGATATCTTTGCATGAATAACACTTATATTCTGCTTATGAATTATGAAAGTAGTTTTGCAACCTTAGTAACCTTTACTTCTTTTCTGGTTCCTTTCGCAGGCAAGTCTATTACTTATCCAGTATGCACTTTAACGCTGTCCTGGTTGACAAATATGGTACAGACAGAGAGCGTTACATTCAACCAGTTGCATCCAGTGAGCTGTTTCCATTCATAGACATTTACTTACTCCAGAAGGAGGAAAAAACTATTCTGGAGCAAAGAGAAAATTTCTGTAACTAAAACTCAAACTTGACAAACGTTTTATATATTTTTTACCATCAACAAAGTGTATTCATACAGCGCTTGTGTAATAGTTTATTATCTTAAAACACTTCAGAGGACTGTTATCAAACAAAATTTGACACCAAGTGCCATAGGACATATTAATATAGATGACTAAAATCGTGGTCAAAGGGTGGAATTTTAATGAGCCTCTTAAAAGAGGGAAGAGAAGTGGGGAGTTTTATTGAAAAAGATTCTCCAAGCTTAGCATCTTGGTAGCTGAAGGCTGGTGTGCTAATAATGGAAGTATTAAAATTTTGGTGATGCTCGATGAAGTCAGATTGGAGCAATGCAGATGTCATGAAGATTGTAGCGCTGAGTCAACTTCCTCATCAAATTGCGTGACCTGAGTCTCAGTTGAGAGTTGATCTATAAAGATTCATCCTTTCCTCAACTTCTGAAAGGGCCATTTCTGTCATTCAACAATGAAAATACTTGTTTTTTTACATTCATAAAATGTACCAAAACTGATTTTCTATAATAGCAGATGCATTTCAAATATTTGCAGTAATGTAAATGTACAAAATCTTAGAATATTTTCTAAAACAAATGTATTTGGGAAACATGAGATAACCGTTTATCTGATCAAGCCTGTTTCACTTATTCATTCATGGGATATTGGCATTGGTGACCAGGCTAATATTTATTGCCCATTCCTAATTGCCCACAGGGCAGTTAAGAGTCAACCACATTGCTGTGGGTCTGGAGTCATATGTAGACCAGACCAGGTAAAGATGGCAGTTTACTTCTCTGAGGGGCATTAGTGAACCAAATAGGTTTTTCTGACAATTGCCAATGCTTTCATGATCATCATTAGACACTTAATTCAAGATTTTTTTAAATTGAACTCAAAATCCACTGTGCCATGACAGGATTTGAACTATTCAAAATCCTCAGAACTTGATCTGGGTCTCTGGATTAAGAGTTTATTGATAGTAACTCCCCTAAGCAACCTGATGAATGATTTGTAATTTATCCAACCATGGATATTCCCTAATTTATTCTTTCCCCTGAGAACCATGAAGAATCCCAAGGAAAGTGCCAGAGAAAATTTGAGCATATTTTTGACACTATTTTCGCTCAAAAACTCTCAAACATAATCTCCAGCCTATCAATTTAATATTTAAATCTACATTATCAAAAATTGCCAAGTTCCCAAAAAAATGACCAAAGTTTTCCTCAAAGTTATTGACTTGCATCATTCTTGTCTATTAATTCATTCACAGGATTGAACATTGCTCACATAACCAGAATGCATTTGCTCATTCTAATTGCCCTTAATGAAATGGCTTGCTATGCCATTTCAGAGGGCAGTTGGGATCAAACATATTGCAGTGGATTTGATGTCATATTTAGACAAGACAGGTAAGGTTTCCTTCTGAAAAGGACATTGGTGAACAAAATGGTTGTTAAATAATCCAGTACATGTTCACCAATAATGGCACTATCTTATAATTTCACATTTATTTTTATTAACAGAATTTAAATTTTCTAGCTGCTGTGGTGGGACTTGATCTCATGTCTCCAGATTGTTAATCCAGGCATCTATTGTTATTTGCCTAGTAACCCGAAAGCATGATGGTGGTTGAATAGTGTTTTTGCTAGCTATCCAAAAAATAGTTTCCAATGCAAATCAGTAAATAAACCACCTTATTCAAGTCAGGACATCCTGAGTTACTGAGTCTGGAGATTGTGAGTTGAATTACCAGTTGTCTTGCCTGGAGATATGATCCACACCTTTAAAGAACAGGAATCCTCAATGAATTATTGCGGCTCTTTGATAGGCAGCTCTTCAGCTGGAAGCTTCCAATTATGAGTCTATCTTAGAATGGCAGCATTAAGCTCTTCAGTGTGTCAGGTTAGCAGAGGCACTGAATAATTCCAACTGAGTCAGGACTTTTCCAAGCAGGAAGTAACTATTTTCAAGGTTTGTTTGAAAATTAAGAGCTAATTTATGGGAAGCATGTGCTTCTCTGAGAAAGATAGTAATTCATAATGCCTGTAAAGGAATTGTTTGTGTTGAATACTGATCATTCATCTGTTCTGTGTTAAATAAAATGCTCATGATTTCTAGCTGAAGTCTCAGTCTGAGTGTATTCAACCTCAGCAGCAAAGATAGAGAATAGCCACACATAGTACATTCCTGTGGGTGGAGTACAATGGAAATGGTTTTCTGATTAACCAGAATCTCACACCATCGTAACCTAGATATTCAGCAGATGAATACTGCCAAGTTCCTCCTCCCCCCCCAACTCATATGCCATCCTGACTTGGGAAATATATTGTAATTTGTTCGCTGGGTCAAAGATTTGCAGCTCCCTTCCTAACATCACTGTGGGTGAACCTATGCTACAAGGACTGCATCTGTTCAAGAAGATGTGGTCTTGTTTTTATTATACTTTCATGAGATTTGAGTATTGCTGGAAAGGAAGGCCAGCATTTATTGCTCATTTCTTACTGCGCTTTGGCTGGAATGTAAGGGCCTACTTGAACTGTTGCAGTGGACACAACTCGCAATGTTTTTACGCATTGAGTTCCAGGATTTTGATCCAGTGACAGTGAAGGAGCTCCAAGAGGGGAACTTGCACTCAATGGCCTGTGTCACCATTCTGTTTGCTGTCTTCAATCTTCTAGGTGTCAGAGGTTACAACTTAAGGAGGTACAGTTGAAGGAGCCCTTATAAGTGCATTATGTAAATGGTATACACTGCTACCCCTTTGCATCCATGGTGGAAGGAGTGAATGTTTAAGTTAGTGTTTGGGATACCAATCAAATGAGCTACTTTGTCTGAGATGGTGGTGAACTTTTTGAATGTTGTTGGAGCTACATTCTCCCAGGCAAGTAGAAAGTCTTCCATCTCACTTCTGATATGTGCCTTGTAGATGGTGGACAGGCTTTGAAGAACTGGAAGATGAGTTAGTCACTGCAGAATTCCCAGCTTCTGATCTGCTGTTACAGCCATAGTATTTACATGACTGATCAAATTATGATTCTGGTTAATGGTAACCTCCAGATGTTGATGGTGAGGGAATTTAATGATGTTATGTTATTGAATGTCAAGCTGAGATGGTCAAACTCTCTCTTATTGGAGATGGTAATTGCTTGGTGTTTGTGTGTTGCAAATGTCACTTGCCACTTATTAGCCAAAGCCTGAATTGTGTCTAGAGTGTGGAAGTATCACTATCTGAGAACCCTCAAATGGAAATGAATATTGTACAATCATCAGCAAAAATCCTCACTTTTAACCAAATGATGGAGAAAACATCATTGAAGGACGTCCCTAAGGTCCCTGAGGAATCCCTGCAATGATGTCCTGAGGCTAAAATAGTTTACCTCCAAACTCTATAATCATCTTCATTTATGTTAATTATGATTCCAACCAATGGACAGCTTTCCACTGATTTCCATTGACTTTGATTTTACTAGAATTCCTCAATGCCACTTTCATTCAAATGCTGCCTTGATTCCAAAGACAGACACCCTCATTTCACCTCTGGAGTTCAGCTATTTTATCCAGAGACCAGAGTTGTAAAGGGTTCAGGAGCTGCATAGTTTGGCTGAAGTCAAACTGGCATCAGTGAACCAGTTATTGGTAAGTGCTGCCTGATAAATTATTGACAAAACCTTCTATCAATTTACTGATAATTAAGAATAGACAGATAGAATGGTAATTGGCAGAATTGGATTTTCCTACTTTTGATGGGGACATACTTGGACAATTTCTCACATCATTAGGTATATGCCATTCTTGAAGCAGTATTGGAGCAGCTTGGCAAGAAACACTGCTAATTCTGGAACAAATTCAGCACAATATTGTAATCAGAATATTGTCAGGGCCCATAGCTGGTGTTACATCCAGTTTACCCACAATTTCTTGAGAAAGTGTGCAACGATGAGTGGAATCTAAGGTTCTAGATTCTTCAGGACAAGGCCAAGATGGTCATTTGATTTGAAAATATGGGCTGAGAATAGATGCAAATGTTTCATCTTTGTCTTTTGCACTGATTTTCTGAGCTCTCTATCATTGAGGATGGGGTTATTTGTGGGTAATCCTCTTCCAGCTAATTGCACACCAGACCAAGCAGGTCCTGGGAATCTCTACACTCAGCAGCAAGCGTATTCCATGATACAATATAAACTTGGTTTAGCTGTACATACAACATGGTGAGTAGTGATGCAGTTTTCATTTAGCTGCCACATACACCATGGTGACAGCAGTGGAGATCTGAGTCAGCTTTATGTCCCCTACCCATGTAGACAGCAATAGGGAAGAGCTGAACGTTTAAGAACCTTACAGAAGAAACCCTTATGGCAAGATTGAACAAGAATGTCTAATCAACACTAAGCACCTCTGACCTGGTAAGAATTGCTTTGGAGCAGAAGTGATTGGAACTCCTGGAGAAGGAAGATGGTTGTGATTGTTGAAGGTCAGTCATCTCAGCTCCAGGATGTCACTGCAGGAGTTCCTCAGGTCAGTGTCCTTGGCCCAACCATCTTCAGCTGCAACATCAGTGACCTTCCCTCCATCATCAGGGCAAAATTTTGGATGTTCACTGATGATTTCATAATGCTCAATAGCACTGGAGACTCCTCTGATACTGAAGCAGCCTGAATACAGATGTAGCAAGACCTGTACAACATCCAGGCTTGGGTTGCTAAGTGGCAAGAAACATTTCCACCCATTTCCCAGGCAATCACCATTTCTAATAAGAGAGAATACACTGTCTTCTCTAAGAGACTTTTATCCCTGTTTTCCCTGGTCTGTCAGATTTACTCTGGATATCACTAACCAGAGGCAGTCCCACTAACAGAATGCACCCAATTGTTCTTTATTGAAGCAAGGTACACTAAAATGTCCTGCAAAAATAATAATACATGCTTATCCGTACAATTCTTATATTTGCACGTGAACCAGGTTTACATCAACTTGTCCAAGGATCAGCCTGCCCTGTCTCAACCTCCAGCCACTGATTTGTAGACACACACGCATTCCTTCAGACACAGAAATATTAAGATCAGTAACCTTTCACATCACAAATCATAATCTGACCAATTAACTTTTCAATAGTGTAGACTTAATATATTTTACTTCTCATTTCATTTTAACAAGCTCAGCAAATTTTAGGTTGCAACTTACACCCTTGATATTCAAACGGCTTTGCCATCTTTAAATCCCCATTAGTATCAACATCCTGGATTATTATTGACCAGTAACAGAAATGGGCTAGCCATGTAGAAACTCGGAATTCTGCAGCAAGTAACTCACCTTGTGCCTCTCCAATGCTTATCTGTCATCTACAAGCCATAAGTCAGGAGCATAATAGAATACTCCCTACTTTTCTGGATGAGTACTGCTACAATAACACATAAGAAGCTTGACTCAATCCAGGTCAAAGCCACCTGCTTGCTTATCACCCAATCTCTCATCTTCAGTATTTACCCTCTCCATTACTGATGCACACAGACTGCAGTATGTACCATTTACAAGATGTACTGCAGTTACTTACAAAGGCTTCTCCAATAGCACATCCCCAACCTGTGACTTCAACAACCTAGAAAGATGAGGGCAGTAGATGCATGAAAACACTGCCACCTCCAAGCCAGTCACCATCCTGATTTTTTTTTATTCATGTATTTTGTCTTTTACAGTGGGAAATGTTTTGCCATTTTTTCACTGTTTGTGGGTTAAAATCCTGGAACTCCCTTTACAAGATTGTGGATATCCCTTTAATCCAAGGACTGGAGCAGTTCAAGAAGGCAGCTTGCCACCACTTTCCCAAGTGCTATTGGAAATTGGCAATAAATATTGTCTTAGCCGGTGACTCTGATATCCCATGTACAAAGTCAGAAAATAATCAGTCCTATAAACACAAGAAGGCAAATAGCTACCCACAAATAGGTTAATCAGGTAGATCAATCTGTATGGGAAGAGAAACCTAAAGTATTTCTAGGGGAAATAGGTGATCCATGACTTACATTTTGGCAAGTTGATATTAATGTTAGTGGTAATCTCATGAATTTCCAGGGCAAATGTTATTAGATAGCATGGCTAAAAAGACACTCTCTACAGCCACGAACAGTTACAACTACATGGTCCAGGAGGCGTAGCACTTAAGATTAAAGGCATGCTTCAAGAAACTCTCAAATATGGGGCATGTAGGATAGTAGAAAACATTTACATAGTTCACAACCAACAATTCTGACTTTTGTGTAGAATATGTTTTGTTCTTCAAATGATGGAAGGGGTTAAAGACAAGGAAAAACAGGTCAAGGAACAGTCAGTTAATAATAATTAAGGAGCAATGGGTCAAAGGATAATCACTAAAACTTTTAATAGGTCTCTCTAGATTTATGACAGAACCCAAACAGAAAAATAGATCCATAGAAATTAGCGATGTTGGCATAAGCATAAAAAATTTTTGTGTCATCAACACACAGTCATGGAGAAGAACAGCACGGAAACAGATCCAACTCGTCCATGCCAACCAGATACCCTAGATAGATCTAGTCCCATTTGCCAGCATTTGGGCCATATTCCTCTAAACCCTTCCAATTCATATACCCATCCAGATGCCTTTTAAATGTTGTAATTGTACTGGCCTTCACCACTTCATGTTGGGTGGAAATAGCTTGGTAACATTTTCTTTCTATTAACACTGAAGAGTCGCTGCAAAAATCAGCAAGGTTTATAAGGAAATGCAAACAATGACGTAGCCAACGAACAGCATATCATGCTTGAGTTAGTTGCTGAATGATGCAACACAACTTGGTGAACAAATAGTTGTGACAGATTTAAGTTTTTTGCTGAAGAGACTCAGAAGAGGCAGATTCAAAGAAATGTTTCATTTCCTTATCTCCCCAGGAAGAACCCTCAGTAACAGTGACATAGATTATCCAAACAAGGTGCAATTCTTAATAGGACAACTGAGGATGCAATGATGCAATGACTGAAGGTGAATGTGAACATGTAAACCAATCAACAAGTGAAGCATGGATCCTGTACAGTTCAGCAGGTATCTACAGGTAGATTCAGAATAAAGATCTGGTGACACAGATTGAAGATATGGTGCATCCAACTCCATGGAAACCACAATTGCCTGTTTTAGAGATTCAGGTTACTGCAAAGAAGTAATTACCTGTTTCAGCACAAAGATCATCCTCCTGAAGAAAATCTAAGATTATAGCTTCTCCAGTTTAATAGGGCCTACAGACCTTAGACTGTCAGGAACAGACTCAGACAACAATCTTCTAAGTAGAAAACTAGAAGTCCAAAGTGAATACCTGCTTGAAATTAATGAAACCTCCAGCTCACTCTTGTGAGTGACTTTGTAAACTAAGAGACAGGGCAATAGTAAATGTTATTATTTACATAGATTTATTATAATAACTGGGAAAGAAAGGCTTAGGGGAAGATGTTGTAAATGGATCTGAAAACGTTAATACTGAGAAGTGCTGTAATCACCACTTGCTGTGATGGTAGCATGTGAGACTTGTGGGGAGAACAGCTTTCGATTTTAGAGGAGTAAGACCCAGCATCCAGGTCCTCCTTATTGACCCTGTAACAGTGTCTATTATATCACTGCAAGTTGTAACCAACTAGCTGCTAACATGTAATAAACTACTTCTTGTTCAATACAACTGATTTTCTAATTAGACCATTGTTATTTTCCTTTAGAACATAGAACAGTACAGCACAGTACAGGCCCTTCGGCCCACAATGTTGTGCCGAACTTTTACCCTAAACCTAAGGTCTATCTAACCTCCACCCCTACCTTATACTATCATCCATATGCTTATCTAATTGCCGCTTAAATGCCCCAAATAAGGCCGACTCCACTACCCTCTCCGGCAATGCATTCTACACCCCTACAACTCTTTGAGTAAAGAGCCCTATATCTACCTCCACTCACTTTAAAGCTATGCCCCCTTGTAATAGCTACCTCCACCCTAGGAAAAAGTCTCTGGCTGTCCACTCTATCCATACCTGTGATCATTTTGTACACCTCTATCACACTTTGTCACACTTGACCAAGCAGGTTCTATAGGTCTTACAGTTAGAGGATGGTGACAGCCCAATCTACAATTTCTTTCTATTAACACTGAAGAGTCGCTGCAAAAATCAACAAGGTTTATAAGGAAATGCAAACAATGACCACCTGTTGAGGTGCTAACTCAGTTTAGCTGTACATACAACAGCCAACAGCTCGATAGAATGGGATTTCTTCTCAGATGCACTTAGGAGTTTCACTGTGAGACAATGAAGGTTGCTACCTGTTACTATTATATGCTTACTATCGCTGTATCAGATGGACAGGCTGACAATTTACTTTTTCGTTGTGTTTATCTCCTGACAAGAAGTAAAAAGCACAGAACAGCTCAGAGAACTTTATTGTACTCGTGATGGGTGACCATTTAAACAGTGGAAGGACATCTACATTTAACAGAGCTACCCACTTTAGTTAATGTGGGACTGAACTTACTGGAAACACATTTGAGCATTGTGGTGCCAGGTATTGTTGAAATATTTATTTGCAGAAGTCAAGTGACATAGCAGTAACATTTTGACCAGTGCTTGTGTTAAATCTGTAATTGTGCACTGTAGCACTTGGAAGAAATTGAAATGTAAAGGTTTCAGCAATGAATACTATAGCTTGGGAATAAAACTATTTCTTCATTCTGTAATACTATGACAATCAGTGACATCAATGAATAAAATAATTCAGTTATACATTTAGAAACTTCCATATTTATTACGGACAATGTAAAAAAAATTATCTATTTATTTCAATTTTTTTTTGTACCACAGGTACAAAATCTTCCAGTGGTTACTTCCACTGACTACAGAGTATTTAATTGTTCATACAATTGAACTGCTTCACACTGAGAAGGAAAATACAGGAAAACATGTATGGTGATGATGGATAAGGACAGAGTTGGATTACATCAAACAGGTCTGTGGTTCCTCCTTGTTCAACAGCTTATTCATAATCATTGCCTAGACCCAATAAGAATGGTCAGGTGCTCTTAATACTCTTCAGGAAAGGGGTGAAGAGGAAAATGGAACCCATCATGTGATTGTTTAACAGATATTGGAGTTCATAATGGCACATTCAAGTGAAAATGCGAATAATACATAAATTGTTTCAGTAGTATCTGTATGTTACAACTTGTTCTCGTTTTCATCATTTATGAAGACAGCATTATCATAGGCAGTTGTCACTTCTGAATGCTGAAATGTGTTACGTTCTGTTTCATCCTGGTTGAAGCTGTCATTAATTTGGCCCTTTAGATGTTTCTTCTTCACTTCTTCGAACAACTGCAAGACCTTCAGTCAAAATGTAAATAAAATTAATAAGTTGACCCAAAACACACAGTTTGAACGTTTGGGGCTGAAATGATGGGCTGGAATTTCCAAGAGTGGCAATCTCACGAATATCGCCACTTAAAACTTTTTCTTTTTTACAAATGAAGGGAGCTCAGCATTTCTGAGCAGAGATCACACTCAGGGCTCCCTCACAAATGCAGACATCCTTGATTTTTATCGTTGTTTCGTAGAGTAGAACTCTCAGAGGAAGGCGAACATGCCCCGTTTACACAGCAGTCAGCTACTGTGATCTGAAAATTGAAGGCCTTGACAGCTGTTATCAAAGGCTAAGTACATAAGCTACATATACTGGGAAGGTAGGTTGCCAGATGGTTGGGGTAGAGTGCCAAGTACATAGGGTGCCAGGTGGGTAGGATGCCAGCTAAGGATGAGGTAGGGTGCCAAATGTAGGAAACCACATGAGCAGGAGGAATATGGTGCCAGTTTAATAGAGTGCCAGGTAAGGAATGTTCAAGCTGGGTAGGGTGTCAACTGGTTAAGGGGTAAAGTTCCAGAGTTGGGATGCCAGATGAGGTGGGGCTAAGGTGCCAGAAGGGATGGGGCTAGGGTGCCAGCTAGGAAAGGGGAACGGTGTCAGGTGAGTGTTGTGCCAATGGGAAGGTGGTACAATGTCAAGTCAGTAAAGAGCTTGAATGTAATGTGGTAATTGAAGTGATCCAGTATTTCGCATAGGCAGGGGTGGGAGGGGGAAATCGAGTCTGGCAGGATGTGGGGAGGAGAGGTGACACGATTGCATCTGGACAGTTTGTTCCAGCAGCGGTGGGGTGGACAGGTGGGGCAGGGAAGGGGGACTGTGTTGAGTGGGGTGGATTCTAGTGGGGTAGTGGAGGTGCAAGTAGAGGGGTCAGCTTGTCAGGTCCAGCAGTATCCATTTTGAAGGGAATCAGGTTGGCTTTACTGGGGATGGGAGACAGAGAGAATGTCAGCTCCCTGGTGAGGGGGTTTTGGACTCAGGGTCTGATGGGTGTCAATGTTCCGGGGGGAATGTGCTTGAAGGTGTTTGAGGTGAGTATGGGGCCTGATGAATAGTTATCCAAGAGTTAGGCAATGTATTTTATTATCTAACTTTCCACAGTAACAATTTTATTTAATTTCATTGAATCGCTTTGAATCCGTGGATTTAAATGGAGCCTTTCAGAGGGTTCCAAGGCCAAAGGCCAATTTCAATGTTAAGGAAATTAGCTAGGAAGAATCGCTGGAGGACATTTCTACTTTTTAACCACCAGCAGACACATCTGGGGATGATCTTAAGATAAGAAGTAACATGGGACAAGTAAACCTAGAAAATTACATTGAACTATGAAAATAGGACATTCAGATTAGTAAGAAACAAATATTGTACAGTTATTCAGAAGTTCTTCAGATTGATTGATTGTTGAATACATGGAATAGAATGATGTGAGTGAATCCTTGGAAGCATTTAATAATCAATTTGGTAGTAAAGTATGGTGTGATTTTGGGTTGGGGCTAAGAAAGGGAGGTTAACTTGAGCGTCTTTCTGGATGTATAAGTTAAATGGAGTCAAATGTGTTCTTCATCTGTAATTAATTTGTAAACCTTTCAGATTTATTGTTAAACAAATCCCCATTTTAGGACAGTCACTTAAAAGCAGATTTCAGAACAAATGCATTACATCAATGCAGCAGATAGTATTCATAAATCATACCTGTGATTTGGGCACAAGACCGACTCTAAAGAAACCCAGTGTCCCTGTCTCTATCTTGGTGCAATCCACAACTGTAGAGGCAATGTTTTCTGGTGAAGGACCATCACACAATACAGCATCAACCTGTACCAGGGATACACAACTTCTTTGAGTAAGAGCTGTCATTTTAAAAGTCAATTATTTTCAGAAGTCAAAGAATAAATTGTAACCAGATAGGACCTTGTTGCCGAGTTTGGCATAGACTTGATTGTGGTGAGTGGTGTCTGCTTCTCCAGTTGGGTTTGCTGATGTCACTGCTATAGGCCCCACCTGCACATTCAGAAAGAAATGAGTGAGGACATCAATCAGTGGAAGCCCCTATGCTTAATCCCTGTTCTGTGCTGATTTCAGAGTCCACAGGCAAGAAAGAGGGAGAATAAACTCAGAAATAAGTATGCGGTGCCATCAATGACATGCTTGCCTCCTGCTTGCTCACACCATTATTGTATGAGTGCAAAGCATCTCTTTAAGTGTGCAATTAATTCTTTTAGCAATTAGATCTAATAGACTAATATAAACTTCAAAGACACTGTGTAGGCTAATAACTGGATTCAGCTATGACTTTCCAATATTTAGTAATCACACTCTGTTATCCATTAGTTTGTGTGTTGCTTACTAAGAGGTGCATAGTACCTCCTTTTATTTTATCTGACTGACTTTGATATATGACATAGTGTCATAACAGATTTGTCTTGTGTTAATACAGTTCAAATCAGACAGCTCAATAGCATTTCAGTGAAAATTGAAAGCCATTTGAAAATGGCCCCAATAATTAGTGCTAACTGTGCTTTCTCTTCACAGATGCTGCCAGACCTGCTGAGTTTTTCCAGTAATTTCTGTTTCTGATTTCCAGCATCCACACTTCTTTCGATTTTTTTGATTAATGAGACTAGAGCTACCCATTGTTTCATGGTCAGGAACATCCCCATTGAAACAAGCATAGAAATTCTGTAAGAGTTGTCAATGAATGTGGGCAGCACTTAAAGTCAATAAAGAAATTCAAAATAACACAATCATAGCTTGTATATTCAACACAAAAGCTATTGGGACAGGTAGGAATCTTACCTGATCAATGAGATGTGTAGTAACAGTACAGTCTGGAATTCTTATGGCAATGCTCTGAGGAGTTCCAATGTATTTTTCTGCATGTTGCAGTCCAAATAAGTTCAACCACTCTCCTTTTTAATGATAAGAATATTTGTTAATACTGTAGTTACTTTGCCACATTTCTTTAACTTACATTGTGACAAAACACTCTGTGTTGCAATATTGAGTATTCCCGAGTTTAGAATATGAATTATAATCACGAATCTGTGATATATATTTGAAATGTTTTAGTTCTAATCTTGGCAGACAGGATAATTTTTAACAGAGGTGAGACTCCTTAGCAAACTGAGACAGTAAACACAGCTAGTGAGTCCCCTTTGACTGCTTAAAATTCCAAAAAGCTGGCTAAACAGCAATATTAGGAGAGAACAGATTTCTCAAATGCCACTGGGGCAGCAAAAGAACAGAGTTAATGAGGCAAATTATTAAGTGAAGATGAGAGGACATGCAACGTGGCAAAGGAGTCTTACCTCTGGGGATGACAAGACTGATAGATGAAGGCCAAACTTTCTGCATGAGGTCCCAGAGTAGAGGACTCAACAGATGTTTTGCTGGTTCTAGTTGGGTGACATTGGAGATCCATAAAGACATTGGCCTCTCTTTGGCTTGTTTCTTTGTACTATGAAGATAATAAAAAAAAGGAAGTAAAATTTCTCACCAAATGTGTGTCTGTCGATACCATTCTTATAATTTTCAAAATGTTAACAAGCTGCAGCTACTTGTATTTGGGGTATGTCATTTAATTCAGTAAAATTTAGTAAAGTTAATCAAGTAAATAGAAAACTGGATTTCTTGTACATGTTTTTATTAATCTGCAGAATGTTGTTACTTTGCGTTTTACATCTTACGCCAAATGAATTCAAATTTCATAAATCTGTCATGTGAAAGTGGAGTTCTGTTCTCCAATTTTACAGATAAATCAATATTGACCTAATGAGCAATGAGATTTGCAGCAATGTCCCCACGTAATATGTTGACAAACAAATCTATACTATATTTGCTCCAGTTGAATTTTCATGCTTCTAATCTTAGCATTCATAAGCAGCAAATCATCCCAGCTGTTTTCTGTTTCCAAATATAGTATGTGTGTTTTGCAAGATACATTACTGTAATGATTTTTCCTCAAAAACTGAAACCTCTAATGCTCTTCAAAAGAAGACAGAGCGTCCAAAGCAAAAATATTCATACTTGTAAGCCTTTTCAACAGCATCGGGACAGTTGCAAGCCGCCACCAACACATACACAGTGTCTGTAGGAATACCACACGTGCCACCATTTCTCATTATCTCTGCAGAAAAAAAAGTGATGTTTTTATTATTTAAATCTGGAAAGCATTAAGTTTTAAAAATAGTGACTTCCAGAGATTTTGTTTTCTGGAATATGCAACTGTAGGGTTACAAGGGGAATTGACAAGGTTAATCCTGATAATTCATTACTTGTTGAAAGCACGTGAAAACTTATGAAGCTGAGAATGAATGGAAATCAGACAAAGTATGAGCCAGTAGGACTCAACTGAAATATCTACTTAATTCTATTTGCTTGTCCTTTCCTCATATTCTCCCTTTTCAGATATGTATTTATTATCTTTTAAATGTAAAGGTATACCAAATACACTTCATATACCAACACTGGAAAAGAATGATCCAACATCCCCCTTCATTCTTCTTATGATGGCCTGAGCCAATGTTTCTTGATTATCAATTGACAATACTGCCTGTCTCAAAACCAGTTCAAATGTTGAAAAACTTTATTACAACCGCCTCTTAACCCATTTTTTGCAGTGGAATAAGCCCTCATTTTCAACATTTTCTTCACACTAAACCTTATAATTCTAATAAACGTTTATTGTTCCCTTTCAATTACTATTGTGTTCCCTATGATGAGTGCATATAACTGCATGGATTACTTTAGTTGTGACCTAAACATTATTTTGTAGAGATGTAACATTACTTGCCTGCTTCTATATTCCATATCCAATATATAAAACCTAGCCCTTAGGTAACCTTTCTGTGACTTTTCTATCTTTTCTCCTACCTTTACAGATCTATATATCTACACATTGAGTTGTCTTTGTTCCTTCACTTTTTAGCAATTAACCATCTAGGGCATTTCTGTTTTACTGTTCTCTCCCAAAATGAACTGTTTCATATTCCACACCCACAATAACATCTATCTCATATATTTCTGTCCTTTTAACCTATTTGCATTTCTGTGCCATTGGCATCATTAACAAATGCAAATTCCATTTATCTCTATGTTCAAGCCATTTGTACAGAAGTTAATTGACCTGTAGAATGAGATGTAAAGGAAAGTTATGAAGCAGACATAGTGTGAGTATGTTCGAGAGACAAAAGAGTACCTTTATGGATGGTGTTTTTATTGTTCCTACTAACTTTTGCGTTACTATGTTTCTATTTTGCATCCATTTCAAACACATCAGAAAACACAGCAAATGTAAAGCAGTTTTAAGGCTAACAGTCTGGTAGTTGAGTGAACATAATTATTACAGGAAACAACCACCTGCATTAGCAATTATATTTCATGGAAAAAAGTAATGTTGTAGATTGGTTAATTGATACAAATACAATAATGATTTGATTGAATTTGTACTTAACATTTTTCTTGTATTTTTAAGAACCTTACCTGCAATTTTTCTGACTGAGCTGGTTTTTCTGGAAGACAAATGAGGACATATGGAGTTGCTCTGTCCAAATCCACAGAGGCTGGCCCAGGCATGTCCCAAGGGCAACTGGGGTCTCTCAAAGCTCTGGTTAAACAGGGTGGCCAGAAAGCAGTAAAAACTAACTAAACCAAAAATGATGGTGACCCCAATATCATATCCAAAAGGATTTGAATTAACGGCATCCAAAAGAAAACTGATCAGAATCAGCTGAAAGCTGAGAGTAAAGGCAAACCATGCTGCATTAAGAAAGAAAGTCCCTATCACCACAAAGCCATTAAAAAGCAAGAAACAAATAATTCCTACTGCAATACCAAACCCCCTAGTAGACCCATAGAGACCACCATATCGGGTCAATCCCCAGATTATCCATATTAAGCCATACAAGATGAAAGCACAACTTTCCAGGGTTTTACCCCGAGAAAAAGAGATTGAACCACACAGAAGCTGAAGAACTCCCCCAGGAATGATAATCCAGGGTAGGACAACAGTGGCTAATGGTGCAGAAGTATTGACTGATGCAGTGATAGCAAAAGCAGCTACAACATTACAAGCATGGGCTAAAATTTCAGCATCTGAGTATTTGGAATATCCCAAATAAGGGTTTTGGGTGTCTTTATCTGACTTTGGTGTTAATGTATTCATCCTAATGAGAAAACCCTTTATGATCCCCTTTCCAGTGGGAATAGTAATGAATCCAATACTATTGAAAAGGGAAATGAAAACTAAGCAAGCAGATGCCACAAATATAGCTACACTGACACCTTGTGCACCACCATGAAAGAAACCAGTTGAGTTAGATGCCACTGATATACAATAGGAAACAAAAAAAAGTAAATAAATTCCATCAACAAGACTTTTACCAGTCATAAACAGAGCCAGAATGAAAAAGAGCACTGCAAGAACAATGGGAGCTGGAACTGGGAAGAAGGGTTGATCATCTTGCCAAAGCTTGAAAAGAAAAGCATAGCCTTCTGCAAATTTTAATATTGAGGTGAAACCAAAGAATGTAGCAATCAGACTGTCATTGGCTCTATAAGACAAAACACAAACAACAATTTGATAGACAGCTGCTGTCCATAGCCAGGGGACTTGGCCAACAAACAGCTTGGTAGTTACACCCAAAACCTGACATCCTAACACACTGGCAGATAGCATGTTTGTGATGTATCCTACAACAACTACATCATTTTTGATGGTTTCTGATTTCAGATAGGAATTAC
>NC_063345.1:42471217-42551364 GCF_021869965.1 Rhincodon typus
AACAACTACATCATTTTTGATGGTTTCTGATTTCAGATAGGAATTACTCTTATGCAGACATGTCCCTGGGAAAATGATTTTTCCTTTACTTAAGAATTCACAAACTCGACATAACCCAAAATGACGGATACATCACCCTTTGGTCCACTCATCCATGCTGAACATGTTTCTCCTAAACTAGTCCATATTTACAGAGGTATAGATAGAGTAGACAGCCAGAGACTTTTTCCTCGGGTGGAGGTAGCTTTTACGAGGGGACATAGTTTTAAAGTGAAAGGAGGTAGATATTGGGGAGATGTCAGAGGTAGGTTCTTTACTCAGAGAGTGGTAGGGGCGTGGAATGCATTGCAGGAGAGGGTAGTGGAGTCGGCCTCATTAGGGGCATTTAAGCAGCTATTAGATAGGCATATGGATGATAGTATAAGGTAGTGGTGGAGGTTAGATAGACCTTATGGTTCGGGTAAAAGTTTGGCACAACATCGTGGACCGAAAGGCCTGTACTGTGCTGTACTGTTCTATGTTCTATGTACTTGCATTTGGCCCATATCCTTCTAAAACTTTCCCATTCATGTATCTGTCCAAATGTCCTTGAAATGTTGTAACTGTACCCGCATCTAGCACTTCCTCTGGCAGTTCATTCCTCATATGAACCATACTCTTTGTGAAAAAGTTGCCCCTCAGGTCCCTTTTAAATCTTTCTCACCTTAAAAATATGTCCCCTAGTTTTGAAATCTCCCATTCTAGGGAAAAGATTTTTGCTATTCACCTTAACTATGCCTCTCATGATTTTATAAACCTCTATAAGGTCACCCCTCAGCCTCCTAAGCACAAGGGAAAAAAGATACTAGTCTATCCAGCCTCTCCTTATAACTCAAACCCTCCATTCCCATTAATATCCTGGTAAATCTTTTCTGAACTGTCTCCAATTTAATGTTATCCTTCCTGTAGCAGGGTAACCAGAACTGCACACAGGTATTCCAAAAATGGCCTCACCAACATCCTGTACAATCTCAACATGACGTCTCAACTCCTGCATTCAATAGTCTGAGCAATGAAGGCAAGTGTGATTAAATACCTTGTTAATCACCCTGTCTACTGTGATGCAACTTTCAACGAGCTATGTACCTGAACCCCTAGGTCTCTCTGTTCGACACCACCACCTAGGACCCTACCATCAACTGTATAAGTTCTGCCCCTGTTTATTTCACCAAAATGCTCAGTCCATTGGCCCAATTGATCAAGATCCCTTTGTAATCTTAGATAATCTTCTTCACTGTCGACTATACCACCAATTTTGGTGTCAACTGCAAACTTACTAACCATGCCTCCTACATTCTCATCCAAATCACTTATATAAATGATAAACAACAGTGGACCCAGCACTGATCCAAATGGAACTCCACTGGTCACAGGTTTCCACCTCAAAAATATCCATTCCCCACCACCCTCTGTCTCCTACTGTCAAGCCAATTTTGTATCCAATTGACAGCTCTCCCTGAATCCCACTTTACTAATCCATCTACCATGTGGAACCTTGTCAAAGGCTTTAATAAAGTCCATGTAGACCACTCTGCCCTCACCAGTATGTACACAAGCCCTTTAGTGGGTCCACAATCCACTTCATCACTATTTCTTAATATATTTCTATTATTACCTTTCAGTTCCTTTGAAAGATTTTTCATATTCCCATCTTGCATCATGTTTTTTTTGCATCACTGTTGCTTTTTTCTTACTCTCTCAGACTGAACGATATGAACTCTTCCTTGTATTTGTATAAGCTTCTTCTTTGAGTTGAATAGTGTATTTTAATAAGAAACCTTAGCCTTCTAAGGTTTGTCTTATTTTAATTGGTACCAGGCCAGAATGGAATACTGTGTGTAGTTGTGGTCTCCTTGTCTGAGGAAAACATACCATGATAAATGCAGAAGTGATATTTCCCTTATAGAAGAGTCTGGGACTCTGTAAGTACAGACTTAAAAGTAAAGTATTCTCCCACTTAAGATGGAGATGGGATTTTTTTTCTCTTAAAAGGGGAATTTGTCTGTGGAATTCTTTAACCCAAAGGTCAGTGAAAGCAGGGTCATTGAATATTTTGAAGGCAGAGGCAGATGGTTGATGAACAAGAGATGTAAAGTGTGACCAGGAAAATTGGATTGAGCCAAACTCAGATCAGCCATGATCGTAATGAATGGCTAAGGAGGCTAAAGGGGCCAAATAGCCTTCACCTGTCTCTGACTTGTACATATTCGTAAGCTTGTATGGTCTTCTAGAAAGAGGGCAATGAAGTTCACTAGACTGGTTCTTGGGATGAACATGTGTATTGAACGGAGACTGAGCAGACTACATCTATATTATCTGGGATTTAGAAGACTGAGAGGTAAATTGCTTGAAATATAACATATTTAAGAAGCTTGAGATGGCAGATACTGAGAAAATATTTCCCTTGGTTGAACAACCCAGCACATGGGTTCACAATCTGAGAAGGAGGTGTCAACTATTTAATGCTGCAATGAGGCAAAATATCTTCACTGAAAAACTTGTGAATCTTTGGAATTCTCTAGCCCAGAAAGCTGTAAGTGCTCAGTAGCTGAGTGGACTCAAGGCACAGATCAATAGATTTTTATGGTCTAGAAAATTCAGGGCTTTGGAGATGGTGCAGCAAGATAGCAGCTGGATAAGAAGATCAGCCATAATTGTTTGAATGCAGTAGCGGGTTTGAAGGGCCAAGTGGCCTGCTTTTGCAACTTTTATGTTCTTATGACCTCCAGCATTTCAAATCTAGTCAGATTGTTAACTAAGTCTAGTCCATTAATCATCAATAGATCTGGTATTATCCTTTCTTATCTTCAGTCATGGATGTAATGTATCACTGGTACATTGGTGGTAGTGTGTACCATCTAGAAACTGCAACCTCTACCACCTAGAAGACCAAAGGCAGCTGGTAGATGGGAGCATCGCCAACTGCAAGCTCCCTTCCTAGTTACACACCGACCTTATTTGGAGCTGTATTGCTGTTCCTTCACTGTCACTAGGTCAAAATGCAGGAGCTCCCTTCCTCCAGCACTGTGGGTGTACCTATCCGCAAGGACTGCAGTGGTTCAAGAAGGCACCACCTTCTCAAGGGCAAGTAAGGACGTGGATACACGAGGGGTTAACCAGTAGCGCTAGCATCAGGTGAATAAGGTTGGGATTGTAACAAAGTTGTAATTATAGCGCCGCAAACGCTGATTCACGGGTGGGGGCTAGAACACTGGAAATGTATGGGCCAACTAGCGTGCCATGTCACGAACTATAACAAATCTTATTTCTATGATATTTCTCACTCTTTCTGATACACCGTTACATACCTGTATAACCGACAAGAGCCGCCACTATAAGTAACAAAATTCCGAGAGCCGTGCTAGGAATCAAGGGCACTGTGCTGTAACGATCCACAGTCAACAACAGCGCACCTGACAGAAAAAAGGGAAGTAAAAAAATAAAAAAATGCAGTAAGTCTGAAAAAAAGTATTTCTACAAATTAACTAAGGTAATTCATTTCCAGCGTTTACCTGCACATGTAGATAGGATGCCGACGGAATAATGCAGAGTCTCGGTGGTTTCTTGCAGTCGCGACATCTCAAGGGTGAGGAAGTGTAACAAGTTTTAAAAAGCTTGCAGCCTGAGCTGAGCTCTTCAATATTTTAGCAGGACTCCTGTTTTATCGGTGTGATGTGTTACAGTATTGGTTACACTGCGATCCCCGCTTTTGCCAGTGAGTGTCTTGCACGTATCCTTTATATAAACTCTCCACGCCCTCCTTTCAGTGCCAAATACACACAGCCGGATATGCAAATCCAGCAGGAAATTTCAACCAGGCTATTTCGCACCCGCTATCAATGTCGTTCGGGATACGTCAAGGTATAAAAAAAATCGCTGTGAGCAGAGCTTCTAGAATCATGAATAAAATGAAAAAAATAAATGGTTTACAATTTAAAACACAGCGATCGTTTTATCATTAAATAGGAGAAATCGGACACAAACATAGAGTCGCATCTGAGATGCGCCGTCTTCTTTCCCAGGGAAAGCAGAATGGTAAAAATAGGGCGATTTCTCTGGTTGCTCTTTCAGGCAGTGTTTTAAAGATGAACCACAAGGAAAACTAATGGGGTTGAAGGTAACACGTAAAAATGCAAAGCGCTTGCAGAGACGCCGCGGGTTTGGCAGCATCTATGGAGAGTCAACACTTCGAGTCCAATATGACTCTTCTTCATAGCTTTAATTCTCTGTCTCTCTCGCCCCACTGATGTTGTCAGATCTGAGTTTCCCCAGCACTTTGTTTTTTGTTTCAATATCGCAGTACTCCGCTTTTATTTACATAAAGAAAAATCGCAGCTTTGTTCGTGTGACATTGAAACAGCTATCTGCACCGGAGGAGCAGCATCGTCTGGGGTTTATACACAAAGTAGTTTATACACGCAAAAGAAACTAAAACAAAAAAAGACTCAGATGAGACCGTTTCGATCCAAAATGTTAACGTTCCCTCCTATGGATTCTGACCCATTGCTAGTGTTATCGCTATCAGCATTTATAGGTTATTCTAGAGAAGGGAGACTGTTAGAAATTTGGATATTAACCAGATATTCAAGACGTGGAATCACATCATGTCCCTGTTGATTCCAGCGTCTGTAGAAAACACAAGTGTTAGCATGAGGAGCAGTGGCAAGCGAGCGGGGCTGGGTGACCAGTAAACTTGTGGCGGAATGTAATGATTGTGACTGGTAGCTTTCAGTTCGTTTTTTTTTGTAAAGTATTGGCACCGGTAAATACAACTGGGCAAGAGTGTCGGGTCTCTATCTCGTCTTTCGCTCAGTCTGTTGCGAAATCATTTACAAATAATTGGAACCTGATCTTCAACTGTATTTTCAGAATGATTGAGAAGGATGGGGAATCCTACGTATTTGGTCACCAATGCGGAAGAAACGAACCCAGTGACCTGAAGATCAAGATAATTCCCCCTCCACCTTGTGTAACAATAAAAAAAAGACTCGTTTCCCGGTCTGGGCGAAAGCTTACGTGATGGAAAAGAACACATAGGGCGAATGTTTGCCTGAAAACGGAATTCATTGAGGGATCTAAAGAATAAAATAGAATAGCAATTTATTGTCATGTGTATTTTTACAAATAAAATATACAATGAAAGCAGTCACTGGACTCTGTTTTTCTCTCTACAGATGCTGCCAGACCTGCTGAGTTTCTTCAGCAGTTTCTGTTTTTATTACAGTAAATCTTACCCATGCTGAAACTGTGCCTCCAACTGTAAATACAACTCAAATGATTTAATTAGTATTTGGATAATTTATGTGCAACTTGCGGCCATGGGATATCATTTCGTTCGCTTCCAAATACCGAGCCAGTTGAACCATATTGTATCCAATCATTTGAACTAACTGGTGGCTGTCTTATTACTGGTGAAACATTATTTCACACTTATGTTGAATGGTTTGCGCTACTTTTCTTTTCTAGCATTGAATAAGTTTCCCGTTTAATACATTGGACCAATATTTAGTTTTAAAACTTGCTTGAGCTGCACTACACTGAGTCGCCTGTGCAAAATGAACCGCGCTCTACGATTAACTCGGCTCGCAAAACGTATCCGACCCAACCCCCATATTCCGCTTTCCCGACAGGGGGCGCTGCTACCAAATAGAACCCGTGAAGAGGAAAAAGTGCCTCATCATGAACCTCTGAAAAGCACCCTTTAAGATATAGGTGTGAGATTTTTTTCAATTTTTTGTACTATCTTTCTGGACGAGAGGGAAAGCGTTGGCTCAGATTCGGCTGTTTTGGATGGAGCTAGTCTATTTATATTTCACATAGCTGTCTTACTGCCAGTGGACAAACAGGACTATTACCTCACTGTAGGCTGGATTTGAATCCTACTTTCAAAGGCGAAAGACTAATGCTTAACACTTTAAAAAAAAACAAGGGGCTAATGCGAGATAGAGGGAATGCAATAAATATACACATGCATATTCCAAAGACAGTTGTTAAGTTGTATCAGAAGTAGCATAGTAGAAAAAATCCAGGTGTATGGCATTAGAGAAAGCATAGCAGCATGGGTAAAATTTTGGATTGACAAGCAGGAAATAAAGACATGGATAGCTGTGGCTTCAATGAGAGAATACTGGAGAGTTGAGTACCTAAGGTTGAGTGTTGGGTCCTCAATAATTCTCAGAAGAGTTACCATAATTTTGAAGCTTGTAGACAACAACAACAAAAACAAATGTGAGGTAAAAAGACTTCAGGAAAGTATAGATTCCTGTCTGGATGAACATTAAGATCCATCTTAATGTTCTTAATTGGAGGGTAGTATATTTTGGAAGGAAAGCTGAGAATTGAGTCACTGAACAACAAGACACTAAAATGTGAGAATGTATGAAGAATCTTGGGCTTTTAAACACATAATTTCCTGAAAATAAAACCACAAAGACATTAACTTTTGTTCACATAACACATTTAACTTCCTAATGTATCCCAAAACACTTCACAGGAGCACTATGGAACATTAGTTGACACCAAGCTTCATGAGGATGTATTACGTATGAATAAGAGTAGGCCATTCAGCCTTTTGAGCCTGATCCTCCATTCAGTATGACTTTGGCTGATATTAGTGCAGATCAGTAATTCTTTTTTCAAAGCAGCAGTTTTAAGGAATGTCATAGTGTCATAGAGTCATAGAGGTATACAGTATGGAAATAGATCCTTTGGTCCAACTCATCCATGCTGAGCAGATCCGTCCACTTTAACTTTCCATCTAACTCCCCTGGTGACATGTCCATCCTTGGCCTCCTCCACTGTCAGAGTGAGGCCAAACATAAACTGGAGGAACAACATCTCATATTTTGCCTTGGGGGCTTACAGCCCAATGGCCTGAATATTGACTTCATCAACTTCAAAATCTCTCCTCCCCCAACCTATCCATCTTCCAATTCACCCATCAGCTACACCCTTCCCACTGACAAACCACAATAACCCCCTACCTGGATCATCAGGTTCAAAATCTCCCTATCCCAAAACTGTCCATCTTCCTACTCACCTATCTGCTCCACCATTCCCGCTGACCAACCATAATAAACCCCTTACCTGCGTCCATCTATCTCCATCTCACCTCCCGTCCCCCCAGCCCCACACCCCTCCCTCTATTTATTTCTGGGCTCCCCCCTTCCCACCCGCAGCCCTGACAAAAGGTTTCAGCCTGAAATGTTGACTATCCTTCCTCTTGGATGCTGTCTGACCTGCTGTGCTTTTCCAGCTCCATATTTATTGGCTCTAAATAAATCCAATCCCATTTGCCAGCATTTGGCTCATATCCCTCTAAACCCTTCCTATTCATATACCCATCCAGATACCTTTTAAATGTTGTAATTGTACCAGCCTCCACTACTTCCTCTGGCAGCTCATTCCATACTCACACCACCCTCTGCATGAAAAGAGTTGCCCCTTAGATCCCTTTTAAATCTTTCTCTTCTCACCTTAAACCCATGCCCTCTAGTTTTTGGCTCCCACATCCCAGGAAAAAGACCTCATTTATTCACCCTATCCATGCCCCTCATGATTTTATGAACTTCTATAAGGTTACCCCCTCAGCCTCCTATGCTCCAGGGAAAATAGCCTCAGCTTATTCAGCCGCTCCCTTTAGCTCAAATCCTCCAACCCTGGCAACATTCTTGTAACTATTTTCTGGACCCCTTCAAATTTCACAACATCTTCCCTGTTGCAGGGAGGCCAGAATTGCACGCAGTATTCCAATAATGTCCTAACTAATGTCCTGTACTGCTGCAACATGACTTCCTAACCAAAATTGAGGACGGGAAAAAGTTGTGGTTGTAAGAGCTGCTCCTTTTTTGAAGTATTTTCAGTGTTAGAGCTGATTTCCTCAAATTCCAGGAGCAGTAATTACTGTTTTATAAGATGTTGCATTGTTTTGTAACTTTGAGAAAAAATATCAAAACAACAGCACTTTAAAAAGGAGGAAGACAGACAAAGGCAGTGATGACATGGGAAGTTATTGAATGTTTAAGGGGAAAAGGAAGGGATCAGATGGAGATAATCAGGAAGGTATTGGCAGCTAAGGACACAACCACCAAGCAGAGTGATTCAAATCGTGAATGCTCAAGAGACCCGAATTAAGGACTTTTTGGAGGGCAGCAGTGTCGGTGGAGTGTATAAATCAAAGTGAACAAGACCATGGTGGGATTTGAAAACAAGATGAGAATGTTAAAAATAAGGCAGTGCTTAAATAGAAGCCAAGTTAGGTAGGCAAACTTTCTAATGATAGGTGAACTTGGCGCACATCGGGACGAGGACATTTAATTCTTTGTATCGCTTTTAATCATATTAGCCAATTTTATACAGCAAAGAGTGCAAACATTAGAAGCAAGCTGGCCTGCTTAACAGAATATATAATGCATTTAACTGGTGAACCAACTCTTCTTAAAGTTCTCAATCTCTCATTTGAACATGCTATCCTATTTTCTAATAGAAATTTAGTTGTAGGTAGTTAAAATTTCAAACTATTATATTTCAAAATAATAATAAAAATGACTATTTCTGTTGCTACAAAATGCAGCCAAGACCTTAATACTAAAACTTGTGAAGCTATCTCAAAATCTCTATTTCATCCCTGAGCAGGTTATGCGAAAAGTTTAATATCTAATAGGCAATACTTTCATAAATAATTTCTTCCTGAGGCAGTTTTATTTTCTTCTGTTTCATCATTCATTTTCTAGTATTGCATACAATCATAGTCAGTATTCTTTAGAACATTCCATTCTTGTTCCTTCCAAACTCGGGTACAATATTCCACACGTTTGCTCTCTTTGTTGAATCATTATATATTGAAAGGAAGTTGCATTCCACTTTCTGACTCAACTCATCATTTTTCAAGAATTCAATATTGTGACAGTCCCAACTTCTTTCTAACTTGCTGTGATTGTTTACATATCAATGTCAGTTGGGGTCAAAAATAATTTCCTATGATACAATGTATTGTGAATGATACTATTTCATCACAACTAATTTCTTTAATCCAAGTCATGCTACCTTTGCTACAGGGAGCTAAGAAGTAATCTTAAAATGTTTTACATTGGATAAAAAGCACCTGGGACGTGGTGGGTCTGCAAGTTCATCTTTGCTTAGAAAGCTTTCTAACTAAAATACAGAGCTTAAGATATACACAAATATAATTGACTTTACCTCATTAGTAACACTATATTGCACCTGCTCATTTAGTAAAGATACTGTGCAACTAAACCCTGTATATAGAGAATTCAGGCTCAATTTCTGTCTATCATGAGTTACCTGATCCCAGTAGGAATACCATTACAAGTGATGGAACTGGCTTCAGCACCCCTAAGCTGAGGAACAATTGTCCTGGAAGAACATATATGTGTGTATTTGGATTGGGTTTGGATGGCAAGATGGTAAGTGACACCTGAAGATTTGTTTCACAATAGTCACTGGGGTGTTATACTGGAGGGTGTGGGGTACACAGTAAAAACCAACACTTTCAGAGAAGGAAAATAAAGAAATATGCTGAAGAGGCAAAAACATTTAAAAAATGCAACTGGAATTTTAACTCTGCATTTTCAGTGCCATATATTGTTAATTTGATTATCACATCTATTTTGCTTTACTTTGATCTTTTTTATGTTCATTCATGGGATGTGAACATCGCTGGCAAGGTCAGCATTTATTGCCTATCCTAATTACCTGGAGAAGGTGTTGGCAAACTGCAGTATGGAACCACTGCACTTCTTGTGGTTAGGTATATCCACAATTTTGTCAGAAGAATGTTCCAGAATTTTGACTCAGTAACAGTGGATCAATGGTGAGTTGGTTTGTAGTGTGACTTGCAATTGATAGTGATCATGTGAATCTGCTTTCCACATCCTTCTGGGTGGAAAAGGCTTCAGGTTTGGTAAGTGATATTTAAGAAGCCTTGGCAAGTTGCTGCAATGCATCTTGTGGATGCTACACACTGTTGCCATTGTGTGCTAGCATTAGAGGGAATGGATATGGTGGAAAGGATACTAGTTTTCTTCTGACTCATTGACAAACTTCTTGTGAATCATTGGAGCTCAGTTTGTCCAAGCAATTGAAGGATATTCCATTCAATTCATGTCAATGGGTTCCTGAAGCTAGCAGGACACTTTAGTAAGGTGGTTAGGAAAGCCAAAGTTAATATTATGGAATACTTTCATTTATTAGCCAAAGCAAGGAATATGAGAGCAAGGAGGTTATGCTAGAATTTCAGAAACCATTAGTTTTAGTGCATATAGTCTGGTCATCTCATTACAGAAAGGATATAATTCCACTTGTGAGGATATAAAGGAGTTAAGGAGATTTACAAGGGAATGGTAGGACAGGAAAATTAGAGGCAAGATTGGATAATACGGGGATAGTTTTTTGATAGAATAGAGGAGGCTGAGGGGAGATTGTTGTGTACCAGGTTGTGAGGGACTTGGATAGATTGGATGAAAATGATCAATTTCCCTTAAAAAGAGATGTGTCTTGGGAACATGGCTTTAAAGGTTGGTGCTGGGACCCCAGCTATTCACAATATATATTAATCATTTGGATGAGGGAACAAAATGTAACATCTCGAAGTTTGCAGATGATACCGAGTTGGGTGGGAGGGTGAACTGTGACGAAGATGCAGTGATCCTTCAGCATGATCTGGACAGGTTGGGTGAGTGGGCATATCAATGGCAGGTGTAGTATAATTTGGATAAATGTGAGGTTATTCACTTTGGAAGCAAAAACAAGAGGTAGATTACTACCTGAATGACTGTAAATTGGGAGAGGGATTGTGCAGGTAGACCTGGGTGTCCTTGTGCACCAGTCGCTGAAGGTAAGCATGCAGGTGCAGCAGGTGGTAAAGAAGACAAATGGTATGTTGGCCTTCATTGTGAGAGGTTTCAAATACAGGAGCAATGATGTGTTGTTGCAGTTGTACAGGGCCTTGGTGAAGCCACACCTGGAATATTGTGTACAGTTTTGGACTCCTTTTCTGAGGAAGGATGCTCTTGCTCTCAAGGGAGTGCAGCGAAGGTTTGGAATGGCGGGACTGACATATGAGGAGAGGTTGAGAGGTTTCGCTGGAGTTCAGACGAATGAGGGCAGATCTCATAGAAACTTATAAAATTCTAACAGGACTGGACAGGGTGGATGCAGGGAGGCTGTTCCCGATGGTTGGTGTGTCCAGAACCAGGGGTCACAATCTGCGGATTCGGGGTGACCATTTAGGATGGAGATGAGGAGACATTTCTTCACCCAAAGATTAGTGAGCCTGTGGAATTCATTACCACAGGAAGTAGTTGATGCCAAAACATTGAATGTATTCAAGAGACAGTTGGATATAGCACTTAGTGCGAATAGGATCAAAGGTTACAGGGAGAAAGCAGGATTAGGCTATTGAATTGGATGATCAATTGGCAGTAGGCTGAGCAGGCTCAAATGGGCTGAATGGCCTCCTCCTGTTCCTATCTTCTATGTTTCTGTGTTTCTATGAAAGGGTGACAGATGGGGTAGATGTGTGAATCCTTTTTCACTGAATGGTGGTAGTGCTCTAGAATTAACTGCATGAAAGGAGTGTAGACGCAGGAACCCTCAGATAATGAGACAGATTATCTTGTGGTGAAAGAATTTGCTAACATTCAGGATTGGGCTTATAAATTGCTCATAATTTTTGTGTTGCAATGACTATTTCCAACAGGGATGAGGCTTACCATCTTACCTGGTTGGAAAGATGAGGTATTATTTGAAATTGGTGTAGACATGCACCTGATGCCCCATAACCTCCGGAAATACAGACTGCTGGAAAATGGTGGCTCATTTTTGGAAGATGTGGACATGATGTGCAGAGTGGCCTCCTTCTGTCGTGCATAATTTTCTACATATTCTAAATATCTGAAGACAAAGAATGTTCAGAGATGTGGAGAAAGAAAGAGGGGGTATTATATACCGATTGTTCCTTGGGAAAGCTAGCATGGACACAATGGAAACCGAAAGAACTGCTGCTACTGTAAATCAGAAACAAAAACAGAAATTGTTGGAAGAACTCAGCAGGTCTGGCAGTATCTGTGGAGAGAAATCAGAGTTATGTTTTGGGACCTATGACCCTCAGCATGGACACAATGTGTTGACTGGTCTTCTGTGATATAATGATTCTGTGATCACGTTTTTGACTAATCGTGGTGGAAAGGATGTGGGAGATAGGAGGTAAATTACATAGTAAAGAATTCTGAGTCATTGATCTGCTTTTGTAACCAAAAGCAGTTGTTGTTCAGTTAGGTTTTTGATTAATAATTAATTCGCAGGATATCTATGTTTGGGGTTCAGCAATGGTGTTTAGTGATGGTAGTTCCATTCAATGCCAAGGGAAGATGGTTAGCCTCATCCTTGTTAGAGATGGTCATAGCAGCACAAAAAATATTTGCAACTTATTAGCTGAAGTCTGAATGTTGGCAAGTTTTTTCAGCATTTGGGAACATCTGTCTCATAGCTGAAGAATTTTCTTTGGGGTTTTGCAATTCCTCCCTTTCCCACCACCACCTTTTTGTTTATTAATGAATGGAAGGTCATTGATAAAGCAGCTGAAGATGTGAGGTGATGCACTTAGGCAGGACAAACAAGGAAAGGTAGATGAACGGTAGGACTCTGGCAAACATTGCAGATCAGAGGGACATTGGTGTGCATGAATACCGGTTCCTTAATGTATCAGGACAGGTGGATAAATTATTTAAGAATGTTTACGGGATACTTGACTTTATTAGTCGAAGCATAGAGTCTAAGTGTAGGGAGATTATGCTGGAAATTATATAAAGTGTTTGCTAGACTACAGCTAGAGTATTGTATATAGTTCTGGAATTCATATTATAGAAGAAATGTGATAGCACTAGAGATTGTACAGAGGAAATTTACCAGGATGTTGCTTGGGGTGGAGAGCTTCAGTTATGAAGAGAGATTGGACAGACTGGAACTGTTTACCTCAACACAGAGGAGATTGAGAGGAATATGATTGAAATGTATAAAACTATGAGGGGCATTGATAGGGAAGACTGGAAGAAATGTTTCTCCTTGGTGAAGGTACCAACAAGCAGGTGGTACAGATTTAAGGCATGGAGCAGGAGATGTGAGGAAATGCTTTTTCACCCATAGGGTGGTGGGAATCTGGAACTCACTGCCTGTGAGGGGGTAGAAGCAGAAATCCTCATAACATTTAAGAAGTGTTTAGAAGTACACTTGCGATGCCAAGGCATACAATGCTATGTGCCAACTGCTGGAAATGGGATTCAAATAATTAGATGGTTGTGTTTAACTGGCATGGACTCGATGGGCCAAAGGCCCTCTTTCTGTTCTGTAGATCTCTATGACACTATGAATTTATGAAGATGGCCAAGTCTAGGACAGACACCTGAGAACCTCCTGCAGCAATGTACCGGGTAGGAATGTTTGCTTTCCAATAAACACAACATATTTTCCTTTGTACAAGGTATGACAAAAGTCAATGCAGGCTTTTCCCACTGATTCCTATTAACTTCAATTTTAATAGAATCCCTTGACTCCACGCTTAATGAAATAGTGCCTTGATTTCATAGGACTCTAACCTCATAAAAGCTGAAAGAACTGCAGATGCTGTAAATCAGAAACAAAAACAGAAATTGCTGGAAAAGCTCAGCATGTCTGGAAGCATATGTGAAGAGAAATCAAAGTTAACATTTTGGGTCTGGTGACCCTTCCTCAGAACTGTTGTGAGTGGTCTTAACAGAACCCAAATGGAGCAACGGTGAACAGTTTATTGTGCTAAACATGCTGATCGATAGCACTGACAATGACATTTTGCTAAGAGTTGAAGTTTGTTGGCTGAAACTTGAGTGGATTTGGATATATTTTGTTTGTTTTTGTGTACTATATATTCTTTGGCGCATATTATAGTACTGGGGTAAATGTTAGTGTTGAAATGGCCGTGGAATAGCTTGGTTTGGGGTGCAGCTTGGGACTAGACCAATAAACCAGTACAGCTGATTATCCCAGAAAAGAAACTGCCACTTCCAATTCCTGTTAGGTATTAGATCCACCAGGGTATTAGTATTCAGCAGCTCGTTGCTGAAATCTTTAAAATCAGCATGACAAGGCACTTTTGCTTAAACAGGTAAGTGATGAAAATTAAATGGGAATTGCGGAATTTCCAGTTCGGTCGCTCTGCTCATAATAAAACCTGGCGGTACTTTTAGTGACAAGATTTTGCCATAAAAATTATCTTTTGGCATTGAATTATGATGATAATTTTTAAATATAATTGTATAATTGGCCTTCAAGGTTAAATCAATTATTAACTGTCTTATTTCGTCTACCTAACATTTTGACGGAGAGCAAATACATGCAGCATTCCTGGAAAAAATCTTTGGATTGTAGCCATCAGGAAGTTTGAATTAAATTAATAGTTAACAAAACACTGTTGCTAAGTAATCTTCGTCGTTGGGTACCGCCCTCTTCCTGACAGTATAAAACGCCATGACAAAAAGGGGAAACGTGCGCAGCCGGCTCAGGGCAAGCAGGGACGTTGCATTGGTGCTGTGTCTGCTCTGACCATGGAAAAGAAGCGTGTCGCTGTGATCCTCTCCGGCTGCGGAGTTTATGATGGCTCTGAGTTGCATGAGTGCTCGGCAACGATGGTTCATCTCAGCCGAGCTGGAGCCGAGGTACCATCGCCTTTCCCTTTAAAAAAAACCCAGCTATCACTCCTCTGAAATTCTCTCAAAACTTGTGTTTAAAATAACCTTTTTACTTTGCTGCTTCTTTTACGTTCAGTTATTTTTCTTCCCTAGTGTCTTTTTCATTATATTCCTTTTACTTCACTTGTGCAATTTTAATTTCAGTTTTCATTTTCTCCTTCTTGCGCAATACGCTCTGTCTGTAGGTGCTTCCTTGTTTGTTATACAGTCAAACCGCTGTTTCTAACTAGTTCCTCTTCTTTCCAGTTACAACTCTACGCCCCAAATGTGAACCAAATGCATGTTGTGAACCATTTGACCGGTCAACCAACCGAGGAGGTGCGCAACGTTCTGGTAGAGAGCAGCCGGATCGCCAGAGGCAACATCAAGGACCTTGCTGAGCTCAGTATCAATGACACGGATGCATTGATTATCCCCGGTAGATGTCCAAATTTGTGGCGTTTCACTCTCTTATTACTAAACCAGTGAAGACCACTTTAACATTATTGGAGCTGTACGAAAGTTTGGAGAGTCAAATATATTTACCATTTAATCGTATTTTGCTATGCTTTTCACACAAGCACAGAAATTGCTGCAGACATTCAGTAGGTCTAGCAGCGTCTGTGGAGAGAAAACAGAGTTGACTTTTCGAGTCCAGCGGCCGTTTTTTTTTTTTCAGATTTATTTATGAAATGTTTCTATATTTTTATAGGTATGGAACGTCACCTGATCCCAATGCAGTTAGAAACTCGAGCTCACCGATGTAGTATCATGTATCAAGACAGGGCTCTGATTAATAATTGTTAATTCTCACCCTATTCCATGTGGCTGCTGAAACCTTTGCCCCAATCATTAATTGTTTTTAAAAAACCTTTTCCAACATTGGTGCTCTCATTTAACTTTGGCTAGCATATTTCCTGGAGATTTTAAATAAGCATCTCTGTTTTTGCTAGTTTGCTAGATTAGTGAGTGGCTAAAGATTGGCAAATGGAGTATAATGTGAGATAATATGAAATTGCCATTTTGGCAGGAAGAATAAAGAAGAAACTTATATAAATGGCGAGAGATTGCACAGCTCTGAGATGCAGAGGGATCTGGGGCACCTAGCACATAAATCACAACTGATATATAGAAACAACAAGTAACTTGAAAAACTGATAGAATGTGTGGCATTTGAATGCAAAAATATAGTGGATATATTTCAGTTTTACAGGACACTGGTGAGACCACAGTAGGGCAGGGCCTTTGATTCTGTACAAATAGCCCACTGAAAGATGTCAGTTGACAGGAGGATGGGAAGCATGCCCATGGGCATTTCCACCACAAACCTAATGGGTGGAAGTGGGATTGTGTACATCAATCTCTCAATCTGACAAGCCTTTATTCACAGCATCTAATTCTAAAATTAACTTGTTGTTTTCTGAGATTTGTTTATTATTTAACACATATACTTGTTGCAATTAGTATGTGCAGAATATGATTACATAACTGTACATGCATCCTGAAACAGAAAGCTTCACTATTATCCAATGATTAAGTAATTTTCTTCCTGCAGCAATTCTTTTTCCATTGCAATAAAATTTCAAAAACCTAGAGAAACTGAGCAGATCTGTGGAGAGTGACATAGAGTTAACATTTCGAGTTCAGTATGACTTCTTCAGGCTTTCTGATTTTATTTCTGATATCCAGCATCCACAGTAAATTATTCTTACTCTGTAAAATTTACATATACTTCCTCTATTCAGGTGGTTTTGGGGTTGCTAAAAATCTGAGCAGCTGGGCAGTGAAAGGGAAGGATTTCAGTGTGGAGGCATCAGTGGAATCTGCTTTAAAAAAATTTCATGCTACAAAGAAACCCATTGGCTTGTGCTGCATCTCTCCAGTGCTGGCAGCAAAACTCATCCCTGGATGTGAATTAACTGTGGGCCATGACACAGAATGTGAAAAGTAAGTTTAAAATTTTTAACTAAGTTTCATTTTAATTCACTAAACTAATTTTAACTCTGCTAAGAATTAAAGTACAAGTTTGTTACACTCTCCATTCCTCACCACTAGTAGTGGATGACAGATGTTGTTAACAGAATTTTTAATAAAGTTGAAGGAGGCAGTTGCTCTGGGGAAGGTAAAGTTTCCTTTTTGATCAAGGGTAATATTTGGTCTGTTAGAATTTGATTCACTTTACTCAAAACTCTAGCCTGATTTACACTTATTGGCATTTGTTCTTGTTGGTCCTTACTTGGTCCCAGACTTCCTTTTCTCTATCTCTTACAATTATCTATCTGGTGGCCTTTTTTTTTCTGATTTTTGTATTTAACTCTTGATTCTACTGTTAAGAACTTTTTATCACCTTGGCTTAGTGAATCCTCGTTTTCTTTGCTTGACACTATTCCTGTTTTTAGTTGTGCCAGTTTAAGAGCTCAATTATGTATTTAAGCATATGACAGTTTGATCCAGTGGAGAGCATGCAGTTGTGTCATGAGATTGAAGGATGTTTGTTTACCTGATTTCATCACATGATGCACTCCTGCTGTCTCTTTCATTGGCTTTGGTGAAGAGGACAAATTGAAAGGGAGACAGCAAATAGTGGTGAGTCACTTCCTCACTGAAACAGTGAAGATTCAAAGGATAAGTTCGTCTGAAATTTTGTTAATGGGATTAGGTTATCTTTCAGTTGCCTTGACTGAAGAAAAATGGGCTAGTAAGTAGAAGATAATTCATTGCTTATTGTGGTTTGATCTTATCTGTTTCTTAAGAACACTGAGTGAATTACAGTGTCAGCACTATCTCTGCTTCAGTCTCTTCCAGCACAGCATAGAATGTAGGAATGCTGAATTAACTTGTTAATTGCTGACCTCCTTAGTTTTTGTGCTATATTAACCAGAACAGAATACCTCCCAGTTAGTTCAAGTCTGTTGCATTGTTAGGCTATTGTATTTAAAGTTTTTTTTGTAGCGTTTGACATTCTATTGGTTAATTAGGGAGAAATCCCTACTTTAACTATCAGTAAACAAAAAGCAGGTAGCTACTTTTGGGAGATTAAATATGGCTTTTGAAGGGAAATTACTATGTGGTCCACAGATAGAATGGTTTTCATGCCATCATTGGGCCTGTCACAATTGTTGAATACTACTGGAAGTAGATTTACATTGAACTTTCCCATGCAGATGTTTCCTGACTCAAATCAATATGGTTCTTCCTTTACTCATTGCTGTCTTTCTCTAAAGCTTTATGTGCATTGAGACATTTGATGCCCCTGTTGTTGTTCCAAAATTTCTAATTGTTTACAGCAATCCCAAGGCCTTTTAGGTGTGTTCTTTACCGAGATGCTCTCCTTCCAGCTTTGAATTGGTGCAGAACATTGTGTTCTCCTGAGCAGCCATGCATAGCGGCAAGAAAGTTGGGGGTGGGATAATATGGCGACAATGGTGAAATCAGATTCTTGACAGTGAGAAACATATTTCTGACTTTTCCTTCAAAATTAAATGACGTGCTCTGAATCTCATGAGTGGCAACTTTTTTTTTATTTCTGTGCATTTGCATCTGATTTTTCGCTGAACCTGCTCTAATTTCAATGCACTCTCAACTCTCCCCTTTTTTTTCCCTGAGAAACTAGATGGTGCCAATTCCTGACATGAAAGCCAAAGCAGATACCTAGCAGTGGCAGCTTGCTGCTTGTTTCTCTGGCCCTTAACTCTGTCTTCTTCATGAAATACCTATATGCCCTGTGGGCATCATCCTCCTACAGCATGTGCCAGCACTGTATTCAACAAATACACTGGAGGTAACTTGCCTTTGTGGGTGTTTCCTCAAGGGTAATGCTGGAACACCAGTGCGTGAAGGGCAGTTCTTGAATTACAGTGCCTGAAGTACTGTGAAGCGAGCTGGGCTACAACAAAACAGGTGCCTAATAAGTCAGTTGCATAATTAAGGTGATGAAGAGCAGAAGGTTGCATGAGGAAAAAAAGGCATAAATAATGATGAATTGGGTATATTGAATTTCACTCAAGAAAGCACTTTTATGTGAAAATGGTAAAGCTTGACCTTTACTTTTTGCCTATTTGTGTTTATCTAAACATTTATTACTATCTCACTAAGTGAAATGCACATGCTGATCTTAACATAGCTCATTTTTTATGTTGGCATCCTACATGTGATCATACTTTTTGCAATAAAGTTGTTTTTGCTGTTTGTTTCTACAAAACAGAAGTCTAATGGCAGTAATTGTATTTTACTCAATGTCCCTATGGCTATTTCCCATACTGTGAATTCACCAAGCTATCAAGAAGTTATATTCTAGAATTCTGTGTGATATATAAGCAGGATGATCAAATTGCTGTATTGAAATCTGAACAAGAATATGTCAAGTTCAAGGATAACAACAGCCTTATCACTGCACATTTGATGATGAGCATTCTACTGCAAGAGTAAATTGAATGAAAATATTCACCCTATGTTTACTACTATTCAGTTATATTAGCGGCATGGAGTTAGTAAAATATGATAACTAATGTATGAAATTATCCATGTGCTAATATCACAATGATCTTATTCTAACTCATTATTAATTAATTCCACATTATTGTCATCATACCCAAGGGCTGTGCTTTCCTTGAGTATAATTTCCTTCTTAGTGTGAAGGATTGGTGCATTTTACTCAAATGTGTCTTTTTATATAATAACAAAATATTTTTCCTGACATTGTGATTCATCTTTTTCTTCATGTACTGACTGATATTTGCACTTATTTCTTCAGGTGGCCCTATGCAAAAACAGCCCAGACAATGGTAGAACTAGGCTGCAAGCATGTTAACAAGCATGTCAGTGAAGTGCACATCGATAAGCGAAACAAATTGGTGACGACAAGTGCCTTCATGTGCAATGCTCCCATCCATGAGGTTTTCGATGGAATTGGTGAAATGGTGAAAGAAGTCTTGAAGCTTGCGTAATTCTTCATTAAATTGATGTAATTGAAAAGGCATGGAAATTTCAAGGAGCAGAAGATTATTTGATTTATGGAATTCACTAGAATGTGTATTTGTTACCACACCACTTTAATGTGACTTGTTTTGGGAAAATATTTAATTCTTATACCTCTGTTGTGAAAATTATGACGGATTAAAGGAAGTTTCTGAAAGATGTTGGATTTTCAGATTAGCATTAGAACTATATCTCCTTAATCCCAAAGTAACGCACTCACAAAATACAAAAAGACAGCAGTCTCTGAAGAGATGATATTTTCAAGAAACAACACCCCTCATGGCCAAATATCTGAAACAATAGATAACATGTGGTGACTATTCATGGTCCATTGGATTTTCTGATGGCAAAATTGAATAGCTGACAGCCATAGACTGATGGATTGTGTTCATTTCCAATTGTAATCAACCTGAATGAGTTCTTGGAAAATGGTCACAGGCCAGTTTTCAGGTTTTACAAGGTAAAATACTGGTATTTGGAAGCTATTAGGTTCCCAGGAACTTCTATTATGAAAAAACAAAGAAACTAAGCTTTTGGGTGCATTCCTTACTAATTACTTAGGTATTTTAAAAGTAGAAAACATAACCCTGAAAGTTTTGTTAGGAAAATATAACATCGCGGGTTCCTTGGTCTTCAAAAATGGGTTTTCTAGTAATTTAAAAACCATAGATGCTATTTCTTATCTCCTTGAAAGCTTTGCTTGCCTTTTCTCCAAAGTCATCTGATTTTTCTGTTAAGCACAGATGGCTTACAGCACAAAGTGAGCTGTTCACTTCATTCCTTGATTAATCCACATCATAAAACCTTTTCAATCCTGAAAATGTCCAAACCATTCCATGTCTTCTAATTTTGCCCATAGTCCTTAAATATAACATGTAATTACAACTCAAGCCATTGGTGTGGTTAAGCAATAGTTCCATTGCTCGACCTTCTCTGAAGTCTCAGTGTTACTTTCCAGCTGGTGTGCATTCATCAAATGCTTTTGCGTCTTCCAGAAACTCACTATCATAAGGGTACAGCCACCAGTAATGCTGTGAACACCTGAGGAGGGGGAGTAGAATGAAATAGCAAAGGGGATGGTTGATAGGAGGAAACATACACACCTCCTTCCTTAGAGATTAAAAAAAGTGCAGATGCTGGAACCCAAGGTAGACAAACAGAAGACTGGAAGAACCCAGCGAGCCAAGCAGTATTTGGAAGAAAGGAGAAGTCAACATTTCGGGTATTAGCCGCCTTCAGGACTGGATGTGGGGTTAGGGGGAGCAGTAGATAAACAGGGGTGTAGGGGTAGGGGAATGGTGGTGTTAGGTGGGCACCAGTAGTAGGTACGACCTGGTTGGTCGATGGGAGGGATGAATGAATCTGGTTGGTAGCTGGAAGGGAGGGTTAGTAGGTGGAATGGAAGGGAGGAGGTGGGCTGGAAAGGGAGCAGGGGGATGGGGTGGGGGGAAGGCTATTTAAAGTAGAGAACTCAATGTTGAGTCCTCTAGGCTGTAAGGTGCCCAGGCGGAAGATAAGGTTTTGTTCCTCAAATTTGTGTTCTGAATTGCTGCAATACTGGAGGAGGCCGAGGATGGAGTGGGAGGGGTGAGTGGGATGGTAAGTGGGAGGGGTTGGAGTTGAAATGGGCGGTGACTGGGAGGTTAAGCTGGCCGTTATGGGCTAGGCAAAGATGCTCGACAAAACAGTCACCTAGTCTATGTTTGGTCTCACCAATGTAGAGAAGACCACATCAGGAGATTGGAGGAGATGCAGGTGAGGCTCTGTCTCACCTGGAAGGACTGTTTAGGGCCCTGAATGGAGGTGAGGGAGGTGGTGTGTGGGCAGGTGTTGCATCTTTTATGGTTACAGGGGAAGGAACCGGGAGGGGGGAATTGGAGTGCTTGATGGGCAGTGTGGGGTGAACTAAGGAGTAGCAATGGGAATGGTCCTTTTGGAAGGTAGAGACTGGTGGGGAGTGGAAGATGTTCCAGGTGGTCGGGTCTAATTGGAGTTGGTGGAAGTGTTTGAGGATGATATGTTGGATGTGGAGGCCGGTAGGATGGAAAGTGAGGACAAGGGGGACCCTATCTTTATTATGTTTGGCGGGGTTGGTTTAGAGCTGTGGAACAAGGAATGATGAGGCACGGAGGGCTGTGTGGATGACAGAGAGGGGAAAAGAATGTTGTTTGGAAAAGGAGGACATCCAAGATACTTGGGAGTGGAACGGCTCCTCATCAGAGCAGATGCGACAGAGATGGAGGAATTGGGATAATGGGATGGAGTTTTTGCAGGATACTGAGTGTGAGAAAGTGTAGTCTAGGTAGCTATGGGAGTCTGTGGGATGGTAGTAAATGTCAGTGCATAAACTGTCGCCAGAAATGGAAATGGAGAAGTCAAGGAAGGGGAGGGATGTGTCTGAGATAGACCAAGAGACAGACAAAATTGAGGAGCAACACCTTATCTTCTACTTGGGCAACCTACAGCCCAGAGGACTTAACATTGAGTTCTCTACTTTCAAATAGCCTTCCCACCGATCTCCCGGCTCCCTTTCCAGCCCTACCTCGTCCTTCCATTCCACCTACCAACCCTTCCTTCCAGCTACCAAACGGATTCATCCCTCCCATTGACCAATCAGGTTGTACTTACAACTGGTGCTCAGCTATCACCATTCCACCAACCCACCAACTCTTTATCTGCAGCTCCCCTACCTCCACATCCAATCCCAAAGAAGGGTAAGGCCCAAAATGTTGACTTCTCCTTTCCTCCAGATACTGCCTGGCTTGCTGTGTTCTTCCAGCCTCCTGTTTGTACACCTCCTTCCTGACCAGTCCAATCCTGTTCAACACATCAAAATGCTGTACCATTAAATGCAATCCCAATTCCTATTTAGCACCAAAACTCCAGCTAACCTTCCCTCTTGTTATGAATGGTTACAGTGTCCTCATGGCTAGGATGTTGAAAGAAAAGCTATCATGAAACAAACATTCCAAAGTTTTACAGGGCAACATTGGGCACTTCTGAACTAGAAGGTCTGACATTAGATTACTCCTTCTTGCCACGAATGCCAGCAGTTTGGGCTAGCTGGCTGACTGGCAAAAACAAGGGCACTAGCCGAGGGGTAAAGCTTTGAAGATGAATGCTGTCAATTTCAGAGAGGATAAAGCATCTTCATAATTTACCAGTCAGTGCCACACCACAAGGGCAGTAATTCAGTAATCCTAGAATCTGCTGAGGCACACAATGTTGAACGGCTATTGGATCCTGCAAACTGCTTTCAACATTGATTTTCCGTGTGTATTATAACAGCAATCTGAATTTACATGATTTCAGACTGAGCTTCCACCATAATGTTTGTGCTGCAATGAAAGCAGAGACCATCTGACACATTTGGATCCACAACAAACGTATTAGTAGGGTTGGCCACAGCTTTCATCCTAGAAAGGATGAGTCAAAATTCCGCACAAAGCCCTGTGCAAAGCTGGTGCCAGATTCCTCCACATTCCCTAACAGTTCCTGCAGGGCCTCTGGCAGTTCTATAATATAGCAAGCCTTCCTTTCTCAGAAAAGCATTCAATTCTCTTTCAGTCATTGCATTATACACTTCAAAGGACATTACTGATGCATCATCCTCATGTTTACTTTCTTTTAAGAAGAAAAGATGCTGCTCAGCTTCTTAATGCAAAACATTTTAGAACTTCTATCCCCTTGTGTTTTAACCCTATCTTAAAGTGAATAGCTGTTCCTGAGTACTGCTTTTAGGCTTTTCAAATCATTCCTATTGTATTGAAGTGCAATTTAATAACTTGGTAAAGTAGAAATATCAAATCAGTAAGATCAAAGAAAAAATCTGAAGTTAAACAATGAGCAGAGCATCAAGACAGACAATATATGACTGGTTTATTTTATCAAATCCAATGCATCACTGTGAGCAATGTGTGCACTCAGAGAAACCAGTGCAAGGGACTGTTGGAAGAAGATCTCAAAATGGTGTCTAATTTGAAAATTGTCAAATTTTGTAATTGTTACTTAAGTAAATTGTCAAATGCCAACATCAGATACGGCTGTAATATCTCAGCCATTAGGTGTAATGATTTCTGAAATGGAAGTTACAAATGTGATGAGGTATATAGGATGAGATCATGACTTGTTCTGATGAATTCCCATCCAGTGTTAAAATATGAGGCAAAATCTTATAGGGGCCTGGACAACTCTGGCGAGAAGTGTGCAGAATTGTGCGAAACCTCCAGTGAGGCCTATTTGAATGATGGCAACAACTTGCTGCATCCTTTAACTAAGTTCTGAGAGCCAAGGTGAGGTTTGGGAGTGGTGAGTTGCCTGATGAAGGGGATTGTTGCTTGTTAATGACCTTACTCACCTCAAATTTCACCTGGTAAATATGCAACTTTCTATTGCACCATCCATTATCACAAGTAAACTTGTGGGCATGATCTGTATGCACCATTCGTGCACATCCCTTGACCACAGACATTGGCATCCAGTAATTGACAGCCCCTCAGTATCGTCATGTTACCTCTCCACTCCAATTGAAGGATGCTGGGGAATTTAACAGCTGTGTTTCTAGGTGCACTGACAACTAACATTGGAAGGCCACGACAAGGGCACTTTGCATCAAGGGACTCGAACTAAGCTCACAGATTGGATGAGCTGCATCTTAGAGCTGCTCACTTAATTTCTTAGCACTTATTCACTTAGTGCCTGCATGCATTCACACAGCATCCCTGTCTTGTCTTGCTATTGCCATGCACGGTCCTACATTAGCATTTCACACACACCTACTGCTGTACTGATGTGCTCTTTTGCTTGGATTCACAGACATGCTACATGTTTTCTCAACGAAATGCCCATGTTGGTAATTATGTGGAGGATCCTCAGTCCAGTCCTGGGGTGCCCCTCCAGCATAGCCTGGAAGAAGTGTACTGCATCATCCTGGGCTGTTGTGCTTCGCACGGTTGGAGCAGGCAACATGGCAATGTTATAGCTGCTGAGGAACTGGGACGATGGCAGCAGCCTTCTGAGGAGGAAGACAAGGACATTGAGGAGGAAGAAACTTTCTAGGTCCATGGCAGAGCTCAGCCGTACTGGGCACTACAAACCAGAAACGATCTTATTGACACCCAGTTCCAGTAGATGAAAATTGGGTGCAGCAGGCAACTGTAAACTATAAATTGTGGTCATCATGCTAGCATTTGGTTTGCACTGTGGGGGCAACCTCTATTCATTTTGCTTGTTTTTAATTTTGGTGGCTATAAATAAAAGTTCATCTTTGGAATTATCCAACTGCCTGCCTGTATGTGATGTTCCCCTACTGGACAATGACAAGATGTGGGTATACAGTGGCCATTTGGAACAGAACAGCAGTGACCTATTGGTGACCAGTGGTGATTAGATGGGATGGAGCTAAGGATAGATAACTGTTTGGCCTATTGTTTAAAGGGCAACTAGAGAGAGACAATGGAGTTGTATGTATGATGAAGTGTCAGCCATGCCAGCTACGAGCTGTTAGCATTGTGGTTCTGTGGCTGCTGTGTTAGTATGTTGCCAGTGAAGGGCAACACTGTATTGATAACACAGTCCAGGTTCACAGTAGCCTTATAAACACGGTGTGGGTGCCAGTTATGTTGATCTCTCAATGGATATCTGGTGAGCGGCGAGTTCTTCTGGGAACAGCGGGTATTAGGATGAAACTAGAGGGCCCCATAAGGGTGGGATAGGTAGTTAATGAGATGAGTTTGTTAAGATGTGGCAAGAAAACCCGCTAGGCCTCGCAGAGAGGAACTGTGTTTTGCATTAATATTGACAAACATTACTCATGTAACATTGATGGCTGAATGATTTACAGAAACCTATTAACATAAAGGCGTGGCAGGAAAAACTAGAGAACAATAAAGAAGTGATCAGGAGTTATTTGTTGTAACTGATAACATCCTTTTCCAAAATAAACATCGTACTATCATAAAGAATTTAAGTCATTCCAGGAGTCAGAAGTACATAGATCATAGAGGCTCTTATTGCAACTGAGCAAGGAAGTAGTGTTGATTATTTGATCCATTGGTAGATAGTAAGGAGTTGGTTTAGCTTATTTGACTGGTTGGCTGGTTTGCAAAGCAGAGTAGCACCAATAGCATTGGTTCAATTCATACACCAGCTGAGGTTACCATGAAGGGTTCTCCTTCTCAACCTTTCCTTTCATGTCAGGTGTGGTGACCCTCAGGCTAAGCTCACCACCAGTCTTCCCTCTCTCTAATGCTCACAGTGCTTTTTTGTGTGGTAGTGTGATCGAGCGGTCGAAGGTGCTGGATTCAGGTTCCAGTCTCCTCGGAGGCGTGGGTTCGAATCCCACCGCTGCCGCTTAGCTGGTAGCCAGTTGTGTTGGTTCGCTGTCATGCTGGAGCTGGGTAGGGGTGAGCTGCGTTTAAGTTGAAAGCAACAGAATAAAGCGTTTAGGGTGGCACGGTGGCTCAGTGGTTAGCGCTGCTGCCTCACAGCACCAGGGACCTGGGCTCGATTCCACCCTTGGGCGACTGTCTGTGTGGAGTTTGCACGTTCTCCCTGTGTCTGCGTGGGTTTCCTCTGGGTGCTCCGGTTTCCTCCCACAGTCCAAAGATGTGCAGGTTAAGTGGATTGGCCATGCTAAATTGCCCGTAGTGTTCAGGGATGTGTGGATTGGGGGATAGGTCAGGGTGGGATGCTCTTTGTGTCGGCGTGGACTTGTTGGGCCGAAGGGCCTGTTTCCACACTGTAGGGATTCTATGATAGCTCAATGGTCTAGCAGGATTTTAGCATCTTTACCTTTTACTTTAGAGAAAGGTTGTTATTATGGTATCAACAATTTAATCCCCACTTCTAGAATTAAATCATTGAGAAACATTATGCTGCTTATGGTTTGTTTTGCTGCTTAATCTTGAAGGAAATAGACCAATAAATTCGCACAAAGGACTTTAGTAGTATGCAAGAAGAGGACTCAAGAATAAACTGGGAATTATTGAATGAGCGGCATTCTGCTTAAAGAAGTTGAGATGGTTAGATGGTTGTATTGGATATAAAACCATATACTGATCAGAAAAATATTCGATCAGCTGCAATTTTTACTCCAGACAAAACTTTCACCAAATACATGGAAAAAATATCCTCTATGGGCTGGTTAAATTTACATTTCTAATGTCAATTTTCTTCTTCAGTAACAAAAACAGAAATTGAAACAGAACAGACCCTTAAGAAGGATCACTGACCTGAAATGTTAACTCTACTTTCTCTCCATAGATGCTGCCAGATTTGCTGAGTTTCTCCAGCAATTTTCATTTTTGTTTCAGATCGTCAGCATCTTTGTTTTATTATTGTGTTCCTCTACAGTGTTGGAGTGAAAGAGGTTTGGGTGCAAATCCCTCTGGGGAAAGATGTTTCTTAAAGTAATGATTCCGAAGGGTGTTACATTGGTTCATTTTACTGATCTCACAGTGGACACAAGAAACTCTACTTTGGTTTTCTCAGATGTTTCTGTACCAGTTTCCTGAAGTCCGGGTATTTATACCTTACCAAATGTACTTGTACTAATTGCTGTCATGCAATATGTTTTCTTACTATCTAGGAACAGTGCAGCTTCTGCTAATACTCTGTGATGGTGTATACATTCCCACTGATCACTAGGCAGGTCTAAGCCAAAGTAAGGACAAAGGAGGATTGGTGGCAGTGAACTACCTGAAGCAATTCTGATTTGCACAACATTGATTTTGAGGCATTTGTATGCAAAGAATACAACTTGTGTGGTCGAGACTCTCCACCAGCTGAAGCATGGACACTGATAGACACTGAAGCAGCAATAGCTGCATTTTCAGAGGGATCACAGTGAAGGGTCCCAATAGGCGGCCCAGAAACTCTAACCTTATTTTGGCTGAACCAAAATGCTGAATCTCGGTGAGCATGCCTACTTAGGGAACTTCTGAAGCAGCAACAAGGAATGAGTTCTTCTGTCAGTATTTCCAGAAGCTGTGTTCAGTTTTGGAGAGAGAATTGAGGACTATATTCTAATCTTCTCCAGGCATAGGTGAGGCTGAGGAAGTTTGCCATGGGTATCTCAGCACCTTGAGCAGGGAAATGAGCAATCTACCTTCAGTATCACTGCAATTAGAATGGTAACATGATGTCAGATGTAAAGATGGATTTTTAAAATTTTTTTTTATTGTGGATTGAAATGGAAGAAGGATTAATTTAAAATTGGTGGAAAATGTTGCTGTAACTTTCGAAAACAGGTTACTTGACACTCATTGTAAATGCTGTTTACAAGGACTGGGGAGGTTACTGCAGATGAGCTGGATGTGTACAAAGGAAATTTGGTTGGCTACAAGTTGCTGATTGGTCTGTAGTCTGCTGACCACTTGTCAATGACAAAGGCCTTCTTGCTGTCAACAACAATGGGATTAGCTCCCAGGTGGCCTAAAATCCTATGGATGTGAATAGGTGGTCAGAAGCTGTTGGATCTCTGAAAAAGAAGGTGCTGTACTTTTCTCTGCATTAATAAAAAAACAAACACCTCAAGCCTGAAGAAAGACAGTTTATTTTTCTTCATCTATTGCTGTAAGCTGTGGCTCTTAACCAAGACGTTCGGGACTTTAAAAGTGTGAACTCCAGTTGCTCTGTGCTGCTTGAAAATAAGTGAAAACACCTGGAGAAAGAAGATTCAGGACCAACAAATCCTGATAAGTCAAAAGGACCACCTTAATGAACCCTGTGGACAATGGCTATTGAACTACCTTCCCAGCCTTTCCTTCCGTAATGTGTGTGTGTGTGTGTGTGTGTGTGTGCGCGCGCGTGCATGTGTGTGTGTGTGTGTGTATGTGTGTGTGTGTGTGTGTGTGTGTGTGTGTATGTCTAGGGGGAGTTTTGTAAGGGGGTTAGACTTTCAACTAGCAGAGTGATATGTCAATGGTTATAGTTGTTTACTTGTAGCTAGAATCTATTTGTAACAAATAACAATTCTTGTTGAGTACTGAGACTTGGTCCAAGCTTTCTCTTGATTTGGGAACAAATCAACAGCTTATTCAGTTATTGTCCTGGTAATGGTACGGCTCCTGTTTTATCTCTTTACTGGCTCACTGACAACATTCCTTACAAGAGCTAAGTATCAGCTTGCATCTGCTACTCATATCCTTCTAGGTGATAGAGGTTTCAGATTTGGAAGATGCTGACAGACAAGGTTTGGTGAGTTGTTGCAGTGCATTTTGTAAATGGTACAGATTGTTGCCCCTGTGTCCTGGTGGTGGAAAGAGTGAAACATAATGTAGTTGATGGGAGGCTGATCAAATGGGCTGCTTTGTTTAGGATTGTAGCAAGCTTCTTGAGTTTCTTTGGAGTTGCAGATGTTCAGGCAAGTGGCGAGTATTCCATTACACTGCTGACTTCTACCTTGTAGATGCTGGGCTGGCTTTGGAAGACAGGAGCTGAGTTGCTTGCCACAAAATTCTCAGCCTCTGACCAGCTGTTGTAGCCATTGTGCTTTATTTAAGTACAGTCCAGTGAATTTTCTGGTGAATTGTAATTCTCAGATGTTAAAGTTGGTGGGTAGGGTTCAGTGATGGTAATGCCATTAAATATCCAGCTAGGGGTGGTGATTAGATCTTTTTTCTTGTTAGAGAATGTAATTGCCTGACACTTCACCTCATCTATCCCTATACCCACACATTAACAACCCCTCTACACAATCCCCACATTGTAATCATCCTTTGTTGACACTTCTACACCCCCTTTAATCCGTCACCCACGTGCAAGTGGAAAATTTTCCTCCTGACTTCCATTGACTTGATTCTGCACTGGGAAAAGGCGAGTGAATGGGAGAGAATTAGGGATTATTTTATATCTAAAGTCTAATTTTTCTTTAATGTAGCAATTGACTAAAAGAATTATTTAAGTTAAAAGAGGTTAATTTTTATTACGGTCTACAATAGAGTAATATAAGGTCTCTGAGAGGAGCTCCAACTATTTAAAGGGGTGGCTGCTTAAAATTGGTTTTCAGAAGTTTCAATTCAGATGTATCTGGGACAGGATTAAAAAAGGCTGTTTTCATTTGCAGAGATTTGCTTTTCATATAGACAATATGAAGTAAGAATTTGGTGAGTGAGGGAGTTTGGTGAAGAAGGCCAAAGGTTCTCTTTTTTCTACACTTTTTAGGATTGAGTATTTGGCTGCTGCTTTGGAACAGATGAAGCTGATTGGTGATTAACTGGTAAGTTTCTCTACTTATTCTTGTTCAAACAAATTGCTTTCAAATTTACAATATGGCAGGACAGCTTAGCCAATTGGAATATACATCCAGCGATTGGTGGAAAGTCATGGGCACACCATATGTTCTAGATGAGCACATCTGCAAAAAGCATCTCTGGCTGCACAAACATGAGACCCAGATTTCAGAACTCAGTTCTGAAGAAGGGTCACTGAACTCAAAATGTTGACAATGCTTTTGCACCATAGATGCTGCCAGACCTGCTAAATTTCTCCAGCTATTTCTGTTTTTGTTTCAGATTTCCATCATCTGCACTTCTTTATTTTTTGTTTAAGTGAATATGAGCTGGCTATTGAATGGATTACTTTAGATTTTGTATTATGTAATGAAAACGGCATAGTTAATAACCTCGTCATAGAGCAAACTTTAGGGAGAGTGGTCATAATATGACAGAATTTTAAGTTATGTTTGAAAGTGAGGTATTTCAGTCTGAAACAAGGGTGTTAAATTTGAATAAAGGAAATAAGCATGAGGGGCAAATTGGCTGAGGTTTACTGGTGCAATGCATTAAATGATCTGAAGGTACATAGGCAATAGATAATGTTTAAATAATTATTGCATTGTTCAAAGAAACTATATATTTTTGAAAGAAATAAAAACCCAAAAATGTCAGTCAACTGTGGCTAACAAAGGAAGCTAAGGTTTATATAAAATTAAAATAAAAGACCTATCTAGGTGCCAGAAATAGTGAAGATTGGAAAGATTTCAGTATAGCGAGAAGCTGATAAAGTTGAATATGAATGCAACCTAGCAAAAGATATCAAATTGGCCTGTAAAAGCTTCTTTGGACATATAAAATGGAAATATTGGCTATGACAAATGTGGGCCCATTATAGACAGAGTCAGGAGAATTTATAATGGAGAATAGAGAAATGACAGAGAAATTAAACAATTAATTTGGGCAAGTTCTTACCAGCCTCTGGATTACATTGGCTCTGGTGGGATAAGTGTAAGAACAAGCAAGATATTTGGTAAGGCTGATGTTGCTATTGAGATCATCTCATTGTATCCTGGTCCCTTTTGTCAAGCAGCATGGTGAATTTCTTGCTATGCAGCAGTGAATTCCCATTTAATGCTTGTCATTGCTCGTTAAATGGCTTATTAACAGCTTGTTAATTTTTCATACAAACAAGCTGCCAGGAAAACCCAACATGGAAAGCAGAGATGGTTCTTGGTGTATTCAACTCAGTGCTTGCCCTAAAATAACTCCATGTTTGACAGTGGATACCAACATTCCACACATGCTCGATGGGTACTGACCACATGCGCCCTATGTCCATGGACATCAGCATCCAACATGGCACATCTCTGATCCAGTTACAGGATGCATCTGCACATCAGTGCTGCACCAGCAACTCTCGTTGTAATGCTGCAGCAAGAACACTTTGTGCTCAGGACCATGCTCCAGGTCCTGGACTAGACCAGGCTCCATCACCAGGCTATTCACGTGCTTTTGTAGTGCTCACTCACTCTGCGCCTACCTGGATACTTACAGCATCCCTGCTTTGAGTTGCCGTGCCCTTTTTGTGCATTTCTCCTATAGTTAGAAGGGAATATTATGACTGTCTTGTTACATCATCCCAGTACACTAAGTAAAGAACAATATCTGACACTAGTCCAGGCCCTGCTCATGGCAGTCAGAGTCAGGAACGCCTGCTCTTAAGGGGTAAGGAGCCAAATGATGGGTACCCCAACACCCACACAGGTGATGGCGAGTGGAAAGATGTTGCAGGTAACAGTGACAGTGGTAAAGCATGAGCCTTGGTGAGAGATGGGTGCACTATCAGAGATAGAGAAAATGATGAATTGGAGGGAAATCATGTTACTTACACCAGCAGAGTGGAGAAAGACTTTGCCCTTCTTCTTAGAGAGATGGGCTTCAACCCAGATGACAACCTTACACAAGGCTGATATGGTCTGGTGTCACAGCCTCCACTTCTGCAGAGTGAAGAACCACTTTCTGCCAATCTGCCAAGTTCAGGCGAAATGTCAGGAACTATGCAGGACATCTTCAGAGAGATGGTGCTCATCTAGGTGCATAATGGCCTTCAAAATATGGCACTTTGTCAAGTACAGTGATCAATTCTGGGATCTTTGGTAAAAGATGAGTTGGTCCAGGAATAGTGCAGGGTAAGATGGAACAGATATATTTTTTTTATTCACAGGATGAGGGCATCGCTGATTAGCCTAGCATTTATTGTCCATCCCTATTGCACAAAGGGCAGTTAAGAGTCAACCACATTGCTGTGGGTTTGGAATCACATGTCAGCCAGACCAGGTAAGGATGGCAGTTCCCTTCCCTAAAGGACATTAATGATTCAAATGGGTTTTTCCAACAATTGACAATGGCTTCATGGTCATCATTAGACTTTTAATTCCAGAATTTTATTGGATTCAAATTCCACCATCTGCAATGGCAGGTTTCAAACACAGGTCCCTAGAGCAATACCTGGGTCTCCGCATTAACAGTCCAAAAATAATACTGCCAGGCTATCGCCTCCCTACTTAATCATTAGCGATACTCACCATGAGGGCTGAAACACAAACTGATGTGGTGAATTTGATAACAGAGGGTGAGAAAACATCTAGGCTTCACGATGAGACTGACTGTACCAAACTCACAACTCAGATTTAGCCAAAAAGCCATTACATTCAGACATTTGTGTCTGTCTTTCTTGAGGAATATCTAAGAAATCTCCTAGAATTAGAGGTGAGGGGCTAGAGTGAATGAGGAATTGAAGAAACTTAGTACTTGCAAGTAGGTTGTGTTGGAGAAATTGATGGACTGAAAGTTGATAAGAGTCCAGAAGTTGATACTTTACATCCCAGAGTGTTGAAAGATGTAGTTTTTAAAAAATTCATTCATGGAATGTGGGTGTCGCTGGCTGGATGAGCATTTATTGACTATCCCTAGCTGTTGTTGAGAAGGTGGTGAACTGCTGCAGATCATTCGTTGTAGATAGACCCACAATTTCCCTGGCTTACCATTATTCAGCCATTTGTCTGCCCGATTCTCCCTGTGGGCTCTGTCCCAACCTATTGCTTACTCCTTTATCATGGCCAGTCCCACCTCCAACCCTCCGACTTCAGCACATATATAACGTTTTCCAAGTGATTGTCAACTATGAAGAAGTGGCATGGGACCCAAACCATCAACTTTATCGTCTCTCCACAGATGCTGCCAGACTTGCTGAATTTTCCAGCAATTTCTGTTTGCATTCCAAAGAAACCTTGTTTGTTTTACAGAAAGATTTTTGTACGTGCGCTAAGTATAGAATCAAAAAGATTCTGAATGAAAAAGTACTGAATTACGAAAGATGCAAATGACTAACGCCATCAACCTTCTTGATTTTTTTTGTTGCACTTTGACTTTGCCCACTTCTGCTCCAGCGAAATTTCTTATTTTGTTGATTTGCTCTCAGATCCTGAGATGAAGACGGTCTCCCTTGCTTTAAATGGAAAACTTGAATAATTATTATTATTGGTAATTGAAAAATTAAGGCAACCAATGACAATATACATCTCTCATGAACTAAATACACCTTGATCTCCAACCAAATCTTTTACAACTTTGACTTATGGTAATAGGTTTAGGCGGCCTGTGACATTATCCTCACAAGCATACCATGCAGATCCAGTTTCACATTAACAGACTTTGAAAAGGCAATTTGTCTTCAATGGAAACATTGTTGTGTTAAATTGTTTTAAAGACCTTTTTGTAGGTGTGTTTTGTCTTTTCTCAGAAAGGATGCTAAGGTTCTAAAGTTATATCTGTGCTAAAAGGGATCAAACAATTATTCAATTGTTAAAACATTATTATGTATCTGATGACAGGACACTGGACTCTAAATGTTAACTCTGTTTTTCTCTCTACAGATGCTGCCCGACTTTCTGAGGTTTCTCCAGCAATATTGGTTTTTATTTTGGATTTCCAGCATTCGCAGTTCTTCTTTTCTTTATTTGGCCATGGTTTATTGCTCGTCTCTATTGCACAGAGTCAACCACAGTGCTGTAGAGGTCAGGTGTCACATGTAGGCCAGACCATGCAACAATGGCAGTTGCCTTTCCTAAAGGACGTTAGTGAACCAGATGGGTTTTCTGACAATTGACAATGGCTTTATACAGTCATGGGCAGCATGGTGGCTCAGTGGTTAACACTGCTGCCTCACAGAACAAGGGACCCGGGTTCGATTCCACCCTCAGGTGACTGTCTGTGTGAAGTTTGCACATTCTCCCTTGTGTCTGCATGGGTTTCCTCTGGGTGCTTCACTTCCCTCTCACAGTCCAAAGATGTGTAGCTAGGTGGATTGGCCATGCTAAAATTGCTCATAGTGTTCAGGGATGTGTAGATTTGGTGGGTTATAGGGGGATGGTTCTGGGTGGGATGCTCTGAGGGTCAGTGTGGACTTGTTGGGCCGAAGGGCCTGTTTCCACACCGTAGGCATTCTACGATTCTATGCTTTGCTCCCTTACTGCAGGGAACACTGACAAGGGGAAATTGAGATGAATGTGAGTATACTCCAAAGCTTTGGAGAGTAACTACAAGAAGCAGTGATTCACTTTCAAAGCATTGTGGCTGAAATAAGCTTGCTGATTTCATTCACTAACGTCTTCCCAACACCTCAATTTATGGAAACAAACGGTCAGGTTTTTTGTCATCTGAATGAAGACTCCCACTTGACTATGAATTTGCTCGAGTCAAATCCAGAGATCAGTGTGGGGTAGATGTGACTTTCAGGAATTTTACTTCATGCCTACGCACGTGTCTGCCTCACTTTGCTGTTAATCTTGTGTCCTTGGATTCAGTTCAAACAGATGAGATAAATGGCTCCTCAAGGAACTTCAAGGTGGTTTGTTTGCCAAATTGAAATATTCAATGAAATTTTTCGAGCAGAACTGATTCCGGAAATGTGAGGCGTGGAGACAGATTAAATAGCGATGAACTGCTCCCAACTGTTAGCGGAATAGGCAAGAATGAGAAAACTGCTTAAAAGTAATTGGCAGAAGTGGCAACAGTGGCAAGAGTAAAAGTGTCTTTATTCAGTCAGCAGCTAGGATCTGGAATGCACTTTCTGGGTCTACGGTGGAGGCAGATCCAATCGTAGCACTTGAAAGGGAATTTGATAAAAACAAAACAGGGGTATGGTGAAAGGGAAGGGGTGTGTAACAAACAAAAATTACTTTTGCATAGAAGTTGGCAAGGGCATGATTGGCTGAATGACCTCCTGTGACAAGTCCTGGGTTTTTGTCCTGGGTTTTCTTGAAGAGAGTTTGTAAAGGCAGAGGTGTAGAACTGGCTACTAGAAATGGCTTAAGCAAACGGCTTCGGAGGCCTTTAGGTTTTTTTTAATAAATTGGAACAATGGAATCACCTTGAATGGGAGTGGTAGATCAAGCTTTCTAGTTTTTTTTACCGGTAGCATCAGAAGCTGTTTGGAGCCGCGTAAGAGTTGGAAGCTTCAGTGAAAGATTCCAAGCTGCTACTTTCTCTGGAATTTGTCGATGATTTTTTACCTCCTGGATTGGAGAACTGCATGGAAGAATCTGTGCCTGAATTTGCCTTTGGTCAAGGGGGTATCTATGGAATTTTACTATATTGGAATAGTTAATTAGTAATATGTATTATCCAGTTAAGTCTTTCAATAGTTAAGTTATTCTAAATTCCTCTTTCTTTTGTTTGTATTTTGACTATATTGTTTATATAAATTGTGTTGTGCCTAACTTCGAGCAGCTTGACTAATCGCATCACATCTGGAACATGGCACTTCATGTTGAACTTTAAAATAAGAAAAAGTCAGGGTCTAGGCTACCTTCTTAAAATATATGGAGGCGGCCTGGTCTGGCCCATAACAACCTGGGGCCTCTTGCTGGGATCAAAAACAATATAATTCCAAGTTGGGGTTAGGATTGCTGGACTCAAAACTGGCGAGTGGTAGGTGTTAGTGTGTTTTGTTTTGTGTGTTGAATTTGGTTGGCTTAAACAGGATGTGCCTTGTGTAGTAACGGCTCTTTCAGTCACTAAAAGTTTTCTGGGGGTAGAAGAAGTGACTTTGGGAGTTTTACAATAAGTGAGCAAAGGCAAAGCTGTTGGAATTGGCAGACAAGCTGGAGTAGGTGTTACCTGGGTCTGCGAGAAAAGGGGAGGTAATTGCAGCAATAGCTTGACATTTAAAATGTCTGGAAATGTCATCGGAATCATTGGAATGGCTAGAATTCGGTTGCAGATCAAGCAGCTTTAACATGAAAAGGAAACGAAACAGTTTGAATTATGATTAAAAACAGAGGAAAAAGAGAAAGAGAGAGAGTTTGAACTTCGGAGGTTGGCAGTTAGAGGGAAGAGTCGAGTCAAAGGGGAAGGTAGAAAGTAGGCTTAGTGAGAAGGATAGTGACGATGAGAAAACCCATTGTAGCCAATGGCCTGGTGAGGATCTGTATAAATATGCCCAAGCATTGCCTAAATTTGATGAGAAGGATGGAGAATCTTTTCCATTTCATTCGAGGAAGTGGCTAAAAGAATGAAATGGCCAGTGACCATGTGGGTTCTGTTGATCCAAAAAAGTTGGTAGACAGAGCTAGTGAGGCATTTGCGTCAATGTCAAAGGAGGTATCTGGAGAGTATGAAGAGGTGAAAAATGCCATCTTAAGTGCATATGAGCTAGTGTCAGAAGCCTACAGACACCATTTCAGGAATCTAAGGAGGGACCATGGTCAAACATACATTGAGTTTGAAAAAGATCAAACAAAGTAGTTTTGATAGGTGGATAAGGGCATTGAAAATAGATAAAAAATATGACGCTGTTAGGGAGACGATTATTTTGGAGTTCAAAAATTCACTTCCTGAAGTAGTGAGAGCTCATTTGGAAGAGCATAGAGTTAAAACTGCAAGATTCAGAGCTGAAATGACCAATGATTATGAGTTGGTTCGTAAATCAAAGTTTAGCTTCCGACATTAATTTTAAACTGCGAGGGATAGAAATTGGGGAAAGAGATATCCTCGGGTGGTAAGGGAAAAGGAGATCTCATTGAAGAAAGTAAAGATAGTTTACCACAGGGTAAAGAGGAAACCCATGAGGGGAAAAGAGAATTAAAAAAGCTCAGGTGTTCTCACTGCAATAAAGTAGGCCACATGAAGTCACAGTGTTGGTAGTTTAGAAATAGCACTGGGAAGATGGATGTGAGAAAACAGAATAAGCCAGAGTATTTCGCTGAAGTGGTAAAGAAAAGCGCAGTGGAAGCTAAAAAGCTGCACCAGAATGTACAACCTGATCAGGGGTTGGTTGGTAAGAAAATGCCAGATCTTCTTAAACGTTTACTTGTGAAGGTAAGGTTTACTCACATATGCCAGGTGGACCAGGTAAAGAAATTACAATTTTAGGAGATGTGGGAGCATGTCAATCCTTGACATTGAGAGATGAGGAGATATGTAATTCAGAAGGACAATTTCCAGAAAACGTGGTAAAATGTGGAATGCGTGGTGAGACGAGAAATTATGTAAAGTGAGGTTGGAATGTCTGGTGATAAGTGGAGATGTGGTGGTTGGAATACTGGAGGAACACCTGGCTACAGGAATACCATTTGTCCTTGGTAATGATACAGCTGGACCACAGGTTGGGGTGCTGCCTGCTGTCATTGGAAAGCCAGTGGAAAATCTGGCAACTGAGGTACTAACAGGAAGTATATCCTGGGATTTTTCCTGACTGTGGTAACAAGGTCACAAAGTCACAAGTTGAAGCAGAAGGAGAAATCAAAGAATGAACATAAGGAAGTTGAAGTAGAAATATGAGATGCCATGTTTGATCAAATGGTTGAGACAAAATTCAAACAGATGGAGGACAAAGTGGGTATTTTTAATTCAGAGGAATTAACTGAGTTACAACAACAAGATGAAAAACTGAAGCTATTGTATCAAAAAGGTTACACAGAAGAAGAATATGAGTGTATCCCAGGATGTTATTATCTTTAAAATGATGTCTTGATGTGAAAATGGAGACCATTACATATTCAGGTAAATGTGAAATGGGCTGAAGTTCATCAGTGGGTTATAAGAAGGAGGTGTCACAGATAGCACATGAATCATCAGTAGGTGTTCATTTGGGAGTAAGGAAAACTCAAGTCAAAGTACTAAAACATTTTTAGTGGCCTGGACTACATAATGATTACTTGAATGTTGCCAGACATATCATACGTGTCAGGTAATTGAAAATCCTCAGGCAGTGTTCAAACTGGCACCTTTAATACCCATTCTTGTATTTGAAGAACGTTTTACAATGGTCTTAATTGATTGTGTAGGACCCCTACCTAAAACAAAATATGGGAATCAGTAATTGTTGACAATAATGAATGTGTCCACAATTGATTTCCAGAAGCCATTCCATTATGCAATATCACAGCTAAAAGGATTGTAGAAAAGTTCCTCAAATTTTTCACCAGATACTGACTACTCACAGATGTACAATCAGATCAAGGGTCAAATTTTACATTAAAATTATTCAGCGAAGTTATGAATAGCTTAAGAAGAAAACAATTCAAATCCACTGTGTACCATCCAGAATTGCAGGGAGCATTAGAATGGTGGCATCAAACCTATTGAGGGCTTATAGTCAAAACTTATCCAGACAATTGGGATTAAGGAATTCTGTTCTGTTGCAATTCGTTTTGCAATTAGGGATGCACCGAATGAATCTGCCAAATTCAGAGAGTTTGAATTAATTTTTGGACATGAGGTGAGAGGTACACTGAAATTAATTAAAGAGAAATTGCTGAGTCAGAGTTCAGAGACCACATATTTGGACTATGTGTCAAATTTGAGAGAAAGATTAAATAGAGCGTGTAAGTTGGCTAGACAGCATTTAAAAGTAGCACATCATGTGATGACACAAGAAGCAGACAAATCAAAAATTCACAATTTTGCTAATGGAGGTAAAGTGTTAGTGGTACTTCCAGTGACAGGTGAACCTTTAAAAGCAACATTTGGTCAACCTTATCAAACCAAAAAGGGATTAAGTGAGGTGAATTATTTGATGAGAAGGTCAGATAGAAAGAAATCTCACAGTGTGTGTCATGTGAATATGCTTAAAAGGTTTGGAAGACTGCATTGAGAAGGTGGGACAAGCAACTTATATTTCTAAGTTGGACTTACTCAGGGTATACTGGAAGAACCTTTATCTGAAGGCGCAAAGATAATTTTGGCTTTCGTGACACCGAATGGACAATACCAATTTACAGTCATGCCATTTGGTATGAAAATGTGCCAGCTACATTTCAAAGACTAACCAATAAAGTAATTTCTAGATGAACTAATTGTGTGGTGTACATCAACGACCTGGTGATTTTTAGTCACGCATGGAAGGAATATTTGCGGCATTTATCAGAATTGTTCAATTGACTTCAGGAGGCAGGCTTGGTGATAAATCTTGCTAAGAGTGAATTTGCCAAAAACCCAAGTCATGTTCCTGTGCCAAGTTATTGGATATGGACAGATGGCCCCACAGGATGTGAAAACAAAGGTTATTGGGGAGTTTCCCATACCATCGACAAAGAGAGCAGTACTACCATTCCTGGGATTAAATGGGTTTTACCGGACGTTCGTGCTAAACTTACTGTAGAAGTGCAGAAAATTTTGGTGGACAGCGGACTGTCAGAAGGCATTTGACAGCCTGAAAGCTATGTTAACCACTGCGCCTGTGTTGGCCACACCTAGTTACGCAAAGCCATTCAAGGTGGCTATTGATGTGAGTAATGTGGGTGTCGGTGCTGTACTCTTACACGAAGACAACGAGAAGATAGAAAGACGTATTGGGTATTTTTCCAGACAATTGAATACTCATCAACAGAAATATTGCACGATTGAGGAGACCTTGAGCTTAATGTTGGTTACAGCATTTCAACACGTATATTGCCAGTAATGTGTCTGCAGCAATTTTATATACTGATCATAACCCATTAAAGTTTTTGGAGAAACGTAAGGACAAGAATTCCAGACTGTTAAGTTGGAGCTTATGATTGAGGACATTCAATTTGAAAATTATACACATGGCAGGATGAGAAAATGTAATTGCCAACATGTTGTCGCAACTTTGATGAACAAAGAAGGAGGCGTTCAGTGGCAGGAGTAAATGGACTGAAATAGAATGTAGTAGAGAATGTTTGCATGCTTAGAGTCAATATAATGTATATGTATTGTAGTGTACTACTAGAGTAAGACCATGGGTCTAAGAATGAAGCCATCTTTGTATTACGATGGTTCTTTCATTTAAGGGGGGAGGTGTATCGATGTTGTCAGTTTAAAAAGGTTATTTTGTCCTGGGTTTTTTTGAAGAGAGGTTGTAAAGGCAGAGCCGCAGAAATAGCTACTGGAAATGGCTTAATTAAACAGCTTGGAGGTCTTTAGTTTTTTTTAAAAACGTTGGAACAATGGAAGCACCTTGAATGGGAGTGTTAGATCAGGCTTTCTAATTGTTTTAGCTGTAGCATCAGAAGCTGTTTGGGGTCTCAGAAGAGTTTGAAACTTTTCAGTAAATGATTCCTAGCTGCTACTTCCTCTGGAATTCCTCTTGATTCTTTTTTAACCCTCCTGGACTGGAGAACTACATGTAAGACTCTGAGCCTGAAAATGCCAATGTTACTATATTGGAATAGTTAGTTAGTAATAGGTACTGTATCTATTATCCAGTCAAATCTTTCAATAGTTATTCTAAATTCCTCTTTCTTTTGTTTGTATTTTGACTATATTGTTTAAATAAATTGTGTTGTGCTTAACTTTGAGCAGCTTGACTAATTGCATCACATCTGGAACATGGTACTTCAATTCAATCTTTAAAATATAGAAAAGGTCAGGGTCCAGGCTACCTTCTTAAAATATATTGAAGTGGTCTGGTCTGGTCCATAACATTCCTTCTGTGCTATAACCAATCTGCAATTCTGTGTGTCCTGTATGTTTAAACTGCCTCTATCAAACCAATACATGACTGGGATGGAATACTTGATGTTGACATTGGATAATTTAGTCTAGTACTCAGTTCTTCAACATCGACGTTTTGCATGTGGATGAAATTAACCATGCTCAGTATGATCAATAATGAGTACAAAGGTTAAATAAGTACTAAGATTAAATCCTTTCATGCTTATCTTTAGTACAGTGAATTGATTTCTGTGTCAAGACTAGTAGAGTACAGGTACATCAATATTGGCAAAAGTACAAACAAAATAACAGCTTTTCAAAGGCCTGCAACTGCCAGTGACATGGCATTTGATGGGAGATCATAAAACTATTGATTGCATGTCAGCCCCCACAATGTTTTTACCAGCAGCAGGGAAATTGTTGAGTGTCCTGGGCACCCATGCACAAATTCGTGCTAACGTGACAAATTAATGGCCACTTAATGGCCTCTTTCTTTAATTTCTGGCATTTTATCCAGGGAGGTAAGGGAACTGGAACTGTGTTGGCCCACTTTGTGGAATATAACAGGCTGGTGGCTGGGCAAGAAGTGGATGCCTCCTTCCTTTTCATCCTGTGCCCATTGGAGGCCCCTCCCAAGATCATTGCCTCCGCCAGGTTTTCTTTCCCTCCTGTCCTGATGATCGTTAACCCATGTGCCCTCGTAGTCCATCTCGCCTTATCCAGGCAACTTAAACTTGACAAGAATCTGGACTTGGTTTTAAGTAGAGGCCCTATTTGTTTCTCCTCCTTGCAAAAGCCTTGCAGTCCCAATAATGGCTTCCATCCCTGGCTGGGTAAAGAGACCCTTCTGATTAGCCAGCAGCTCTTAAAGGCAGGCCTTTGAAGAGGTCCCCACCATATGTGCCTCTTTGTTCAGAAACTTGAGTATGGGAGTTGGGAAGACTTGTTGAAGTTTTACAGGACATTAGGCGAGTTGTGGAGTACTGTGTACAGTTCTGGCTGCCCTGCAATAGGAAGGATATTATTAAATTGGTGAGGGTTCAGGAAAGTTCGCCAGGATCTGGCTGGGACTAGAGAGCTGAGTTATAAGGAGAGGCTGGATAGGATGGGACTTCTTTCATTGATGCGTAGGAGGTTGAGAGGTGATCTCATAGAGGTTTCTGAAATCATGACAGACATAGATGCATTGTTTTTAATATTTATTCATTTGTGGGATGTGAGCATTGCTGGCTGACAAGCATTTATTGCCCGTCCCTAGTTGCCTTTGAGAAGGTGGTGATGAAGTGCCTTCTTGAACTGCTGCAGTCCATCCCCCTCCCCCATTAGGGAAGGGATTCCAGGACTTTGACCCAGCCACAGTGAAGGAGTGGCAATATATTTCCAAGTCAGGATGGAAAGTGGCTTGTAGGGGAACTTGGAGGTGGTGGTGTTCTCATGTACTGCTGCCCTTGTCCATCCAGATGGAAGTGGTCGTGGTTTGGAAGGCGCTGTCTGACGATCTTTGGTGAGTTTCTGTAGTGTATCTTGTAGATAGTACACACTGCTGCTACTGAGCATTGGTGGTGGAGGGAGTGGATGCTTGTGGATGTAGTGCCAATCAGGAGGGCTGCTTTGTCCTGGATGGTGTCAAGCTTCTTGAGTGTTGTTGGGGCTGCACCCATCCAGGCAATTGGGGAGCGTTCCATTACACTCCTGACTTGTGCCTTGTAGATGGTGGGCAGAGTTTCGGGAATCAGGAGGTGAATTAATCACCGCAGTATTCCCAGCTTCTGACCTGCTCTTGTAGCCACTGTGTTTATGCGGCGAGTCGAGTTGAACTTCTGGTCAATGATAACCCCCAGGATATTGAAAGTTGGGGATTTAATGATGGTAACACCATTGAATGTCAAAGGGTGGTGGTTAGATTGTCTCTTATTGGCGATGGTCATGGCCTGGCATTTGTGTGGAGTGAATGTTACTTGCCTCTCATCAGCCCAAGCCTGGATATTGTCTAGATTTTGTTGCATTTGGACATGGACTGCTTCAGTATCTGACGAGTCACAAATGGTGCTGAACATTGTGCAATCATTTGCAAACAGACCCACTTCTGATTTTATGATGGACGGAAGTTCATTGATGAAGCAGCTAATGATGGTTGGGCCAAGAACATTACCCTGAGGAACTCCTGCAGAGATATCCTGGAGCTGAGATGACTGATCTCCATCAACCACAACATATTCCTATGTGCCAGGTGTGACTCCAACCACCGGAGAGTTTATTCCCTGATACCCATTGATTCCAGTTTTTCTAGGGCTCCTGGATGCCACACTCGGTCGAATGCAGCCTTGATATCAAGGGCTGTCACTCTCACCTCACCTATGGAATTCAACTGTTTTGTCCATGTTTGAACCAAGGCTGTAATGAGGTCGGGAGCTGAGTGGCCCTGGCGGATCCCAAACTGGGCGTCACTGAGCAGGTTATTGCTGAGCAGGTGTTGCTTGGTAGAATTGTTGATGACACCTTCCATCATCTTACTGATAATCGAGAGTAGACTGATGGACGCTAATTGGCCGGTTTACATTTGTGCTGCTTTTTATGGACAGGACATACTTGGGCAGTTTTCCACATTGCCGGGTAGATGCCAGAGTTGTAACTGCACTGGAACAGCTTGGCTAGGGGATTGGCAAGTTCTGGAGCACAAGTCTTCAATATTATTGCCGGAATGTTGTCAGAGCCCATGGCCTTTGCAGTATCCAGTGTCTCCAACATTACTTGATATCAAGTGGAGTGAATAGAATTGGCTGAAGACTGGTATCTGTAATTCTGGGGCTCACTGGAGGAGGCCAAGATGGATCATCCACTTGGCACTTCTGGCTGAAGATTGCTGTGAAAACTTTAGCCTTATCTTTTGAACTGATGTGCTGGGCTCTTCCATCATTGAGGATGGGAATATTTGTGGAGCCGCCTCCTCCTCCAGTGAGTTGTTTAATTGTCCACCACCATTCACAACTGGATGTAGCAGGACTGCAGAAGTTAGATCTAATCCATTGGTTGTGGGATTGATTAGCTCTGTTTATCACTTGCTGCTTATGATATTTGGCATGCAGGTTGTCCTGTTTGGTGGCTTCACCAGGTTGACACCTCATCTTCAGGTATGCCTGGTGCTGCTCTTGGCATGCCCTCCTGCACCCTCCACTGAACCAGGGTTGATCCCCTGGCTTGATGGTAATGCTTGAGTGGGGGATATGCTGGTCCATGAGGTTACACATCATACTGGAGTACAGTCCTGCTGCTGTTGATTGCCCACAGTGCCTCATGGATGCCCAGTCTTGAGCTGTTAGATCTGTTTGAAATCTGTCCCATTTAGTATGGAGGCTATTCTTAATAGGAAGGCATGATTTCCTCTCCACAAGGACTGTGCGGTGGTCGCTCTTACTGATATTGTCATGGATCAGATGCATCTGCAGCTGTCAGATTGGTAAGGATGAGGTCAAGTATGTTTTTCTGTCTTGTTGGTTCCCTCACCACCTGCCTAGTCTAGCAGTTATGTCCTTTAGGACCCAACCAGCTCGATCAGTAGTACTGCTGCTGAGCCACTCTTGGTGGTGGACATTGAAATCCTCCACCCAGAGTACATTTTGTGCCCTTGCCATCCTCAGAGCTTCCTCTAAGTGCTGTTTAACATGGAGGAGTATCGATTCATCAGCTGAGGGAGGACGGTGTGTGGTAATCAGCAGGAGCTTTCCTTGCCCATGTTTAACCTGAAGCCACGAGACTTCATGGGGTCCAGACTCAATGTTGAGGACTCCTGACTCTATACCACTGTGCCACCACCTCTGCTGGGTCTATACTGCCGGTGGGACAGGACACATCCAGGGATGGTGATGGTGGTGTCTGGGACATTTTCTGTAAGGTATGATTCGGTGAGTATGACTATGTCAGGCTGTTGCTTGACTAATCTGTAAGACAGCTCTCCCAATTTTGGTACTAGCCCCCAGATGTTAGTGAGGAGGACCTTGCAGGGTTGATAGGGCTGTTTCTGCCGTTGTCTTTTCTGGTGCCTAGGTCGATGCCTGGTGATTTGTCTGGTTTCATTGCTTCGCAACTTTGTAGCAATTGCTGCAACTGAATGGCTTGCTATGCCATTTCAGACAGCAATTGAGAGTCAACCACATTGCTGTGAGCCTAGAGTCGCATGTCGGCCAGACCAGGTGAGGATGGCAGATTTCCTTCCCTGACGGACATTAGTGAATCAGGTTGTTTTTTCCCAACAATTGACAATGATTTCATGGTCATCAGTAGATTCTGAAGTCCAGATTTTTTTTTATTGAATTCAAATTCAACCGTCTGCCGTGGCTAGATGCGAACCCAGGTTCCCGGTACATTACCTGAATTTCTGGATTAATGGTGTAGTAATAATGCCACTAGGCATCGCTTACCCTTAAGGAAGAATAGCAAAGGCCTTTTCGCTGGGGCAGGGGCATTCAAAACTAAGGGCAGACATTTAAAGTGAGAGGAGAAAGATTTACAAGGGACCTGAGGGATAACTTGTTCACAATGAGGGTGGTTCATATGTGGAATGAACTGCTAGAGGAAGCAGTAGATGCAGGTACAGTTATAATATTTAAAAGAAATTTGGATAGGTACATGAATATGAAAGGATAAGAGGGATATGGGCCAAAGGCAGGCAAGTGGAACTAGTCTAGCTTGGGAAACTTGGTGGGCATAGACGATTTGGACCGAACGGTCTGTTTCTGTGTTGTATGAATCTTTTTATTTGATTTGGTCTGATTTGATTTATTTGATTTATTGTCATGTGTACCTAAGTACAGTGAAAAGCTTCATTTGCGAGCAGAACAGACAGATCATATTAAGCAAGGTCAGACAGACCATAAGGTGAAAAGACTTGGATACAGTGAGGCATACAACTTACACAGCACAGGATGTTCATGAAGCAAGATCAACATTATTTGAAATTAGAGGGTCCATTCATCAGTCTAATAATGGCAGGGAAGAAGCTGTTCTTGAACCTGCTGGTGCATGTGTTCAGGCTTCTGTATCTTAAGCCTGACGGAAGAGCTTGTAATTGAGCATTACCGGGATGGGAGGGGTCTTTGATGATGTTGGCAGCCTTTCTGCAGCAACGAGAAGTGTAAATGGAGCCTATGGATAGAAGGTTGGCTTCCGTGATATTCTGGGCTGTGCACACCACCTTCTGTAGTTTCTTATAGTCCTGGGCAGAGCAGTTGCCATACCAGGCCGTTATGCACCCGGACAGTATGCTTTCAATGGTGCATCTGTAGAAGTTGGTCAGGGACCTTATGAACATGCTGAATTTCCTAAGCCACCTGAGAAAGAAGAGACAGTGTCATGCCTTCTTGACCATCACATCAATGTGGGAAGTCCAGGATAGGTTGTCGGTTTTCGTCACTCCTAGGAACTTGACGCTCTCAACCATCTCAATCTCTGCTCCGTCGATGTTGATGGGAACGTGTTCTACCTCTTTCTTTCTGAAGTCAATGATAAGTTCTTTTGTTTTGCTAACATTGAGAGGCAGGTTGTTATCCCCGCACATGTCACCAAGTCCCTTATCTCCTTTCTTATTCTGACTCATCATTGTTTGATATCCGTCAAACCGTGGTGGCGTCATCCGCAAGCTTGTAGATGGCGTTCGTTCGGAATTTGGCAACACAGTCGTAGGTGTACAGGGAGTACAGCAGGGGACTGAGAACGCATCTTTGGGGGGGCTCCAGTGTTGAGTGTTATCATGGAGGAGGTGCAACTGATTGCAGTCAGTGGGTCAGGAAGCTAAGGATCCAGTTACAAAGGGCAGAGCCGAGACCTAGGTCTCGGAGTTTTGAGATCAGCCTGGAGGGGATAATGTTATTGAAGGCGGAGCTGTAGTCGATCAGCATGAGTCTGTATCTTGAGATAATTAAAGGGTCGAGAGGTAGGCAGACCCAGTCAATTGCAGGTGGGCTAGCCCCTGACTTACACATCAGAGGAAGAATGGGGAGGGGAGTTGGGTCAGAAAACTCCCAGCAAATAATGCTGCCCGAAAAACTGTTACCACCTGAAATTACTGGGATGATACGATCGTATTTTATTCTTGTCCTGCTCCGCACAGCCTGTCAGTGTGGTTCCCTGTTCCTGAGATGAAACTGGTTGAATGGAAACACCAAACTTAATTTTGAGATTAGCTGTGTAAATTACACTTATTGCAAAAGAAGTCTTGACATGCCTACAGAATATGGAAAATATCTTGAATTTTGCAGTTCTAATTGTGGTGAAGCTGTTAACAATTGTTTCATCATGTCACTATATTTTTTGATCCAGTCACGGTTCATTGCCCATCCCTATTTCCCCAGAGAGCAAGTCTGGAGTCACATGTAGGCCAGACCATGCAACAATAGTAGTTTCCTTCCCTAAAGGGCATTAGTGAACCGGATGAATAATTGACAATGCCTTCATGGTCATTATTAATCCCTTAATTCCAGGTTGATTATTGAGTTCAAATTCTACCATCTGCCATGGCAGGATTTTAACCTGGGTCCCCAGAACATTAGCTGAGCTTCTGGATTAATAGGCTAGCAATAATACGACCAAGCCATTGCCTTTGTAATGTGTACTAACATTGTAACAGTGTCTGGATTCCATGCATGGATTGAATAATGTGAAAATCTAGATATTACTGTCAGTGTTTTTGCACTATAATGTACTAATTGGAGTTTAGAAGAATGAGAGGTAATTTCATTGAAACACAAAAGATTCTGAGTGAGATTGAGAGGGACGATACTGAAATGTTTCATCCCATTGTGAAATCTAGATCCAAAAGAAAAAATTTAAAGGTAAAATTTTACCCATTTATGAAAGAGATGAAGAAGAGTTACATTTCTCTGAGAGACCTTAGTGTTTGGCATTCTATTTTCCACTGTCCACTTTTGGCAGGCTTATTTGGATTCACCAGGGAGTCAAAGGCTAAGGTGTGTGGGCAGGAAAGTGGAGTTAAGGCCAGCTACGTATGTGTTGAATCATGACCAGTTTGAGCCAGTAAATGGCCCACGCCTGCACGTATTTCATATGCTTCTCCAGAAAGTGCATTGTTGGCCCATTTATGGCACAGTGGTAGTGACCATACCCCCTAGACCAGGAGACCTGGGTCCAAGTCCCACCTGCTCCAGAGGTGTCTAATAACATTGTTGATTAAAAAATAGATTTATAAAGAAAAGTGCATTGTTGAGGCAGCCAAAATCAAAACATCAGTGGTAATCAATTTGATAAAACTGAATTTCATATTAACATATTATGCTTTGCTGTAAAAATCCTTGAAAAATTACTTACACCTTAGTGAATATGGTGTAACTGCCCTTATAACAGAATATCAATTTCATGAAAGCAACAAAGCAGCCTCATTGTCCGTGGAGATCTAAATTTGTAATTGTAGATTACCAAATTTCTGCATAGTTTTAAAAACTCACATTTTTTCCAAAACAATGTAATTCTACCTTCATTTCAAGTTTGTTTTAGCTGCTGTTTTAACACGATTAAAGTTGTTTAATTAGTTACTATGAAATTTAAATTAAACTGAAACTAATATTAAATAACTGCTTATTTACTTGCTGACACCATTCCTGTTGCATGTGTGGAGATTTGGCAAAGGATTTATATTATCGCCAAGATAAGGGATTCTTTTGTCCTGTGGGATGAGGTACCTAAAGTTCAAGCTGAAACGCATCATCAGTCTGCTCCATCCCAATCTCCAGCTTCTGATCAGATGACCTCCTGAGCTAGCTAACTGTGCTCTGAGGCAAGCTTTCTTATACTCTTCTTCGATACAAAGAAACTGTGCATTCAAATTTTGATACTATCCAGTCACCAGCAAATGATCAGTTTGACTAGTGGCAAACATGACAAGCTATCCGCCATAGCTAGTTTGATCAGTTACCTCATTAGGAGTTGCTTGTTTTCACTTGGAAAGAGTTTATCTCTTGGTCTCAATGAATTTTGACCTCAACTTTAGCTTGTTCATGCTGTTGCCATCTTTATGTTTTCTAATCAAGCATATAATTTTTACACAGTACAAATGTGTGACCAAGCACACCCTGTTGGCTGATAAACAGTCCATATTACACTTAGTTTATTGTGTTTAACTTTGAATGAGATTCCAGTGTTTTTAGGTGTGCTATAACAGTTAGCTTATTATGGCTGAGTTACACAATTTAATTAAACATACATTCTTTCAGGCACAGAAGCACATTAAAACTAATGATTTTTCTTTTCATTAGGTTACGACCAGGCTTCAGATGTTTATTCTTCTCATTTCAGTTCAACTAACCCAGTCTGAAATAAATGGAGGCTGCATACACAGACAAGCTTTCATCTAAGGATCATGGTTTCACATTGTGTTTATTAAATCAGATGTGTAGGAAATAGTGTGTTACAATAATTTTAACAATTTAATCCCACTTTCACAAGTGGAGGATGAGATGCAGGAGTGTGATAGGTTGGTATTCCAAAGGAGTGTGTTGAGAAGCTGACCAGAGGATGGGTTATTTAAAATCCAGCGTTATGTAATGTAAAATGGCTAATTAATAAACTTGCTGTAAAAGAACTTTTGGCATGAGTAACCACAATGTGATGGAATTATGTTTGAAAGTGAGGTATTTAAATCTGAACTGAGGGTTTTAAAATTTAAAGCGTTAAGGGAATTTTGAAGGCAAGAGGTACAATTGATTGAGGTGAATTGGGAAAATACATTTAAAGGCATGACTGTACCTTGGCAATGGATGGTCTTTAAAGAACTACCACATGGCTTCCAGAAACCATACATTTCTTCGAGGTGAAAAACTCAAAAGTGGTCAGTCAGCCACAGCTGACAAATGATGTTGTGACTATATTACAGTCATATTAGACACAAAGTTTTAACTCTGGTTGTCTTTCCACAATTGCTACCAGGCCTGTTGACTTTCTTCACCACTTTCTGCTGCTATTGTAGCATATGCGAGTGCAAATTTCCTGGCTTGAGAGACCTGATCAGACATAAAGGAGCTTCTGGATTAACTCATGAAAGATACATACGTTGCTAAATTATTTCAAGGACATTTGTAGGGTGTGACAATCTATTTTTAGGGATGATTACATTCTTGTATAAGTAATACTGTACTGAACAATTTTAAACAACTACTCAACTGGCAGGAATATATTGCACAACTGATGTGGAAAGTATGTATTACTGGATTTGGTTGTTTTGGACATTGATAACTATCACTTTGTTGTAGCGGATTACTTTACAAGGTACAGGTCAACCTGGGTTTGGTTGTCTTAAACATTGACAACGATTGCTTTCATGTGACAGATTAGTTTACAAAATAATCTCAAGAGCCTCAAGGTACAGGTCAGTGGTTAATTATTGAGCCAATGTTGAGAGAGTCTACCCCAGAAAGCATTCCAAGGTAGCAATCTGACTCAACAAGGATTAATAAGACATTTATACATCGTAAATCATATCAGTAGTAAATTATTTGAATTATGCAATTGTCTGTTTTAGACAAACACCTATCTTCTCACACATCCCAAAAAATGGCAAAGCACTAGTTAACCCTGCTCTCATCATTCTCTTTCTTCCCAGGTGCAATCCCATCTCCATTCCAATGCCTGTGATTCATTCCCATCCTTGACTGAGCCCCCTTGCTTTGTCATTCTCACTGTAGTATGGGGTCATTCTCACATGTCATTTCCAAAAACGCCCTCAGGGTTAATGTTAGTTCAACCATGTTATATTTTCAACAAACTCTGTCTGCCTGCTGCATCAGCATCTCTGTGCATTTATGCAGTCTAACTGACTTTTTTTCAACCTCACTACTTGAATAAGAATAAATGAAAAATGGAACTTAAATTTTTTATTTGATTATCACAATGAAGTTAACTAAAATTCTCTACTTCATTCTAATCCCAACTGGAACTTCATGTGGATTTACAGGTTAACTCATGTCATACCCAAGTTGCCCCTAACAGCCCCTCATTTTGGCGCCTTGACCAAAAGCCCAAAGTATTTGGCCAACAGATGCTGATCAACTATTGACTTTACCACCCACCATCACTGATATTGGCAATATATCCAGCTTAGGTTCATAAAGATGGACGGTTGGACCATTCGTACCAATTAATCATTTATTCCAGGCATATAGTCCATCTATATAGATGATGGTATAACAGGAATTAGAAATCCAATGCTAATTAACAAGCTGTTATCCTCAATACATTCAACATTAGTACTATATACATGTATTACAGCTGTGAGTTAGCACCATGTTAATCCATCAACCCTGTGTTGAGAAAGATTGAATAAATGTTCGTTTGTTATCCACAAGGGAACCAGCTTACTCATTAATCTGCTTTAGATTTTCTGTATCTATTCAAGCACATACAATCCATAGGTACTGAAAACATAATTCCTGCTAGCATTATGCAAGATACTTTTCCCTAATTTAATTAATTTATTCATGGGTCCTACATGGCTCCCCAGTAAAGTGGCCAGATTTTGGATCAATTCTGTCAGACACTGGTTACTCTTAATTGCGTGCATTGATATCTTTGCTCCTCTGTTAGGATTGTTTTAAGCTCCCCATCCAGACCTTCTGGTCCACAGCTGCTAAGTCTATAGAGTTCATCATGGATTTTCCTGTATTGAAGACATAAGACATAACTTTTCCATTGCAGTTAAGGTCTTTTGTTGAATGCAATTCATTGTAGCTGATCAGCCATGGCTTAGAACAATCTTTCTCATGCTATCAGCAATGTGTGTGCTTAAAGTTATTGTCATGAGCCAATTAAGCATAAACCTAGAATTTGGGTATTGCAATCAAAACTCACAAGACTGATTCCAGGGATAGTGGCCTTGTCTGATGAAGTTAGAGTGAGGAAACAGGGCTAGAATTGGACATTGTGAATAACAAAGAAACAATCCATGTGTGGACAGGCTCTGCATGGTGCAAGAAAGAAAGATCTTTCTCCTGGCTGGGTCTCCAAAGCCAGGCAAAACTTCTTCAGAGCAAGAGGTATACAATGCACTACTGAGATGTGAAAGGCTTCATTCTCTAGGGATTAGAAGGAAATTGATTGGATTTGTCCCAACTATAATACTGAGAACAGAGTCACTGAATGCTCAGTGATTGGAATGGAATAGAAACCAATGTTCTCTAGGATTGTTGGAATCGTGTGGGAATAAGGTGAGCAGTCACATCAGCCAGGATGTTGGACAAGTGGGGAACCTGTGTCATAATCTGCCTCCACTTTGCTTGAAGTAAAGCCCATCATCCTGCTTCCTTCCAGGAGCCATTTGTCATAGAGCTATGCAGTGTTGTGCACATACAGGTGTATTCCATTAACACAAAGGTAAGGTATGTCTACATCGTTTGATGTATCTAAATGATTACAATACCAGCACATTAAAAGTTTGAAAGTGTCCTCCATTAAAACTATGGTGTAAAATTAAATAATTTTCAATCAATGACCTATGTTCCAAAAGGAAACAATAGCCTCACAGTTAGCTATTTTCCATAAAGACAAACATGTATTAGTCACACATCAGCCTGCAATAAGTTAGAGCTAAGACTTTCATGGGACTCTCTTTTGGACCACTGTTCTGCCTTCGTCCTGTCTATGAATTCCTTGCCTTATCTTATGATTATTGCCTTTCTCATTGGAGGAGACCTCTTGCTAGTGCAGTTTTTCTTCTCCCAAGACATCCTCCACTTCATCAAATGAGGATGCCTCTGAATCATAGCGGCCAATGATTTTTGTCCAACAGCTGATTTGGATGACAACCTCCCAAGTCATCCTGAGGCACCTTCTGCACTGTCTCTGTCAGTTAGAGAGAGCGACAATGGTGTCTGTATGTTCAGTTTCTGGTCAATTTCTGTTGTTCTTTGTTTTATAATCTTATTATGACATTATTCTATGTCCTTCACCCCTAAGAGCCAATCACAGATTGATCACGCACCCCTTGAGCCAATTAGAAATAAGCTTCAACTTGCCTAGGCCAATCAGAAAGCAATAGTTTCCTTAAGCATGCGGGTTGTGGATTGGAAAGACTCAAATAGCAATAGCTTTCAGTGACCAGAGTACGTGCACCAAGATTGAAACTGAAATTAGTCAAGTCTGCTGTCTAGTTAGAAGCAAAAAAAAAATGACAGATGTTGGCAAAAGATCATACTGAGTGGCGACTCCATGGTCTAAGACAACCCTAGAAGCAAGAATCATAGTAAACTTGTTAAGTCGCTGTTCTGATATGATGTATTTGTTTATCACTTAAGTTTCCTGAGTTACCTCACCAGAATCTCCTGTTGCCTGAATGATTAAAACCTCAAAAAAAAATAGATATTGAGATTTGCGTTTTAATTGCAATATAAAACTTAAAAATTGCACCAATAACTACCATGACCACCACTTTGAGACCATACATTTACGAAGTTTAATTATAAATTATCATTATTTGGTGAACTGGGTTTCTAAAGTTGAGGAAGAATGGATTTAAATAGTTCAGTTCTGTAACGATCTGATCCATGTTTTTTAAAAACCTGAAAGTCATTATGAATATTGAATTTGAAACAGTATGAAGTAACTGCATAGAGGCCGGTATTCCATCACCAAATCACTCTTCATTTACATGTGCACTATACATGGGTTGTAACCATCCAGCTCAAAGCCAGTGCCTATAGTAGGGAGATCTTGCGGATCTCCTGTTTATATCCCCTGATTGGCCCACGTTAACAACCCAAATCAAGAATCTCATAGTCAATGCGATCCACCTGTCCATGGTCACATTCATTACACAGTGATTATGCGATGTCATGTGATTTCAGTAGACACCCAACAAACCATTTGGGGAGCTAATTGCTATTGTATTTGCTGACTTGAGTTTTATGACTACCAGAGAGAGAAAGAGAGGAGCCAGATTCAGTTTCATGCAGGGAGAAAGAGGCCCATTACTGTCAAGGAATAGTTATTACAAATCTCTAAGCAGTCAGTGGTAGAAAGAAGTTCTGAGCTGCTCAGAAGTCAGTGGTAGAAAGAAGTTCTGAGCTGCTCAGAAGTTAGTGAGAAGAAAGGTCCAGATGCAGAAGACATTTCAGGATGTCAGGAAGGAAGACATCCTACAAGGTCTTTGAAGATCTGGGTCTAGGGAACCAGGCTGAGTTAGTAGGGAGAGGCATCGATCACAAAACAATAGAAAGTTGTAGGGGCTTTAAACTAAAACAACAGGAGGATGGGAACTTATACAGGGAGACAGAAGATAGGGAAACAAATGCAAAAATAAAAGACAGAATGGGAAATAAGGAAAGTGATAGGCAGAGAATTCTTCATGAAGATAGGAAATGTGGCCTAACCATGGCTAATAAGGGAATTTGGGGATATTATTAGATCCATGGAATGGACATAAAAATTACTTTGTAGTTATTACCAACAGTTTGAACCTAATTGATACTCAGAAACCTGTAACAGTAAAATAAGGCAACACTGTATTTTACCACTTCCTTGAGCAGTAAATTATTCCTAGGGACAGTTTGATTTCAAGTTTGTAATACGATTCCAAAAACAAGCATTTTGGTTAGGAGTTTAACAAGGGCAAAATGTAGTGTATAGAAATGTACGAAGCAGTGTCTGATTCTCCTTAGGACTTTCTGCTGCAGAAGAGAAACATAATAGTTGCAGAATACCACTTCCTACTAAAGCAAACAGAAGCAGCATTGCCAAGTTATACAGATTTCTAAAATGAAATTCTCAAAATGAGGCGTTTTAAAGGATTTATAAGAGACTTACTTCCTTTTTCAGGAAACTAAAATCATCTCTTTCTAATTTTAGTCATTTGAACAAGGCAGAACATAAAATCATTCCTCAGATTTTTGGAAAACGCCCAAGTCATTTTGCTGGTTAGTTGACAAATGAGATCACACATTCTTTTGTTTTGATGTAAAGTTGTTTTTTTTATTGACCTACCAAGTTACATACCAATCTTGGGCAAAGCAAAATTATGTAGCAACTTGAAAAACGCAGAATTATGTAATAGTATTCAAAGGTATATTTTTAAGCTTGATCTTAAAGCTCTCCAAAGGCCTTTTCTCACATGTCAGCTGAGATAAGCTTATAACTGTTTTGACCAAGATGAAAATCACATCAGAACCTGCTTTTATATCTTCCATCGGACACATACTTATGCATGGATACAATAGGAGTAATGGTGGTAATTTTCAGTAACATTGTTTGATGGAAATTTAGCAGTGGGATAGAGCCATCATCTGCCGGATTCAATCCTATTGACATGAAAGTTATTCCCATTGACTTGTAGAATCATTGACCTAATTTTAGTTCAGAAACAATTGCGTGAAAATCTTAGGAAATCTTGCAGAATTTAACTTTGGGTCTTCTTTACGTTGTGTTTCAGCATATAAGCAGCCTGATTGACAGGTTAGAGGCTGCACAGATGGGAAACCTTCTTCAAAGAGCTGAAGCCTACCAGACCAGATAAGGTTATTTGAGGTATGAGAGAAATCATTGAGGTGGTACTCATCATCAGATTGAGAGGGTCTGAATCATGGTTAGTCGTCCAGATTTCGGGGGACCTTGCCCTTTCGTTGTGATCCAAACCCTCTACAATGTTGCAGGACTTAAGTGTGACATCAACATCTGGCAAAGTGACATCTGTGCTACCCTTTCACCTTACCTGCTCAGTAATCAATTGTGTCTGTTATCCCTCCCTGTGGTGATCTATTGTCTGAGACACAATATCTGAGCTGGCGGACACAAGCACGAAATCAAGCCAAATTAGAGCCTGACCTTTCAGGAGTGAAATTAGGAAGCATTTTCATACACAGGTATTAGATGTTTGAAACTCCCTTGTTGAAAAAGCAATGAGTACTAGGAGAACTCTAGTTTTGAGCCAGTGATTGAGAGATGTTTGTTAATCAAATCTATGCAGGGACATACAGAAAAGGTTTGTATATGGATTTAGGTGACAGATCAACCACAACCACAATGAATGGTAGAGCAGGCTCTAGAGGCAAAATGGGCTGTGCCTGTATACTTGGGTATTCTATGTGCCTCTTCATGAATAGTTTTTACTTGCTGATCCATTATTGTCTGGCTAGGTTATTCTTCTTTCGGTATCTGAAAAGAGAAGAAACAAAGGATAAAATTGTAGTGAAGGAAAAGATGGAATTAAGAAGTGGTTGCTTATACCATCTCCAGCTTGTACTGGGAGAGATTGTGGGATGAGGTGGAATTAAGATCTGAGAATGGAGTTAGCATCTGAGCAGATGAACAAGTAGCAAGGATAGGCTATTCAACACCTTGAACTTGTTCTGCAATTCAATAAGATCATGGCTGATAACGTTTTACCATCTTGCTGAACAAGAATCTACCTTCCTCAGCCTTAAAAATTGCAAAGATTTTGCTTCCAACACCTTTTCAGAAAGTGAATTCTAAAGACTCATGACACTCTGAAAGAAAATATTTGGCCTCCGCTTGTAAATGGATGATCCCTGTTTTTGGACAGTGACCTCTAATTCTAGATTCTCCTCAACAGGAGACATCATTTCCACATCCAAACTGTCAAGGCCCTTCAGTATCTTATATGTTTCAATCAAGTTGCCTCTGACTCTGCTAAACTCCAGCAGATACAAGCCTAGTCTGTCCAGCCTTTTTTCATAAAGTAATCTGCCATTTCCAGGTATTAACCTTACAAACCTTCTCTGAACTGCTTCCAACTCATTTACATTGGGTAGAATCTTCCTAGTCACCTAATTACATGGACATTGGTGAGATAGTTGGGAAAAGTGTGTGAGATTGGCAGAAATGAGATTCTTAATGTCAAGAGCAATAAGTTCTTCAACTAAAAGTTGAATGACAAGATGAGAATCTCACTATTGAGTGGTGAGAGGCCTATTTGCGTGGAATTACATCTCATAACTAACTAATCTCATCTCATTTATATGCAAGCCAGACTGAAACTAGATAGTAACAATCTCTGACATGAAAGTCAGAGCGGGTACCTGGCAGCTCCAGCCTGCTGCTTTTTCCTCCATCTTGGACACCAGCCAACAACAGCTCTATGGGCAGTGACTGTGTGCATGCACCCCTTTGACTGATCATTGCTGACAACCATGACAAGATGCCTGGCCACTTGAGAGCAGGGACAGGTGCCCAGCTCATGGATTGGAGCAGGTGTATCATGGGGCTCATCACTTTGCTCTCTTAAGCGCTCAATCACATTTTTTTTTGTCTGCTTGGAATCTCACAGCATCTCTGCTTTGCATTGCATTTTTGTGCTTTGCCCACTCAGCTAAAGCTTAAAGGCTGACAGCACTTTTTCTTGACTTGTCATTTAAAGCAGATATAAAACCAACCATCTTGTCATGGTTGTCAGCAATGATCAGTCAAAGGGGTGAACATATTGCAGTATGTCTATATGTCTGCAGTGTATGTGGCAAATATCAGCATATATTATGTACACTCATGAAAATGACGTAGATAAGCGCTTTCAGACCTGAACTGTGCTCAATATACCTCAGATTACCCTGGAAGAGAGAGTTGCTCAACAATTTAAACAACAGATGTAGTTAGCCATCTCAAACTGCGATTTGTAGAAAACACGTGACTGGTTTTCTCCTCTAATAGGATCTTGTGGTCAAGCCAAAAAGATGTTTTGATCATCACACAAATAATTAATGTTACATATGGCTTTCAGAATCCAACTGATGCCAATGTGGTGTAAGATTTGTAATTTATAAATATTTTTAAATAATTTATTTTGGATTTTTTGAATGTTGAATTGGGGCATATGAGTTTTCTATATGTTTGAAGTGCTTTAATGATTAACTTGTTGGTATTTCTGCAGCCATGGTGATTTCTTCTTTTTCAAACATTGTGAAAGAGAGAGTTCGGGGAAGCTAATGGGAATTTATTTACATTGGAGGTTTTTACAAGTGAACAAAGTAAACAGTTATGCATTACATTTTCAGTTTAGAAGGCCAGGGTTCTTTTTCCCCTTTTGATAAAAGGAAACACCCATAGCTTGTGAAAAACAACTTTTAGTATCAGAATGGGCAACTTGCAGGGGTTTTGGCTGAAGCTGGATATGTAAAACAGTTTCTCCTGAGAAAGGGAGACAGCTTAGACTTGTTGAAAAAGAGGCTACCTCAATGTATGGAGCTTGGTTAAAAGTTCCAGACCAAAGAGTTTGCTTTAAAAGTTTGAAGAGCTTATATGAAGCTGAGAAAGTTTAATTTCAGTAAAGCCATCAGAGTCTCATGACCAGAATTTGAAGCCAAGTTTAAGCCAATCACTATTGTGGTTTGGAGCAGCGAATTTTCTATGGTGTTTAATTATGTATGGGATTATGTATTATATGTTTATAAGTATCTATTATGTATTTATGAGTACTATTAGTGGGATTATATTTTCTGTGCTTTTTAAAATTCATTAATGTGGTGAGGGTATTGCTGACTAGGCAGCATTTGTTGCCTATCCCTGATTACCCACAGGGCAGTTCAGAGCCAATGTGGGTCTGGAGTCACATGTTGGCCAGACCAGGTAAAGATAGCAGTTTCCTTCCCTAAAGGACATCAGTAAACCAGATGGGTTTTTCTTGACATTCAGCATTAGACTCTTATTCCATTTTTATTAAATTCAAGTTCCACCATCTGACATGGTAGGATTTGAACCCAGGTCCCCAGATTAACAGTCCAGTGATAATACCACTAGGCCATTGTCTCACCAACTAATTGAAGATTTCAAAATCTTCAAACTTGTGTTATATGTAAATAGTTTTGTTGATTCCATCTTAAGTTCATTTAAAAAAATGTTCACAAGATGTGGGTTTCGCTGACGAGGCTGACTAAGCATGACTATGTCTATCCCTAATTGCTCAGATGACTGTCAACAATTAACCACATTGCTTTGAGTCTGGAGTCATATGTAGGCCAGTCCAGGTAAGGACTGCAGATTTCCTTCCCTAAAGGACATTAGAGAAGCAGATTTATTTTTAATGGCAATCGGCAGTGGTTACATAGTTCGTCATTTGAGCAGCTTTTTTTCCCTGCTTTTTTACTGAATTCAAGTTTTGTCATCTGCCGTATTGCGATTCAAACTCATGTACTTGGAATATTAACATGACGTACTGGATTGCTAGTTCAGTGAGATTATTGCTGTGCAGCCATTGAGTAAGTTTATAGCATTGAATGCTTGTGTCTCAGTGAAATATTGCCTTATTAAAATCAAAAGAAAAGATCTATCACACTAGATTTCAGTATGGGATTTGACGTGTGCAGTAATAACATCAGTTGCATCATAACAACAGGTATGTAGGCTGTTGAAATTTATTGAAAAACATTTCCTGTTGACTATTCACAGTGGGTGGCATATTTATCTTGCTCAATCAACTCATGCTTGCAAATTTCCAAACATCTTGTTCATCATTAAATTTGATTCTGCTGTACGACAATGGTTTTAAACAATCCTGATCTTGCTAAAAAATGCAGCAAAAACCGATTTAAAATTATTAGTTGTGCTTGCGGTGTGATGCATTTGTATACTAGAGCCTATTAACACAAAGGACCCCGTTCTAAGTGGGATAAAGAAATTTATCTGTACATTTGCACTTTTTCATTGAGAAAAGGGTCATGAAGTTGAAAGTTTCCTGCTGCATTTGCCATGAGAATGCTCTGATCAATCAGTGTCTACTTGCGCGATTGGATTCCTTTTTCACCAACCAAAATTGATAGTCAACTCTTCCTATGGCTTCTCCATGCCAACCATGATCCAATCAATTAGATGTTCTTTTTCAAAGTTTGGTTTCTTGAGTGACAATCATAATGAGTAAAAGACAAAAAGTTTCAAGATCTTCTGCTCTACCTTTGTGCATTGATGAACAATTTGATTTTTAGTTGAAGAAAAAGTTTATACAATTGTAAATATCTGCAACACAGCAAACCTTTGGCAGTGATCGTACTAAAGGCTTCTATTTTTTGCAGTAACCTTTGATGTGGCACCTTATCAAGTGCCTTTTGGAAATCTGTGTAAAGTGCATCCATATCCACATTCCCTTTTTTATTATTGCATGTTATTTCCTCAAAGAATGCCAATAGATTGGTTAAGTAAAACCTTCCCCTCACAAAAACTATGTTGACTCTGACTGATTACCTTGAACTTATCTAAATGCAGTGCTGTAACGTACTTAGTAATAGCGACTGACATTTTCCTTATGACAGTTGTTCAGACAATTGGCACGTAGTTTCCTGCTTTCAATCTCTCTCCCTTTTGGAATAATTTGCTTTCTTCCCATCAGCTGTCACCTTCAATCACTGCAGCCCCACCACTCGTCACTGGCTCAACTACAGTCATTCCAATATTGGCCAATACTGCTAGCTCAATTATCTCTTATCACAGATAAAACAAACTGATCAAACAGCTTTTTACTGAAGATTTGCATAAGACAGGTCACAGCCACAAAAGGTTTTTTTTGAAATAGTCATCTCACAAGAATATCAGGGACACACATCATATGAAACTTTTAGATTTTCAGGAACTCCAGCTCTTTGTGTTAACACTGAGCCACCTTTAACTCCCAAACTCTTTAACTTCGCCCATTCCACATTATCCTTCCAAATAACCTACATGGGTAATCACAGCTCTGGGTAGCAAAATCTTTTTCTATATATATCAATGCAGGCAAAGAACTCATGTACCCATGTTAATGTTTCATAATGAAACATTCAATAAGGCATTAGATGATTATTTGAATAGAAAAAATGTTCAAGGGTGACAGGAAAAAGGAACCATGCCCATCCTCACTGCTTCTTGAGGATGTGGAATAGCCTGGACTGTCTGTGGAAGCATTGTCAATGCCTACCACACCAATGTCCACCAGTGCAGAGACATTCATCTTCATGAGTAATCTATCCAGAGAAGGATTGGTGTCACATTCTGGTTAGTACAGTACTAACATGGGCCACAGCTCGAGGAACTAGAACTGGTTGCGGGCTCTAATGCATGGAGGACTGATGGAGCACAGGCCCCTGCTAAGATCAATACAGATGATAAGCTGCTGGGCTCAGCCATTAATGGGCTGATGGAGCTGCAGAGACGAGCAGTGGTTTGCTGTTATTGTAACTGGACTAGTCAGCATGAGGCCTAGTTAATGTTCGGGGAACCTGTGTTCGAATCCCACCATGATAGATAGTGAAATTTAAATTCAATCAGATCTAGAATTAAAAGTTAGCCTGATGATGACCATGTAATCATTGCTAATTGTTGTAAGAAGAATTGGTCAATAAATTCTGGCCTAGCCAGGAAGGATGGCATCCTATGAACACATTAAAAAAATGCAGAACATCTGGCAGAGGTGACAAACATCACATACAGATTGGACCAAGGTGCTGAGGAGACTGCACAATGTGATGGTTCTGGCATGGAAGGAGGTGGCTGCCTCCCTGGATAGGGTGGCATACCTTGGACAGTCATGTGCAGTAGAGCAGTCAGTATCTACCAGGCATGCACTTGGTAGACTTGATTAAGGAGCTTTAAGTGAAGGAACCTGGATGGGATAGTGATGGTAGATTTCACCCTGTCGTTTGAGAGGAGTAGCTAGAATCAGATGTAATGGTATTACAATTGAGGAAAAATAACTACAAAGACATGCAGGAGGAGCTGGTCAGAGTTGATTGGAAGGAGACCCTAGCAGGGAAGACAGTGGAGCAGTAATAGCAGGAGTTTCTGGGGGTAATTCAGGAGGCACAGCAGAAATTCATCCCAAGGAAGTAGAAGCATGCAAAGGGGAGGAGGCAACCATGGCTGACAAGCAAAGTCAAGGACAGCATAAAAGCAAAAGAAAAAGGATACAATGTGGTGAAGATTATTGGGAAGTCTTTAAAGATCAGCAGAGAACAACTAAAAAAGCAAAAAGGTGGGAGAAGATGATATATGAGGGTGAGCAGGCTAGTAGTATAAAAGAAGATCGCAAGAGTTTCTTTTTCGATATCTGAATGGCATCAAGAGGTGGTCTTGTCTGACAAGTCCTTCGCTGAGAAGTAATAAGCAAGTTAAACAATGGAGAGTCAATAAATATGATCTATTTGTATTTCTGAAAGGTCTTTGACTGTTAAATAAGATATGAGCCCATGGAGTTAGGGGCAAGGTACTGGCATGGATAGAGGATTTGCTGACTGGCAGAAGGCTTTGACCTCCCTCCAGGTGAATGCTCAGGCCAGAAAACCGAGCAGGAAATTATCAGTGCAAAGATAAATTCAATTCTAATTAATACCAATCAAAGTATCTTAATGATTAAGATTCAAGAAACAAGTATTCCCTTAAGGACGTGAATATCTCTCCACTACAACTGACTGTTACATCTCAGTGTCCACAAATGTTCGTGTAAAGTCATTTAGTGTCAAATCTAGCCACTGTCAGGTTTTTAACAGGTCTTCAGTCTTACCTTACTGCTGCCCTGGCATCGTCAGCATCTTCAATATCAGCATTGGTTCCCTCAGCATCTTTGTCAGATACCTCTTCTTTCTCATCTGAGGAGAAAGGTGGTTGGTTCATCTCCCCCTTCTATAGGTTCTCAATTTTCAATGAATCACATTGCACAGTACAACACACAAGGTGCTCATCCTGAATGATTCAGACAATGGAAGCATATCTTCAGAAGACCAATTGTCTGTTAAACGATGTCTCAATGGATGCATGCAGTATTAAGGTGCTATTCAGCACTGTGAGGATTTCTCACTGGAGTTATTAGCTATGCTTTCTAGGGGTAACCATTGTCACTCACCCGTCCTGGGGTTAATGCTGTAGGAGGTGAATGTTTGAGCACCCTGAGAATTATGTAAAATGTAAACATTGTGACAACTCCCTGGATAGTGACCACGCACTAGTAGGAGTTACTCTCTGTAGCCAGAAGTAAGCTGGACAGTGGGGAAGTGAATTCCTTTCCTTTTCAGGAATCTGGCAGGATGATACCAGTGAAATTTGAGCATCACATGAGTGTTGTTGATGGCCCTATGTACCTGCGGTAATCCAGCATTTGCTGCAAATCCCATGAGTTGGCCAACTTTGCTGTCTGGATCCATGGTGAACTGGATATTCTGAATTGATTTCTCCTAAAAACTATCAGTAACCTCACTAATGCACTGGCAAGCTGTCATCTGAGGGATATCACACAAGTCTCCAGCTGAGGTTTGAAAAGTGCTGATGGCGATAAGCTGAATGTTGCTGTGATATTCAGTATCAGTGTCATAGCCCTGCCTTCCAAGCTGTGCAGCTTCAGATCTGCCTGCAGCCAGTGGCAGATGTAGGCGACGGCTTCACAAGTCATGCAAAGTCACCTGTGGCACTATCTCTTTGCAGGTAGGTGAGATGCCTTCTCTACACCTTCTCTCCACAGAGTGATTGTAGGCTCTGAAGAGCCTAGTTCTCCCTTCATGTGCTGTGTGCTCCCCCACAGTTGCAATCTTCTTAGCCTCATGCCTCTGATTGTGTTGTTGTTGCTCTTCCCTTCTTCTCTTTTTTCCCTAAATTCTTCTTAGTCAAAGCAAAGGTAAGACAGTGGATGGATAATGTTAATCAAACATATGGTGTGGAAGTAAAGTTCTATGTTGAAAATTCAGGAATGAGAAGCCTCGTTTCAATCTGGTTTGCTGACATGGCCAATATAACTGTTGGACCCTTATTAAGCTTGTCATGTGTTGGGTGAAAGCCTGCCCTACAGCCACCTCCACATTGTGAGGTGCATCCTTCGTGACCCACGATTGCTTTCCCTTTCTTAATGTTGCCACGTGTAAAATATTGGTGTCCTTTATCTTTGTATTGTTATCTATCCATGTGGCAACGACCACTATCTGTCTCTTGTTGCCATCCACAATTCCCTCTGATATAGCCGTGCAATATTGGAATGTGCAGCCTGCATCAGAAATTCATATCCTTATCTTTCATCTACACAGGCCTGTTAATGCTCATGCATAATTGAATGCACAATAACCCTTCCCACGCTCCACTGCAGCATTACCAGTGCTGGCGATTGTTAGGTTCCAGTCTTAACAAAAGTTAATGAGTGAAAGTTAAAATGTCTTTCAGGTTGTTCATGCTCTATCTCCTTCTGTAGAATTCACTCTCCCCCATTCTGCACCCCACTCCCCACCACTTTCAACAAACCCATAACTTTAGATGGCCACTAGAATTACCCTGGCATCCATTCTTCTGAAATCCCTTCTGTCCTCCTTCCATCTCGCTCTCTGATTATTGACTCTTCCAGTATTTTCATGGATATTCCTCTTCTTCCCAATAATGTCACTCCAACTCAGATCCCCAGTTCCACCCTCATTCCTACACCCTTTCTGTTTCAGTTCCACTGCTCTTTCTCCCTCCCCAGTGGACCTAACTACTGCATTGTGTTTCCTCCCCTAAATATGCAGCTCTCACCCTACCTTCTTCCAATGACCTTATTACTGTTACTTCCCCTCTGCATCCTAGTTTGCTCTCTCTATAGATGTAGTCAGGCTTGTGTCATATGTCAGACTTCCGAGCTTGCCATTCATCCCAATGGAAGTATCCATTTGGAGCATTCTGTCCATGTTTATACTTTGTTAAGTCTGATTGCAGTGAAATAATTAAACTGAAAATTTGCTCTAATATATCAATATGTGATGTGAAATTTTACTGTTCAAAATTACCTACAATTATATGAAGATATTAATATAAATTTCCTTTCCTCTGATTTAACAAAATTATTAACTTGCTTATTTTAGAAAGATTAAACTAAATTATATATTTAAGCTTAAAATTAATCTCTTTGGACATGGGAATCTCATATGAAACTGTTACCATTCATAACATTTGATACCAATATGGTTTAGCTCATTGTTACTTGTGGGATTATATCTAGTTAGAACCTTAGTCATCTTGTATTTGGAAGTTCCCTATTGTATGTCCACTATATTATTTGCTGCTTCTTTCTAGTTTTAACATGGCTAATTCCTCCTTGCCTTATTCAAATTTGTTTTATTCAGACAAGTAGCTTGAACTTTGACTATTCTCTCACATACGTTTCCTGCTGTTTCCCTACTCTTTCGTTACTTAACATTCCTATTAATTTCCTGGATCAAAGTCTACCTCATTCAATACCAGCACATTAGCAGCAAACATTAAACATACTTTCCTCTTTAAATTTCCAGTCGCAAATCCTGCCAATTTTATTTCAAGTCAAAACAAAGTGTTATTCTATATACTCCTTTAGAGGGACATAATCGTTTTACTCAGTACAAACCAGATAAAGTTGTAATTACTTCAGTAAAAATGTTTTGCTTGACTCAGGGCAGACAGAAGTTCCAAATAAACTAGGTTGAAAATATTTGACATAGGTTTCAACTATTTTCTTTTCTCCCCTCGACTGTGAGTGTTGGCAGTCACTTTGATTGTGGAGGGTATTGTAGCCAAGTCCTATCCTGTCCACATCCGATATAGACACATATTCCAGTGAAGGTTGTTGTTGACAGCATTCAGAAGCAGGAAACCTGGCTGAATCTTTTCTCCTCCTTCACCTAGGATTTCTAAAATTAACTGCAGCACTCCAACTGCTGCTCCAGCTGGTACCAAACATGGCACAGATGATGGAACAGAACCTTGAACCTGCTCTCCATGATGGAATAACATACCCAATACATAAGGGAATATCAGCAATTTTCGTTTAGTAATTTAATGTAAAAGGGAAAATAATGCTGCAAATGACAAAGATTTTAGTGCTAAAGAGACTAACTGTCAAATTTCGCACCTTTTTTTTCACAAAGATCAATTTACGTTTGAACTGTTGAGATCTCGTTCCAGTATATCTCTCTCCAGTCTCTATCATATTTGGGATTTTTTTTCTTCTCTATGCAAAGGACTCAGAATTTAATGAAAATTAATCATTGTTTTCTGTTTTTTAAAATTATTCTCACAGATTTAAAAAGCCATAGGCCTCAACACTCAAAATGCAGGAAGCTTAATGAGATAGACATCATCTATGGCCAAGAAATACTCTTACTTATTGCAAGGTTGAAGATCTTTCTGTTTGTGTGAAGCTCAATGAGGGTGGAAAACGCGTGGTAGCTTATTGTTGTTCAGGAAACATTCCGTTTCCATTGAATTAAGTGGCAAAAAGAAAAGCTTTTGAAATATGATGAAATTTTAACTTGCTGCTCTTTTTTTTCCTTTATTCATTAATGGGATGAGGGCATCGCTGGCTAGGCAGCAGCTGTTGCCCATCCCTAATTGCCCAGAGGGCAATTTGGATTTAACCACATTGCTGTGGGTCTAGAGTCACATGTAGGCCAGACCAGGTAGGAGTGGCAGTTTCCTCCCCTAAAAGGCATTAGCGAACCACATGGATTTTTCCAACAATGCACACTGAATCAATGGTCATCACTAATTCCAATATTTTTATTGAACTCAAGTTCCACCATCTGCCATGGCGGGATTTGAATCTTGGTCCCCAGAATGTTATCTGGGTCTCTGGATTAACAGTCTAGCGACAATACCATTAGACCCTCACCTCCCCAGTAAAGTATAACTGATTGCCCAATGACTAATTAGTCTTAAGCGTGTTGCCCATTTTAAACTTGACATTTTCCCACATTTCCCCAGCCAGAATGCAATGTCACTCTTCGGCACCTGGTGATGCTGAGGCACTAATCACAGAAAATATGTGAAAATGCAAGATTCCATTTAAGTAGGATATGAAGCTTGACAGATCAGGATTGACCATTAATTGTAGTGGAAACCCTGAAAACTATGGGGAAGCTGGAGGCTTCATTTCTCTGTGGATTTTCCTACATTTGCCTAACTTGAGAAAGCACAACCATTTAGAAAATATGGCTCATAGATTAATGATGTTAGCGTTCCCAAAATTCTTACAACAGTTTGTAATTTGCAAAATCTATCCTTCGCCCAGCACAGTTTGTGTCTCACAAATAATCTGTTATTGCTTCAAGAACTGAAAATAACATGCAATTTGGGAACATTCTGTTCATCTGTTTATTTGCAATGCTTATTTCGCAACAGAAAAACTTTGTCTATTACCTCTTCAATGAAGAATCAGTTTAAGGAGCTATTTAAATAATATGATGTAATTTTAAATTCCAACAATAAATAACATTCCACCCCCGTGTTTCTAAAATTGTAAACTAAGTCCTTGTTAAAGGCAGAGACAAATGTGTTTAAAAGTGATTACAAAATATTCAAGAAGGATGGAGTACTTAAAAGAGAGGACATGTATCAGTCAAACTTTAACAAGAGTTTTGGAAAATAAGAATATTTAAAAATAATATTAAATATTTAATATTTTAAAAGGCTGACTCTTGCTGGCTAAAGTTAAGGAATAAAGCTATCAGCCATGGTCAGATCTCAGGAGACATGCTGAGATGAAACAAAATAAAATTTCAAATATCTATTACAGACTTCACTATATTAAAAAAAAGACACAATCCTGAAAACCTATTCAATACATTTAAATTAATATCATGAACTTCAATACTGAATTTGCAATCATAATTTCACATCAAAAACAACTAATCTGTTAATAATATCTTTGATTGCCTATCAAATGTGAATTTGCAGCCTCCACTGTGATAGGCTAATGACAGGTTGAGAAAGAAGTCAAGCAGTAATTACTGGCTGAATCTTATAGAGATATGAATGATGTGGACTCTGGCATAATCGTGCGAGAAATCCAATGAAGACTATCTCGACATCAGGAACAGCTAGCTGCATTTTCCAACTAAATTCCAAGCATTGAGATGAGGTTCTCACTAGGCAGCGGCAAGATGCCTATAAATGGAGACTATGGCTTGTAAACAGGCTGATTAATACCAAATTTCATCTCATTACAATGCAGTTGTCTATCCTACTACCAGCGGTTAGGGAACTAAATGGTGACAATTTTTGACATGAATGTCTAAACAGGTACCTAGTGACTCCAGGTCATTGCTTCCTCCTCGGCGCTGCCAATTTGGACACCCAGCAGCAATGTCTCGGGGCAAAATATCCTGTCACCGGGGCATCAGCTGCATGTACCCCTCATTGATGGATATTGGCATCCAACATCTGCCACATTCCCTCAGAAATCTCGTGTCCTGTCTCCAACTCACTTGCAGGATTTTTTTGAACTTCAAAGTTGCACCTTGGGACACACCAGCAACTGACATTGCAAAATCACTGCAAGGACTCTTAGCATGCAATTAGAGGCATGCAGCTCACAGAATGGACCAGAATACATCCCGGTATTTTTCGCTTGCTCTCTTAGTGCCCTCTCACCTTGAGCCTACCTGGATGCTCACAACATCCCTGGCTTGCCTTGCCTTTTTGTGCTCTGTCCCTTGAGCCAGAGCTATCAGGCTCGAGCACACAGAAAGAAATTCTCCATGAAATTCCTTCAAATTGGCACTGATCTGATTTTTGGTAAAATTCATCCCAAAACCTCGATCAAACTATGAATTGTATCCTAATATGTAGTTACATATGGAACATAAAAGTCCAGTACACATCAAAATATCTGACAAAATTTTGGAGCTTCAGACAATAATAGTATCACTTATTTTGGCCTCAGCAAATATTTGGTTGATAAAGATTTCTGGCGATGCTTACCTGACATCAACCTTGGGTTCGAAAGGAAGAGATATAATTTGAGGAGACTCAGCTGTAAAAATATTGACTTCTAAGGGAGTGTCTGTCTTCAACATTTTGCTGTTTTATTTTTCCAAGTGGAGTTCTATAGTTAGACGGCTTTAACGATTGCTGCTTGCAGTGATTCTGTGAATGTAGTGCTTAAATTGTGATTGCCAAAATCCATTTATATAAATTATGTTTGAACTTTGTTGTTTTTTCCTTAATCTATTTCTGACCTGGCTTCCTCCTGAATCTCTTCACATCCTGAAACAGAGTGGTTTGGAACTGGATTGACATTTGGAGGCACTTCTGCTTCCATGATCCAGACTGCCCAATGTGTCTGGCTTGGTTTGTCCCAGTCTACTTAGTGTTGGTTCAGTTGGCATTTTGTCTGATCTACTCTACCAGCAATCTGGATACAGGCATTGTAACCCTTTGTTCACAGTATTACTACAGTTAGAATTACAATGTTGCTTCTGCCTCAGTCTCCCCCTTAGATTCTTCTGCATATGTCTTGGTGACATCATCGGTACTTTACTGACTGATTCACATTAGACCCTTATTCTGTGACTAACAATGTTGAACAAATAAGAATCAGCATTTAGTTCTCACAGGCACTATAAACAGCTTTAAACTAATTTACAACAGAGAATACAAGGGCCAGATTTTCATCGGCCAAGTCAGATCTCCTTATTTAAGGAAGGACGTAAATGCTTTGGAAACGGTGCAGAAGAGGTTTATGAGATCAAAACCGAGAATGAACAAGTTAGGAACATAAGAAAATAGGAACAGGAGTAGTTCATTCAGCCCCTCAACCTGTTTCACCAATCAGTTAGATCATGGCTGATCTGTGGCCTGACTCCATGTACCTGCCTTTGGTCCATAACCCTTAATACCTTTGCTAAACAAAATATTATCCATCTCAGATTTAAAATTGACAACTGATCCTGCATCCACTGCTATTTGTGGAAGAAAGTTCTAAACATATACCACACTTTGTGTGTGGAGGTGCTTCCTAACATCTCTCCTGGACAGTCTGGCCCTAGTTCTTGGACATTCTTGTAAACTGTTATAAAGCAGAGGTTGACCTCCACCCCCCAAGAACTAAAACTGAAATACCCAAAGAGGCACACCTTATCTCATAATTTGTAAAAGGAGTGTAAAAGGTGGTGTGACCTGCTTTTCAGCAACTTCTAGTGGTTAAATAAAATAAATCCCTGACACTCATTTTAAAATCAACAAGTAACAATTTATTTATCTAGCTCTAACGGTGAGCAAATTAACTAAACAATTAACAAACCAAATAAATCCCTTCTAACTACTAACTATTCCCAAAGAAATCACAAATCTAATGGTATGCTGTTCCAATAAATGCAAGTCCCACTTATGTAAAATAGAAAGAGAATCTAGTCTCTCAAAATTACAGCCAGGTTACATGTCTTCTGGAATGTTCCGTGCCTTCTCCATCGATTCTTCTGTCAGGTTTGCCTTCTCCATTGATTCTTCTATCAGGAATATTAACTAGTTGTGCCATTGGTACCATTGTTATTCAGATGGTGCTTTCTCTAAGAAATAGAGGAGGCTGTGAGATCCAGCAATTCGCTTTTGAGAGCTGAGGGCTGTTCGCTCTGGTGGATGGCTATTAGCTCTGTGGTTTTGTCCAACTGCCCCCTTATTTTATATCTTTAATGACATATCATTATTTCTTACAACAGGATTGGTCCTTTGTTTCAAGCCCGTCAGATTTAAATTTAATTGGTTTTTGGTATCTAAGCACCTGGTTCAAGTTGATTGGTTAAATTCAAAACCAGTTGTCTTGGTAAAGACTGCTGCTTGGCCTGCTAACTGTATGGCCTTTTGATACAAATGTTTCAATTTGGGTGCTCTGTGTGTACTTGCAAACTTTCAAGCTACTGCTCACAGACATCCATTTTAAAACTCTAAGTATAGAAAAAAAATCCATCATCTTTTAAAGGGACCATGTAACGCTTTCCCCCCTAGCACTTTACAAGAACCAAATTCTAACTTCCTGTCTTCCAATCCACAAGCAGTCTCCCTAACTTCGCACCAAAACCTATACTGTACTCCCTCCAAGACCAATATATCCTTGTCTTAAAAGGATATGTTGGAAAGGCTGGACTTGTTTCTTACCCTCTGCAAACAAAGATTTTTTTCATTGAGAAATTCAATCATGACATTTGCCATTTCAATTTCTCATTTAAACTCAATTGTCTCCCTCTAGACCTATAGTATTCTGTTCCTTTGAGTCCAATTCTAACATTACTATCACACCTGCTGAAAGGGTTGGCTGTTGTTTAGAGAATAAATTTTTCAAATGCAGGATGAATGTGAAACCTCAGACATCTTCTCCTACTTCCCCAGACCATGATACTGCCACTGAACATCAAGTCATCATTTCAAAGACATTCACCAACATTATCTCCTATGGAGAACTTCGCTCCATAGACTTCAACCTCATAGTTACGCAACCCTGAACTGCTTTTTTATAATTCCTTCTCAAGACTGACAGTCTTGCCCCATTAAAACCCTTGGTTTAGCCTCGGTTTATGCTTACCCATATGAATGATCTGCTGAAAAGTTATCAACTTGAACATTAACTCAATTTCTCTCTATAGGTGCTGACATATACGCTGCATATTGCCACAACATCTGATGAAGACCAACTTTTGCTTATAAGAAAATGATTGTTGTTTATTATCAAGCAGGAAGGTGTTAGAACACTGAAATCGAACCCTACTATACCAGCTATGTCAACTCTCAGTTTTGTTTTCTGAATTGCACTCATTCGATAGTCATCTGATATTTTAAGTTGGATCTGCTCTAACCTCATGAAACAGTCTCTTTTGTTTGAAACGTCTCATATTTATAAGAACACTTTCATGCTGAACAAAAAGAATTAATGAAAATGTATTAATTTAACATATAAAATCATATTCTCCAAGTCACTTGATATTACATCTCAAAATATAACTCTTAAAAGCTTTGGGGCTAGAAAAAGAATGCAGAGGTAAGGAGGGACAATGTCTACATCTAAGGAGAATTGGAAAATTAAGGCCAGTGTCTTTGCAGTTTCCACACATTCTTCCCCAATTCCAACAGGTCATGTAGTTGTGATTACTGCCATAAAGATATTGACCTTTGATAATAGCCAAACTTACAAGCTGTAAATAACAAGAGGGCTTAGTCATTGATTAGCAAACTTTCAATCTCCCAGAAAAGCCAGTCTATAACCAATATGAACAACGAGATAAAGCAAGAAATAAAACAGTAAAAGTTCCAAATATTACAGCAGAAAATAAATTATGTTGAGGTCATTACTATTCCTTACATGACAGTGTAAATAGTTTCTGTTTAGTCTGTGAAATTACTAAGCGGTTCTTGGGTATATGAATTATGCTTTGTTAATAAGTTAGCTTGTTGACTATAATTAGGAACATAAAAATTAGGAGCAGGAGTAGATAATTCAGCCCTTCAAGCCCACTCCGCCATTTAATATGATCATGGATGATCTTATCTTGGTCTCAACTCCACTTTCCTGCCTGCTCCCCATAGCCCTTTATCCTGCTTTTCATCGGAAACGAGTCTATTTTCTCTTGAATCTGCTCATTGATTCTGCCTCCATTGCAGTGGAGCTCTGGGGCAGTGAGTTCATCAAATTCACAACCCTCTGAGAGAAGTAGTTTCTCCACATCACAATTTTGAGCCTATCTCCTCTCACTCTATATCTTTGTCCAAGTGTTCGAGACTGTTCCACAACGAGAAACATCTGTTCAATGTCCACAGTATCAATCCCCTTTAGTGTTTTGTATACCACAATCAGAGCCCCCCTCATTCTTCTGAATTCCACTAAGTACAAGCCCAAGCCATTCAACCACTCCACATATGACAGCCCTTTCATCCCTGGATCAATCTGGTGAACCTACACTGTACTGCCTCCAGTGCCACCACATCCTTCCTCAAGTAAGGAGACTAAAACTGGACCCAATACTCCAGGTGTAGACTCACCAATGCCTTAAATACTTGTAACAACACTTCTTTACTTTTGCAACATATACCAGGATCTTATTTGCTTTTTGTACCATATGCTGCACTTGCTTATCAACTTTCTGCAATTCATGCACCAAGACACCCAAATCCCTCTGCACTGATGCACTTTGAGTCTGCTTCCCATTTAAATAACAATTTGCCCTTTTATTTTTCCAGTAAAAATGCACAACCTTGCATTTATCCACATTAAACTCTATCTGTCAGTTTTTGGCCCATTCTCCTAGTCTATCAATATCCATCTGTAAACTCTTTATCTCCTCATCACAGCCTGCTTTCAAACCTATCATAGTTTCACCTGTGAATTTTGCTATGTTACACTCTGTCCCTGCTTGCAGATCATTTGTGTGGATTATAAATAGGTTGAGGTCTGAGAACTGAATCCTGCAGCATCCCAATAGTTACAGATCATCATCCAAAGAAGGATCCATTTATCCTGACCTTCTGTTTGCTGTCAGTTCACCAATCCTCTATGCAAGATTATACTCTACCCTTAACCCCATGGTATCTAACCTTTGGATCAGCTTTTTTTTTTGTGGCACCTTGTCAAATGCCTTCTGGAAGTCCAGATATACCACATCTACCAGATCCCCATTATCCACCTTGCTGGTTACATCCTCAAAGAATTCCAGCAAGTTTGTAAAACAGGATTTTGCCTTCATGCAATCATGCTGACACTGGTGAATTGAGCTTTTTCCTTGCGTTCAGTATCTCCTCCTATATGATTGACTCCAGCAACTTCCCCACTGCAGAGGTCAAACTAACTGTACTACAGTTTCCCATTATTTTGCCTACCTCCTGTTTTGAATAAGGGTGTCATGTTTCCAATCCACTGGTACCTTTCCAAAATCCAGGGAATTTTGGAATATCATAACTAATACATCCACTATCTCTGCTGCCACCTTCTTTAATACCCTGGGGTGCAGGCCAGCAGGCCCCAGGGACTTATCTGACTTTAATCCTAACAGTTTAATTAGTAATTTCTCCTTAGTTATAGTAATGTCACCAAGTTCCTCTGTAGTAACTGCAGTTTTTGGGAAGAAATTATTATCTACCACTGCGAAAAGGGAGACAAACTATTGGTTTACTGCCTCTGCCATTTCTGAGTTTTCCATTATTACCTCACAATTTTCGTCCTCTGCAGGGCCAACATTGCTTGGTTTAAATCTATTTCATAAAATACAGCTGCAACATGATATTGATTCAGTCACTTTCAGAATTCTTTGCTCTAATTAATGTCCTAGCTGTAGGTGAAAATGAAGTCAGTTGAGGTAAAGGGAAAATTGATTGAGGTAATTGAGGATTAATAAGGTACACGTTAAACATTTTGCTAAGTAAACTTGTCAAATATTTAATAAATCTACAACCAAAGACATTTAAATTGGTAACTAGATGGATTTGAAATTTTATTTTCCACAACTTTTCAGAGAAGGTTACGAAATTAGCAGAATTATATTGGTAATTTATTGATATTCAATGTAATTCTTTAAAAATTGCTCAATATCTTAAGCTGTTATTTGCACTTTACAATTTTTTGACATTTTGTTGCAGTTTTCAAGGTAAAAATGCTTTTCATTGCATTTTATAATATTGATTGAACAGGTCCAGTAAACCCCTAAACATTTCATGGACCACGTGTGACACAACACTACCTTTACAATTGATGCTGTGTGGAAACAAATGAACCTGGGACTACCACCTACGGCTGGAAATATTTAAATTGACTGAGACCTTGTTCAGAAAACTTATGGATGGTGTAAATTAGGCACTGTGCTTCCTGCACGGTGCAAGGAAATCCATTACTTTGTACCCAGGAGTTATTTAAACATTACTGAATTAAAAGCTACTGGCATCAAATTATGTACTGTAACTACAAACTGTCAACACTCAAAGGTGAAAAATTCAATGACCTATTTAAATAATCCATTATCCTTTTAATGACAAAGCCAGCTCATGAGAAATAATATTTCTGGTTTCTCTATTCCAGGAACAATTATTCCCCAACAACTCAGTAAGTTATTCATTTCCTGATGAGCTCATAATCCTGCCAAATATTAGCTCAGAGTATACTGCTGTGTGTGTGAGCTCAGAGTATACATTGGATTCCAGGAAGGGAAATTCTCTAGGTTGGGGCAGACATCCAATAAGGCAGGACTTTCACCTTTTCTTTCTCAGCATGACACATTTTCCTGGTTTGTTTGGATCAAGTATGCATGGCAATTCCCAACAAGCTTTCCACCAAGATGCAACGAATGAAGGTCAATAGAATGTTATGACTGAGGTGAGAACAGTGTACTGTCTTCCCCTAGTTTCAGTACTCCATGTGTCACCATATGAATTTAATTGTTTTACCTCATTCCCACTATGCTTTCCCTATATGAGACTTTACAGTGAAGCCATTAACCAGGTTTCTTTAATAAACAAAAAAAAAGATAAAACCTAATGTAGATGCAAAACTGCTTAACACAATATGTAATATGAAAACGTAAAAATAATATAATAGTACCTTCCTAATAAATTAAAATACATCAACAAATGTTAAAGGGGACTAAAGGAGCTCTCTCTGTAGGAATTCACTTTGGGAAAAATCATTTGGACACAAAGTCTGTGTACTTGAAGGCAAAAAAGGGAATGGTACAGAACACTCAGTTGGTTGTGGGTCTAGCATTCGGGCATGCATAGACAGAAATCACCAAACATTTGCAGTTGTCTCTGGGATCTTCGTAAATGCAGCTTCCTCAATATTGAGAGGTCTTACAGTTGCTCTTCAAGAGGCCAATCAGAATTTACATTGGCTATGCAACAAGAATTTTTTTCCAAAAACAGGGAGCTGATTAACTGGGCAGACTTTCCATAACAGGGTCAAGGGTTAGGTTTAGGGTTAGGGTTCTTCCCCCAACTGAAAATCCAAACAAACTCCAAGACTGCAAACCTTATAGAGGCTTATAAAATCATGAGGGGCTTGGACAGGATGAATAACCAAGGTCTTTTCCCAAGGGTATGGGAGTCCAAACCTAGAGGGCAAATGTTTAAGGTGAGAGGGGAAAGATTTAAAAGAGACCTGAGGGACAACATTTTAATCAGAGAGTGGTGTGTGAATGGAATGAATTGCCAGAGTAAGTGGTGGAATTGGGTACAATTACAGCATTTAAAAAGCATCTGTTTGGATACAAGAATAAAACGGGTTTAGAGGGATATGGGCCAAAATGCTGGCAAATGGGACTAGATCAGTTTAGGATGTCTGATAACTCTATGACTCTATGAATCTATGACATTGTTCAACAAAAATAGCCAGAAACCCCAGTCATAAAAATAGTCAGGTACTTTCCCTGAAGTAAATGCAAAGAAACATGATCAGGAATCATTTTCTGAAGAAGGGTCCTGACCCAAAATGTCAGCTTTCCTGCTCCTCTGATGCTGCCCAGCCTGCTGTGTTCCTCCAGCTCCACGCTCTGTTATCTCAGACTCCAGCATCGGCAGTTCTTACTATCTCCTCATGATAAGGAGTCATCTGGAACTATACGGTTTCCATGAAATACCTTGTTAAAAATAGGTCCATTGTCTTACATTGACCTCTTAAAAATCATCCTGGTATCTCTAATCCTTTAAACTTAAATGCAAAATAAAAATGAAACCATCATAACACCTCCACCCTTCAATAAATGGAACAACATTTTCAAAATGCTTGATGACAAAATGTAAGCAACAATTTTTCTTTCAAAAATGAGTATCTTTTTTTCATGTCACTTTACTTTGAAAGAAAGGAGTATCCCACTGGCTTCTGTATACCTGAATCATTTACTTGAAACAGGACTACAGTGTCACCCAAATCATGATTATCAATTACTACCTTGAAAGGTTTAGTGGAACCAGGGTGGAAAACACTGGTTCATTGATCAAAGTCAATTTCAGCTTCTCTAAAGTTGCATGGCACTCCAACTAAAATGCTTTGATTTTCTGTAGTAATAAGTCGGTCAGTGGAGCAGCTGTAATTCTGAAGTTTGGTACAAATTCACATCAGAAACCAAACTTTAGGCCATTGAATTGATTGAATTGTTTCCACTTGCCTTCCAAGTGCGGGTCTAACAACACTCCTCAAGATCTACACATCCAGGGCAAAGCAACTAGCTTGATTAGCATCCCACCTTCCACCTTCTACATGCATTCCCTTCCCAACCAATGCACAATGGCAGCAATGTGTACTATCCATAAGATGCACTGCAGTAATTCACTAAGAGTCTGACACCTTCCAAACATGTGACTTCTACAGTACAGAAGGACAAAGAGCAGCAGATGTATGCGAACATCACCACTTGAATTTTCCTTCCAAGCCACATAACACCCTTACGCTGAACTACGTCACCATTTTTCATTGTCATTGAGTCCAAAACCTTAAAGCTCCCTTCCTGACCGTACCATATGTTTCCCTGCACTTGAAGCACTGCAATAGTTTAAGTAGGTAGCTCAACAGGGCACTTGGTTCACTAATGCAATAGAGTCAACGAGTCATAGTGCATGGAAACAGACCCTTCAGTCCAACTCATCTGTGCCAACCAGACGTCCCAATCTGATCAAATCCCATTTGCCAGAATTTGGCCCATTTCCCTTTAAATCCTTCCTATTCATATACCCATTCAGGTGCCCTTTAAATGTTGTAATTGTATCGGCCTCCACCACTTCCTCTGGTAGCTCATTCTGTACATGCACCACCCTCTGAGTGAAAAAGTTGACCGTCAGGTCCTTTTATAAATGTTTCTGCTCTCACTTTAAATCTATGTCCTCTAGCTTTAGACACCCCCACCTTAGGAAAAATGATATCCATGCCCCTCAAAATTTTATAATCTTCTGTAAGTTCACCCCTCAGTCTCGATGCTACAGGGAAAGAAACACCAGCCTATTTAGCCTCTCTCTATAGCTCAAACCCTCCAGTTGCAGCAACATCCTTGTAAATCTTTTATGCACTCTCTTTAACAACATCCTTCCTATCGAAAGGTGACCAGAATTGTATGTAGTATTCCAACCGTGGCCTCATCAATGTCCTGTACAGCTGCAACATGACATCCCAACTCCTATACTCAATGTTATGACCAATGAAGACAACCATGCCAAATGCCTTCTTCACCACCTTATCTATGTGTGACTCCACTTTCAAGGAACTATGCACCTGCACCTTTAGGTTTCTTTGTCTGGCAACACTCCCCAGGGATCTTCCATTAACTATATAAATCCTGCCCTGATTTGCCTTATCAAAATGCAACATCTCACATTTATCTAAATCAAACTCCCTCTGCCATTCCTCGGCCTATTGGCCCATCTGATCAAGGTCCCACTCTCTGAGATGATCTTTTTTACTGTCCGCTACATCACCCATTTTGGTGACATCTGCAAACATACTAACCATACTTCCCATATTCACATCCAAATCATTTATATAAATGATGAAAAGCAACGGGCCCCACACTAATCTTTGTGGCACACCAGTGGTCACAGGCCACCAGTCTGAAAAACAACCTTCCACCATCACCATCCTCTGTCTCCTACTTTCAAACCAAATTTGTGTCCAATTGGTTAACTCCCCATAGATCCCATGTGATCTAACCTTACTAACTAGTCTACCACGTGGAACATTGTCAAACACTTTACTGAAGTCCATATTGACAACTTCTACTGCTTGCCTTCATCAATCTTCTTTGTCATCTCTTCAAAAAACTCAACCAAGTTAGTGAGACCCAATTTCCCACACACAAAGCCATGTTGATTATCGCTAATCAGTCCTTGCCTTTCCAAATGCATGCAGTCTTGTCCCTCAGAATCCCCTCCAACAACTTACCCATCACTGACGTCAGGCTCACTGGTCTGCAGTGCCCCGGATTTTCCTTACCACCTTTCTTAAATAATGGCATCACATTAACCAACTTCCAGTCTTCCGGCACCTCACTTGTGGCTGTCAATAAAACCAATATCTCAGTAAAAGAAGGAAACTGCCATCTTTGCCAGGTTAGGTTTACTTGCGATTCCAGACCCACAGCGATGTGCTTGATTCTTGGGTAATTAGGGAAGAGCAATAACTGCTGGCTCACTCAATAAATGTTCATGTCCTGTAAATAAATAAAAGCAGTGACACCACGAATGCTGGCCTAGCTAATGATGCCTGCATTCCATTAATGATTTTTTAAAAAAAAAATTAAGTCAACTGTTCACCAACCTGTCCTTTTTAGACTGAATAATGCTCTCCAACATCTTGCTATTTAACTTGCTACTCCATATATAACTTGCTGTTTGTCTACAAAGCTAACTACAGTACATTCACTGCTTTCCTTCAAGTCATAAATATAAACTTTAAACTGTTGCGATCCCAGCACTGACCCTTGTGGAACCCCACCGGTTACACATTGCCAATTTGAAAAAGAACCCCTTATTCCCACTGTCTGTTTCCTGCCTATTAGCCAATTCTCACCTGTGCTAATATACTACCTTAGGATTTAACTTTTTGTGAGATACTTTGTCGAATGCCTTCTGGAAGTCCAAATGTAAGACATTAACTGGCTCTCCTCTATCCAATCTGGATCAGCTTTTCTCAAAAAAATCTAATAAATGAATCAGACACAATTTCCTTCTCATGAAGCCATGAACACTGATACATAGTCTAACATGAAAGATTTGATACTCTGTTCTGAAAACATTTCTTTCCTTAGTTTCAGAGGATCTCTTTTCTGCTGTCCATTTACTAACAGAGTCATTTGGTGAATCTTAGGTGGAAAACAACAGAAATTCCAAACTTTTAACCCAGTCATGAGGATTTTCTTGACGTTATGCCCTGATTATCATTTTGACATTTGATGGCACCTTTCTAAAGCTCCTTGTGTTTATGAATCATACCTTGAGTATTTTAATGTTGTTACACCCAAACTAGTCAGAAATTCCTGAAAACTCTTGGACACAAAATTGGAACCTTGAACTGACTGGATCTTCATCCATATCAAGTGAAGAATGGGGTTAATTTCTCAATCAAGGAGGCGGGGATGGAGCCAGTAAAGGTGAGTGTAGGTGGGGAGTTAGGGAGGGGATAGGTCAATCCAGGGAAGACGGACAGGTCAAGGGGGCGGGATGAGGTTAGTAGGTAGGAGATGGGGGTGCGGCCTGGGGTGGGAGGAGGGGATAGGTGGGAGGAAGAACAGGTTAGGGAGGTGGGGACGAGCTGGACTGGTTTTGGGATGCGGTAGGGGGAGGGGAGATTTTGAAGCTTGTGAAATCCACATTGATACCATTGGGCTGCAGGGTTCCCAAGCGGAATATGAGTTGCTGTTCCTGCAACCTTCGGGTGGCATCGTTGTGGCACTGCAGGAGGCCCAGGATGGACATGTCGTCTGAGGAATGGGAGGGGGAGTTGAAATGGTTCGCGACTGGGAGGTGCAGTTGTTTATTGCGAACCGAGCGTAGGTGTTCTGCAAAGCGGTCCCCAAGCCTCCGCTTGGTTTCCCCGATGTAGAGGAGGCCACAA